>NC_069103.1:2528013-3728013 GCF_947172395.1 Bicyclus anynana | reverse complement strand
TATCAAGCACTTCTTGGAATAACGATAAAGATAATCAAGCCGGTACTTTTGATACGAGAAAAGATGTTCAAACAAAACAACCTACAGAAGTGACAACTGAAAATGTCGATGACGATTTCGAAACATTCCAATCCGCACCAGCTGGAACGTCAGCAATGAATTTCAGTTTAAATACAATTGTTGGATCTCAAATTTCTTTGCAAGATAATCTCACAACAAAAACAATGGACAACTGTGATAATCCACTTAACATGGAAAGTCAGACTTCTTTAAAACCCAATTTAAATTTAGAAAATCAAAGTTCCTCTATGTCAAATAATGTTCCGATCATTCAAGACTTCAGCTTCCCACAAGCCCCTCCAATACAAAGCATCAGTACTGAGATATTACAACCGACTACCAGCAACAGTGGAATGAGTCGTCAACACAAATCAGATCAAATATTACAACCTCTATCGTTGGAAAGTTACTCGCAAATCAATTGGCCGAATCCTGGCATCGATTTGCAAGATTTGTCGAGATTCAATCCAATTAATAGTCTCCATTCATTGAAAAGTGACTCGAGTACTGGAAATAGTAAAAACTCGTCCCCTGCCCATAACTCGGGCAGTGTGTCCAACCAACCGACTGACGATGACATTTGGGGAGACTTCGTATCGAGTGCTCCTAAACAGCATCCGACTCCTAAGAAAACATTCGCAGATGATGACGAATGGACAGACTTTGTATCGAGTCCGAGTATGAAACCCCAAAACGGCCTGAATACTATTAGCTTTAATGTCCATACTAATTTGAGTATGCAAAAAACTTCTGGTCAAAATAATTTTGCGCCCAGAAGCAATCAGATGCCCCTCGACATTCCCACGTTGAATTATATTACGCCAAAGTCCAGTAATCGTGGTTTATATTCTGAAAAGCATTTACAAAATTTATAACAGTACCTACTGTAATTATTTTCTATAATATACTAAATATTGTAATGTACTTAATATAGATTTAAGCTTTATGTAAATAGTGTGGTGGTGGTAATGTCAATATTATTAGGTTAGAACAACAATGTTAAATAAATTATTTTCGAGTATATTAGGGTGCATTCAAATTAGCCGTCATATGCCTCGATCTCAAAATCTTTACAAAATCAAATTGTAAAACTTCACATTAATAGATTCCAAACATCGATCTCCTATTAAAAAGTGGATGCACAATCAGCGACCAAAAAATGTTCGCACTCATTGAGTGCCAAACACAACTTGGCACTCAATTCAAGTAGTCGCATTTGCAAATTCAACCTCAAACTCAATCCTTAAGACTGAATTTGGGATTTTATTGAATATTGGTCTATATTTAAAGGCTATTGGGTTGGGTATAATTTTCTTTACCAATAATTCTAAAACTGTCAAAGCAAAATTGGCCAGTTTTTAAGTGAAATTTTCTACTCGATCGTGCGTCCTTTTATTATAAGAGGTCAATGATTCCAAATGATGAAACTTACTGCACTGTAAACCGAAGCAATTTCATGACCCAATATTTACTGCTAGAAAATATTGTAAGTATTATGGTCTAAGATCCAGCATTAGAAATATATACCCTCCTTTGTTAATGATTAGTGATAAGAAATAAAAGATAGATAATTTACACAGTGATACATTGCAAATAGGTTGTTTAGTTAAATTGTGTCCAAACTCATTTTTCATACAAAATTTATGAACTAGATCAAAGGCAACATAATGGGGTAAATTAAGCCTAAAATAGCTTTCATTTGACATTATACAACAATAACTGATGAGGGTATTTAAATAACATTACTTAACTGTTTTTAACTGGCAACCTCACAATGGCAGTGTGCAGGCTACCTTTACTTTTTCAATTCTTCTGGGTATATTCTGTTAATTAGAGTACGATTTTTTTAATTAACCAAGGAGGGAAGGAGATTAAATAAATTAATCATTTAATACAGTTCGTCCGAAATTTAACAAGGCAACCTATGTGCAATGTGCCAATGTGAATATTTTCCATCATTTATTTCTTATCCCAATTAAATAACAGATGAGGGTATATATTTCTTATACCGGATCTCGTATTACCTACCTAATAACTCTTCACACACAAGTTGTTGCACTCATCATAAATAGTCACAGATTCTGGATTACAGAACAAAGTTACGAAGACTGAAAAACTGCCATTCGTGAATCAAATGAACTCTAAACAGCCCGCATAAGGGCTCACCGTATGTATCTGACTATTAAAAATCGCCCGCTCAGAGATTGCGTTTCTGTCAGGTCGTGTGAATGGGACGAACATATTCAATTACAATCGCCTCGTTTTTTGTCTCTCACTCTCATATGGTACATTGCCGACCTGTCAGAAACACAATCCTAGTTTAGAGTGTCTGTGTCTTGACATTGTTGACCTCGGCTCTCTCTTTTTCATTGCCACAGGTCAAAAAAGGGAGCGATATATTCGATGCCGCCGTTTTTTAACAAATTACGACAAAGATTACAACAGATAATCGGATATTATCAGTATTTTTCCATCAGGAAAGGAATTTTTAAACAACCCATCTCCATCAGTTTAAATACCTGATTTTAGGGTTGGTTTTGTAATAATGTTTATAGCTCGTTTTAATTTTTGGGATCTGTGTCGTTTTTGGAGTCATGTACTTCTTATATGGACTGCGTTGCTTGCTCCCGTGGTTAGGTGGTTCAGCTACTAATGAGTTCCAGAGTTCGAATCTCGGGTCAGGCCACAAAAATATGTTTTTGAGATTTTAATGTGTGTGGGGTGTTGGTACATCCCAGTGCCTATGAGAGCACGTAAAGCCGTCGGTCCTGCGCCCGATCTTTCACCGTTTCTGTCTGTTTGCCGTCCCATTGTACTATGAGAGTGAGAGAAAAGAGAGTGCACCAGTGCTTGCGCACACATTTGTGCACTATAATATTTCATGCGTACATGGGTATCTCACCATGAGATTGGCTGCCGTGGCCAAAAACTGCATTGCATTTCCTGAGGACTCTTGGCCGTTTCTGCATTTGCCCAATTGCCCATGTGATTGGCGTGCGTGGTTAGGAGGTGCTGAACTTGAAGACTTATACATATAATACGTACCCTAGTTAAAGACCTTGTTAACGCCACTATACTGAGTTGCGTATGCCATATCTGTGATGATTGTTGCTAACTTCTCAGGCGAGTTATGAAGAATGCACCCAAACAATTTACTTAGACGCACTGTACACCTTGAAACCCTTAGCACAGTAATGAGCACGGAAAACGTAATATTTTTTTATTATTAAAAGACAAACCCGTCCTATTTTAGTTGTATTATTTATGCTAAATCTGTTGAGATTATTGTTATAATAAAATAATTGAATTGTCTAACTTAATTTTGAAAAAGCAATATTTATTATTTAGATTAAATACAAAGTATTATTGTCTGTATATAATGTTAAAATGTATAAAATGTAAAAATAGGTAACTATCATCACATTAAAAGATTGTATTATATTTTGATCTTTTATTGAGCGATTGACGACTACGTCGTACATTTTGAGGTGACTATGTGCCTTCAGTTTACGAAGTACTATGTCAAGCTGTGAAATACTTTTCTTTCTTCTAAGAAATTTTCAGCAAAAATTCTCAGCCAGGGAGTAGGAAAGCTGGTGGTAATTCTTTGAAGTGGAAACATTCCCCATACGTCCCGGCCATCAAAGCATATATATTTTTTATTTTATGACCTCATTATTCCTGCAATGTTGTGAGCATAGATTTAAATATAATATAGTGTCTATTTCGTGAAATCTTGTGTTGCTCGTCTCATATAGCAATACTTATAAATAAAATCGAATACTCTGTGATTTCTCAAATAGTTATTTACACGATACTAAAACACTATCAGGCTTTTTAGATGTCTGTCCAGGCTAATCTCTGCAACTGATTTTAATTGGACTTTTGCTGGAAGACAAAGGAGGTTTATCATCATTATCAATCTATATTCGGCTCACTGCGGTCTGTCCACCTGAAGAGTACACGTGACACCACTGTCCACCACGCTGGCCCAATGCGGATTGGCAGACTTCACACACGCATAGAATTAAGAAAAAATCTCTGGTATGGTTTCCTCACAATGTTTTTCCTTCATCGATTGAGACACGTGATATTTAATTTCTTAAAATTATTTCTTAGAAGAGGTTATTGAACAACATAGTATGACGCTACTTTTCCTAAAAATGCATGTTTCTCGCGGGATTTCTAATAAACTAAATTTCACATTGACTCAAGTCGTTGAAGCTAGTTCAAGCTAGTCCTAGTAGTAATCCGCATTGGAATAGCGTAGTGGATATATTTCGTGTTATAGTGAACTACACAAAATGAAATGTAAACATTGGAAGGATTCTAAAAAATACAAATAACAATTAACTAAATGTTTTTATTATTTCAATTTAAATACAATACATATATATCATTGTTCAATTTCTGTGTCGGAGCTTTCCATATCATCTAAGTGAGTGGCTAGATGACCTTTGTCTTCATCAATCTTTAGAGCAAACTTCGGCAAGTTGTTTTCCATTGTTACTCTGTACGGGCATTGCTCAAACTCGGGCCATGAAATGAATCTGGAATGAAATAATCATCTTAATTCTAAAAGTAACTTTTGTTCTAAATTAAGTTCAAAAGTCACAGGGCAATTTAAAGATTAAACAGTTAACATTCGTTAGTAAATGAATATTCATAAAATTGATGGAATAAGACCATTTCAAATCATTTGACAAATTAACTTCGTCAAAGCAGGCTCAAAATCGAATGCCTCTAGTAAACTCTATTCAATCCTGCACCTTATTGGACTTTGAAAAACATTATAAAATCCCAGACGATGTCGCTATTTCAAGATCGAGACCAGACATTTTCCTTTTTTCCAAACAAACAGCTAAGTACTTGTTAAGTTTACTGTGCCGTGGGAGACTAACATTCTGAAGGACCGTGAAAAAGTGAATAAATATTGTGACCTAACAAATAAACTAACTAAAAATGGCTTATATTGTTAGTCTGTACGCCATAGAAGTAGGTGCGAGACGATTACCAGCAAAATCTCTATGTAACTTGCTTAAAGACTCTGCTCGGAGTTTTTCTTTCTACCACGCGATGGACCCGGTACCTGCACGGTGAATCCATGGAATGCTAAGATATTCGTCTCGTCTCATTTAATCTTTTTACTTAATTAAACAATCAAATCCAGTTATAAATCTAAAGTGAATGTGAATCTAAATAGCTCCACGTTTAACTGGAGTGGACTTAGCCCGAGAGTCAGGTCTCGACCCTCGGATTATTGACCTACGTTCCCACTTATTAATCAATCTTTGTGACTTATTGGTATTAAAATAATCCCAAATGCCCAAATTGTTTAAAAAATGTAACTGAAGATTTTCACTCACGTTCACTCTGAATTATTTACTCTTAAAATACGTTTTACAGTAAAGGTCCTTACTTATTGGTGGACAGGTCAGGGTTGACCGAAATCAGTCTAGAACACTTACGACGCTATATAGTCTGACAAGTTCGTTGGTGACACTCTCATGCTATGCAGGCGACGGGGGGAAAAGACTGCGCGGGTGTGAGGGGAAGTGAGGTGCATCAATCGTGGACTTTTTTTTCATCACTAAACGCCCCCTGGCCCGCGTGGATCGTCGGGAGTGTTACGAACGAAGTTGCCAAGCTATAACGAAACACGTACCTTTTAAAAACAGTCACTTTTTGTGCTAAAGTGAGATCGCCAAATTCTGTAAATATCGTCATATGCGGCAGAGCGGCGTCATCTTTCCCCGGACCCACTTCCTTATTGGTGTCGGGAGGATCTTGTCCAGTTATGAGCCACACGCCGCAGCCAGGGATCCATTGCCTGTTTTCCAAAAAATCATCATCATTGACAACCCATGTTCGGCTCACTGCTGGGCACGAGTCTCGTCTTTAGGGATTAGGATTAGGCCAATAGTCCACCACGCTGGCCCAATGCAGATTGGTAGACTTCACAAACATAGAGAATTAAGAAAATTCTCAGGTATGCAAGTTTCGTCACAATGTTTCTCCTTCACCGTTTTAGACACGTGATAATTCATTCATAATATTATTATCAACCCATGTTCGGCTCACTGTTGAGCATTGGTCTCCTCTCAGAATGAGAGGGATTAGGCCAATAGTCCACCACGCTGGTCCAATGCGGTTTGGTAGACTACAAAACAGAGAATTAAAAAAAATCTCAGGTATGCAGGTTTCCTTACAATATTTTTCCTTCACCGTTTGAGACACGCGATAATTAATTTCTTAAAATGCAAATAACTGAAAAGTTAGAGGTGCCCCGGACCGAAATCGAACCTGCGCCCTCAGAATCGAAGGCCAAGGTTCATTGAGCTATCACAACTTGAATTTTTATTAACAAACGATACATAATTTAAATAAATAATTTATGAAACGACATGCATTTTCTTCCTTAATTTCTAATTTTTTTGTTTGTAAACAGTACACATCGTGTATGGCTTTATCATATTCAGGGTTGTAAACATGAGTTTTAAGTAGGTCATCATCATCATCATCATATCAGCCGATGGTCGTCCACTGCAGGACATAGGCCTTTTGTAAGGACTTCCAAACATCACGATACTGAGCCACCTGCATCCAGCGAATTCCTGCGACTCGCTTGATGTCGTCAGTCCACCTGGTGGGGGGTCGGCCAACACTGCGCTTACTAGTGCGGGGTCGCCATTCCAGCACTTTGGGACCCCAACGTCCATCGGCTTTTCGCACTATGTGTGTGCGAAGACCCGAAGTAGGTAGGTAGTTAAAATATCAGTTTTATGTAAACTTACTCTAACATCGGAATCACTCTTGTAGTTTTAGAAAAGGTGTGTGGTTTGAAAAAGTACCACAGTAGCGGCAGATCCCTCGGTTCACACGGCAACGTCTTTTTCCTTGTTATCCTTACCAAGTAAAGGCAATTGTCTTCAATCTGTCAAGGTAAAAAAAACATCAAGTTGATGTCAATCATCATCACATCTTTATATTATTAAATATTAAACTATGTATACTAATATTATAAAGAGTAAGAGGAAAGATTTGATTGTTTGTTTGTTAGGGAAAAACATCGAATCTGAAACTACTGAACCGATTGTAAAATTCTTTATGTGTGTTAAAAATAGGCTACAGTTTACCCCCGTATTCCTACGGGACCGGGAACCACGCGAGTGAAACTTTCCCCATGAAAGTAAAAAAATTACTTGTATATTAGCAAAAAATCAGAATGATTGAACTTACCACTGAAGATTTAGCATTATTTTGATTATGCATCCACGGCAAAAAGTGAACTTTGGGCACTTTGTCCAAAATTTTAAAATCGAAGAGCAGTTGAAATAGTGCTGGCACTGATTTATATTTACTCATTTGAATAGAACTATCAGTGAGAAACTGAAAATAAGAAATGAAAAATATTTTCACCAAAAATAAAATATGTACCTAAGTAAGTAAGGGTTGGGTGTTTTTTCAGAGGAAGGTTTGGCTTTGTGTATGTATACTAAAAGAGCAGAAATGCTTATTTGTTAAAATAATGTAAAAATATGGTAGGTGTGTGACATCAAAACTCATTTACCAAAAAACGGTTGTTTTAATTAATTAATTTAAAGTCATGTTTTTAAAATTATAATTATCTGGTTTAGACAGTCCTGTAGTATAATCTGGCAAGTTCGTTGATGTCACACCCATGATTTGCGAGCGACGTGGGGAAAGACTGCGTGGGAAAGTGAGGTGCATGAGTCGTGGGTTTTACATTCAACGCTACACGCCTCTCGGTCCGCGCGGACTGTTGGGAGTGTTACGAACAAAGTTGCCAAGCTATAGAGTATTGTATAATTTAAAATGGATACCTCATAGTGATGTCCCGGCATGGCGAAATAAAGATCTGGTCTACCCAACTGGCTGGTTTCATTGTGAAAAACAATAGTAGTTATTAGATGTTTCACAAAAGTTAAGCTTGGCATGGCGCCAATTATGTTTAAAATTCTATCTGAAGAAATAATAATGGTTTTCAATTACAGGTTTTATTGCATAAATAAATTAAATGAAGAAATTGTGATATAAACTGAAAGCAGTTTAAATATGAAAATCACATTGCAGAGTTCCTTGGATAATTGTTGCTGTTAAAGCTCTTCCACAGTTTTCACATTAGTCTTTATGTTGTATGAGACTAAGTTAATAATTAAAATAAAAACTATACATATACAGGGTGCTGGGGAGTATTTTCCATAACTCTGGGGTAATATTCTTTACCGAAAATTAATTATTAATGTTCAGAGAACATGTGTTCTTAAATTAATATTTTCTATAATAATTAGTTTTACCAAACCAAATTACTAGTAGTAAATAGATCTTAAAATGTGTCCCATATACACATCCTTATAATTGTGATGTAGCAAAACTTTAAAATATTAAAAGGCAAGGATAGATAAAGGCATGTGTTACATGAATAGTCAGAATTATTTGAATTACTTTATATGAAACCATAAAGTTTTTATTTTTTAGTTAAAAAAATATTAGACTCGCCAACACTTTAAAGTTATGGGAATTACTCCCCAGCACCCTGTATACAGATATGCTTAGGCATTATTTCACCTCCATAATTTTGTTCAACACTAGTGTTGTCACATCCAGTAAAACGTGGTGTATTGTTTATAAAGCACATGTTTATCTTACCACTATCGTCAGTTGCAAGATCTCCAAGTAATTCCTGTAGTCTATTGCCATCATCCAATTTATCTTGAAAGGCTAGCTTCCACATTCCAAAAAAGTCACCTGATTTGAGATGTATTCTATTAGGATATTGTGATTGAATCTCCTGAAATAGCAAAATAAGTCAGTTGAATGCTGATTGTGATATTTCTTTTACTTTATGAAGTTAAGTCATCATTAATTATTATATCAACCGATGGAGCTCCATTCCAGAACATAGGCCTTTTGTAGGGACTTCCAAACATCACAATCCTGAGGAACTCTTGATGTTGTCAGTCCACCTGGTGAGGGGTCAACCAACACTGCACTTTCTAGTGCGAGGTTGCCATTCCAGCACCTTGGGATCCAGCATGTTGAGAAGTTAGTGGTGTTACCCCCATGTGTCAGAAAGCATATTAAGCCATTGCAGTCATAAAGATTTTTTTTGCTGAGAAATCCCACAGCATACTGAGAAACAATGTATTTTTTGCTGACAACAACATTTACTGACGTCTTAATAATATAAAAGTATTTTACTGTGGTGCCCACAACATACTGAACAATAATGTGGCATTTACTGATGTCTTAATATTGTCAAGAATATTTTATTGTGGATCTCCCAAGAGTAGGACTACAACAGCTGCAAGCAAGACTTATTTTTCAGAACTTTCTTTTTCAGAATATAAGCTTACCCTCTTATATTAGAAGATTCATACCCATGCCTATATTTAGATGTTACTTCATACTTACTGTAAGAAATTGTGTGAAATGATTGGAAATTTCATATAAATAAATTGGATCATTTTGACAAGCTAGGAGTTCCCGCGTAAGAAATCCAAATCCGGGGTTAATTTCAACGATAGGAGACTCTCTCCTTATGTATTTGGTAAGTGTGTTTGTTATACATTTCGCAGTTTTTTTATTAATTAAATACATTGTCTCTGGTGACTTATATTTCTTTAGAAGTGTAACAGGTATTTTATCAACAATATCTTTGTATTCTTTAAAGTTTTCTAAGTAATTCATCACATCCGTTGCTGCTTTTGGCTCTGGCTTATCATCATGTTGTTTGTTTACTTTATGCCGAAAGCGAATCCTCTTGAAACTTAGAGGTTTGAACCCAAGTGTTCTAGACGTTGAAAGCATGTTTTAAGCTTATAAAAGTCTTTAACGTTATATTTTATGTACGGCCAATGGAACCTATTTTCAGTCCAGTTTCAGTGTTATTATTTATCTAAAATAATTTTGCAAATATTTATCAAAACAGCTTGCAATCACCTTTTTTTTGACACTACTCACTAGGGGCTAGGCTAGGGCTGAGCCTGTGATGAAATATCGATATATCGAAATATCTAATACATTAAGGACGGTATCGATAGTTCGATATAGAAACTTAGATATGATTAGCAATGAGTGGAAAAGCACGTGTTTAATCATATTAATTTTCATATTTAAAATCTAGTTACATAGAAATTAGTAAATTTTAATAAATATTTACATGTTTTAGAATACTTAAGTTTGTTTAATAAATAAACTGAAATACAAACTTTTTAAAACTTAGCCGAAAAATCTATAAAATATCGATATATCGAAATATCGACATTTTTTTCGTTCTGAAACTCCGATGTTGATATATTTAAAAACATCGATAAATCGAGAATTCGATTTTTAAAATATCAACAGCCCTATTTGACACCACAATATTTGGCAGTGACACTCAAAGGAGTGACAATAGTTGTCAAAGAGTAGAGTTAGTAGTTGTCATCTGTCAAACCAAGAAAAAGTACATAATTTATTTTTTCATATCCGAGCTGTTGTTAAGTTCTTTTATTTTCGATTTTGACAGTGACCAAAGAATATATTACTCAAAGGAGATTTTAGCCTAATATATATATATGTCCAGAAGTTTGAGGGCCTGATGTGTAGACCTTCGTCATTTATTATAAAACCTGAAAGTTTGTCAGTTGTCAGGCCATGTTTGTACCAAAATTCGTACTTACCTTCCCCCTACCCCCTCCCCTCCCCAACAACTAGAAAAACTTAAGTAGGTTGAAATGTAAAAACATTTACTTATTACAGTCTGTTTATTAATTCGGTAGAACTCTGACATTTATAATTCCGGTTCCATTTGTCAGTTACTTTGAAATTTCAGTTGTCACAAACCTTTATTCGTTACTGCAAAAACCACATGAAAGACAAAAATAATGTCTGAGAAGTAAAAGCTTTACGATTAGGTATGCCTTGAATTAATAGATCACTGGCTTGACTTCGAAGTGATCATTAAGTAGAAAATATCATAATTCATAATGTTATTTTTCCCTTTTTAGTTTCGTAATTACGTTAATGTTTTGAAGTTTTAGTTTAGTTTCAGTTTTTCAATAGTTTTTCAATAGTTAATAATTATTGGAAATCAGACAACAAATAATAGTGTGGTGCCTCTACAGGACAAAGACAACTGTTAATGGTGTTTATAAAGCTATGGAATTTCCATAGCATTTGGACTTAAATTCAATTAATATGAAATTATAAATAGTTGAATACAAATAATGCTTCATTTTATTAAAAAGGTTTGTGAAATCTGTTGTCTTCCCTGGTCTGGCTAGTTGATGATATTTTTTCCCTACGTAATTTGTATCAAATTTGATATTTTGCAAATTGTATTACTTAAAATTAAGATAATATTATATTGATTTAATATTTAATTAAAACTTAAGCCTGTATTAATTTAATTTTTAAAATCGAATGAATAAATTTTGTTTTAGTTGAACTTGTCATCTTTTTTTATGGGAACTGTTTTACTTGAAACATCGGAAACGGAAATGTAAATGTCAGAATTCTACGGAATTAATAAATGGACTATAGGTACATATGAGTTAAAGAATCTCTAACGTGGAGATCCTTTCTAGAAGCGACCTTGGTTTTTCTTATAATTCTTATAATTTATGCTTCTGGTTTTTTCTGATAAATTCTTGATGTCAACTATAACATAAAATCACAAAACATATAACGTTAAATAAAATATTAAGGAAAATTTAATTATTACTATAATTATTAGATAGATAGTGACCTTTAAGGCCCAGTTGTTAATGGCTATAGAGAGATCTGGGGTTTGATTTCCAGCTCGGGTCCAGCAATTTAGGGTTTTACATTTTCTGGTGGTATGTATCGGACGTGGCTAATTACCACTCTACGAGGCAGGGGCGTAGCTACGTAAAAAGTATTTAGCGTAGTAAGTAGTAATACATGATGGGCAAGTGGCCTATTTCAGGGTATTCTGGTGTGTTCTAAAATATTTCCGGATTTTTAACTTCCTTAACCTCTGTACCAACGTGTGCCTCATTCATTCCTTTCTATTCGGGTCAATTCATTCAACGCCTTCCTTATCCACGCCTCCCCTGCCTTTATTTCGTTCTCTCACCTTCGAAACTGTCTGCCCCAATTTCTTTCTCTGTTTTGGACCAATCTTAAAAAAATATTCCATTTCTCGATTCCTCCTTTCCAGAATAATATGACTTGCCCATTTCCATTTCAATTTCCTTATCCTGATTGTACCTAATGTCCTCTATTTTCGTACGTTATTTACCTACTTAATAATTAATTATCATCATTTATTTTGAATTAGGCATGGGTAATTCATAAGAAGTCAAGTGACGGTGACAAATGTTATCTCTTTTAATAATGATAGGGTAATCCACGTAGTGTTTATATCCATTTGGTGGCAATCAGTTGGGAGTAGGAACCTTGATATATACTATTTGTGGATCTCAGTTCGTATAATTCGAATGTTTTTTACGTTCCTGGTGTTTCATTTTGTTATTGTAGCTGCCCGCGCCTCAGTTGTGTTTGAGGATTGCGGTAAGTCCCCTTATTTGATTAAGCGATGGAATGGCGCTTGCTGGCTTAAATGATGGTAAAGGGGTAACGCTAACTTGGCGTTATTAAATTAACCATTTTATAAAAATATAACTCAAAACATAAATGATTTAAATAAAAAAAAAACTTCAACCCTTTTTAGCCCTTTAGGGGTAAAATGAAAGACTTACCATACAAACCCTATTCTGACTTTATTTTAAGCTTAAACCATTAAGGCTGTACACACGACGGAAGCTTAAAAAATTTAGTAACTTCTCCCGTTTTCTCAACATTTCTCTTCTGCTTTTCACTGCTCTGCTCCTATTGATCGTAGCGTAATAAAAAGTATACTGTAACCTGCCCATGAGTATTTTGAATAATTGTACCAAGTTTCGTTAAAATCCGTCCAGTAGTTTTTGTTTCTATAAAGAACATACAGACAGACAGACAAAAATTTTACTGATTGCATTTTTGGCATTAGTATCGATCACTAATCACCCCCTGATAGTTATTTTGGAAATATATTTCATGTACAGAATTGATCTCTCTACAGATTTATTATAAGTATAGATTTAATGCAAAGAAAAGTTTTAATCTATAAATTACTTGCGACACCCGCGACTTCGTCCAGATATTCACAAACCTCACGGGAACCATGGATTTTTCCGGGATGAAAAGTAGCCTATGTGTTAATCCAGACTATTTCCATTCCAAATTTCATCCAAATCGCTTCAGTAGCCGCAGCGTAAAGGAAGAACAAACATACACATACACTTACACACAAACTTTCGCCTTTATAATATTAGCGTGATACCCGTGCGAAGCCGGAGCGGGCCGCTATGTTTTTATATCCAACGTTCACAGTTTATCTGTAGTGTTGTTTAGTATCAGCATTGCATCCGTGCGTAACCGGGGCTGGTCGCTAGTTATACAAATAAAAAATCTATCTATTAAAAAAATCGCATCAAAATCCGTTGCGTAGTTTTAAATATTTAAGCAAACATATCTCTATAAGAGACAGAGAATAGTAAAGAGGGAATAGTAGATTGTTAACTGAGGGTGGAAAGAATCAATGGCCGAGGTATTTAGACTTACTTTTAATTTTGAATATGAGGAAAATAAAACTAGTTGTTTATCTAAACTATTTATTGATAATATACTAGCGGCCACCCGCGACCGCCCTTAGATCTCTTTAATTCAGCCCTGTCGCAAAATCCGTTCTTAGTGGACCTCTACTATCTACAAACTACTTCCCTACCAAATTTTACTTTTTATTTTTTTACCTTCGTCCCTATCTCTTTTATAAAACAAAGTCTTTTGTTTTATACTATTGAGTGGTGTAGGTACCTACCTAGCTACCTATCTAAAAATAACATCCCACTGCATATTAGATACGCAAGTAGGTACCTACAACTGCAACGGATTCTTTGTTCAAATGATAGTGTTCGGCTTAAATAGCTATTCTGTGATTAATAATTAATTTATTATGTATTAATATGTAGCTTAGTGATGCACATAAATAATTCGCGAGATATAGATACGATATTAAGGAAAAACAATCTTTTAATATATAGCACCTGGGCACAGTAGATATTGGGTTTACCGGCCATACGAAAAATAAATAAGCGATTATATTGAAACATACTGGCTCTGAACTGTTTCGTTGGGCCTGTTGTGGCTTCGGATTACTAGGCTAGAGTTTGGGTCTTTTAAGATTATATAACTTATTATCAATCTGTATATGTTTTACAGTACGAGAGTAACTTACAGGATAGTTAAAGCTCTTATTTACCTACGTACTACTAGTGGTGTGGCTAGCTAGACAGGGCTAGCAAAATGCCACGAGCCTACGGTTCGAACAGTGGCGTAGTGTGCCTAGGAAGGGTCCTGTATCAAAATAAGTTAAGGAAGGGGCTCAACCCAATAGTCGTCTATTAGGTTGGACCCCTTAACTTATTTTGATACAAATCCCTAAAAATCTCTTTTTTTTATTACTTTCTGATTTGAAATTTTTACACAAAATATTCCAAGTAATTGTGCGACGAATAATATGTAGTAAATCGAATGTCAAAAAGAAACAAAATAGCGAATGTTTGAAAATAATACATATGATAGATTTTTTTTCAAATTAAATCGTTTTGGTATTTTAATCAAAATAATACAAAAGACGAATGTTGCTTTCACCTGTAAGGGGCCCCTGTAGTCCGAGGGGCCCGTATCATTGATACGGCTGATATGGCAGTAGCTACGCCCTGTGTTCGAAGGGCCGCCCAACCCGTGAAACGCGACGTCGTTTATGGGGCCCCATCGAATGAACTCGCCATGGGTCTCAGTCCGCTGGAATAATCATATATAGATACCTACATTTTCAAATGCAATGCCCTGGGTAGCATACGAAGCGGGGCAGCGTTTAGCGTCACGATTTTGTCAATTACACTATCAAAAAGTAGAATGTGCTACTTCCGAATCACTCTTGATTTTCAAAAAGTTATACGATGTAAATTAATAATTTAAATAGGCTGGCTGGCTAGTTGCAACTTTTTAGTCGGCCCCAGGCTGTGAAAACCCACGCTCCGCCACTGATCAAATGATCTCCACTTTACAGGGTCGGCTTACGATTTACAAACTGTCAACATACAAGGATGTGGAATGCGGATGCCGTGTTTCGTGACGCTCGGTGACAGGATCCCTGTCAATGTGAGATTTCACGCCGGTAAGTTTACCTGTTTGTATTTACTGTAACAATGTTTGTAATAGGTTTCGTTATCAACCCATATTCGGCTCACAGCTGAGCTCAAGTCTCCTCTCAGAATGACAGGGGTTAGGCCAATAGTCCACCACGCTGGCCCAATGTGGATTGGCAGACTTCACACACGCAGAGAGTTAAGAAATTTCTCTGGTATACAGGTTAACTCACGATGCTTTCCTTCATCGTTTGAGACACGTAATATTTAATTTCTTAAAATGCACACAAATGAAAAGTTGGAGGTGCACGTCCCGGACCGGATTCGAACCCACGTTCCCGGAATTAGAGGCAGAGGTCATATACACTGGGCTATCACGGCTATTAGGTTAATAATTATTAACTAGTGGACGCCTAAATGTTCTGTTTCCCTTGTCTCTCTCACTCTCGTGGACCAGGTGGAATTGCGAAATGCTTATTGGTAAACCATACAATTAGTTAATTTGAGTAAGCTAGATTATCAAGACAAAAGTTTGTCGTATCTAATAAAAAAAGTATAATCTATACTTATAATAAATCTGTAGAGAGGTCAATTCTGTACATGAAATATATTTCCAAAATAACTATCAGGGGGTGATTAGTGATCGATACTGATGCCAAAAATGCAATCAGTAAAATTTTTGTCTGTCTGTCTGTCTGTCTGTCTGTATGTTCTTTATAGAAACAAAAACTACTGGATGGATTTTAACGAAACTTGGTACAATTATTCTACATACTCCTGGGCAGGTTATAGTATACTTTTCATTACGCTACAATCAATAGGAGCACAGCAGTGAAGAGAAATGTTGAGAAAACGGGAGAAGTTACTCAATTTTTTAAGCTTCTGTCGCGTGTACAGCCTTAATGGTTAAAGCTACATAGAAATTATGTATGACGGAAATGTTCTCCTTAAAATTATCTATAAAAACACAACAGCATATATATGTCTATCTTTTATGGTTGACTCACAATAACACGTGTAACTTCCGATAGCTTAGCAGTTCGGAGCTTTCTAATTATATTTGTCTACTCTTATGTTTATAACACTCATCACTCATCCTTAATAAGAAAGTTAACATTATTACCTATTCAATAAAAAAAGAATCATAAAAATCGGTAAAGAAACACCAAAGTTATACAAGAAATACGCTAAGCCATCGCGCGTGAATACTAATTCATGCTATATGGATTATTTTTGTGTAACGGTTGCCGCGCTTGACGCGACTCGCGGTGGGAGGAATAAATAAAGAAGTGCAGCCTTAATGAGTAGGGTAGGGGTAGGGTAGAGTAGGGGTAGGGTAGGGGTAGGGTAGTGGTAGGGTAGGGGTAGGGTTGGGATAGGGTAGGGTAGGGGTAGGGTAGAGGTAGGTTAGGGTAGGGTAGGATAGGGGTAGAGTAGGGTAGAAAGTTTACAACGACTTTCACGCGGACGAAGTCGCGGGCGTCCGCTAGTAGAGGTATAAATAAATATGTAAGGTTTTGATTCTTTACAGTGAATACAGCTATAGGTATCTACTATAGAAAAATTTAGAAGGTGCAATCTATACTAATATTATAAAGCTGAAGAGTTTGTCTATTTGTTTCTTTGTTTGAACACACTAATCTCAGGAACTACTGGTCCGATTTGAAAAATTCTTTCAGTGTTATATATATAAGGCTATAGGCTATAGGCTACATATTCCCCGAATAAGTCCCCGTATTCCTACGGGAACAAGAACCACGCGGGTAAAACTACGCTGCTAGTTTTCTTACATTAGCTGCTCTGTTAGTTTAGAAATAACGGCTCATTAAGCTTGTATTGTATTGTTAGCAATTACGTCATGTGTCAATGACATGACCGATAATGAGCTAAGAGCCAGTGATTGCCACTAGCGGACGCCCGCAACTTCGTTAACGTCCGTTTCAGTTTTTTATAAATCTCGCATCGCGGTAACTTTTCCACGATAAAGAATAGCCTTTATTAAATCAATAACTATCTACCATGCTAACCATAGCCAGTGAAAGACCCATTTAAATCGGTTCAGCCGTTCCAGAGATTAACAAGCACAAACAGCAGACAATTTGTTTTTCTTATAAACCCATAATGTATTTTAGTATCGTGTAAATAACTATATACGCACTTGAGAAAACACAGTAATATAGAAATCACATAAAGTTCACACAATTTTTATTTTTATTTATATGTACTATTAATAAAACGTGGATGGAGTTTATGTAACCTAGGAAAATATATATGTATATACTGAAAACTCGACAGTCGATACAGATACCTATACTTACAATATTTTACAATAGGAGAGAGAAAAATTACCTATAGCTAAAATTGATTTGGAAGTGCGATGTGTGTGATGTTGGACAGTCATTATAATTACTAAGTATTTAGATAAGATAAAACTAATTATTATCTACCAACTGAGAATTCTAATTATTTCATTAATAAAACTATTGCATGACCTAGTATAATAAATTGCAGACAAGTTAAAATCTATATCTATCTATCTATTCTATACTAACAATAAAATTCTGTAACAGGTCAAAGAAATATTGAAAATTTTTATTAGAGTGCATTACAATAGTTACTGACGCCAAAAATATTTTTTTATTATTTTTTGTCTGTCCGTATTTTTATTAACCGGGCATCACGCTGAAAGTACTAACAAATTCAAATGAAACTTGGCACGATTAAAGATAATAATAAGGAGAAGGTTAAAGGATACTTTTTGTCGCGAAAATTAAATCCGGTCGGAGAGAAACAGGGGTTGAAAGTTTGCACGGAAAGTCCGTAATTTTTCTAGTTACATTTGTTAAAATTGGTATGTGGTGCCAAAAAATACATAAAAAAATATTATTTCAAAATTGTACCCCTGAAAGGTTAAAAAGGGGTTGAAGTTTTTTTTAATATAAATTGTTCAAATTTTAAGTTTTAGTTTTGTAAAATGATTAGTGGACTATTTAATATACATATATACACATATAAAGCAGAAATAGAAGGTGGTAAAACCATGAGGGACCGTAATACGGAGAAGGTTATAGGATACTTTTTATTACGAAAATAAAATAAGAAGGGGGTGAAATAGGGGTTGAAAGTTTATACGGAAAATCCTTCATTTTTAGAGTTACACCTTTAAAAATTTGTTCATTAATCATAATATATAATGGGATTCAAAAATTTTTAAAATTCAAACTCTAAAGTGGTGAAATAGGTCTTGAAAGTTTACATTGATTTCCACGCGGACGAAGTCGGGGTGTCCGCTAGTTAATAAACAAAATGTAAGTATGTAATATTTAACATTCAAGCTCCTCTCAACGGTCTTACTAGAAAATTACGTGAATTATCAACAACACTTACGCTTACCTCGTCTCATAATAATATGCCATCTATTTTTTGTATTTATTTGTCGACTTGTGTGAAGGTATCTAAGTATTCAGTCATCATTTATATTTAATATCTTTTATTGTTATTTTTTGCTACTCATACCGAGATTCAATTGCCGACCGCGTGAGGCAGGTAACATAACACGTTTATACCTACGGTGTAATCGTTTGTTTTAATTAAGTTTATTCGAGAAGTTATAGGTATCTATAACAGTTAAAACATTAATCAACGAAGGTCTTTTTAATAATAACAGGACTTGTGTCAAGAATCTCTGAACGGAAAAATCCTAATAGCTATATGTTATGGAATCATAACGGAAAAATCCTAATACCTATATCGACATATCGGATCTTCATAACACTAAGAAGAATCAACAGTCTTCAATAAATGAGGATTTCTCATTGACCTCTTTTTAATAGGAGATCGATGGGATTTCTTAAAAAAGTCAGTCAATCTGCTTATTTACTCGTTTTTTGACGGAAAAAATGCAATACACTTGGATTGACTTAAGCTATCTTGATCTTGTACATCGAGAAATTATTTAAAAAAATCAACTTTCGTTGATTTTCACCCTAACCTGACTATCCCTTTGTCTGTACCTAGTATATTAAAAACACGCCACGTGTCTCCATTTATCTCTAGAAAGTGTGAAAGCTCATTTTAGTCTACTTTATACTGTACACGCTAAAACTATTGATTTAAAAAAATAAACTTTTTCATTAATTGTAGGTAATTAAGGTTTATTGTATAAATTTTTTATTGTCAAATATTGGTAGCCGTCATTTATCCGATATGACGGCGTGAGTGACATCATCATCATCAGCCTATTTTAACGGCCCGCTATAAGGCCAGTTCCGGTAGCAAAGTGGTCGATTCTCTTTGTATGATCGCAAACGCTTCGAAAATTAAAAAAATTATGGGAATGACATTTGCTGTCGACAGGTCACGTGATCAAGATCTGTCATTCCCATACATTTTTTTAGTTTTCGAAGCGTTTGCGATCATAGAAAGAGAATCAACATGCCACTTTGCAACCGGGGCAGGCCATCCTCCTTATAGGAGAAGGAATATGAGACTTAGACCCACCACGCTGCTCCAATGAGGGTTGGCAATTATTCAGGCACACCCTTTTTAAGCACTAAATGTAGTCATTAACCGTGTACTAATAATTAATTAATGATATTTCAGATTTCGTGTCACGTCAACTCGATCAAGATGTCATTATACAAATAAACTTCGTTCACGCGAGGACCCCAGTGACTCCAGGTAACGTAACATGTTGTCTATGATGATGTTGCTTTCATTATTAACACTGGCGTAGCGATTTGGCGGCAAGGGAGCATTTGCTCCAGGTGACCTACGAAAGGGAGTGGCAGCAAGCGCTTTGATTTACCTACTCAATTGAAAAAAAATTGGTAAAATTAAAATCCAAAAGTGCATACAAAAATCTCAGACAAAATGTAACACAAAGAAACGCCTGATGTCCACAAGCCTGTAGTAATGTTAAGCACTAAGATTTTATTGATTTTCAATAAGTACAATGTAAATCAGGACAGTTGAACAAAATATTTTAACTTAAAATAGGTATGTACCAATTGAAATACGGAAGAGCGGCAAAATTTTAATGGGCCCCGGGTAACGAATTTCCAGTGGGCCCCGAGCGGCAAAAACGCACGCTACGCCACTGGCTTTGTGGAACGCGTCCCTTGCTTGTCAGCAAATGGGTCTGGTTGACCTGTCAATTATTATCCTCTTCCAGGGTAACTATCAGTCGGCATTGCCATTTAACATAACTGAATAGTGGTGGTGGTGGTTAATTCGGAGCGTGTGTTAACTTTTTAATATAGATTTCTTTTAAACCTACAACAAAGTTTTTTCCTTCTTCCCGCCGTCTGCTCGGTTAGATATTTTAAACTAGGTAGTTACGCGTCGGATTTTGACGCGGTTTTTATTAGATAGAGATAGATTTGATGATTATGAGATGTCATTCAAGATGAATTCTACTTATAGTTTAATATTGAACTAGTGTTGAATAAAAGATTAATAACTACACACGTAGCCGATAGAAACCACATACGAGCTAGATCCCTTGGTGTTTTGATGCTTAGTTATAGCTATTTTCCATGTTTTTTTAAATAAATACATACCTACATTAATTTTTCAGAACCTTGTGAAACTGTGATGTGTCCCGTAAGAACGGACGCCGAAACATCTTTCACCAGTGTTATGTCTGTACCAACTAATATGGCGTTGGTAAGTTTAAATTGACTTATAATTGGTATTCTTTGTGCTGAGCTAATGAATACCCACTTACTATTTATAATAATGAATTGCAAATTTAATGTTTGGGTCATTACGTACGTTACCTATCGTTATTTGATGACGAAAAATTCTTACTTTATTTTATACATACTAGCTGAGCCAGCAAACATCGTTCTGTCATATTTTTTTCATAGAAAACTAATGAAATTGCGATTTATAAAATGTGGGGGTAGGGGTAGTGTAGGGTCAAAAATACTTTATGACCTATTCGCATATCTACAATCTATTCGCATATCGGTCGTGCCGTATCGTGCGACCATCATTGGTCTAAGGCGACTTGAATTTTTTAAACCGCACTAGCAGAACCTCGCGGTTTACCCGCATAGTTCTCATTTCCATGGGAAGACGGGGTTAAAATATGGCTTATGTTGCTTCCAGGTAATCAGTCCAGTAAATCAAAATCAAAATCAAATTCAAAATTCATTTATTTCAAATAAGCTCAGTTTGCAAGCACTTTTGAAACGTCCGTTGAGTAATTGTAAAGATTTTTTGAATTTATTCGTTTGAGTAAACACATCTAGGCCTACTTAAATAACGAAATAAGTAGGCAATATATGGAACATCTGTATATCTGCATAAATAATACGTATACGTATGTTGTAATATCGTCTACCTACATAAACGTTTGTCAATCACCCATATAATGCTTAAGTTTAGATAGGTACAAATTACAATATGGTTTTATGACTTGAAATTAGTCAAATTATGTACGTATAAATTACTAAGGATCCGTATAATAAACCTGTTTTCATACATAGGTACATTGTTATTAAATGGTAAATGATTATTTTATTATACTATTCATCACACAAGGTAGATACGTTCATTATACCTATATATTTTATTTTACAACAAGAATAAAATAATATTTTTTTATTTCTGTGTGTCTAAGCGAGAAGTGTCGCTTAAAATAACAATTTAAATCTTTTGTTAACATTTAGTCTAATACTTATAGATTTGGGGTAAAAACATTTAGGTCCTTAGTAGGCACCTTTACGAAGACAGAGAGACTAAGCAACTGGTGCACCAGGCTCCAGAGTAAAGAACCCTCTCGCAATACTCACCGTCTGTTTTCGATTCGACCCTTGATCCAACTTCCAAGCTGCTTCCCAAACTGTTGGTCAAAAGCTCGCTTTGACTAGACATGACTCGAACTTTAGTAACAGAATATTAATTATTATTGGATGATGTAGTGTAGGTCAAGAACCGAGACTTGCTCAAGACAATTCTCGAAGACCGAGTTGACCTTTCCAGGTCAAATCATTATAATTTTATGCATTCAGTGACTTAAACATACATAACACCTTAGTTTATTGAAGTGACTGCAGGATATCACGTTTTTATGACTCGCAACAAGGAAATAAAGCCTAAGAATTTTAAAACGCTTGAATACACGTTTCCGATGACGAACAAAATAATACAGGAATACAAATAGGTATATTAAATATAAATCAGTGGGAGCTATAATATCCTAAAGACTTAAAAACATTCAACGTTGTCATATATTATCGTTGTAAAATTCAGTTTTTAACAAATCCCACGAAAACTTGTATTTTCCGGAACAAAAGTTCAATATATTGCTCAATTACCTATTCTATATTCCAGTAATAGTTCTATTCAAATAAGTTCCACAGATTAGGCCGAAAAAACACACGAAGAAGAAAAAGTTCGATATTTTTCGTTGCTTATTCCCATATTTTGTGTCACGAATGGCCGCCCCTGACATCTGGCCGCCTTAGGATAAATCCGCCACTGTCTTTGAGTACTTATTATATATTAATTTATTGATTATTGATTACAGAATCAACGAGGCTACTTGCAGTGGCGCGTCTACAACGAAGTGGGCCAGCGAGTGCTATGCTATCAAGTTATGGTCCAGACACAGAATTTTGTACAAAAGTTTTTACGACACCACCTAGCCGTATTGGAGGCTAAGATTGAAGCCTTACCTTTTTTACGGCCATCTTTTAAAACAAACTTTTTTAATTCAACTCTGTTACTTTCAAAACTTATTACAAAAAAATAAATAAGGAATCTTCTAAGAATTTTTATTATTTTATTAAAACTGAGAAAATCCTGTTAGTCTGTTTAAAAATTTTCCTGAGTTCAAGATTTGGACTGTAATATACATAGACATAAAGGCATTGGGGTGACTATAGGGTGGCAGGGCTGGCAAACTTCGAAGGGTCGAAATGGACCCCTTTGTCTAGACTCTAAAAGTAACATAACAATTGATAAAAATACGTGACGTTATATTTTCTGCTAAAGTTACCGTGATAGCCCAGCGGAGGTCCTCTGCCTTCGATTTGGAGGGCGTAGGTTCGAATCCAGTCCGGTGAATGCACCATCAACTTTTCAATTAGATATGTGCATTTTATGAAATTGAATATCACGTGTTTCAAACGGTGAAGGAAAAATATCGTGAGGAAACCTGCACACCACACCTGAGAATTTTCTTGATTCTCTACGTGTATGAAGCCTGCCAATCCGCATTGGGCTATTGTGGTGGACTATTAGCCTAACCCCTCACAATCTGAAACTGGTGCTCAACAGTGAACCGAATATTGGGTTGATAATGATGATATTTTCTGCAGGGCTCCATCAAATGAACTAGTTTTGAACCTTAGATGGTATATCTATATAGGCAATGGTTTTCCACCCAACATCGCTTGTTACGTTATATGGCTTAGCGAGACGAGACGGATTGGGTGGTTATTACCTACCTACGTCTAATTTAATTAAACCTAGCCATCTCTGTATGTTTTGTTGATACGTACAAAAAATCCTATAAAAACTACAATCATATTATATAGGTTCAACGTCCTGTCTGAGCAAAGCGCATGTAGTCGTAGATAAATTATTCAATAAATAATATATATAGTATTTTTTTGAGAACGATTACAAAAAACTTCAGTTAATTTATCCTAAATGCTTTACAATTAATCATATCCAAGTAAAATGGTGGCAAGAATTGGCTGCATTTTCGCGTCGGACCAGGCCAGCCAGCTTTGCTGTCACCAGTCAAGGCTATTAGTGCTAAAAATAAACAATTGGTGCTAAACATTGTAATAATATTTGAATGGTGCTAATTGGGTTGTACACGCTAAGCGTGGACGCCCGTGACTTTGGATATTTTTTTTGGTACTCAAAAACTTTTTTCTGTTAACTTGATATGATACTTCGAAATTAGCTTTATTCCTGTAAAAGCTTTAAAATTACTAGATCCAATCAGAATCAGTCTGTCAGTTATAAAGTAACGCATATAACCCTTAAAAGACAGTAATTCCCCTAATCCAGGTGGACCCCTCCGGGTTCAAGGTAGACTTAACGAGGGTCTATGTTGGTGTGATAAAAAAATGGGGGTTCACAGAAGAAGTTTTATATAATTGACCCTTCATAAATCTCAGTATAACCTTGTAAAGGTAGCACGAGTAAAAAATACGCCAGTTAACATGAGTTCAGTATTAATTGGTTATGTAATCTGAGGAGTAGCAATTAATGAACAAATTACACATTAGCTACTCATTAGACTCACCTGAACCAGTGTCCGTGCTCTTTTTATATTGTGTAATTTAGTCGTCGTACGTCAACCTACAGCAATCATATTGAAAAAAAAAAGGTAAATCGTTATGTTATTTGAGGAATAACAATTAGTGTACAAATCACCCATTAGGTACTCATTAGACTCACTTGCACCAGTGTCAGTGTTCTTTTTATTTTGCGTTATTTATTGTTACGTACGTCAACCTACTGAAAACAAGGTCATACATATCCTTTGTTCGTGGTAAAAAAAATATATATTACTCTTATCATTTTTCTTAATATGTAAATAATGCATACATAAAAATAATGCTTTTTGAAAATACTTGTTATTGTTGTATTTTTGATAATAATATTTAATTATTTTCATTGAGGAATATTGTTTATGCATTGTACTTGTACTTATACTTAATATACCTGCTCGTAATTTTCGTTTTATATAGATTTTAGTTTGAAAAGAATTTGACCCTTCTACCGAGGTTTAAAGTTCGCACGCCTATCTCGCGTCTCGCGCGCCTCGGGCCATTGAGCATTTGCATCAGTTTTCAGAATGCATAAATGCATATAAAAAAATACAGACCATAGTTCTGTATACATTATTGGTTTTCTATACAAAGGCGTTTTCTATTTACCTCCAGGAAGCTTGCTTCGTCCAAGAAAATATTACCGCCAAGTTTATTGCATTTTGCCTCAAAGGAGGATTGCCGTTTTCCGATGTGTGTGTGTTGGTGAAATAAACACATTACAAAGCCAAATTTTGTCTACATTTTTCTTCACAGTGATGCTAATATGGGGCCAAGTTAAGAGAAATAGACAAAATATCGTTCAATGGTGTTGAAGTTATCCCAGTCCCATCTCTTTCTTCTCAACTTAATGCAATAGATGTACCTATTTCCGCTTGTGCCGCTATTGTTTGAATTTTGTCGATTTCTCTTCTCGAGAATATCTTGTTGGTCGCATGTTAGCACCTAATTATAACATAGTCCCCTTTTCCGCTCGAGTATAATAATTAGTATTGCGTGATTTATGTCGAAAGATAAGGTATTTTAAAAATTATACACAAGCTATTCAGGTACAAGTACCAAGTAGGTAAACGACAAGGTTGTTCCTTGACACCATGCACGCATCTTTGCCATTTGTCAGAGTCGGAAATCGGCAAAATAGCTATCTTATCGAAGGTCGATAAATGAGAATCTGCAAAATTAATACAATAATCGTATGTGTTTATGAAAATAAAGATTTTGAGAACTTGTTTCTAAATTCGGTGTATATTCATTCTACTTTTTCATTCTCACAATATTATTCAATTCAAGTTACTGTTAGAAAATTTCTAAAAGTAACTTGAATTGAATTGTTTTTTGTACTGATTCGATATCAGTTGTGTTATGTTAATACTCATTCTAGAAATTACCATAGACAAGAAATACCTACAAAAATGCAAAAAAAAAAATTCGTAAAAAATGCTACTTGTGGGGTTTTAACAATCACCGATTTAAATAGGTAAATGATCATCCAAATACGTCCACCACTTAAAGACTCGTTAGTAGAACGTCAATCACAGCCTTCCAAAAAAAAATTGCTAGTATGGCAATAAAAACTAAGACGCAAGTGTTAATAAAAAAATGTATTTTAAAACATATATCTGTTTTTTTACCTTCTAAATGAATAGTTAGAGGTAGATAGATTATAGCGATTATAATATAATGATAGACCTATTATAAAGGATCTGGAAATCATCTAGAAGGAATATTTCAGAAAAGAAAAAAATTCATATTGAAGTAGAGAAATGAACAACTTTTCAGTTGTGTGCATTTTAAGAAATTACATATCACGTGTCTCAAACGGTGAAGGAAAACATCGTGAGGAAACCTGCGTAACAGAGAATTTTCTAAGTTTTCTGCGTGTGTGAAGTCGGCCAATCCGCATTGGGCCAGCGTGGTGGACTATTGGCCTAACCCCTCTCATTCTGAGAGAAGACTCGAGCTCAGCAGTGAACCCACTATGGGTTGATAACGACGACGAAGCACCTAGGTATTTTATTTGAATTAAATCGTATTATGAAACTATAGCCTGAGTTATGTTACCTTATTTTAGATCCAGGCTTACCTTATTTTAGGAATGCTGAAAATTTCAGTCCGTTCCGTTTATGCTTCTACTGCGAGTTTGGACTGAGGTGGTTTTGGAAAAAACCAGATTTCAAGGGTCCAGACCATCAACCGTCCAAACATAAATCGTATTATTTTTATTTTTTGCTAGGCTTAATAAGTCCCCAGTCACCTATCACTATACATTCGCAATATACGAAAAACGCCGTTAAATATAGTTTCAAGAGAACTTGAATAGTCAGCTTTACTTGCTATGATGAAGAATCCCGTAAAAAGTATCATTTTATACTTGGAGAATTGAGGATCATTAAAACCGGCTATCTTATAAAGTCCTCTTCCTCCAAATACCTCTGAGCTGAGAGCCGTGATAACACAGTGGAAATGACCTCTGCCTTCGATTCGAAGGGTGTAGGTTCGAATCCGGTCCGGGGCATGCACCTCCAACTTAACAGTTATGTGTATTTTACGCAACTAAATATCACATGTCTCAATCGATGAAGGAAAAACATCGTAAGGTCCATACCTGAAAATTTTCTTAATTCTCTAAGTTTGTCAATCCGCATTGGGCCCAGCATGGTGGATTATTGGCCTAATCTCTCTCATTCTAAAAGGAGTCTGTGGCCAACAATGGGTTCTACCTGAATCGATGCGTACCTGCATATTTGTTCTACGTTTTTACTGGCAATTTCAAATAGGGTGTTCTGTAGTTGGCGATACCATGCCCCCGTTGGTCTGCGATTTTAATAATAAATTCTGATGCGATTTGGAGACGAACTTCGTTATTTAAATGAATATTTTTCAGTCAAAGGCAATTTTTTTTCAGGTACTCGTAAATAACATTCAAGGCGATTCGTAGAGAGAAAAGTCAGTAACCTTTGTCTTTGTTCATATTGACCAACACAAACACGCTTTGAAAATTCGAATAAATATCTGAGGTTTATTTACTGCTGTAGGAAATCGCGTCATGATAGCATCTGGGGAATGATCGTATCATCTTGCAATTGTGCCGCAAAAACTAGTTAAAATCACGTATAATACCTACCTACTTGCAAAAAGCGCGACGCTGTGGCATTGGATTACGAGTTCTATAACAAGGGAATAAATGAGTGAGTGTGTCTTTTGATGTCTACACAAACATTATTGTGATGCAAGTCGTTTAAAGCAAGTTGTGCGGCATCGGCCGGCACAGTTAGTTGCTAGACGGCGGTCCGCGGACTTGTACCTGTACCTGACACCTGTGCACTGCAGAAGCAGATCTCGCTATGTTGTTCCTAGGCGTGGTTGTGTGTTCACTGCTCGCTGTCTCGGCTGCCACAGACGTCCAACAATGCAGTGGTAAAGTAGTCTTTGTTTACCGTTTACGTAACCGCATTTCGATCCGGTTTCGTAGCTTTTTTACTTTAGGACATTTAAATATGACTAGAAGTAGTTATTCTCCGTTATATGTAATACTAAAATACTATTATTATATATGCGAATGTGATTGTTTGATACGCTTTCATGCATTAATTTTACAGTATAATGACCAACCAATCTATTGTCACATTTTCAAGAAAAACGGTAATTTCTTTCAGAGCAAATTGCCTATTATTTTCCAGGAATAGAATAAATACCTACTTAGGTACCTACACATTCATCCGGCTTTTTTCTGATTTTGGTTTTGTGATGACTGATGACCTGACCTGACTTGTAATGTGTAATTTAACCAAGTAGGCACCTAAATAAAAACTTTACATGTATGGTGTAAACGGTAACGTTATTAATATGATTCCAACTCTTTGAATTTGTAAAATTTTAATCAAAACCTGTTCACTTTAGTGTCTAAATGTAAGACTCTCGTGTTATTCTTCAAAATCTTGGTCATGGAGTAATATTACTTGCAAACATCTCTTGTAGGAACATGCCATATATTCGATGTAGTGTTCACACTTCGACTCGTATTTGACCGATTCTGGAAAGGTGGATGAAGATGGAAAGCACTTTAATGAGTGACTTATAGTGATATGGATTGATTAGGAAGAACGATGGGTTCCAACCAAAAAGAAACATAAGATTTTGTAGTAGTATTGTGTTTCAATAGTCACACTTAACGCTGTAAGTGCTCGACTTCTGGTGATGTTCTATTATCGGAAGATTATTTGACTTTAGTTGTAATATAGTAAGATAAAAATGCATGTATGTTTATGTGTGAAATTAGAAGGCGCGACAAGTTTATATGGTTGCTAAGCAACGGCTTTTTAGGTAATCGGGTTTTCATGTCACACGCAGACGCCTCACCCTGTATCACGAATGATTGCGTTGTAAACGCGTTTGTGCTGTCGATCTTTCAAAAAGCAAACCTCATTTTCCTGAAATAGACTAACAGTTATACTACAGAGCCATATGTGGGACAAGCATTAAAAGGAGAAAAAGAGACAAGACAATCTATGATGATTTATGAGAGCATTGAGTAAACAATTGCTTAAAATTTTAATTAATTCAGTTATGCAGGCTATGTTTTGTTTTAAACAGCTTACTTATCCAAAAATCCATACATTCAAATAAAATTAATTGTCTGTCTGTGAGTTCAAAATAACGGCGTTTTCTCAAATGCTTACCGTTATTTTAAACAATCATTTTTATCAGTCTGTTTGTCTGTCTTAACAAATTTCTGGAACGGCTGATGAATTGATTTTTTTGGAAATTTACTGGAAGTTTAGATATAAACAACATAATAAGTACACTTTTAATCCCGGAAAATCCAAGGTTCTCGCGGGATTTGTGAAAAATAGAATTTCACGCAAAGAAAGTTGTATGCGTCCAATATTGATTACTAGCGGACGTCCGCGAATTCGTCAGCGTGGAATTAAATTTTTCACATACCCGCGGGAACTATGGATTTTTCCGTGATGAAAAGTTGCCTATATGTTAATCCAGAGTAAAATCTACAGCCAAGTCGCTGCAGTAGCCGCTGCGTAAAGGAGGCACAAACATACTTACACACTTACACAAACTTTCGCCTTTATAATCGTCATCAACCCATATTCGGCTCACTGCTGAGTTCGAGTCTCCTCTCAGAATGTGAGGGGTAAGGCCAATAGTCCACCGCGCTGGCCCAATGCGAATTGGCAGACTTTACATATCATGATGTTTTCCTTCACCGATTGAGACACGTGATATTTAATTTCATAAAATGCACACAACTGAAAAGTTGGAGGTGCATGCCCCGGACCGGGTTCGAACTCACACCCTCCGGAATCGGAGGCAGAGGTCATATCCACTGGGCTTTTTCATGATATACGTTGAAAACGAAAATACCTACTTATATTTATATTTTCTCTACTTAAGAGTACCTACTTTAGACTCAAAAACGTTTGCGGAACACTACCGTAGTTGTGTTGTGTGCGAGTGTAAGGGCAGTTAACTTATTACGTACCTAGTACCTAATCGTAAATTTATAGCGCTAGATATCCTTGACGCACTCGCAGTGTAACGTGCAAATTGCCCATCAGCAGAAATCATCTTTATAATATTAATCAATAATTTTATGATTGCTTTGTTTACGATTGTTCATAGTAGATAAAGAGTGAAAAACACGTATTTCCTTTTGATTATTAAAACAGTATGGCGTAAATAAACTATAAAATTCTAAATTAAATACAAATCCGAATTTACCAAGATCGTCTTAGGTGGAACGTAGAACAAATTGTGCTACCTAATTTTATTAATAGCTACTTATAAAACGTAAATACGGATTTAAAGTTTGCTAAATTAGAACGAATGAAATGCATGTTGCATTTAAAGTTGGATGTCAGTGCCATTTATATTTTCCCGTTAAATGTTTTTTCCTATTTTTATGTTAGATTATTTTTTTGTGGTAAAACAAAGTGAAAAATTAAGAACTTTCCATACACACTTTCAACCCTTGTTTCACCATCTGATTAATTTTTTGCGTCAAAAAGTATCTTATAACCTTCTGCGTATTATGATCTCAAATTGTGCCGAGTTTCATTCGAAAGTATAGCAGCGTGATGCCCGGAGAACAAAAATTATAATTTATAAACAAAAAAACAATATTTTTGGGTTCAGTATCGATTATATAAAGCCCTCAAACTGAAATTTTCAAAATATCTTGAATGTACAAAAGACATGCTAGAGTTTTATTACCCGTCTGCAAGAAGGACTATGTTATTCGTGCGTATCTCGTTGTATGTACTTAGATTTAGATAAGATAGAATCTAGCAGCCGAAATCTGCCTGCGATAATATTGGGCTCACTCGGCTATTTCTTCTCATAGATCCTTCCAAAGCAGTGGTATAAGTCTATCTTCATTTCAAGAAGTTTCTATTCAACTGTTCTAATGATTTTCATCACACGAAAATCATCGCAATCGACCTATTAAAATATTTTAACATTAAAGTAATAATTGAAATAGGCGGCTGGATCTATTTCACTGAACCGCTACATAATTAACTAGGGGAAAGTGGTCTGAGATGGCATAGTGTTTGAGATGGCATAGTCGCTATTTCTCTGTGATTAGCTAACGATTGACATCAACACACACACACATAGATGCCCCCCGTGAACACGCAGCGACCTGTTTGTTTTCAGTTCGCTAAAACTATTCAAAGGGGAACTACGTCTGTTTGTATAAAATTCTGTTGCGTAAAAAAGTTTTATCAAATAGTTTTAACTAATATCACAAGCTCGGTGCATGGTATTCAAGGTAAGTGAGGATGCATTTTTAAAGGTCTATTCAATGACAATATAGGTCTATTAATTTGATTTTTATAGTTTCTGTATTTATTGAGATGCAAAAATCTTTGTTAGATATGTGCCTAATGTATGAGATGGCATAGGTATATGCCATCTCACCCAACAGGCAATTTTAGAGCTTTGATAGTTTATTTCTTGAAAAAAAAATATAACTTGACATCGAATACCTAGAATTAAATTATTGTCTAGAATATATTTTTTATTTAAGTAATCGAAATAATTGTCTGTTATAGTTGTCCATAATACTAACACATTTTATTTTTTAGAATGGCGCCATATATTAGAAAATCAACTAGACAATCTTGGGATGAGAAAAATATGAGCAACGCAATTGCAGCTGTTAATAGCAAAAAGATGGGATGGCAAAAAGCAGCCACTATATATAACGTACCAGCTACTACACTTAGACGTCGAGCCGCAAAAGGAGAATCTTCAAAAGGATATTTAGGTGGCCATAAAACTACTTTTACCAAAGATCTGGAAGAGCAAATAATAAAACACTTACAAGAGTTAGAGGTACGCTTTTTTGGAATGACAACAACTGATTTAAGACGACTTGCTTATCAAATAGCTGTTGCTAAAAACATTCCACACAGATTTTCGTCAGAAAATCAAATGGCAGGTGTGGACTGGTTAAGAGGTTTCAGATTAAGAAACCCATCAATATCACTCCGGATTCCTGAGGCTACATCGGCTGCTAGAGCACGAGGGTTTAACAAAGTTCAAGTGCAAACTTTTTTTAAGTTGTTGGTTGACGTTATGAAACAGCATAACTTTGAACCTCAACAAATTTGGAATGTTGACGAATCGGGATATAGTACAGTGCCATCACAAAACCCTAAGGTATTTGCGACTAAAGGTAGAAAACAAGTTGGAGTCTTAACAAGCGCTGAAAGAGGTCATCACTATACATCGGTATGCTGTGTCAACGCTCTTGGCAGTTTTATACCTCCAGCTTTCATTTTCCCTCGTAAAAATATGAAGGCAGAATTAATAGATGGCGGTCCAACAGGCGCTGTTGGATTTGCCCAAGAAAAAGGATGGATGAATGGAGAAGTTTTTCTTAAATGGATGCAGCATTTTGTTAAACATGCGAAACCGTCGAAAGAAACTAAAGCTTTACTACTTTTAGACGGTCACTCAAGTCATAAAAATTTGGAGGTGTTAACTTTTGCCAAAGAAAATCATGTGATCCTATTTTGTTTTCCACCACACTGCACCCATAAAATGCAGCCATTAGATATCAGTTTCTTTGGTCCACTTAATACTTTTTATAATAAAGAGCTGCATATGTGGTTAAGAAACCATCCTGGAAGGGTTGTTACTCATTTGCAAGTGGCTGAAATATTTAAACTAGCCTAGGCCAGAGTGGGTTTGCGGCTAGTGGAATATATCCTCTAAATGAAAATATTTTCCCCGAGTGGATGTATGCACCTGCTGATGTGACGGACATTGAACCTGAAAATTTATCTGGTCCTGTCCAGTTAGGTGAGAGCGATAGAGTGCACACTTCAGATTTAGAGACACAAAACACCCATGTTGACACACAAGCTGAGCAATCAGAAGTTGACAACTCTTTGCTTGAGTGTACAAAGCCGGGGCCTTCAGGTTTGGAAATCCATCAGCCTATTAATCAAACGAATCGAAGTCCTACGATAGCAGAGGTCAGCCCCTTGCCTAAATCGTCGCTGTTAAAACGAAGTAATCGTAAAAAAGGAAAATATGGAATGCTAAATGATTCCCCAGATATTGCACAGCTTAAAGAGGCTATTGCTGAAAAAAAAGCCGCAAATTTGAGAAAATCTGCTCGACAAGTGAAAAAAAGAGTTCTTTTACCATCTTCCAGTGATGACGAAGAGCCAAGTGTATCGGACAGTGAAGACGTATCTTGTATTTATTGCCTAGGCCTCTGGAGTCAATCTCGAGCAAGGGAATGTTGGCTTCAATGCCAAGTTTGCCACCAATGGTGTCACGCGGAATGCATCGGATTACCAAAAAGAGCAAAAATAGTTATATGTGATGTTTGTATCTAAATTTCCTTACGAAAATTTCCTTCATTTATGAAAATTTATTAGTTTTGCATGTTAATTCTCTATATGCCATCTTACCCATATGTGGTACGCCGTCTTTCCCACTAGGGTAGGGTGAGATGGATTTTCGATTCTTTTTTATGATTGATTATATATATAAGAATAATAATTTTTGTTCAACTTTGAGACTGATTTTTTAGTTAATAATAAATGACTTTTAAATATAGAATGCCTTTTTATTTCCATTTCAATTTGTGTAGTTTGATATACAATGATTGCAAAATGTATGCCATCTCAGACCATGTTCCCCTACGTGCCTACAAAGGTTAAAAGTTCTTCTCAAAACATTTTTCTTAATGAATTTAAATGTACTGCCTACCGAGACGAATTATAATAAACATTTAGTTTACAAGTTATTAAATAATTAATATCATTATTATAATAAATGTAACTTACTCACATATAAATTACAACTACATATAATATAATAATAAAAATACATTTAAGAGAACCTCACATAATTTATTATAGCTAGGGTCTTGGATAATTATCATCTATTTGCATAAATTTTGCACATCAATTTTATTTCGTGCTATTAATTTTAATTATCCGTAGGTACCTAGGTACAATTATTGTTTTTTATATCTATACTAATTAAATTAATGACGCACTCATTCTATATCTTAACCATTAGAACGCGGAAATGTAATCCTATGTCGATATTATACCTATAATAATTATTAAAGTCTCAAGTCTACCAGCTAACGCGGTGACATGAAAAGCGTAGGTTTTAATTACCTAGGTATACAACAATAATTTACTAAATCATTATTTCTACTCAACAATCCCAGTAAATCGTAAAAAAAGGTAAATAAGTTACCCTCTTGTCCAAACTTCGACAATCATAAGATAAAAATTTGAGATCAGAAGGTAATTTTTAATTGTGACATCGAGTCTCCTCACAGAATGAGAGGGGTTAGGCCAATAGTCCACCACGCCGGCCCAATCCGGATTACCTGCATACCATACCATATAATTCTCTGGTATGCAGGTTTCCTCACGATGTTTTTCCTTCACCGTTTAAGACACATGATATTTAATTTCTAAAAAAGGCACACAACTGAAAAGTTGGAGGTGCATGCCCCGGACCGGATTCGAACCCACGCCCTCCGGAATCGGAGGCAGAGGTCATATCCACTGGGCTCTTTATTATAAGAGTCCTTACTCACAATAACAGTTAATTGACAAACTATTACATACTTTAATAGGCCAATAGAGTATATCGAGTAAAGAAGGCTTTTTCATCGGGTAAAGCGCGTTCATGTGTGTAAACTAATGAAAGCATTACCAATATTAAGCCAGCCCAATAGCAATATAGTTTTATACCATATATTACTTAACCGTAAAATGACCGTCAAAATTGATATGCTCTGATAACTATAGGTACCTAGACTCTATTGTACAGTCAACGATAATACTAGGTTACTGGTGTCGTACGTCGTACCTTAATAAATAAAAATGTTACTGCGAAGGCTACTAAAGCTAGCCATTGACGATCAAGTATACCCACGTTTCTGCAGCACCCACGGCTATCACTGATCGTGTGTTGGTCGCTGCGTGCATGACGGCTCGACTTGACGCATACATGAAACGTCTTCGCTGCGGGCAGCGTAACCTGTGCAAAGCCCACTAAATAGTTACTGATTTGCAATATTAAATACCTAGGATTGTCTCACTGTCCAGTGATAAGCCTCGGGCTTGAGGTCGTAGGTTCAAGTCTGAGTCGGGCTATGAAATTTTCATAAAAAAATCTCAACCCGGAGTAGTTGACCCTGTTGCCGTGGTATACTCCGTACCAAAAAAACAATAAAGTACATTGACCTTTCGGTGGATAAAGCAGGGATGATAAAGTTGCACCCTCGTACCTCAGAAATCACTTAAAACCGGTCTTGCCGGTCAAATGGTCTTTGTACCATTCAAGTCACTACATCGATTTTCATCGTATTTTCGTAAATATGATCATCTAACAAAGTTATTTCCAACGAAATGATCCTGGCTAGTGGCTACGTCATATTACATCAAATGACAGTGGTCTTTTCATCTAACACGAAATTACGTTAATAACGGTTTTTCGTTGAAATAATCTTACTGCTTGCTACTACCACTTCTATATTACTGGCACTTTACGTAAAATGAAGATACTATGACCTAACAAATGAACTAACTAAAAATGGCTATGTAGTTACTCTGTACGCCGTAGAAGTAGGTGCGAGAGGATTACCAGCAAAATCTCTCTATAACTTGCTTAAAGACCTTGGCCTCTCAAGAAGTGCAGCTAGTTCTATATTAGAACGAGTATCCAAAGCTGCTCTAATAGGATCTTAGGAGCAGAGAAGGGGAGTGTTGATCGATCGTCAAGGAATTCCTTAACCCTACATCCAGTAGTCACAAGTCCTGGACTGTGCTTGGTGTTTTTCTCTCTACCACGCGATGGACCCGGCACCCGCACGGTGAATCCATGGAATGCTAAGATATTCGTCTCTTTCGTTGAAAATACGATGTTAGATGATTGCAAAACCGAAAATACGATGAAAAACGATGTAGTGACTAATTGATTGAATGGTACACCGAGTTACATAATAACCCTGTGGTCATTATCATTAACGATGATAGAGGCCGTTGAAGCAGAGGTTGAAGTTTCATATTGCTGTTGAGGATGACGAATAATCTGCAATCATACAGATAAAGCAGTTGCGGTTTTGTAATAACACCGAGTACAGTCTAATACAATCGAAACACTAAATACAACCTACTCGTATCTAGTTACCTTACATCTACTTAGCTATTAACAATAATTACTATTATTGCATCTTGCTTAGACAGGTTTGCAATAATCATGGAATCATTTTATGAAACAATCGATTAACGAAGTAACCTCAAGTTATATAACATACCTATATAACAAAACGTGATACGTAGCTAGTTAATAAATCGTTACAAGAAAACTTTTATCTTCGCGTGGAAAATTTTGGACTAGGCATTTGAGGTGTCGCATATTTTTCATCTCAGCTAGACCTAAGAGCCGTGATAGCCCAGTGGATATTACCTCTGCCTCCGATTCCGGGTTCGAATCCGGTCCGGGGCATTCTCCTCCAACTTGTGAGAGTGCATTTTAAGAAATTAAAGTTAACAAAATTACATTATCAACACATATAATTAAAATTGGAGTGTCTGTCTGTAATTTCAAAATAACAGTGTCTTTTCAAGTGTTTATAACTATCTAGATGAGAATAAAACAAAGCTTTTTAAAATTTTGCCTGTCATTATGTTTGTCCGGGCTAATCTCTCGAAGGCTGAACCGATTTTAATGGGACTCTCATTGGAAGATAGAGGGGTTATGGAGCAACAAATAGTCTAGTTTTTATCCCGATAAAATATACGGCTCCTGCGGGACTTATAAAAAAATTGAATTTCACCCGTACGAAGTCGCAGGCGTCCGCTAGTCAATACATATAAATAAAATTGAAATATCTGTCTGTGATTTCAAGATATCTGTGTTTTTTGAAGTGCTTATTTGCTTTACACGATACTTAGACATAATCAAGCTTTTTTAAAATGCTTGTCTGTCTATTTGTCCGGCCTAATCTTTGGAATGGCTGAACCGATTTAAACGGGACTTTCACGATAGAAATAGAATAGGCTATTGAACAACATAATATAGCCACTTTTTTATCCCGTAAAAAACGGTTCACGTTATACAATTTCACGCGCTAACAAAAGTAGAATTTTCCGAATCGGTTCAGGCGTCTTCGATCAACTTGAGAACCTCCTCCTTTTCTAAGTCGGTTAAAAATTGCGCGCGTCCGCTAGTAAATAATAATAATAATAAATAGGTAGTTACGACAACACATAAGAAATAAATTAATTCAAATGAAATGCTACATGAATTATTCAAATTATCTACCGATTCATCTGTCTGACATCGTGCCTATCAACTTGTCTGGATTCTCCTCGTATTTCCGCAGACACGTACCTACACGTATGTGGGTTTAGGTATAGCGTGTGTAGAATGAGATTACCATCATGGGTATAATAATGTGCTCAGTGTTCTGCGAATATAAATAGGTAGATAGATAGTAAATACCTACATTGGTTTGTTTTTAACGAATGACTGCACAAGCACATTAAATACATATCATAAATTCGAAAGGTAGACTTTGCTGATGTGAGAACGTATTCTTTTTAGGTGTATTTGTTGTATGCAAGCAATGACCTTACAACCAATATGCATTATAGGTATATAACTACTCGTACATAACTAACTACTGCTTTTTATTGTTTTGCGCAAACAAGAAGTTGGTTTGGTGTCATACGAATTCGATTCTTTGACATTTAGTACAATTTATATCGATGCATATGGCTCAAAACTAAGGGGTTTTTTTTATTTCCTTTTTTTCATTTTCTACAAGGGTCATCATTATTAGCTTATCTATTTATGGAGCTTAGACCCACCACAATGCAGAAAACCAAAGCGGATTGGTCGACTTACCTTTGTTTTTGTAGCGCTCACAATACCATGTTGTTGATAATGACCGAGACCCAGGGCTTAAAATTACTCACGCGGCACGGGGGTCTAACACCATCTTCTCAACCGCGGGAATTCTTACTTAGTAAAAAGTTAATTTTTACTAAGAATTCCTTGGATAAAATAAAAGATTTCATTTCCTGATCCAGGACTTGAACACAAGGGCGTCAACAAAGGGCTTGGGCTCGATCCTTACCAGAAAATTGCGATCGAACTGAACTTAAAAAAAATCGAAAACGAAACAGAGCTGATGATAAAGTAGCATAGCATTTTTAAGTATCTCTAGGCATGTCACCAGGTCATACATATATTATTTACTTGATAAAATCTAACCAGCTTATACTATAGTAGTGGGGCCCCATTTTTTATTTGCACCAGGGCCCTTGATTACTTAGTTACGCCACTGCTTGAACACAAGACCCCGTGAACCACACATGTTTAGGCACCACTGGACCAGCGGGTAACGAGGTTCCACGCAATATAAAGTCGTTCAAGCGTCACACTCACAGTAGATTCTCGCCTTCACACAACACTAATGGCCGCATTCGATTCTGCGAAACACATTTACAAAGCGAAACGAGTAGGTGACAAGAGACTTTCTAAAACAATATCTCTAACTTTAGCATCATGCTGCACTTCGGTAGATTTCTCGAGTTCTCCCTTAGTTTTAATATTGATCCTATTTTATTGGTACCTAAGCCATAAATCGTATGATTGGTAAGTTAATTAGTATCTACCTAACTATGTTTTGATGCAGTTATAGGGAAGTGGCTGTAGCTACTTGAAGGAAACTGGTATTGAAAGGGACAGTCTCAGACTTTTAGTAGGTACTCTGTGTGCTCGCACTGCTTTTGTTTTTTATTAATAGGTAATTGCTTTGTTTTCTTAATAAAATACCAGATATTTATGACAGTTCTCGTTACTTTTTTTGTGAACTTGTGACGCTTTTTATAAAAACACTAGCGGACGCCCGCGACTTCGTCCGCGTAAAAATCGATGTCAACTTCACATTCTATTTTGCAAGTTTTATAACTTATACCTAATAAATAGTCCACTTATCATTTTACATTTACAAATGTACCTAGAAAAATTAAGGACTTGCCGTACAAACTTTCTACCCCTACTTCACCCATTTCTGATTTTGTTTTCGCGACAAAAAGTATCCTATTATCCTTCTACGTATTATGGTCTCAAATCGTCTTAAGTATCATTTGAATTCATTCTGTAGTTTCAGCGTGATGCCCGGTCAAAAAAAAAAGGCAAACAGACAGACAAAAAATAGAAAATAGGCTTCAGTATCGATCTCCTACCTCTACCCTACTCCTACCCTACCCGTACCCTAACTGTATCCTACCCCTACCCTACCCGTATCCTACCCTACCCGTAATCTTCCCTTTCCCTACCCCTAGGATAGGGGTAGGCCCTACCCCTACCCTACCCCTAACCTAGGCATACACTCCCCAACCCTGCCCTACCCCTACCCTACCTTTACCCCTACTCTACCCTTACACAACCCGTACCCTACCTATACCCTACCCTACCCTACCCTATACCTTCCCTACCTTACCCCTACCCTTAGCAAAATCGGTCCAGCCCTATGAACGTGGTGCGATGACAAAGGAAAATAGAAACTTCTATGCTAAAATTATAATCTTTGGATCTACTGGACCGATTTGAAAGATTGTTTTACCAATAGAAAGCTACGTTATTTGCGAGTGTCATAGGCTATGTTTGATTCCCATATTCACACAGGAACGGGAACTACGTAATAGAAAGCGCGGGGCGTCATGTAGCGGAATTTTTGCGTCTTTTAGAAATTTTGTATTATCTCCGAAACTATTTAACTAATTAACATACTATAAAGGGCAAATCTTATCTCCACAATATCCTTGTGATTATTAAATAATTTATTTAGATAAGGATTTAAGTTAAGTAGCATAAATAATGACGCAAACCTAAGTATATAAAATTTATAATTTTTAAAACACAAAAGGTACTATATCTGCTAATATATAGAAGATAGATATATGGTGTCGCGGACTTTTTTGTAGAACTTTTAAAGATACATAAAGCCTCCATACATTAATTTCAATTTTACACAATGGTTAAGGCAGCGCATGCGAATAAGTCTGTTTAAGAGGATATTCGGTCCGACCTGTATGACAAAAACTGTGTTAACTCGGCGAATATATATCATACTAATATAAAATATAACCTATAGCACTCCCCGATAATGTAGCATTCTACTGGTGAAAGAATTTTTAAAATCGGACCAGTAGTTCCGAAGATTACCCCATTTAAAAAATGTGACAAACTTACAAACTTACAAACTTTACCTCTTTATAATATTAGTATAGATATAGATTATGTTAACTACAGTAGGATACTTTAGGTTCGTAAATTATTATCCTACTGATAATTATAACTTCGACTAGAGTTTTTATGAATATGGAAATGGGCGCACTAAGTTCATTCTGGAAAATGGGCTCTCTGGTCCAAAATTCTTTCGGACTGCAGGCCTATTCAATATTTTTTGGTCTTTATTATCAAATAATTGACAATATGTCATCTACATACTTTATGATATTCACCAGTAAGCATCGGATGTCATTTTTTTATCACGTATGCAGATTACATTCTGTCAATTGATTTATTGTTTACTAGCAAATGTCTGCGACTTCGTCCGCGTGGAATTCAGTTTTTCAAAAATCCATTGATTTTTCCGGGATGAAAAGTAGCCTATGTGTTAAATCTAAAGCAAAATCTATTTCTATTTCAAATTTCAGCTAAATCGCACACACACTTACACACAAACTTTTGCCTTTATACCTATTAATCTGTGTGAATGCATTCCTTTTCTTAATATTCTTGTAAAATGTAAGTTATTTAACATAAATCATCGTGTGGCAAGTTGGCAATACGAAATTGTACGACCTAATAACGCCATCTATCGACATATCGTAATAAATACAACACGAATCATTGCGAGTCCTAACTCACGCTATTGAAGTTTTTAACGACGCCACGCTATATATACAGCGAATTGAGATAGTCTCTCGGGATCATCTCCCTCGAGGTAAACCAGTCTAGCCAAGCTGGTCTAAGTTGGCGATCAATCAGATGAGACTCACGGGTCTAAATATCGATAAATCAAGGTACTTATACCTACAACGATGCACGTCGAAACGGCGGAGTACATGTATGGTTACTTGTAACCAATACATACCTAACACTTCGAGGCGAGGGTGGAGCAGATAATGCTGACTTGATCCCTTTTGTAAACAATGAATACAAATAATTGATTTATTTTGCCAATTGACTCTCGACAACGTTAAAGTCAGATATGGCAAGAAAAATTCAATTTCGATTTGATTTCTATAATATACTGTAGATGTATTATTTAAATACAAATAGATAATATTATGTATGTGTCTATATTTAGTAAGTAGTGCTTGGGTAAAATTGCCCAGCCGTAGCCACGGTCGAAGGCCCTATCACGAACCCCTGGCCGAAGGCCGGTGTAAAATATAGTGCGCGTTTTTTGTCCTTGCCTAAAATACCCAGCCGTCGCGTTTTTCTATCAAATTTCGAGTTTGTAGTACTTTTAACCCTTTAGGGGTTGAATTTTTATCTCTATTACGTTTCACATTCTATTGATAGTCAACGTTATCTGTTACCGTGAAGGTTCTTGAAGTGACGCGTATGTTTTTTGTTTTGTAGTATCGTCTTTGAAGTCGGTTTAGTTCAATTTTTTTGTTAAAAAGATTAGTTATTATTATTGATCTGTTTAACAATAATTTTTATGAGTATGTTTTTGTAGTAGGTAGCTACCAACCAACAAAGAGACGTTTAGTTCTTGTCAATTTACGACCAAACATTGCTTTCTCTGAGATATGAATTGGTAATACATCATTGTATATTTATAAACTTATTCAATGCGAGTTGAATGCATCATTTATCTAAATAATTGGCAGCTTGTAAATCCTTAAGCGTCAAATAACTAAATAGGTCTTCTACGTATTTCTTCGAAACACTTGTTTTGCTTTTGATTGATGTCTGGGATTTTCCGAACACATTATATATTACGAGTAGATAACAATTCATGTCACGTGAACTTAAAGCTATTATTGGATGATATAAAACCCATAATAATAGTAATCTAGGTACCTACCTACTATAAATTCTTAAAGGAACTCTAAGATCACCTACGTCTTCCTGCATCATTAAAAACAGTTTCCGTAAGTTTCAGTTACGGTTAGGTGTATCACAGTATTTTTAACTGACTTCAAAAAAAGGAGGAGGTTATCAATTCGTCGTTTTTTTTATGTAAGTTCACCAATTAGTCGAAATTACTCGAAGACGCCTAGATCGATTTGAAAAATTCAAGCCGTTTAAATCAAAGATTTTAACAGGATTTTCAGACATTTCTTTCAGATACGGCTTTAAATAACACAAACTAACTTGGTACCGTCTTCAAGCTGATAAGAAGGTAGCACATAGTACGATGTCATTTTTCGCTTATTATTTTAGGTAATTAGATATTAGTAATTATTGTTAAAACTCGTATGTCTGTTGAGGCAGAATTCCGGTATCTAATGTCCTCGTAATTTTATGTACCCGGAGTCTATAATCAAAACAGTACCTACGTGTATCACTAATATTAATAAGGCGAAAGTTCGAGTGAAATGTTTGTTCCTCCTTGGCGCTGCGACCACCGAAGCGATTTGACTGAAATTCCAAATAGAAATACATTTTACTCTGGATTAACACAGGCTACTTTTCATCCCGGAAATGTGAATAGTTAGTGATAGCTATCTATACTTATAATAAATCTGTAGAGAGGTCAATTCTGTACATGAAATATATTTCCAAAATAACTATCAGGGGGTGATTAGTGATCGATATTGATGCCAAAAATGCAATCAGTAAAATTTTTGTCTGTCTGTCTGTCTGTCTGTCTGTCTGTCTGTCTGTCTGTCTGTCTGTCTGTCTGTATGTTCTTTATAGAAACAAACACTACTGGACGGATTTTAACGAAACTTGGTACAATTATTCTACATACTTCTGGGCAGGTTATAGTATACTTTTCATTACGCTATGATGAATAGGAGCAGAGCAGTGAAGAGAAACGTTGAGAAAACGGGAGAAGTTACTCAGTTTTTTAAGCTTCCATCGCGTGTACAGCCTTAATGGTTAAAGCTACATAAAAATAATGTATGACGGAAATGTTCTCCTTAAAATTATCTATAAAATCACAACAGCATATATATATATCTATCTTTTATGGTTGACTCACAATAACACGTGTAAGTCCCAATAGCTTAGCAGTTCGGAGCTTTCTAATTATATTTGTCTACTCTTATGTTTATAACACTCATCACTCATCCCTAATAAGAAAGTTAACATTATAACCTATTCAATAAAAAAAGAATCATAAAAATCGGTAAAGAAACACCAAACTTATACAAGAAATATGCTAAGCCATTGCGCGCGTAAATACTAATTCATGCTATATGGATAATTTTTGTGTAACGGTTCCCGCGCTCGACACCACTCGCGGTGGGAGGAATAAATAACGAAGTGCAGCCTTAATGAGTAGGGTAGGGGTAGGGTAGGGTAGGGTAGGGGTAGGGTACGGGTAGGGTAGGGGTATGGTAGGGGTAGGGTAGGGGTAGGGCAGGGGTAGGGTAGGGTAGTGGTAGGGTAGGGGTAGGGTTGGGATAGGGTAGGGTAGGGGTATGGTAGAGGTAGTTTAAGGTAGGGTAGGATAGGGGTAGTTGAAAGTTTACAACGACTTTCACGCGGACGAAGTCGCGGGTGATAGATTATTTTATAAAGTAGTGAAAAATAAATATAGCTGAAAGTTAAGCTGATAAGCTGATTGATAATATGTGTATGATTCATTGTGAAATTAGACCTATCAGATAATTCTTACGTTAGTTAAATATTATTTTATATTTAGACAGTATTTTTGTATTCAATAATAAAGTTTAAATGAAAATACAAACAGTTATGTTACATGACGAATTTCAAAGTTTAGGTGACCAAATATGACGTCACGTGTAATGTTCTATTTAAATTGAAATTCAAATATCATTACGTAGAACATATATATATTCTTAATTATACTGTTTCGATAATTCTTCATATATTATTTAAAATAAAACTTAGAATATAGATCTGACATTATTGTAATTAAAAAGTAAATAAAAGTAATAGTTGTCATTATAAACGTTATTGGAATATGGTAACACTGGTAGGAACTACTAAGAATGATTCTATGTAATGAGGAATTACTGGCATAGACACGGAGCGTCAGGATACGCGGTATCAAGTAATCTGTGGTCAGTTTGAGCAGATGGCGTGTGATTGGTCTATTGCAAACAAATGCAGAAGGAATATTAGCCAATAGGCGTTTTGTAAAGAATCGAGATGTTCATGCTGGATGACGAAATGGCGTCTTGGCCGGTGTGATTAGAAAATATTAATTATTGTTGTTGTTATGGTGTCTTCCTGTGTTTCTGAGGCTGTTTTATGAAAGCTAAGTATTTTATATATAATATCTTTATTGTAAACTGTATTTTATTATGTTGTATTGTTGTAACGATAAGTTATATACATCCGAATTTACTTATGTGAAATTAGGTATATTTGCAACGACATTACCTACTTACGTCGTTGTATATTTGTATTGTAATAATGGTTAATGTTATTTTGATTTGTCTTGAAGTTAAGACTTTAATGAACTATCTATTTCAAGGTATTAATTATCATTTATATTGTATTTGTAATTAACCAATATTTTAAAAGAGCATTTGTTGAGTTTCTTGCCGTTCTTCTCAACAAGAGACTGCACTTTCCGAACTGGCGGTAGAGTCACTAAAATTAAAAGTAATATTGTTCAAGTAAAGAAATAAATGATTAATTTGGTCACGATTCTATTTTATTTTATTTAAAATACCTTGACACTCAGTAAAACTTAAATAACATTTAATATACTTATTAAATAATAAAATTAAATTGAATTAAGGATACTTATCTTAATAAAGTTAGTCAATACGATAGGCACAGTTTATTTAAATTTTCATTCAATGATATTATTGGCCTTTTCTAAAATGATTCATATCAGGTTTATTACACTACGTGATAAAGTATGTATTAACATACAACGCCTATCAACTAATCAAATTGTTTCTGTATAAAAATACTAAACTGACGGACTTACCCGACTGACGATCTTAGCCGAACTGATCTTACAAGTAACAATAGATATTTATGACAACAAATTATAATTCTGTTCCAATAATATTATTTGAGAAAAATCATTATTAATTAGACATATAAATAAATAAATTTAACATCAGAAGTGGGATCGAATAAAATTAGCTAATACATTTTTTTTTTACTGTTTAAGGAAAGCGTTGGAGCGAGCGATGATTCCACGCTGCTGGAAAGTTTTCTTAAAAATACTTCAATCTGTTCTGACGCACAAACGCAGCGGTGAAGCTTTGATGACATGCTTCGGTCAAAAGAGCAATGAAAATGATGCTAAAAGCTGGGGCAAGCTAACAAACTCTATTGCAATGGATAAGTGTGTAGATAAAAAGTGCAGCGACAGCCAATTCAAATGTTTTGTCGAAAGTTATTCCGTTTTATTTTTGTTTCATCTACAGCCATCCTGTACAACATTATTTTTTTTTTATTAATTTAATATTTAATGATATATTTTTTTTTATGCCCCACTTGTGGGATCTGTGTTATAAAAGTTCAGTATTTAGAATGGCCGAACGGTTTTGATAATTTGGAAATATCACAATTATAAAATATCAATATGGCAATATAGGAAAAAACCGACTAATAAGAATAAACAAAATTTTATATTATATGGGAAAAGGTTAAAGAAAATTATTCAATTAACTCAAAAATCTCAAAATGATTATAAAATTAAAACTTCACAGAATAAGTCTAAGGCTACTTGGAATATTATAAATAATTTAAAAGTAAAACGCAGCAATAACAATAATATAAATAAGATTAAAAGAGATTAAAAGAGATGGAATAGTAATCCAAAATCCTCAAGAGATAGCACAGGCATTCAATGAAAACTTCCTTAATCGTAAAACTGTTAAAATAAATAATACTAAAAATAACACTTCTTGGAATAAATCAAACTCAATTTTCATGAACCCTAGTACACCTTCACAAATAAAAAATATTATACAATCATTGAAAAAAACTAACAGTTGTGGGTATGATGAAATCAATACTAAAGTAGTTAAATATGTTTCCGATATAATATCACCAGTATTAAGTTACTTGATAAATTTGTGTATTGAGAATGGTATATTTCCGGAAAAATTAAAAGTTTCTATCGTTAAACCACTCTTTAAAAAAGAGGACAGTGAAAATATGGATTGTTATCGGCCGATATCATTGATTCCCATTTTTTCAAAAATAATGGAAAAATATATATATAATAATCTGAATGACTATTTTGAGCGTTATGATATTTTCGCAGAAGAACAAGTTGGTTTTAGGAAAAATAAATCTATAAATTTGGCCATATATAAATTTTTAGAGGGGATAATGACAAGTGTTGATAAAAGGAAACCGGTTTGTGCGCTTTTTATGGACCTGACGAAAGCATTTGACTATGTGGACCATAAAACTTTAATTGATAAATTGGATGTGTATGGGGTAAGGGGTAATGCTTTGGCACTTATCAATTCGTATTTAACTGGTAGGCAACAAATTACTCAAATAACTAGAATAGATAAAAATAATAAAATTGAGACAGCTTATATGTCGGAGTCCAAAACAGTAAAAACTGGGGTGCCACAGGGAAGTATATTAGGCCCACTACTGTTTATAACTTATATAAACGATTTTCCCACAGTAACTGATCATAGGATGGTTTTATTTGCTGATGATAGTACGGTAATTTTTATTGGTGATCCACAAATTTCATTAGATGACATAAATTATACTTTAAGACATATTATTAATTGGTTGACATGTAACAATTTAATTATTAATCTTGACAAAACAAAAATTATGACATATGCAAATAGACGTAATAAATTACAATTAGACATTAATTATTTAGGTAAAAAAAAATTTCCGAAACAACACATACTAAATTTTTAGGTCTCGATATTGATGACAGTCTTAATTGGAGGAAACACATAGACAATTTATGTTTAAAGCTAAGCCGATTTTCATATGCATTATATATGTTGTCCAAGGTAGTTAACCAGTCAGCAGTAATTGTAGCGTACAATGCCTACGTAACAGCTACTATACGATATGGAATTATTTTCTGGGGTAATTCTTATGACCGAGACAGAGTATTTAAAGCCCAAAAGAAATGTATACGATCCATATGCCGTTTGAAGCTCACAGATTCCTGCAAGCCATATTTTGATAAATTTAAAGTTCTAACCTGTTCATGTTTATACATTTACGAGGTTTTAGTATTTGTCAAATTACATAAACACCTATTTAAATATTCAGATAAAGAACGGAGGAAAAACAAAATCTGCTTCACTCATCATAATACTTCATTATATGGCAATAGCATTTTTCATATGGCACCTCTAATTTACAACAAATTACCAGCAAAATTAGCTGATAGAAATTTAAGTGTTGCTTTATTTAAAATTAAAATCAAAGAACTATTGTTAAAAAAAACGGTATTACACTATCAAAGACTATTTAACTGACAAACAATAATAATTAACGTATAACGGACATAATAATAATTTAATAATTTTAACATCATAGTCATTAAGTAAATTTCAATAATTATAGTGTATTATAGACAATGTAATTTAGTTATAAGATTATTTTTTAAATTTGCATGCTATTTTGTAGCAAATTGTATGCCAACATTTATATCAAGATCTTTATTTAACAATTTGCAAATAAAGAATTATGAATTATGAATCAAAGATAATAATTTAAGAGTTTCGGCAATTATGTGAATAATGAATATAAATATTAGTTTTTCTTCCCGAGGCCATGATAGATTATTAGATTATTGCAACAAATTATCTCGAATATTAAGTAAACTGAATATCATTTGGAGAAGAAAGAGACAAGAAAAAAAAAAAGAAAAAGAAAAAAAAATTTGTTTAATGGCAAAAAAAAAAAAATGGTACGTAATTATAAAAATATGTAAATTGAACATGAACATTTATTTTTTTTAGCTGCGTTTTCGTAAATTATAACTTGAATTAAATTAGTTTCATGTTTAGTATATATTATGTTGCTTTATGTAATCAATTTCACTGCTGCTCAAGCTATAGCTTTGTTAGTCTTACGTCAACGATATCGGTTAAATGAAAAGTGTATCTATGTTAAAGTATGACTCGAGAATTTTATTTTGTGTTAAATTTCACCTTTATCAGCCGCTGTGTGGCCTCTTATTAGGTGACAGTTATCTTATTTGCATTACTTAAATGATTATTTCACATTGTCTATGCAAATGATTTAAACCAAAATCAGTATTTTAAACAATCAAAACATTGAGTAACATGGTATGTATTAAATAGATTCATAAAATAGGTACATTGGTTTAAAAAAAATGCAGAATGGAATTTTCCTGTTAAAATTTTAAAATCAAATCAAAAATTTATATCTACAGTTGTAATATTTGAAGTTATTACTTGAATAATTGTTGTTCATATAAAAATTATTATTTTTGTTTACAAAGGACCATACACAAAAACAAAATATATTGATTTAAATGTGACATGACTATGACTTAAATTGAGACTATAACTATGACTGAAAATGCCAATGTCACGGAAATGAAAATATATATGAAATATAATATCACGGATCGCTGTGTCTCTGCCCTGACACTTCACTGTTATTTCACCGGCAGCGGGTGATAGGTGCTGTGTTGAAGGCCGGAGATGTTTTGAAAAATCATGTGTGTGATGGCAATGGTCCATCGTTTCATTTCATTTCATGTTCATTACTAACTACTCATTTTATTTTATTTATTTCTCATTTCATTCATTTTCACCTCATCATTGTTCAGTTAGGTTCATAATCCACGAATGAGGTTACTAACAATAAGTACTTCGAGATCGAAGGAAAGATTCATTCACGTCATGTCCATTACTAACAACTCTTACTTTCGTTTCATTCACCTTATTCATTTGCATCTCATTATTCATTTTATATTCATGTCCACGAATGAGGTTACTAACAATAAGTACTTCGAGAGCGAAGGAAAGATTCATTCATGTCATGTTCATTATTAAAACTACACATTTTCATTCGTCTTTCATTTTCATCTCATCATCATTATTTTTATATATTATTCATGTTCATAATCCACGAATGAGTTGAAAAAAAAAAAAATAAAAAAAAAAAAAAAAAAAAAAAAAAAAAAAAAAAAAAAAAAAAAAAAAAAAAAAAAAAAAAAAAAAAGAAAAAGAAAAAGAAAAAAGGTGTGAGAGTACTTCGAGAGCGAAGTACTTGTCAGTCTGGCCGTGATAGATTATTTTATAAAGTAGTGAAAAATAAATATAGCTGAAAGTTAAGCTGATAAGCTGATTGATAATATGTGTATGATTCATTGTGAAATTAGACCTATCAGATAATTCTTACGTTAGTTAAATATTATTTTATATTTAGACAGTATTTTTGTATTCAATAATAAAGTTTAAATGAAAATACAAACAGTTATGTTACATGACGAATTTCAAAGTTTAGGTGACCAAATATGACGTCACGTGTAATGTTCTATTTAAATTGAAATTCAAATATCATTACGTAGAACATATATATATTCTTAATTATACTGTTTCGATAATTCTTCATATATTATTTAAAATAAAACTTAGAATATAGATCTGACATTATTGTAATTAAAAAGTAAATAAAAGTAATAGTTGTCATTATAAACGTTATTGGAATATGGTAACACTGGTAGGAACTACTAAGAATGATTCTATGTAATGAGGAATTACTGGCATAGACACGGAGCGTCAGGATACGCGGTATCAAGTAATCTGTGGTCAGTTTGAGCAGATGGCGTGTGATTGGTCTATTGCAAACAAATGCAGAAGGAATATTAGCCAATAGGCGTTTTGTAAAGAATCGAGATGTTCATGCTGGATGACGAAATGGCGTCTTGGCCGGTGTGATTAGAAAATATTAATTATTGTTGTTGTTATGGTGTCTTCCTGTGTTTCTGAGGCTGTTTTATGAAAGCTAAGTATTTTATATATAATATCTTTATTGTAAACTGTATTTTATTATGTTGTATTGTTGTAACGATAAGTTATATACATCCGAATTTACTTATGTGAAATTAGGTATATTTGCAACGACATTACCTACTTACGTCGTTGTATATTTGTATTGTAATAATGGTTAATGTTATTTTGATTTGTCTTGAAGTTAAGACTTTAATGAACTATCTATTTCAAGGTATTAATTATCATTTATATTGTATTTGTAATTAACCAATATTTTAAAAGAGCATTTGTTGAGTTTCTTGCCGTTCTTCTCAACAAGAGACTGCACTTTCCGAACTGGCGGTAGAGTCACTAAAATTAAAAGTAATATTGTTCAAGTAAAGAAATAAATGATTAATTTGGTCACGATTCTATTTTATTTTATTTAAAATACCTTGACACTCAGTAAAACTTAAATAACATTTAATATACTTATTAAATAATAAAATTAAATTGAATTAAGGATACTTATCTTAATAAAGTTAGTCAATACGATAGGCACAGTTTATTTAAATTTTCATTCAATGATATTATTGGCCTTTTCTAAAATGATTCATATCAGGTTTATTACACTACGTGATAAAGTATGTATTAACATACAACGCCTATCAACTAATCAAATTGTTTCTGTATAAAAATACTAAACTGACGGACTTACCCGACTGACGATCTTAGCCGAACTGATCTTACAAGTAACAATAGATATTTATGACAACAAATTATAATTCTGTTCCAATAATATTATTTGAGAAAAATCATTATTAATTAGACATATAAATAAATAAATTTAACACGGGCGTCCGCTAGTTATAAATAAATATGTATCTATTTTCTTATACATAAGGGCAATACGATTATTACTCATGTGTTTATTATCCTAATATTTCATTAGGTAGATATATTTTTGATTAAATAAAAACTGGAAAATACTATGATCAAAACTTTTATGGCCACTCGAGGTAGGTTTACATATCTCAGATTATAAAATGAAATATTAGATTTAAAACCAGAAGTCAAAATATCACGTTCATGAGTTACGTAGTGTACCTATCTTCCTTGAATGAATCCAGTTTATCAAGTTGTTTGTAGAGCTAATTGCAAAAAATAGTACAGCAGTTTTAGGTTGGTTTATTTTGTTTAAACGCAAATATTTTTCGATGCGAATTGCAATCGTCGGAAAATTACCTAGGTAATTAGGTATTTTTCTTTAAAAAATAATGTAATGGCCAATTGTTCTAATTGTTTTAAGACTGGTAAATCCACTCTAAATTAAGTCCCATACTTATTATTATACCATTATACACAATATATTTAGCACAATATATTTATTGTGCTAGATATGTACAGATGAGTTCATACAATTACTTATTAAACATGCTATGTTATTAATCATAATGCTTCTAAAGTAAGTTATTTGCATAGAAGATTTTTTGGATGATTAGGTAATAGATTTTAGGAATCCCACGGAAGGTGGGTGAAGTTTGTTTCTATTTTGAATCCTAGGCTATTAGTGCCAAATTTTATCAAAAAGGTTCTGCGGTTAAGCCGGAAATGGTTAATAAACGTACACACATTTATGTTTATAATAAGTATTAGAATGATTAACACCTTATAAATACTTCGCTTACATACATTAGATACGTAAATAAACCAAGTACATAAATAAACAAACGCGAACATGGAACTTAAACGTGCCGTGGAGATACAAACAGAAGAAAATAAATTTGCTAAGCAATGCAATGTTTTTTATTACAATGAGAATGGCCTTCGTACTTACTGCGATTTACTTTTCACGTCAAGCTGTCACTTCACATTTAAATAGTAATAAAAGTATTGTATAACAATGCAATATACAAATAAAACCTTCAGCAGGCAGGTCATCTAATCCCAGATGATAAATCCGGGTGGGGGTACGGGCCCCGAGGTTTTGCCTCCTTGCCCTTTTTGGGATCTTGCTGCCCCGGTCATTTTCCTCCAGCCCCTTTCAGAACTGAGGTCAAAGGCTTAAGAGTCATCCCACCAGCCAGACCTGGACCAATTAAGAAAACTTCAATCGGCCCAGCCGGGGATTGAACCCAGGACCTCCGACTTGTAAATCCACCGCGCATATCACTGCGCCATGGAAGCCGTCAAAAGGTTTAGCCGCCTTTTACAACATTCACAGGTACCTACATATGGAACGGCCACATTCTTACACTAAACCGGAATATTTATAGTTCTTTCCTATTCTCTATAATAAAAGTAATATCTTTTCAATTTCAGGGGAGAATTTCGATTTGGCCAATAATGTGCAGTTGTCACCGTGCAAGAAATTACCATGTCGCCTTAGGAAAGGCACCGATCAACATATTACTATTACCTTTAAACCAGGTAAGTTCGCTTACAGTTCGGTTATTTACTAACTCGGTGTCTTCCGGTGGTGAAGTCTACTCACGTAGTCTGACCAAAAAAATAAATAAAAGAAAACATCGCTATGTTGCCGAAAGAACACAAGAAATTAATATTATAAGAATGAAAAAATAATTTTGAAATAAAAGTTAATAATAAAATTGAAAGTAAAATGATTTTCAATAAATAATAAAAGACAGCAAAAAAAGTTTCTTCCATAATAAGCATTATAGTAGTATAGCTTGATAAGTATTTTAGTAATTGTATAAGACCAAAAATACCGTAAGTATACGTACTCGTAAGTACGTCGTAACCGCTTGAGGCGTATGTAGAATAAACCTGCGAAATCCAAATTTTGTAAGTTGAATTACCAAAAATCTGTAACTTGTTACAAAACTCAGAAATTAACTTATTTACGTATAAGGTAATACTTATTATTGGTTATCAATAAACAGTAAAATCAAATAATTAGTTACAATTTTATCATTAAGCAAAATATCGAATAATACATATTTCATCAAAAAAGTGAAATAATCCATGAATTAGAGTTCAACGCGTCCCGAGCTGAATTATTTTTGTTGTAGGTAGATAAATCAACGTCACATAATACGCATTGTAGTAGTAGGTACTTCATCGGAGTTTCTCTCTCAGTTTCTCTAATATACTGTTAGTTGATACAAATTTAATATTATTATTAAATTTATTAAAATTATTAATTAAATTATAAAAAAGAGCAGATACAAATTGTAAACTTTCAATTAGGTTTAGTTTACAAGCTCTATTCAAACGTCAGGTAATAATATTATTAGATAATGGTAATAATAACTGATCGAAAACTTAAAATTAAAATTATTATTAATTAAATATAAGTATTTTGTAATTGAGAATTTTACTTTAGTTTTTACTATTAACTTAATTGAAAAATAGTAAAAACTAAATTATATAATGATTTCTTTATTTTGCTATCATCCGCGAAAAGTCGACGAACCTATGCGACAACGTCACACAGGTCCGACAAAATACTCTCTACGTACGTTTCACCCCGAAACCGGAGCATCCTCAGGAGATGTTGACTCTACAACGTGCAATTGCACGTTGTAGAGTCAACATCGCGTTGTCGCATGGGTTCGTCGACTTTTCGCGGATGATAGCAAAATAAAGAAATCATTATATAATCATGATGAACTTCCGCAAAGTAACGCCTGCTTCTATCCAATATTTAGTAAAAACTAAAGTAAAATTCTCAATTACACAACGCAACGGAATTATCATTAATATCATTAAGGTATAAGGTATATCATTGGTCGAACCCCCACCAGGTGGACTGACGTCATCAAGCGAGTCGCAGGGATTCGCTGGATGCAAGAAGCTCAGGATCGTGATGTTTGGAATTCCCTACAAAAGGCCTATGTCCTGCAGTGGACGTCCATCAACTAATAGGATGATGATGACGATCTAAGTAGATTTTTGTGACGGGACTCGACCGGGGCAGTTACGCCATGCTTATTTTTTCCGCCAATCATCATGGCTGAGTTCCGCATGGTTGCCGGCGTAATTGGCACATGAGGCGGCTTAACCATGCCTCAGGTAGAAACACAGGGCGGAACGCTGCAGCAAGACTGCCTTGCATGGCTGGGAAGTGTTGCTCTGATTAATTAGCGATGGTTTTCCATTTACAACATGTGGTGGCGTTACTATAAAAAGATATGACTTCTCTTCTTCTTTCCCTTCAACATGGTAATTTCCAATCTGTATACTAAAAACGGAAAATCGAAAAAGCTTTCAAAGAAGGCAAAACCAGTAGACCTACTTAGGTCTACTGGTTTTGCCTTAATGATATTAATGATAATTCCGTTGTGTTACTCATTTCAGAGAAAGACATGGACGTGCTGAATAACCACGTGTACGCGGTCATATTCGGAGTGGAGCTCCCGTTCATCGGCGTGGACGGCGCGAACATCTGCGACAAACTGGAGAACGAGGCCGGAGAGAAAGTCTCCTGCCCTCTCAAAGCTGGCACCACATACGTATACAGGGACTCCTTCCCGATATTAAGTTTCTACCCCAACACAGATCTAACCGTGCATTGGTCATTGAGACACAACAAAAAGGATATAACATGTTTCGAGGTAAAAGCTAAGATAACTAAATAATTATGCAGTAACAAATAATTATAAGTCCACCCAACTATTGTATAAACACTAATATTGTAATCCTAACACAGCCATTCCATCGTCTGATTTAAAATGTACTCCAGGAAGTCCGTTTTGGTTTGGATGTAGTGGTATTGATAATTAGTAATTCATCATCATCATCATCATATCAGCCGATGGACCTCCACTGCAGGACATAGGCCTTTTGTAGGGACTTCCAAACATCACGATACTGAGCCACCTGCATCCAGCGAATCCCTGCGATTCGCTTGATGTCGTCAGTCCACCTGGTGGGGGGTCGACCAACACTGCGCTTACTAGTGCGGGGTCGCCATTCCAGCACTTTGGGACCCCAACGTCTATCGGCTCTTCGAACTATGTGCCCCGCCCATTGCCACTTCAGCTTCACAACTTTTTGCGAATTAGTAATTAATGGTAATTTATTCAAACTAAACTGAACTTTAAACAGTGATAAGGTTTGAAGAAAATCAAGATTTAAATCGTAATCCATGCTTATGAATATGAGGGTGTAAGTACAGAAAAGTGTTAGACAGGCGGGTTAGTGCAATCCAAGCAAATCACTTCTAATATCTGTAAAACTGACAAAGTAAAGTAAACTTTACATAGTAGTGATTAGCTGCATTTTAATTGTAAACAAATTGATGATTAAAATTTAATCCATGTTTATAATCATGGTCGAAGAAGTCCTTCAGTTTATTTATATTATATAGCTTGGAAAATAAGCCTTGAAATAGTTAAATTATCTTTGAATTTGACTTTATACACACAAACGTTTGCATCTTACCACTACATCGATAATCCAGGCTATCCCGGAATATATTCTCGGATTTGATATCATAATCAAATGGCAAGTTAAGCCTACAATATTTATTAATTACATTGACGGTATAAAACGATGTTTTTTTTTGGTGGGTAAGGTGGATAGAGAGTCATCGTTATTCAATCTCGTTAAATCGTACTTAATTTGATACAAGAACTTCACACTTGGCGTCAACATTCAAAATAGGTATCTAGCTGTCAAACATGTGTGAGTGTGAAGTATATTGCCAGTTATAGGAAATTAATGGCCATCTCTCATATGTGCATCAGTGTGTGTATCGGCGTGTACATAATATATATTAAGTGAATTGGCATCATTGGGGTGCGCAACTGTTTAGTTCAGGAAAACCTGGACTTTTATTACAGCTATGGTAGGTGTATTTAAATTCAAAATAATCAGTGATATGCCAGACATCCGTATATCCGTATCCGCGGATGTACATTTTTAAAGATCCGGCAGTCCGGCACATTACTAGTTATCTCATGTATGACGAACAAAAAAGTCAATTTAACGTTGTCCCACATATAAAATAACTCTTTGCATTGTTTTATATTTATAGTATTATTAGAATAAGTTAAATAGAACAGGTTTTTGAATAATAAAACGTAGTTTTAATTCTATATTTCTCTCACAGTTTGTATTGAAAAATAAGCATTTATACAAATCATACGCAATACCTACAATCTACATATCTCAAGGTAATAAAACTCATAATTACTTAAGCTGAGAATAAAATAAAACTAATTAGTGAAAATATAAAATACACTAGCAGACGCCCACGACTTCGTCCGCGACCTTTCAATTTCAAAGAACAGCCGTATACAAGAATCCTCCACCTGTAATTCTCCCTACCCCTACCACTTTAAAGTAAGCCAATGTCACTCCTCAGGAGTCATATATATTTTTTTTTAATTTTAAGCAAGTTTAAACAATCAAATACACAAATACATTCGCTTCAAAATATTAGTAGACATACGAGTAGATACTCGTATAACCACATAGCATCAAATGTAATATTATCACAGGTATCTATAATAGTTTAAATAGAGTTCGCGCAAGATAAGTCTGCGCGCGACTGGCGGCGCAATTATGTTGCCAGCGTTAGTGATCTCTTTTACCCGCCAAGAGATAGATAGAGATAGACGACAATATGACGGCACTTTTGATCAGTTCCGATTTTAGCCAAGCGCAAACTTATCGTGCGCGCACTGTAGGTAATGTGAACATGCCATAATATTTAAAAATATTGTTTTAGAAACAAAAGTCTAACAGACTGACAGCAAATAATAGAAGCCTGACTAGAAACATAAAAAGCCATGTCTGAGGTTACCACATTTATTTTTCATAATTCGCTATAAGTTAGTGCGTTATCAACTTAGTCGTCGGCCCATAAAAATTGAATACCTATAGCCAATTTGAATAGCTATAAACTACAAAGTCAGACTTCCTTCATACATACTTTGTCTCCAGACAAACAGTAAATTAAGGCAGGCATTTAAACCCACCACAGTATTCCAATGCGGCGAGTTAGGACATAGGACATTTTATATTGGCCTCACGACTCAGTTGATAACGCACTGACTAATATAGACGTGGATATATGTCGGATTATAAAAATTGGTTCTTGCATTTTCCGTAACATGACATGGTTTTTTATTTTTCTCGATCAAGCTGTACTTAATTATTTTATGCCTTGGTAATGACTGCGGGTACTTCGAAGCAAACGATGTCTGCGGTGCCGTTGTTGAGGCTCCAGTGTACACGCAGCGGCACCGGCGGATAAAAGGACAGGATGGGGAACTGGTTGGTGTAGATGTACTCCTGGTGGGGCTCCAGCGGGCAGGGCGCGGGGGCTCCGCTGTCGGCGCGTTGCACGTGCGGACAGGCGGACACGCCCGACACGCCGATGAAGGGCAGTGGAACGCCGCTTATAATCGCGTACACGTCGTTCGTGAGCTTGTTCACTACGCTGTCTGTAAATCAAACATTACCAAACATTACCAAACATCAAAGGAGATGGTCCAAAATTGTATGGAGCCCAGGATCACTCATTGTACCCTAGCAGAAATAAAAGAAGATATCTTTTTTAACTAGCTTTGATTATACAAATCTACGAATTTACTTTAATTCTTTCGAAATAACATTCATTATCTCCCAAGAAATGCAACATTATTATGGGTAATAAAGGCGGATAGATGACATTTTCAATGCAGCAATCGATTTGACGTTTGCTGTCAATTGTCATGTCATAATTACTCTATGGGCGCCATCTTAATATAACTCAAAAACTTGGGTTTTTTATTTTATTTATTTCTTTTTATTTAGTTAGATTTATTTACTTTAATAAATTTAAATAAGATCCTTGTATTTTTTAAATTTTAATGATACGGGGTACAAGAGTGGACCTGAAATGGACCATCTCCTTTGAAATCCTCAGCTCCACGGTTAGTTGTGGCACCACGTTCACTAGGCAACCACTTCCAGTGACAACGACTAATTGGCCGTCTTCGCGAAAATTACGGTTAGGCTGCGGCCAGATTTGTGGCCATAACCACGACCTGTTGTCGTTATGCTGTCCGCACATCACTTGCTGGCCGAGCGGTATTCGCCATCACAGTACTAGTGCGCGAGCGGTAATAGAAAACCATACTTATGGTCGCAACGGCTAGTCTGCGGCCAAGAACGCGGCCTATACCTATGCCTGCCTGTCGTGGTCGTGGCCTTCTAGTGCGCGAGCTTCCTAAGAGGACAGACTCAACACCAAAATGGCAACATCATCATGATGTGACTTTTAAATTTTCAGCTCGTGCGGGTGTGTTTGGTAGCCAGGTGTCAAGATAATGCGCACAAGTTGTACTATAAAATATGATTCTGAAACTAAATACTTATGATGGTTATACAATATTATATCCTTCAACACATTTATATTTTTAGTTTTTATCATTATTGTGCTTATGACAAATGGTCTCGGAATTTATGTCAATCAATAACTGCTTGAGAAGCTGTATAATGTCTCATTGTGTCTTGGTTTTGTAATACTATCTCTAAGTTATAGGCATTGACTTCATCATCATCATCATATCAGCCGATGGACTGCAGGACATAGCGCCTTTTGTATGGACTTCCAAACGTCAAGATCCTGAAGCGTCCTGCCCCTGAGGAATCCCTCCGACTCGCTTGATGTCGTGAGTTCACCTGGTGGGGGGTCGACCAACACTGCACTTTCTTGTGAGGGGTTGTCATTCCAGCAGTTTTGGACCCTTTGCGACTTGTTGAACTACGTCGGTGACTGTGGTTCTTCTGCAGATCTCCTCATTTCTGATGCGATCAAACAGAGATACTCCGAGCGTAGCTCGTTCCATCACCCGCTGTGAGAGTCGACTTACTAATGAATTTATTTACTCTGTTATATAAGGATATTTACTTGGCTTGTTATATATATGGATATTTAATTAGCTTGTGCTTTACGACAATCACACGGTTGCAATGTTGAGGTCTAGGTTAAAACGCGATTGCCTATAACATGTCTAATATCTTGCGTTGAAGGTATTCATCTAAGTACCTTCAAGGTGAGACTTCATTAGCTTTTAAAATAAGGCTTCATAGGTATTTTTATGACGTTTAACGCTACAAAGACATAGATAAGGCTGTCTCGACCTCTCTGGCGCAGTTAGTAGTATACTGTGATTCTCAACAGAGAGGTCCGGGTTCGATTTCCAGCTTAGTTACATTAGGATATATTTTCTAATTTTGCTCCAGCTGGCCTATTCACTAATTTGGTGTTTATCCTCTCAACTGTGTCGGCCATTTTGCACGAAATTAACAATCTATTAAAATAAACATCAAATAATTTAAGAAATGTCATCTACCTACTGTATGATATCCACGAAGGGTTGTCAATAGGCATTGGATGACATTTGCTACATAAAATCTCAATTTTGCATGTAAAATTTAGTGAACAGTGACATATATACGAAATTGAGATTCTATGTAACAAATGTCATCCGGTGCTTACTGGTGGATATCATACAGAAGGTACATGACATCTCAATTGATTTAATGTTTATTTTAATAGATTGATAATAAAGACCATAATAGTGAATAGGCCAGCTGGTGATAGACATCGGCCGTACCCATGACGTATCGGCAAGCGATTTAGCCCTCATTCGCACGAGAGTATTCAAATATAGTATGAAGTTAAATGAAGGTCTATTTCCAACGCCCAAAATTGAAAATGCAACACTCCTAAAAAAAGCATCATATTTTAAAAACGCTGTCGTGTGAACATATACTTAACGTCCGTTAAAGAAACTCTCGTGCGAATGAGGGCTAAAAATATGCCTTAAAAATAACAGCACCAACCTGTTTTGAACTTAAATATGACGGTAGTGTTGGTACCCTTGCGTAGCTTGCACCGCGACTTGCTGCATGGCACGACCTGGATCCTTTCTTCTAGGCCGTCGAAGTGTTGACCTGGTGACCATATTTTTTTTAAAGAGTATTTGCCATATATTTTAAATATAACCAATATTCCCATTTCCCTCCAACTAGTCGGAAAAGGCTGTATTAGGAGTGGGTACGACAAAAGACCAACGGGTAGGGATCGAACCACCACCCCTTGGTGATAAGTCCGACCGCTCTTACCGTTGAGCTATTGAGGCTCTATTTATCTATATTCAATACAAATATTCACATTTAAAATAAGAACACCTCACAGCATATCGGTTTCTAATTCGCATTTATATTACACCATTATATTACACCATAATGATACGGGGCCCCCGGACTAAAGGGGCCCCTTACGTGTGAAAGCAAAAATTAGTAAAATGTAATAATCTCACTCAATCTGATGCTTCCCATCAGTGGTGGTCACTTCAGAAATGACAATGGTTGAAAAAAGCAATCTCTTTTTTTTACATAATATACTTAAAGTCACTATCATATTTATTTTAAACAAGCATTTTTGTTTCTTTTTTCTTTTCTGAGAAATTTTTACCCTTCATTGGGCCCAACAACTAATTTTGATACAGGGCCCCACCAATGCCATCGACCATCAGCCAACGATATTGTATAAAGATAGCGCATCAAACCTTTTTTAGTCGCCTTAATATTTAGTCGCCTAATAAGCAACGAAATATATTTGAACAAATAATACCTAACTATTGTCTACAATGTCGAGTTGTGTGTTCAGGAAGTGTAAAGACTATATATACATAAATATACATATAATGTAAATAAACACAAAATTGTGCATGTGTGCGCTCAGTGTAGTAGATAAATTAGGATTACTTTTTGCGGTGATTTTGTAAGCACTTAACATATCTATAGTATAAAATATCGTTGCTATCAGAATCATCATTATCACTTAAGAAAACTAAAAAATATATGGGAATCGTCGATTCGCTCCGAAAACTAAAAAATACATGGGAATGTCAGATCTTGGTCACGTGACCGTGTCTATAGCAAATGTCATTCCCTTACATCTTTCTAGTTTTAGAAGCGTAAGTGATCATAGAAAGAGAATCGACGTGCCACTTGGCTAGGGGGGCAGGCTATTTTATGGCGTACTATATGGTCAAACCTCCCCACTTATAGGAGAGGGGATCCTGAGCTTATGCCCGCCTCACTGCTCCAAGCAGGTTGGAGGGCTTCGTTGGCACTGACTTACCAACTTTCCAACTCTAGGCTGATAATTTTAAACTGATTAGAAGAAAGAAAAAATCACTATTTTACAGCCCGACTCAGGATTCGAACCTAAGACCTCGTGATACGAAACCACAGGCGAACCACTGAACCAACTACAACACAGCACTAGACAATTAACATAAAAAAATTAAAATAAGTTTTTATACATACTATAATTATAATTTTATGAAAATTAAAATTACATATTTAGTAAATATGGAAATGTTTTCATTTCAAAATAATTTTAAAACCTCGCTGACACTTATGCGCTCGTTTGCTTTGAAGGTTGCACCGTGTCTTGCGAATCAGATAGTTATTTAGAAATCAGCGAACTGTGTGATTTCATAAACGTACGACCACTAGGATTGCCCCCCGTACGGCCGCGCATAACATCTATCATATCATAAAGAGAAAAGATTTGATTGTTTGTTTGTTTGTGTGTTGCATGTAATGAATAAGCTCATTTTGGTGGGGAGGTAGCTTAAAATCAGGAGTCGGACATCGGGTAGGGTAGGGGCAGGGTATGGGTTGAGTAGGGATAGGGTAGGGGTAGAGATCGGGTTGGAAAGGGGTAGGTTTTTTTTATATATAGGGTAGGTTAGGGGAAGTAGGATAGGGGTAGGGAATAAGTCAAAACGAAGCTTAACCACACCGTTAGTTGAGTAATATATTTTTTATAATATACTGTCCCGCCACCCACGGCCCACCACTTATGTTTTGAGGAACAACTATTATACTAAGTGGTGATAAAAAAAGGTAAAACACAAAAAAAAACATTTTTTTTTTGGAAAATTGAATTGATTGATTGGAATGATACCCTAATTGAAAATTTAATGTGTATAGATACATTTTATTAGCGTATTTATACATTTTTGTATTTTACTAGCGGACGCCCGCGACTTCGTCCGCGTAAATTTCGATGTTAACTTTACTACTACCGCTACCCTACCCTACCCCTACCCTACCCCTACCCCACCACTACCCAACCGATGACCGACCCGATTAAAGTTTAGTTGTATAAATAGTGACGTAAACCTAAGTATATAAAATTAATAATTTTTAAAACACTAAAGGTACTATATCTGCTAATATATAGAAGATAGATATATGTTGTCGTGGACTTTTTTGTAGAACTTTTAAAGATACATAAAGTCTTTATACATTAATTTCAATTTTACACAATAGTTAAGGCAGCGCATGCGAATAAGTCTGTTTAAGAGGATTTTCAGTCCGACCTGTATGACAAAAACTGTGATAACTCGGCTAATATATATGATACCAATATAAATATAGCCTATAGCACTCCCCGATAATGTAGCATTCTACTAGTGAAAGAATTTTTAAAATCGGACCAGTAGTTCCGAAGATTACCCCATTTAAAGAATGTTACAAACTTACAAACTTTACCTCTTTATAATATTAGTAAAGAAGTATAGATTACCTCTTTATAATATTAGTATAGATTTAAATGAAATTATATATCATTAAATTAGACATAAAAAATATACACATCGAATTGATAACCTTCTACCCATTTTTCGTCGATTGAAAATACTGTTTTTTCTTTGACAAGGTATCAGCTATATGTATGTATATTACAATCTACTTAGTGCAAAGACATAAAATCGCAGTGTGTGCAAGGCTTTACCTTGCATTTTCCCAGTTTACAAGACAAATACATAATAATATATATACCTATACGTCCGTGTCTCCAGTTCTGGTACAAAACAAAAACAACATCGTGAACAAAAACTGAACTGAAAGACCGGTCCTCATGGAATGCCCGAATATAATGCCCCGCGTAAGGTTTCGTAAATGTTTGTTTTAAATAGGGTTGATCGTCTCTTGTGAATCATTTATTAGTTTATTTTAAAATATAATTCTAACTAGCGGACGCCCGCGACTTCGCCGTCGTGGTTTTCAGCTTTTCACAAATCCCGCAGAAACCATGGATGTATAAACCTTCCTTCTCTGTCTTCAATCACTCTATCTATTAAAAACCGCATCAAAATCCGTTGCGTAGTTTTAAAGATTTAAACATACATAGAGACAGAGAAAACGACTTTGTTATAAACTATTTAGTGATATACAATAAGCGCGAGAAATAAATTAAGTATGTGACTTACTTATCTTATCTATCTACCAAATTAATAAAAAACCTTGAGGATGAGACAAGTTCAAATCCTTAATGGGTAATGCTCATAAAATGTAAAGTGAAACCGACCGGAAACATCTTGACTAAACTTTGTACGGCGGATGGAACCTTTGTACTTAATTCTCTTTAATTTAACTTTTGATCTTGAGTTGGAATTACCGTCAGTTTCGGAAAAAAAATTAGGATTTCTTAGACTGTAGTAATTTCCATTTAAATATACATAAGAACGAGTCTTAATACGATTAACAGATAAAATCATAAGTATAATAGGGATGATGACAGTTTTTTAAATTGTATATAAATTAGGAGTATATAAATAGTAAAGAAACTTTGTAAAAGTAACAAAATATCTGCGATCATTTCTTTCGGGATTTAAGCTGCAGAGATTTAAAGGGCAATTTGCGGCACTGCCACGGATCCCTGAAAAACGCGCCATACAAAATGGCACGAAATAATGACGTCGTTGATTCGCTGATCGTTAGATTTGTATGGGCGTTCTAACAAAATTACAAATACATATATATATCTTTGCTATTTGTTCGTTTATGTTTATAGTTCATTTATTGAAAAATCACACGTTTAATGTAATTAAGCTAAAAATGTATGATTTTTTATATAATTACGATAAAAAGAAATTAGTTGATTTTGAAATAAAATAATAATAAAATCTTATTTAATTCGCAGAAATCCAGTAAATTTCTGGTTTTTACATATTAATTTTGACCTTATTTACCCGAATGTCTCATAAAAATCAATATATTCGAACCTTGTCATCATCCCTATTAATTATAAAAAAAATCAACATACGTATATTAGTCTTGCGTTACTTATTCTATATTTATAACATTTTACATAACACAAGGATAATGCAATAAGCACACGCACTGATCACATTGCAACAAAACACTTAGCGAGAAACTCTTAAGATGAACTATATTGTAGGTATAAAGAAATATCTCACCTGGGCATTGTTCTGCGGGCGTAATATCAGAACGGACTGCAATCGCATAGAGCGCCAAGACAACCGCAAAAGTGATATACGCTTTGTTCATTGTAACGATGGGACGACCACACACCAAATCGCAGACACTGCTATTGAGAAGAAATCCTCAAATTAAAGCGAACCAGTTTGAACGTTCGTCGTCGGGTGAGGTCGCGCGGTGCGAGACTACTCCGATCACAAAGCATTTTATTCTGTACCGCTACGATTTACTAATTGGATACAAAGACCAGTGTCGTATTATGCACTGTATTCTGTATACCAGTAATACGTAGTTGCTTCAATGATCGATCCACGAGAGGTTGGTTTACTTGAATGATTTTATGATTTACTCGATTTATACCTACTTCTACATTCATATAGAAATGAATAAAAATGAAACTCTTCTCTTGGTCACATAAATAATTACTTGCGATCAGCAAACTGATTTCATTCAATCTTTTTTATGTTTTTCAGTGTTTTATGAAAGTGCTTTCGGCAAAATTACAAAGAAAATCAACATACTTATGTATAAGATACATAAGTATTTCACTCTTAATAATTGTATCTAAGGGTAACCATAAGTACAGAAACTTGTCTCCGTATAACGCGATAAACCAATTACATATTAGTGATACTATGAGGCATGAGCCTAGTGGCTACCCATGTAGGAAGATACTCATTAATGTATGACTATCCTATAAGTCATTACATATACGATTCAGACGATCAATTGACACACCACTTACAAAGTTGCCAACTCAATAGACTCTATACAACGGAACTTATAAGTCGTATGTCGTATTATTACCGGCGTCCACATATCCGCATCGTATACGTATCGGACGCATCGCATCAAACGGATTTTAGTATGCTTTGTACAGAAAGTCATACAAGTGCTCCCACTAATCCGCATCGTACGTTTCCCATCGAACGGATTGTATATGGCGTAAAATTAAAAATCCATTTGATGCGATGCATCCGATACGAACGATGCAGATCAGTGGTGGCCTTCCATTATTAAATGTTCCTCAATATTAACTTGATGTTCAAGCTATTTGAGATCATGATTATAATAAATCTGCAGAGAGGTCAATTCTGTACATGAAATATATTTCCAATATAACTATCAGGGGTTGATTAGTGATTGATACTGATGCCAAAAATGCAGTCAGTAAAATTTTTGTCTGTCTATTTGTATGTTCGTTATAGAAAAAAAATAACTACTCGACGGATTTTAATGAAACTTGGTACAATTATTCTACATACTCCTGGGCAGATTATAGTATACTTTTCATCACGCTACGATCAATAGGAACAGAGTAGTGAAGGGAAATATTGGGAAAACGGGAGAAGTTATTGCATTTTTTAAGCATCCGTCGCGTGTGCAGCTTTAATGGTTAAAGCTACAAAGAAATCATGTATGACGGAAATGTTCTCCTTAAAATTATATTAAAAAAAACACAGTAGCATATAATATATGTCTATCTTTTATGGTCGACTCACAATAACACGTGTAATTTCCGATAGCTTATCAGTTCGGAGCTTTCTGATTATATTTACTACCCTTACGTTTATAACACTCATCACTCATCCCTAATTAAAAAAAATTAACATTATTACCTATTCAATAAAAAGTTAGGTAGGGAGAGTAGGAGTAGGGAGGATACGGGTAGGGTAGGGATAGGGTAGGGATATGGTAGAGGTAGGGTAGGGGTAGGGTAGGGTAGAGGTAGTTGGAAGTTTACATCGACTTTCACACGAACGAAGTCGCGGGCATCCGCTAGTGATAAATAAAATTGTTTATATGGTGAGCCCATCCTTCGCCACTATTAAGTTAACAGTACACATTAATATCTTTGATCCACGATAAACAAAGAGATCATATCGTTACTAATTACCTACTATGGAGTGGTCGGGTTGAAAAAGCTTCGGACCTACGGCTCGACGGAGGGGAGCTAGAGTCTAGCCCGCGAAAAATATAAAAATACGTATGCTTATATAGGTAGTAGGTGTATTCCGATGTTATCCATGTTTGAAGAGCTTCCTCAGGCCACCACCGGAATTGCAGCTGACTTTCTATATGCAGCATAAAACACTGTCAAGGATTGTATAAAAGTTTTGGGCCGGGATGGAATTGCTCATAAAAAAAGTTCCCGGCTCGGGAACTAAAAAATCTACAATGATACGTCGATTCTGTTTCTATAAACGCTTACGAAAATTTAAAAATGTATAGGAATGACATTTGCTTTCGACAGGTCACGTGATCAAGTTGTCGCTCGGATCTAGCATACCCATACATTTTGTTATTTTTCGAAACGTTAGCGTTTGTGGAAAGAGAATCGACTTGCCACAGGCTGACTTGGCTACAGGCCCTCATCTCAGTCCTTCAAGTAGGTAGACATACATGTAACTAAGCATTGTGGATAGGTACAATCAATCAGTTTACATGAAGCCAGAAAACATTTACCTACAACATAACATGGAGTCAGTTGGATTTATTTAATTAAGTACCTATATTAAAATTACCTAGTTACAGTATATAGGCTATGCATAGGCGTATATAGGGGGGTGTTTTTGAGGCCGTGAACAAGCCCTTGGCTACAATTTAGCCTGATGGTAAGTGATGAAGCAATCTAATGACATCGGTCTAACTTGTTAGGAGTTGGATGAAAATCCACGCCCCTTTCGGATTCTACACATCACATCGTACCGGAACGCTATATCGCTTGGCTGTACGTCTTTGCCGGTAAGGTGGTAACTATTCACTGCCGAAGCCTCCCACCAGCCTGGACCAATTAAGAAAACCTCAATCAGCCCAGCCGGGGATCGAACCCAGGACCTCCGTCTTGTAAATCCACTGCGCCACGGAGGCCGTCGATAGGAGGTCTCTAGACTGCTAGTCTTTTAAAAAGCTAAAGGACAGTCCTACATCCAACGACCTGGTTGGAACACGAGAAACACAGCAGTACACCACAAAATCCACTAGTTGGTATATCAGACTGGATGCATTGGTAGGTATAACATTGTGTGGTAAATGCATTATGCAAGGTTTGCCCCAAAATATCTACCTACTTAATCGTTTAACTGTGACACTACTTAAAACTATTGCGAACAATATGCAAGTATTCAGCTAATATGAAACGAAAATTGCGTAAGTATTTACAAAATTTCGTTGGAATAAGCATGTTCGCAGGAACAATCACTGCCTTATTGATGTATTGGTTCATGTTCTGAACTACCTACTTTATTTTTTGCATTAAAGGTGACTTATGTGCGAGTGTTCTTAGACATGTTTGCTGAAAATCGGTTGAGCTGTGGGAGGTGAAATTGGGGTTAAAATAACCGAATGTCTGCAAATATCCTCGAGTGGGGTTTCAAAAAAAAGCACACTGAAAGAGAATATTGATGACTTGATTGTGAGTGTTTTTAGCTTTGTTGGATGAGAAAATTGGCTGTGGGGAAATTAAGACATGGAAATCCTTGTTTATATAGAAGTAAAAATAAACAATTTTCTTCATAGATTTACGAGTCGGTACAAGTAATGATTTTCTTTATCCTCACATATGAGGATAGAAAGAATTTCTGGCATAAAAGTCTTTTTTCTAGATAATTTTATGACCTTCGGGGGTTTTGCAATTTATTTATAGGCAATCACAGAGCACGCGTCTAATATTTTCATTTGTAATCGTACTTCCGCAGACAACTGTCATTTTGGTTCAATTTGCTATACCCCGAGTCTGGTCTATTTCATATGATTATGACATTTCAACAAAAAAAAGTTTGGAAAAATAATAACGCATGTTATCTATACAATTTTTTTATTTTAAATAATAATCTCAGATATAAAATACACAATTTAAAAAAATGAGGCAGTTTTACATAATAGATACGTAAATGTATGTTGTTTCCCTTTAGGGAGAAATTATCTAACTTATACATGAGTAAAATAATGAATTAATGAGTGTAGTAAAATATTAATTTCAAGAGGTATTCATTAATTAATACTGATTATTAAAATATCAAACGGTATTCTTACAATGTAAAATAACTAAACCGCCAAGATTGAGTCGGTAGCGTAGGTATAACTTTTGACTTACAACAGCACGCAATCTATTGTCTATTTACTTCTTTGTTTACGATACTCCAGTGGCGCTAACATGCAACCAACGAGATAATCTCGAGAAGAGAAATAGGCAACTTCCAACCAACGGCAGTGCAACCGGTTACCTCTCTTTCATTGCGTTGGGAAGAATGAGAGACTACTCCGCCGCCATTGAACGTTTTTTTGTCTATTTCTCTTCGCTTGGTCGCAAGTCAGCGCTACAGGAGGCTTAGCATGCGACAAGGACATATACTCAGAGGCACAATTATCCGCCCACTTTAATATGACGCGAGTATATTAACGGGGATGGATAAGTGTGCCTCTGAGTATACCTAGTGAAGAGAAAAATACAAATTGCCCAGACCCATCTCTTTCGCCTCAAGGCAACGATACAGAGAATTTTTCGAAATTTGTTTCTCTCGTCTTGAGAAATTACAGACAAATAAATTACTTATTGATTGATTATTGATTTTTTTAAAATCAAATTACAAGCAGAAAAGAAAAATGTGAGCTTTAATTAATAAACAACAAATTTAAAAACGAATGTTTGGTTTTTAGTAATCTTTTTTTTAATGGAGTACATATATCAAAACAATCGCGTAGGCAAATCTTTTATTATTACAATTTAGCAGTGCGATTAATTCGCAGCTTTCACACAGACACATTTCATCTTCATTATAATAATAACAAAACAATAAAAAAATGAGTTTTTTTCTAATAAGTTATTGGATGGAATGGAATCAGATATTTAGCAACTAAAGAAATTTGTAATATACGAAAAAAAAGAATGTATATTTATATTTTATAATTTTTGCTAGCCATAGTTTTTGCAGTCAAATGAAGATATATAAAAAAATATAAAATCAAACAAACTTACTAGAAAATAAATACCTAAATAAAAATCAAACAAAAAGTGAATAACTTTATTCCATGAAAAATGTGACTGTTATCGAGTTAGCCCTTTTGAAATGCCTAACAATCGATTAGCAATATTCATACTGTCAAACTTGTTGAGTGAAAAGTGGTGGATGGAGAAGCCATAAAATCTTTTTGACAAATTAATTTTATTTTTCAATTTTTAAGTCAGTTAAATTTTTAACAAAAAAATTATCTGACTTAAAAGATGCATCTAAGTTCTAAAAAGCAAAAAAAAACATCGTACCTATGTTTTTTTTATTGATCGGTTTGAAGGCGGTGCTAGGCTCCTAAAGTTTATTTTGTTTTTTGGCACCGCCTCTCTTTCGAATAAAAAATCATTTTCAAAATTGCTAGTTATGAGGTAACTAACATAAAAACAAACATGCATAGAATTGAGAATCTCCTCCATTTTTTTAAGTCGGTATAAAGCTGTGAATTCGTAAGCACAATCAGTGAGTTGAAGACAATATTATCTAAAAAAATATATTATTTTCTTAATAAACTAACATCTTATGTTACAATATGGTCATGTCTTAATACTAAATATTGAAATATATCTTAAAACATTTGACTCCTGAAGCTTTTCAGTATTCAAAAAAAAAATATACATTATATTAAAATAAAAAATATAAATGAATTAAATTCACAGATCTTAAATTCGAGGTGATAAGGTAACTTGTTTCATAACGTTTTAATTCAAACCAATTTACCTATTAATTAAAATAAAATAACTTTGTCATTTAAGTATTAGATTGTCTTTTAGCGGAATATGTTAAATAAATAATTTATAAACTACAACTTAGAGATGTCACATTTTTAATAAAATATTAAGGTCGCTGCATACAGAAAGGAAGTGGACGGGAAGTCACCGTTACGCCATTTCCCAGTAATATGTATAGATATTGGCTGGTGGGAGGCTTTGGCCGTGGCTAATTACCACCCTATCGGCAAAGAGGTACCACCAAGCGATTTAGTCTTCCGGTAAGATGTCATGTAGAAACCGAAAGGGGTGTGGATTTTTATCCTACACCTAACAAGTTACCCCTTTTCCATCTTAGATTGCATCAACACTTACCATCACGTGAAATTGTAGTCAAGGGCTAACTTGTAAAGAATAAAAAATAAGATATACTAACATTATAAAGAGGATATGTGATTGGAGGGGTAATATCTGAATCTACTGAGCTGATTATAAAAAATCTTTTACCAAAAGAAAGCTACATTATTTGTAAATGTCACAGGCTGTATTTTATCCCCGTATTCCCTCTGATAGACATGTATAAAACGATATTTCCAAAACGGATCCTTCCGTTTCGTCCAAGGCGAAACACGTATATATGCAGCGACCTTAACTATTATTTATCATGTAAAATTCTTTTATATACTTTTTATATAGAAGCAAGAGCTTGTAATGCCCAGGTCTTCGGCATTTTCTCAACCCGTCTTCCATTTGGTAAGAACGGTAGGATCTAAGATCATAAAGCCCATGAAAACTTTAGGACTTAAGCTTGAGCTTCCTATAATGTTGAAAGTCTGTCCATTACAGGTTCTTACTATCTCCGATTAAAGGTCCGTTTATACCTACAAACACAGTGCGTCACAGACAAGTAGCGTGGCAGACACCCACAGACATCGTCTATTCACACTGCCCAGCAGGTAGCTAGAAACACTTAAAGTCCTTTTCATGAAAGAAGTCCCCCAGATGCGGCGCTAATGTCTGAATGGCGTTTATTGTCATTTGTTAATGGCGGTCTTATTATATTTTGTGTAAGGCGCTGTCAATTTTATTTCAGGTTCATGAAAAGGACTCTACAGACATGAAAAGCGCAGACAAAATATTCTTTCCGCGAATATTGGCCGGGCGCCGTGTCTGTCAACGTCTGCGCGGCCGCGTTACGATAGATGGTAATACGTATTATAAATATTATTTTGTCTGTCACGGCCCGTGTCTTGCACGCTAAATGTCTGTAGATATAAACGGACCTTTACTCATATAAATACAATATAATCACAGAAGTTTTTTTGTGAACTGGTTTATTTAACTTGCCATGATTGACTTTGAAAATTATTTAATACCACAGAATTAATATTAAATCCAGTATAAAAACTAATTTTTGGTAGTATGGTTGTAGATATTCACTGTAATAATGTAAATAAAATGTTTTTTTTAACATAACATTTTGTGCTTTTAAATAATACTTAATTACATGAAATACTTATAAATAATCGTAAACACGGGTATATTTTACAATGATAAAATAACTCAGGTTAGCAGAAAACAGCATAGACGTCGACCATGTATTTATATCTGTATTTGTGTGTATGATAACTGTCATAACTCCCAAATACTGATATTACACACGTACGTGGACACCGTCACGCTGCCAGGCGCGTTAATGGTTTGTGCAATAATGTTTTTTTGCAATTATTAATAATGTTTTGTGTTGTAATTATTGATCATAAATTGTTTAGCGTGTATCCATTAAACCTACACCCCAGGTCACAAGTCTGGGACCTGTTGGAGGTGTTTCCTCTAGCACAAAATAATGGTGCAATCACTGGTCGTGTTGTTCTCCCTACCCAGCCAGAATATACATTTCTCAAAATGAATTTTGGCATAAGGTATCTAAGACAAAAACATTTTAGAATCGGAAAAAAATAGGGCAAAACAAATATCATTCTAGAAGTAAAAATGTTTTCTATGCCAAACTAAGGCACAGAAAACTTCTGATCAATCATTCTTCCTATTAAAGTTATCTGTTTTTTATTTCATACTAAATAAACACTGTATTTTGTAATCCATATCTATCTATATATAAATGGTATCCTATCTATCTGGTTTTGTATACTTTTTCGTGAGTACTTCTACAGGTACCTTGAGAAATGCATCTTTCAAATTCCCACAAAGTGACTGCGGCGCTTCTGTGAGGTATTGGTCCATTTTAGTGAGCACTGTCATGGGATCTTTTCCAATTTCGTATTCGTTAATTGCTTTGTAAATTGCCTGCAAATAGAAATTGAACCTTAAAATACACTACATTAGATCTTAAACTACCTACTAAATAATGAAGAAATATATCAATCCTTAAATGCTATTGCATCAGTGATAGCGCGTTACATTTAACGCCATCATAAATTTTACGCATTTATTTCGTACAAGCACTGGTCGGAGGGGCAGATATTGGACAGTAACACCACATTTCCTCACATCTCATTGATATGAGATTTTGGGACAATTGATAGTGCTGTGGTTCTTAGCAGAGGTCTGGGGTTTAAGTTGGGACAGTTTAAGATATTATATACAGGCTCAGGTCTGGTCTGGTTTGGGTATCGGCCGTGGCTAGTTACGACAGTACCGGTAGAGAAGTTATATTTCAAAAGTAATACAGAAAGAAGAAAGAAAGAAAAATACCTGAAAAGAAAGAAAGAAAAATACCTGGAAGGCGGGCTGCTTGTGTCCGTGGAAGGCGCCGCGGCTGCCGTGCAGCGCGAGCACGCCGCGGCGCGAGGCGTCGGCGCACGCGTCGCCGTACATGCACTGGTCGGAGCGGTAGTTGTAGCGGCACGACAGCACGTGCACCGCGCGCGGGTGGTAGTGGAATATTATGTTTATTATATCCTGAAACACACACTGTCAGTGGCGTAGCGTGTCTTGGTGGGGCCTTGTATCAAAATTAGTAGGAGGCCCAATAAAGAGTAAAGATTTCTTACAAAAGTAACAAAAATGTTTACAACTTTTAAGCGCACGCTTCACCCACGAAAAAAGATTGCTTTTTTTTCGATTTTTGTCATTTCTGTTCTGGCAGTTTTTTACGTTTTTATTTTCTGAGAAGCACCGGATTAAGTGAGATTCTCCATTACATTTTACTAATTTTTGCTTTAAAACGTAGGGGACCCTTCTAGTCCGTGGGCCCCGTATCATTGATATGGCTGATACGGCGGTAGCTACGCTCCTGCACACCAAACTATATTTTAATTCTCGCCCGTGCGGTACAAGGGCGCGCGGTGCAAGGAATGGTGACAGAGATGGGGGCGGGCTGCAGGCGTATTTTTCTTATATATGTTACCATGCACGCTACGCAAGCTACATACTGAGAGAGGGGGGGCACACAATGCATTGTGGCGCTGCATCGCAAAGATTTCACCGTATCAGCGGGCACACGGGCGGTGCGGCGCAAAATTGTTATATCGCAGCGGCGCCGTAGCAGCGTTAGACCGAGCGGTGCCGCTCTGACGTCGCAACGCATTCACCCCTCCCCACCTCGTCTCGGTCGATGCAAGACCGGTGCGGCGCCGAAGGGCATCGTGTGCCACAGATATTTCTATGTAAGACGCAGCGACACTGCTCCGGCGCCGCACCGTCGCCACAACGCATCATGTGCCCCCGCTCTTAGTCCTCGCCCGCGCGGTACAGGGTCGCCACAAGGAATGACCAAAGAGAGTGAGTGACCGTCTGCAAGCGTATCCTTCTTTCATTTGTCACCATGCGCGCTACGCGAATTACATACTGAGCGATGATACTGCGCACGTGTTGCCTCCCATAAATCTCTCGCTACCCTCTAGTCGCCATAAATTATGTGGTGTGTAAAATTTAACTTTTCAGCATACTTGATTAATTGGATATCATAGAAAACAGGTATTGCCTGTGGTAAGGCAAACTATCTCAGCTACATGAAACCATTGTTACATCCCACACACTTAATAAACAGTTTTCATCTTTACCTGATCTCCCCAAGGAATGTAAAGTTTCCATTTCAACATAATAGGTGTGACATAGTCTACCCATCCAAAATCTCTCATTCTAGTTAAATTCATAAGCATCACACCTGAGTTTAATCCTGAAAAATAGAAGTTACATAAAAATAACTATACAAAATCGAGAAGCAGACCTATTGAAACAAAAAGCAATGACAATGACATACCATATTTTCCATAAAATGGATGTTTTGCAAAGCGGGGATACCAAGAAATATTTGGGTTGTCATCTTCAAGAGTCATGGCAGATATTTGTGAAGAGTTCATCTTGGTGAAAGTGTGCCACAACTCATCTGCCGGGCCGAGGAACAATGTGTCTGTGTCCACGTATATCATTGCATCAATATGGGTTATTAATTTCTGTGAATGAAAAAAATTATGAACTGTAAGTTCTAGTCACAAATACAGGCAAAAAAATTAAATGTTGAGAATGCCCCAAGTAAGAATTTCATCTGAAAAACTGTAGCTGCCTTAGTAATATATATTAAATTTTAATAGTAAATATGCTATTTTTTCAGCAGCCAAGGAGTATGTTACATATTTTTGACAGCCTCCGTGGCGGCGGGATATGTGCGGTGGATCTATAAGAGGTTGTGGGTTCAATCCCCATCTGCGCCAATTGAGGTTTTCTTTATTGGTCTAGGTCTGGCTGATGGGAAGTGGAAAGTTACCACACTCCTGCCAAGTGATTTAGCATTCCAGTATGATGTCCTGTAGAAACTGAAATGGGTGTGGATTTTCATCCTCCTCCTAACAAGTTACCCTGCTTCCAGCTTAGACTGTATCATCACTTGCCTACAGGTGGGACTGTAGTCAAGGGCTAACTTATAAAGAACAAAAATAAAAAAAAATCAGTGAAAGCTGTTTAGTCTATAATAATAATAATAATTATTGCATTATATTTTGAAAAACTTACTGGAATAAACAAACGCTGTGCAGCACATTTACTGAACAAGTTTAACCAATCCTCCTCATGGGCTTTGGGGAATTCAATTTTATGTAATTCAAAGTCCAGTTGATTATTAACAATTGACTTCCATCTTGTCAGTGTGTCATTAAATTGTAACCTCAACAATTCATCAGTGAAGATAACAAAATGTACTGGTGTTTTGGTAAAAAGTAATACAGATTTAATTACATTCAGAGATTCATTAAATCTTGTTTCACACACAACAAAGGATATTACTATTCTGTCAATTATATCCTTATCCAGGTTTTTAGGTGACCTGTAACAAATTAAACAAACCTTTTGACAAACAAATATAATACTACTTTATTCAGATCCATTTAACCTACAGTTAGTTTCATGTATGATGGTGCAGGTGACAGTTTGTTTCACACCTGAAAGTTTGCAGCAATTAACGATAATAGTTTGTAATATGAACGTCATACAGGTGACTGTCACCATACCCATGCTATCTAAAAACACTTTAACAGCATTATTTTAAAACAAAAACAAAATTTAAAAAATCTTAATTTAGTATTTGCAACATGCTTATTTTCTGTTGATCTGTTTGTTCGCCAATTGGCAAAGGCCTCCTCCAACTGTTTCCATTGTAATATGTCATGAGAAGTGGTGTGCATAAGGTGTTTAACTAGGGTATGCACTACAAGTAAAAATTGGAAAATGCCTTGTTTAACTATGTATTCTGTGGTCCAACATAGGTTTGTATTGAGTCCTTAGGGTAGACTGCATTTTTGCATCTATGAAGTGCATGCCACTGGTCATGAGCCACTCTCCAGATCACACCAGCTACTTCTCTAATATCATCATCCCATCTCTTTTGTAGCCAACCTCTTCTCCATTTACCTTCTCTAGGATACCATCATGTCACATTCTTATAAGAAAGCTTATGTTTCTTACACATATTCTAATTTTGGAAGATGGTTTTTCTGTAGTTGTTATAGTCAAGTGTACAGATAAACATTTGACATATGTGTCTGTCTGTAAAATTGCTAAGCCAGAAGAGGTACAAGTTTTATATGGTACCCATACCTCTAACGGTTCCTACGTACGCAGCATCGTACCGGAAGGGTAATCTGCTTGGTGGTACGTCTTTGCCGGTAGGGGACAACTGGCCAAGGCCGAACACTACCGCCAGACCAGACCTGAACCAATTTAGAAATTATAAAATTCTCAACTAATCCGACCTGGGAGTCGAACCCAGGACCTATATGTTGAGATGAGCACTATCAACTGCGCCAGAGAGATGTCAAATTAAAATGAAACAAAATTTAGCCACAAATAATGACAAAAATGATGTAAACTATTGTATTAGACAAAAAGCATACTTATCAATAACTTTCACATTGGCAGACAGGTTTTTGTTACTCTTGTGGTAATTTACGGTGTAATTAAAAACGTAATAGAGAGTCAATGAAAGAAACAGCAACAAAAACAATTTGAGATATGGTAAACGTCTCATTGTGGCAAAACTAAGATGAAGATCACAATGTTATATTTCTAACTTTTCTAATTCATCATTGCTATAAATAATTTCTTCAAAAAATTACATTTCCAACATAACATTCTAAAATAAAATACAACTTTAAAAAATAAAAACAAATGATTTGAGTTTTGACCACAAATAATTTGAGTAATTTGACCACAGATTATTACTTTGTACTGTGTATCTGTCATTGACGTTGACGTTCTCTTTGGCTTTGCCTAAAATTTCCAATGTAAATTCACATTTTAATGATTGACATTTTATTTTCTACTCTTTTAAGTAGCACTGTTGAGCACTGTACTCTCATCATCTCCTTACCCTTATCCCACTTAAGTGGGGTCGGAAAAATATGTCAATCTTTTCCATTCGTTTCTATTACTCGTCAACTCATCATCCACTCCTTTTACACACACGTCCTCTTTCACACAATCCAACCATCTTTCTTTCTCCTTCCACTTGCACATTCAACATTTTTCTTCTATGGTTAAAAAAAATACAACTGAAAATGATACCACTAAAAATTCTATGGTTAACTGTCAATTGTTATTGTCATACTCATATTTGACGTTAGATGTCTTCACAAAACGGACTGTCAATGTCTTGTTTTTTGTACGGACGGTACGACGACGATTTTCGAAGTTTGACTCTCGAAAAACGATTTAAGATAGATATGATCTAATCTAGAGTGTCTACATAACAATAAAAACATTTTAGTTATACCACGAAAAGAATTATACATTTTACCTTAATTCCAAATTTTTCGAAACAATGGTTGTCGGAGCTTTTCCTATCGCAAAATTGTCCGTTTTGCTAATTAAACAAATCAGCAAACCCATTGCGAATGCTTGCAAGGAAAGGGCCAAAAATAGTCCTTTTTTCAGAACCTACGTGTGCATGCCTCCGGCGCAATGTATGTGAAGTGAACCAATTAATAATTTGTCTAATTATAAAACATACAACTTCTATACGTTACATCAGATAACAAATGTGTGGTTTTGCAGTTTACAACTGGTGTGAAGTCAAGACAAAAATGTGGATCTTAAACTTGGGAAAACCCGTAAACATTCCAGTGTTGAGTCAAGAAATGGCTATAGAATTGGGAGCAAATCTGCTGGGTGAATCCGTCATATTTGTAATTGGAGCGGGTCTGCTTATTGTGGAATACAACAGGCAAGTATACATTTTATACACCTTGTAACACTTAATTACCCACAACTGGAACATACTGTGGAGGACAGGAAAGCTTTTTGAATACTGACCATTAAACTTTGTTATGAGGATGGCACTGCATGCTGATGATGTAACACAACACACCATAAACTTCCACTACATCAGTTAATGGTTCTCTAATAATAATCTTTGTGTATAATGAAAAAGTATCAAAATACTTGATACCTTGCTCACGAAGGCTTATAGCAAAAAGCTTTGACCAACACTTTAGGAATCTTTCGCTTAATTGCTGTATCAAGGGTCTGATACAGAAGGTAAGGTATATTCTTGAGATAATGCATAATTTCAGGAGGTTCCTCACTCTGGAGCACTGACCACCCATTACTTAGGCACTCAAGTGTCCTGTAGCAGGATGCTTTCATATTTTTTTTTTACAAGTTTTTAATAGTTTTGTATCTTATTGACATTGTTGAAAATTAAAAAAAATTTATAAATAAATAAGAGAAAAAAGAATCTTTGCTTATTAAATCATTATTTTTCAGACAAAGTAAAAAGGAAGCAGCAAAAGAAGCAAAACGTGAAGAGGAAATGAAACACATAACAGGAACAATAACAGATCTATATTTCACTGTTCAGCAACAACAGACGCAACTAAGAGAAATGGAAAGAATGGTGCACTCTATAGGTGAATTATTTGTCTAACTTTTGTCAAATTTCTCATCAAACAGAAGAGCACAGATGTTTACATAGCAACCACAAATGAGATTTATAAATTACTAGTGGACATCCTCGACTTTGTCTGTGTGGAATTCAGTTTTTCACAAATCCCCCGGGAACCTTGGATTTTTCCAGGATGAAAAAAAGTAGCCTATGTGTAAGCATACAGATACATAGGTACATAGGGATATAGGGACAGAGAAAGCAACTTTGTTTTATACTAGGTAGTGACAAGTCATTTTCATTTATGTATGGAACCCTAATAGGTGAGAGGATATATATTGCAATATCCTCTCACCTATTAGGAGAGAGGCTGTAGAGTATAATATTTTCTTTTTTATTATACAAAACAATAATTTATGATATGAAATATTTTCTATTGTCTGAAATTCTTTTTTTTTATTTCAGGTGGCAAGAAACTACCTCCTAGCCCCCCACCTGCTAATGTGCCATCAGGACCAACCCCTCCACCTACACCACCAACACCAAAGCCACAAAATATCAACCATATTATGGACTACAGTAGAACTGCATCATTGACTCCATATCCTGATAAGGGCGTCATTCTGCAATCGTTAAATTATATACAAATGGACGTTTTCAGCTCTTATTTTAATGGCTCAAACATAAATGACCCCAACCAAAGGGTTGATAATACACAAACATATTATAAAAGGGAACCTGCCTTGCTCTCTGAGGCATTGCATAATATTGAAAACAATTTTACAAGCTTATTTTAATGTAATTTAACAGTGTGAGGTGGTAAATGATTGTAGTATTTATTTTTAAAATATGTAAGATAGATTTTTGTAATATATTTGTTTCAAGTCACAAGGTGTATGAAAAATATTGTAATATAAGCTAGTAAATTGTAACAAATCAGATTATCTTTGATTTTAGGTCAGTGAACAGTTTATGAATTGTCTACAAAAATCTCATGGACAATATTTAAAAAAATATTTATATATTCTAGGAAATAGTAGTATGAGACGAATATGACGTCGCTCGATCTCGTGTTATACTGACGCTAGGTGGCGCGACTTGTTTCAGTAAAGAGTAGAGAGTTAGAGGGATAGCGGTCGGTTGGCGGAAACGACTTCCGATATAAGGCGCTCGTCGTACGGTCGGCTTCAATATGCTCGTGGCGTTCGAGCCGTCCACATTTCTTGTGTAAATCTTTATGGGTTACTTGGGACAGGCGGGGAAAGTAACGTAAGTGGAAGAGGGGAGTGTTTGTTAACAGTCAATGAATCCTTTAACCCTACACACAACGTTTACAAGTGCGTGACTCCACTCAAGGTCATTTTCTGCCATTCCAGGGTCTTTTTTGGTTACAGTTTGATTTATTAATTAAGTTGTCCTGACAAATATTGTGTATCAGAACCTTTGTTCCTCATTGGTTTTCTTATTTTTTTAATCCAATTTAGATTGTTTAATGCTAGATTGAATGAATAAGCTTGTGAATATAGTTCTCAAAGGTTTATGACTAGTCAAACATACTTCATTTTAAAATTCCATGAGTTACAGCTACATACTTTTTATGAAAAAAATGAGGGGTAAACTGTAAATTCTATGAACTATCAGAAATAGACCATAGAATAGAATAGTTGACATGATGGATATGACCTCTGTCTTCAATTCAGAGAGCGCAGGTTTGAATCTGGTCCGGGGCATGCACCTCCCAACAGTGAAAGAAAAACTTTGTGAGGAAACCTGCATACCTGAGAATTTTCTTAATTCTCTGTGTAAAGTCGCCCAATCTGCGTTTGGCCAGTGTGGTGGACTAAGGCCTAACCCATTCTGGGTTGTTAATGATGATGATGATAATAGTAAATATGTTTACTTAATGATATTTTTAAATAACAACAAAAAACAGACAATTTATTATATAAGTTTATTTTATTGCTCAAGCCATTCACTCATATATTTGCATTCTTGTGGTGTTATAAGCCCAGTAGAGCAGCATTTATGTATGAGAGGACACACTCCACAGGGAACCTGGACCAATCCTGGTGGTGTTATTAGTGATTCAATAGATCGGTACACTTTGCTTCCATCTGGGTAAACACTGCTTTCTGCTTTCCCATCATAGACTAGTGTATTTAAAATTGTGATAACATCTTCAACTTCGAGCTTCACCTTAAAATTCAAAATTACATTTAGGTCATTATTGTCATTAGAGATTTAATTTTTTTTTAAACATTTGGTACACCAACTTACTTTACTTATTCCTAAGTCAGTTATATACTTTTGAACTTCAGCTGCTGTGGCATAGGATTGTGTTCTGCCCACTATCGGACCTCTGGGATTGTTTTTTATTTTATCAGCCCTTTGCTGCAGGAACCGTAAGCACTGCCTGTTCAGAATTTCTACAAACTCTGATTCAAAGTCCTGATCTTGATACCAGGCTCCTCCAGATATAGAGCGGTCTGGTTCTAGATTATAAAGCATATAAACTTTCTTCTTTGATGCCTGTAAAATGAAGTAATTGTAAAGCTATTTGTAATGAGATAATTTTGCTGTAATCCCACTACTGTACCCACTGGGAATAAAGGAAAATATAAGTATATATAGTTATTGTTTAGAAGCAAGTGCTTTTGTCAACGAATTGTTTAGCAGTTACAGAATCAGTGGCAAGTAGAAGGATTTTGACAAGGGTAGGTAGGAATTATGTGTACAGATTGTACAAAATGTAAAATTCCTTCTCCAATACAGGTTTATAATTAATCCACAGGGTAGGCAGTGCACTTTTGCATAATACAAGCAATGTGTCATAAAGCATATGAGCAAGGGGGTCATTTATTTCCAAACACCATTGAATGGAATTACATCTTGCTCATGTTTTTCTGTCACTGCCAAAAAAAGTTGGCAAAAGAACCACTTGCTTAATACAATTTTAAAAATTTAGCATTCAAAAGTTTTCTTTTTTGGATGCTTCCAGTAATGGGATTATAAATCAAACTATCCAAAGTATTACCTAAGAACAAGAACAATGGTGGTAAGATAAAAAGTTACTTATTAGGAAATATTTGTAAAATATACATTAGTTTTAAATAGTCCTTGGATCCAAGATTAAGGGGGCATATTTGTTGTCAGACACGCTGTAGTGTGGGAGATTGTTCAAAAGGAAAGAACTCCCCTTTGGTTCTCATGTTTTGTCATTCTTGCCAAGAATATCACATACAGAAAGTATGAGCAGAATGATTATGAATAAATATATATTTTTTTTGGGCCCAAGGACTATAATAACATAAGCATTTTGTTTTGTGTCAGAAAATATAGTCCTGGAACTAATATTGGCCATTATGTTACATGTTTGTGGCCACCATAATAACATACTTCTGCACTATATTTTCACAAGTAGTTGTTTTTAAGTATTAATAGTTACTGAAAGCTTATACTTGAAATGTACATTTAGTATGACAATATTGGTTCCAGGGGTTAGTATTAGGACTGTTCTTGTTATTGTTTATAGACTAAAATGTTAGGAGTGAATACACAAATTATATTTAATACATACATTAACACATTTTACTGCTTTAATAACTTTTTTGCTCTCCAAACTTTTCAATACTTTTGTGAGCTGTGTATTAGCAAGGTTTGAGCGTATCCTTATGTCCCTTATCCATATCCCTTTATTACCAGCTTCCTCAATAAGGTTGTAGACTACTTTCTCCTCGTTATCAGCTCCCTTGACTGCTTGCTTTGAAGCTTGACTTTTTAGTCTGTGAAATGTGAAATGTCATTTGCATATATCTATGCACAAATATTTTACAATAAATCATTTTTATAGTATTTTATCAGCAATTTGTCAGTAGCAGATTTGAATTGGTTGGTCTGTCAGTCTGCTCTCTTTCAATTCTTACATTTACTAGAATCATATTTACAAAATTGAGAGAATAGTAAGTGTTTTTTTTTTGTTTCATGCAGTATTTCACACACTGCAATCAAGTATTTCATTTTGCGACTATGCTCAAAATAAAATTGGCTGATGACAAAAATTTATTTACAAGACAATATTGTCAAATATAGAGTATCTACTATATTTACAAGTTCTGTTTACCTATATATTAAAGAGCCACCCTGATTATATATATCAAACAGGCCTTGCTGCAGTAACTTGTTGATAGCAGTGACCAGTTCAGCAGAAGATAGTCCAGGTATTGCAGCTGCTATATCTTTGTCAGATATGCCTTTAGGATTTTTCTTGGCAACATTTAATATTTTTTCTGTCACTTGGTCATCATTTGATTCACTCATTTTGGCTAGTGGTTCTGATTTGTATCACAAATGCCTGAAATGAAAAAACATCAGAAACTAACACTGATTTGTATTTTGGTTTTTTCATCAATTTACTGAAAAACTGATTTTATGAATTCTTTTGTTCGTTATCAACCTCACTGCTAAGCTCGAGTCTCCTCTCAGAATGAGAAGGGTTAGCCCAATAGTCCACCATGCTGGCCTAATGCAGATTGGTAGACTTCACACACACAGAGAATTATGAAAATTGTCTGGTATGCACGTTTATAGGATGTAAGAAATTAAAGTTCTATAATAAAGAAAGAAATTATAAATATTATTAAAGAATAGAAAGAAAATTAAAATACTTTTAGTGTAGAATTAAAGATAAAATAAAAAATACACTATATTACTCCTTTCACAGCTATTTATCTGGCTATTGCTACCAAGGAACATATTTACTCAGGAGATTGCTACTTACTAATTCCCATGTTATTGTATGTTTTAGAAAAGTAAATGTTTAATTTAATTCATTAAATGTTATTGAAAAAATTATTTTTTATTTTGGATTGATTTGAAATTGACAAATTGACAATTTGTAAACGTATGAAGTTTTACTCCTTAGACCATTTAAAAGAATGGACCTGTTTCGCACCCAAATTCACCAACAAAAAAGTCGTTTTTTGAGGGGGACGAGGTAAACTCACACATCGAAAACATTTAACACCAATAAGTATATTCTGTGTTCATACACTACACACAACTGTTTAATTGACTCGCAATACATCACGCATAATTTTTACACAGACTAACCAACACATCGCTTAGACCAGAGTTTCCCAAACCTTTTTGTGTCGTAGACCCGATGCCATGTCTTTTCGTGTAGGGTAGACCCCTGCTTATTTGATATTGATTTTCTGTGTCCTACAACTTACACAATTTTATAAACATATATAATATTTTTTTTACTTCACAGTTACTTTTAAAATAATGTATATGTTTTGATTTTAAAAGATAATATGATGTACAAAATAGGTACTATCAGTGTATGTGTTATGATGAACATATATGATATCGTGGAAACCATTTTCATTTAATGGACCCCTAAATTTTTTTCGCTTACATAGACCCCTTGCAGTTTGTCATAGACCCCTAGGGGTCGATATATACCACTTTGGGAATCACTGGCTTAGACTATCCACAGAATATATAAAAAGTATGTTCGATTACTTGATCCATTTTTTGCTGTTCTGTCAAAAGATTCGATTCTTTTTAGAAATCGTTTTTATTACAAATTTGATAAAATTATGGTAGAAATACTTACAAAAGAAACTTTACTCCATCTTTCTCTAAACTACAAGTTTTTGGCCTTTTTTTATGCCATTCAACTACACAAACCGGCATTTTTAGGGAGCTCTTTACACGATGAAAACGATTACAACAATGAAACATCGATTCTATGGCATCGTTAGATCATTGATTCTTTATCTTTGACAGAGGGGTAATGGCTTACGAGGCAGGTCCTTTTTTTTAATAGTCTAAGTTAGACTAAGACCATAGATCTTGGCAGTACTTAGAATAAGCTGCCAGTTAAAAAAAATATGAATTGAAATTGGAGATTGTCATTTCCGCAGTATTTAATCTGTGGTGAACTTGGAGATGTCAATCAAAGATTACAATGTATTATTGGAAATAGATCGGCAACTCTAACTTTTTTCGGAACGCTTGTGATAGCGCCATCTAGTGACTAGCTACGGTATTTTTAGTATAGTATCCATTATGTTATAAAAATACAAAAGGCAGTGATTCTTGAGACGGCGCGTATTGTGAGGAGGTTCCTCACTCTGGAGCCCTGACCACCGGTTGCTTGGGCACTCAAATGTCCCGCAGCGGGAGGGTGAATTTTTTTTATAAATTTTTAATAATGTTTTGTATTTTATACTTATATTGTTAAAAATTTAAAAAAAAGAAGTAATAAATAAATGAGAGAATAAAGCATATTTTTTGTAAATGAGAGATTTTTGATTTTGTAACAGATGAAGAAACCAATTGAGAAAAACAAAAAAAAAAAAAGACAAAAAGTTTTCTATTGTTACCCCCAGGCTCGAACTCAGGATTGTTCGATCGTACCTTTATTATGCACCACTAGGCCAAATAACTATATGAAACATGGTTGAAATTAATGTACGGTTACTGTCTTTCTTTAATAATCCCTTTGCTTCAAAAATACAAACACATTCTTCCTATTACGCGTCAAAATTAAAAGGATAAATAATTCTTTTTTTTGGTTTTTTTTTCCATACTTACAGGGTTTAAATCTCTAAAAACATTATAATACATACACACCATAAGTAATTGAATTTATTATCCTGGAATCTTAAATCTAGGATGTAGATGGCGCAACTTCATAAAGATTTCACGTTCTTCTAAGTTGCCATGGCATGATGTCAATGTCATGGTCGGTGGACTTGATTCAGGGTTCCCAACTTAGGGGTTTTCCCCCCAGATTTAGGGGGCAAATAAGTGAAATGGGATTTTTTTAGGGGTCTGAAATTTTTAGGGGTATTTTCAGGGATTTTTTGACTCTTTAATATTTTTAAATTGATGATAATTTTAATTTCTTTCTTGACCTAGCGACTTATAACGACATATAATACGTCATTCTACAACCACTCTGAGGCAACTGGCGACAATTTTTATCGAATAAAAAAAGTTGTTAAATTTATTCATTGTCAACATGTATGATTTCAAAAAATCTGAATCTTCAGATAGAGACGTAATATTTTGTCTGTATTAAATATAGACTTTTGAAACATATTACAGCATATTATTTCTAAATTATTATGAATTTATATTTTTTAGGGGGACAACTCAATAATTAAGGCGATTTTAGGGGTTTTTGACACAAACTTTAGGGATAAATATTTTGGAGAGTTGGTAACACTGACTTGATTTGTCATTTGATTTCTAAATTTCTAATTAATAAAGTGATAGATCTCGTCTCGATTTGTTTTCTGTGATTTGGAGATTTGGTTCCCAACTTCCTAATAACTCCTGAAATTGTGAAAGAATAATAAAATTGAATACAGTACAGTGTCTTTTAACCATATTCCCTTAACAAGTCGTCCACCGATAAGTTATCAATTATTTTAAAACTTTATAATGACTACCACCGGTTTAAAGCCCATGCCTCTAAAAACTTACAATGCAATCGTTAAAGATTTTAACAGGATCACTTCATTTAATAGGAAATCTGAAAATGAACTTCGCAAGAAATACAAAGAGTAAGTAATATAGCGTATAAGCGTCTATATCCACTGCTATCCATTTTAAAAACTGATGTTCACTATAAATAATTAAACTATTTTTGACAGAGTTCCACCTTCCACAATGGGCAGTATAATTTCATTGCTCGTACAAAGATCTATGAAGCAAAGCTATCGAAAATCTCCAGTTATATCAAGCAAATATTATGAGCTTTATGAAGAACTAATGAAAGACAAAAATCAAGGGGATGTTATAAATAGGTAAGTTCTTAAGCATCATTATAATAAACTTATCTTAAGGGCTCACTGCCGGGAGCCAGACCTGGCTCTTATTAGGATTAAGTGCTTATAGTTTAGACTCACTATACTGGGTAGGTCTGGGTTACAAGTTTTTGGTTTATAATTTAATCTTTGACTTTGTAACAATCAGTGTCAAATGGTATTTATAATTACAGAAACTGATGGCCTAACATGTTCTCTAAGGAATGGTGTTGTAAACACCACCCATGTTTCCTAAGGCAGGGAGTAAGGATCTGACAACTGACCAAATGATTTGTAAAATGTTCTCTAATTTCTATTATGTTTAATACAGGTATAAAACAGATAGATTATCAAATTTTTATTTACAGGTTAGCAGAAAGTCAAGGCATTAGTCCAGCTCTATTTGCTAGGTCACTTCTACAGAATGTTTCATCTGACTCTGCGGTGGTAAAGAAGTACTTTAAAGACACAACACTAATTGAAAACAAAGATTTAGCTTACCAAGTTTTTCTGGTAAGAAAATTTAAAATTATTATGATAATTTTAATATTTAAAATTATTATGATAATTAGGAATATTTAGTAACTTTAACATATTATTTTCTAGGGTATCATGAATGACAATCAGTACGGTCCCTATGCAGATATAATCAAACAGTAAGTTTCAAGGGTTTGTTTTTCAATATGAAAAGGAAAAATTACTTTTTTTGAATAAGGTATAAAAATAAGACCCACACACTCTCATTCTTACAATTTATATTACCTACATTGGATAATCAAAATTTATTTATTTAAATAACATTATATTATAAACTTTATTTTAACTTATACATACATAATACATATATATGAACAACACATATTATAAACTTTCAGATCAATAGGACTAGAATATGAATTAAGATTGGAAAGAGAATTAAGAATGATGAATATCTCTTTTTCTGATGAAAATTTACTGAGGTTAAGAGGCTATGACAAAACACCAGATTTCAAATTGGATGTTCCCATTGCTGTTGACAACTTTATCATAAACTGGATAGAGAGTAAAGCTCTGTTTGGTGATGAGGAGAACCATTTGGGATATATGAAAGAGCAGCTTATGTGCTATTGGAACAGATTTGGTCCCGGGATGGTTATATATTGGTTTGGATATTTAGAGGCTTTAGATTCCACACCAGAAGTAAACAATATGTTCATTTTACGTACAAATTTCCCTGATAAATCGAGTATTACACAATATAAAATTGATCTGTAAAATAAATATTTTGTTAATAGTTGTGAGTTGTAACATTACTGTTTGTTTTTATTCCATTTAACATTTTTACATAGATATGTTTGGTTATGTATTATTTACTGAAAAGTTATTAAATGCAAAAACGCATGTTTCTATTATAGTCCAACGGTGAGTCCAACGTTATTGATTCTGAGCGACACTAAATACGCACAAGCTTAAAGTTACAATTATTAATTACCACTTTAATATTATAAAAATGGCTAAACCCAAAGCTTGGCTTTTTATAATGTGAATAGAGTTTGGCTAATGAAAGTAAAGACTGAAAAAGTAAATTCTCAGAATTATATTGCAAATATTGTAATAACTGAGTTTAACACGTTTGCTACGGTACGAGGTCAATTGACCTCGTAAGTATAGCATCTTCAAGAGGTATATATAGGTCAATCTTTTGGTATGAGGTCAAAAACCTCGTAACGCACCAAAGTAAAGTACAGAAAAATCAGTGCCGCAGCGAACGTGATAATACTTATTAATAAAGAGAGATTGATAATGTATTCACAAAACAAACAAAGAAATAATTTAAACATAAAATAAAACGTATGTTTTTTTTTAATTTTTTTAAATGATTTTTTAATCTGCGTCTATTTCTAATCTATGATTAGTGCTCTATAAACGTCTGTGGTCATATGGTGATTTATAGTCTGTGAAAATATAAAAATCTGACATCCACATCTGTCATTGTCATTTGTCATAGTGACTGGCATGGTTTGTTTTTATTAAAAAAGAATGTATTTTAAAAAAGAATAAATTAATTAATTTTAGTAAAATAAGAGGCCCGTACAGAAGTACCTGTAAAGTGACTGCAGCATAAAGTACCCTGGACTAAAAGACTACAGCTAAAGCTAGCCTCACAGGTCTTATAAAAATGATCGACGAGAGTATAAATATTTCTGCTAAAACTTGGACACGAGAAGTGGAAAGCGTTAACAAGGTATTTACAGTAATAATAATTATTCGGTTTTTAATTACACTGTGTCTTTAGTCCAGTGGTCAGCCTATGCTAGTTCGGATCATGAGTTTTGGTTGAGCCTGGTTTGTGCTATGAATTCTTGCATGTAATTCTCACTAGAATTAAATATAAATAAATAGTGTTTAGCCCTGTGCTAGAGCATAGTAAGCCGTTATTAAAATCTACTAGTGATATGTAAAGAGTTATCATTGACACCCTAAACTCGCCAACCCAAATTCATTGAAGTGGTGGGTTTAAGCTTCATATCCCCTCTCTAATAACAGACCTGACATAGTGGACTTTTAAAAAAGAATGATATTTGATAGAAATAATTATGATGAATAAGATGATAAATGATAGAAAAAGGCAAACCCTACACCCATTGGTCACAAGTCCAGGGCTCTGCTCAGAGATGTCCTTTCTGCCACATGATGGACCTGGCACATGCACAGTGAATCCATGGAATTCTAATATATTTGTCTCCCAAATTTTGTATTTTTAGGTTGGCTATTCCGATGGTGTTGTTGATGGACAAAACGCATCATTCCAAAGTAGTTTTGATTCTGGTTACAGTCAAGGACTCACATTTGGTCTAGATGTGGGATACAAGTTGGCCATGTAAGTTTTCATACTTGTTTCCATAGATAAAGAATAATAGGCAGATAGAACGCACGGAACACGCCAGTGTTGTAGCCAAAACAAATACAACAATCAAAAGATAATACATTCTCTAGTCAGTATGACATGAAGAGTAGCATCAGTAATTTTCAATATTATTCAAGAAAAATTGCATAAATAATTAAAAATAATTAAATAATCTAAAACCTGTTCACAAAAACTAAAGCATGTTTTCTTTTTTTATAAAATTTTCATACACCAAATCAAGAGGAACTTTAACTTTACAATATTTTTTTATACAATAAGTATTTTAAAATAAATTTTGTAATTTATTTCAGAGAACAAAAATCAAAGAGCCTGGGTGATAAAGAAAAACTTAAATATCCAGTTAACATGAATTGCCAAATTTGCTTGGACAAATCACAAATTTCAGAAAATGTTATAAGGATAAATAATTTACAAGTAATGAAAAATGAAGAAAACCTGAAAGAAAATAATAGTCAGTGATCGTTATGAAGAATCATAATTTCCTTATCCCACTTAAGTAGGGTCTTATATTCATAAGAAGTGTTGGTAATTTAGGTGGTCTAAGTGAATAATAACTGGATATGGTAGGGGAGCCCTCTATATCAAGTAGTTATGTAAAATATGCATTTTTGGATATAAAACACAAACATACAACCAAACATGAAAACTAAAAATGTTTAAAGAAAAAATACATTTAATTTTTAATTTATTATTAAACTAAAGACTTATTATGTAAAATATTCCATATTAAGATGTGTTTTATTTTTCATGAAAACTTTCAATTACAGAGTTCTGGGTTTTTTCTCAGGTGGAGGTTTCATATTTTCCTGTTTAATTTCAGTTTTGATTTCCATATGTCCTTGCATGTTACCATTTGTCATCTCAGAGCTGATAGGGTCCACAGGTTCTTGTTTTATTGTGATATTATTTATATTGTTACCCTCAGTTGGCTTCTCAGAGTTTTTGTCAATAACATTTTCAGTCTTCACTGTAACTCCATTCTATAAAAAAATCCAATTTATTTAACTTTTTAAAATAAAATCATAAAATACAAAATTAGTTTAATACAATTAGGCTTAGTTTGCAAGCACTTCTGAAATGTCAAGTTATGTCATAATTTAAATTTATCTAATGGTGGTAAATAAAGCTAATAATAATCGAAAACTTGAAATTAAAGTTACGAGGGTTCGCCTTGGTCCGAGAAGAGGCCACAGCAAACTCAGCCAAGGTTTACTTTTTTTTGTTTACCACCATATTACATCTAGAACTAAACACACAGTTGTTTAAATATCATATAAATAAATTAGATGTGTATAAAATGTGTCGCTAAGTGCAAATCTTTATTTAGATTATTCCTTGAAGTACAACAATAGTTTTTACAGAGTTTTTTTTAGGGAAGGGGCAGGGAATAAGTGCAAATATAAATCGAAGCAGAGCTTGACTGGGTCCACTAGAACAATTAAAAACCAAAAAGACAAAGCTGGTATAATGGCTTGGCATCTTCGTTTGTAACACTCCCGATGTTGCGCGTGGGCCGGGGGGCATGTAGCGATGAATGAAAATCCACGACTGATGCACGTCACTTCCCCGCAAGCACGATTTCACACCCGCGCAGTCTTTCCCCCTGTCGCCCGCATATTATGAGAGTGTTATCAATGAACTTGCCAGATTATAGTATTGTATATCCTTCAATTATAGGATGCAATACTAATACAGACTCCTGATATAGTATTTTAAGATTGGGCGGCCCCTGCTCAGTCTTAAAAGACTATGATGGGATGGGAGTATTGGGTAAAGATATAAAAAAATGTCACCTGGTTTGCTGCCTGTGCAACGGGCAATGGAAACTGTCTCACCAACTCTGCCAGCAACATATCTACCCTTTGCCTTTGGAAAAGTGTTGATGGTTCTTCCTTAGAGGCACTGGGCACTTCTTTGGGGGCAGACTGTCCCATGTTAAATGGCCCTGTAATTTTATAGTTTTTAGAGTGTAAGAGAAAGTACTAAAGAATTATACTACTAGATATGTGCCTACAAAATCACCATATAAAGTGAACCGAATCGAGCTACACATGCACAATTTTGTATTTACTTAAACTATATATTTATGTATATTTCATTTTTATACTTCCTAAACGCACAACTTGGCATTGTAGACTATATTTAGGTATTATTTGTTTAAATAATTTTTGTTGTTTACTATCACATAGTAAACAACAAAAATTATTTAACAAAGGCAACTAATTGTCTAAATGAAATTAAGACAATTAGTTGCCTTTGTTAGCCTCAGTTTCAACGCACTAGTGACTTATCTAATAGTATAAAATCTTTAAATTACATAATATCATAAAATAAAAGTTAATTATGACTGCATAAAACTAACAATAGTTTAAGGTAGGCTCACCTGATTTATTAGTCTTGAAATCCCACCAGTAACCTTTGCTAGGATGGTACTTTGAATAGGACATAGTTTCTTCAAATGAATTTTGCAGATGGTGGACAGCAGATAGCTAAAAAATATATAAATGAAAACAAATTACATAACTGAATTTTTTTCAATAAAATTGTGTGATGGTTCTGTAAATATTGCTTTTACAGAACCATCACACAACTAAGGCACTAACTACTACATCTAAGTAGAAACTATAGGGTGTTGCAGAGTATTTCCCATAACTTCAAGATGTTGACGAGTCCACTTATAGGACTGAACTGCATACAATTTTTTTTTAACTAAAAAAAAAAGTAATTTAAATAATTCTGACTATCCATGTAACACACTCTTTAATCTATCCTTGCATATTATAATATGTAATTGTATCATATTTATCAATGAATAAGTTTGGCTGGCTCATAATATAAGGATGTAATATATTTAGAATACATTTGTTTATACATTTTTAATTAATTTTCCTTAAAGAATATAACCCTAGGGTTATACTTCTGGGAACCTGTATAGAATTATGGTTCTTAAGACACTTGTAAATGTTGCTAATGCATTTAATAACTTAATTCTTCTAACTCTAACCTCTTTGTATACCAAAGCAATGCCAGTTAAACAATACCAAGTTGAAGTAAATAAAACAGATAGTGACATACCAGTCTAGAGTTCAACACGCTAGCCAAATCTGGAGCTTGATACACTATTCCAGCGATAATGTAATAATCAGCAAGAGGAATAGTTTGATTAATACTATGCCTGTGCTGCTTTCTGATCACATACAGAATGGGTTCTTGTACATGCAACAACACATATTCCAGACCTGTCATGTTTCTGCAAAAGAATAAAAATATATTATAAATATAGGCAAACCAGCATACTGCTGAAAAGAGAGAAAAATAGAGACTAAAGATGAGCGGCAGATCATAAAAATTTGGCCTTCTGAAGGTAGAAAACTACTTGCATTTTTAATTTGTTAAAACAGTAACAATAAAATTCCACATTATAGCTAGTAAATAATACTTCAAAGCACACTAATACTAATTAAAGTTGTCATTATACAGACTTATTTATATAAAATCGATTAATGGAACTTACTGCAATTGGTCCATGCTAAGCCTTTGCATTTTGACTACTTCATTATTACATGTTCTATCAAAAAATGGATTAGACCTTTCTGAAAAATAATCCATTATATTAGAAGGGTTTAGGGATGGAATCCATGCAGAATCATGCCATGAAAGTCCAAGGGGATTCTCAGATGAAATAGGCAAGTGGCCAATCCTTCCTGACATCATTTTTTTTTTATTTTTAGTTAAGAATTTAGTAAGTATTTTATACACGAAAATCGAAATCCAGTTTTAGAGAACCATATAATCCTTATAAATTTCTTCAATACTTTTATTTTTTTTTTTATTTTAATTTTGTAGTTGTAGTTATATTTCCTTATATTTTATTTTTATAATAAGTTTAGCTAATTTAAGTATTATCTTCATTAATAAATACTTTTATATAAATAAATATTTCTATAACATGACAATGACAGAACTTGTATCTTGAGTTGTTGACATTTGACTCTGACACTTGACAGCAGTTGACAGTTAAAAACAAAGAGTTTAATAAAATCACATCAGCAAGCCATATATTCAAAAATTAAATTGAATACTACGTGTAAATATACGTGTAAAATAAAATCACTACGTGCCTAAAAATAATATTTTTTTTTGCGTAAGTGTTGATACCTCAGACGAATGATGATACTAACTTATTAGGTACTTGTACCGACTCGTAAATCTATGGACTTTATGAAGGCAGTGACAGCTCTAGATAGGCTTATAACACAAGTAAACACGATTTTTGAGTCTGAGTTCTGTGGTGCTGATTTAGATTAATAATGTCTAACTTAACAATAAAAAAATACTTTTATTTGATAAAGTTTGCTTTTGTAGCAACCAGAACGCAATTTCTAATTTTAAGAAAATCTTATTTTTTTAATTCAGTAGAATACAAAGGCAAGAAAAAGAACTTTAATTTATATGTTAATCACCTTTATTTACAAAGAACAATAAAGATAAATCTCCAAATACATAAAAAGAATCAGTAAGAAACTTTAGAAATGAATATTTTTTGTTTTTCTTCTGTGTGAGTAGGAACCTTCTCGTATTAGACTCCAAATGTAGTCACCCATCATATTCTCATTATATTGTCCTTGATAACGTTGTTCAAAGTTTATCATATCTTGGTGAAAGCGTTCTCCTTGCTCTTCTGAGTATGCCCCTAAGTTATCTTTAAACTGGTCTAAGTGAGCATGTAGCATATGTACTTTAAGGGACATTCTGCATCCCATGAGTTTGAAATTCTCAAGCATATTAGAAATGAGCTCTTTATAATTTGCAGCTTTTTTATTGCCAAGAAAGCCATGGATCACTGCTTTAAGGCTGAGCCACGCTTGTTTTTCGTGAGCGTTCAGTAGCTCTGGGAATTTTTCACTGGCCATTATTTTCTTAATTTGTGGACCGACGAAAATACCAGCTTTAACTTTAGCCTCTGAAAGTTTAGGGAAAAAACTCTTTAAGTATTCAAAAGCTGGAGAATCTTGACGAAGAGCCTTCACAAATTGCTTCATGAGGCCTAATTTAATATGCAATGGAGGCATCAAAATATGATCGGCCTTCACAATCGGTTCATTCTTGACATTATGTTTTCCTATCTGGAACTCGATCCGTTCTGGCCATAACTGCTGCTTGTAGTGAAGTGTGTCAGCTCTACTGTCCCATAAGCAAAGATAGCATGGATATTTAGTGTATCCGCCTTGCATACCCACCAGAAAACCTACCATCTTGAAATCCCCTATAACTGGCCAAGCATACTCTTCATACTTTAAAGTTTGAAGCACCATTTTAACGCTTTCGTAATTTTCTTTGAGCATTGCAGAATGAGCCAAAGGTAGTGATGGAAATTTATTTCCATTGTGAAGGAGGACTGCTTTTAAACTTTTTGTAGAGCTGTCGATGAAAAGACGCCACTCAGAAGAAACACAAGGGATTCCGATCGCATCAAATAAACCTTTCACGTCATTGCAATAACACAGTCCGTCTTTCTTTGTAAAAAATCCAGAAAATATTTCATGACGCTTTCTTTGATCACTTATATTAACATCCTGCTTGAGCAAATTCCACTGTTTTAGCCGTGAAGCTAATATTTCTGCTTTAATTTTAGGTAGGTTTAAGTCTCTTACTAAATCATTAAACTCTTCTGAATTAATAAGATGTGGTTCAACAGACACTGATTTGATTAAGAATTCGCTGCCTTCGCTACTACTACAATCTTGTGATAGCGGGAGCTCTTCCTTCAAATTGGAACGAGAAGGCACAGGAAAATGTTCACTGTGGGGTACCGGAGCGGTTGTTGATGGCAATTCTGGGTACTGAATCTTTTTGGCATTTTTGCCAGCCCGACGCTTACGTGGATTGACAAGACAAAAGTAGCAATCACTGATGTGATTAGTGGGCTCCCTCCATATTCTTGGTACTGCAAACTTCATACTTTTTTTTTCTCCTCGATACCAAGCTGAAAAAAAATAACATACATATAAACGTATATACATATACACACAGGTTATAACATATCGTACTTTTCTTGCGATTAGTATCCTTGAAAGTTATGATGTACTCTCTTACCTTCTAATGTGTTTTTGCAGTAACTACATGAGAATTTAGGTGCCCATATTTTATCTTGACTTCGAATGGGAAGATTAAAATAAGCTTCATAAGCTTCACAGAGTTTTACATTTGACGACAAACTGAATTTCATAGCTCTTACTTTAATGAATTCGCCGCAAATATAACAAAAAGAGTTAACGTCATTTTTACACTTTTTGGAAGCCATTTTAGATTTCGCGCCACACAAATAACGTCGTTTCTTGGTAATGCTCACGCGCATACTACCGAGACTACCTGCCGGTCCCCGCTTCACACCTGTAACCCCCCACCAACTCCGTCTCTAGCGTGTTAAAACCCTTGCACCTCAAACTGTCTGCCAAAATATTAAAATATTTATTTTTCATCGTAAATTGTACAAAAGCAAACTTTATTTGCAATGAACGAAGTTTCTGGTTACTTTTAGTTGTAAAAAATCAGAAAATATTAATTTAATAACAAACCCAAAAAAATTTTTTTTTTTTGTTGACTTGTGTAATTAGTCTGAGATAGATTTAAAATGGCGTGGAGGGAGAATAGTATGGAGTAGCTATTAGGAGTCTCCCGGTAAGGGACAACAACAAAGTACATAGATTATCTGGTGTTACCAGTGATCGAAAAATTACCCTATATTTGAAGACTAGCGTTATATTTTTATTTCATACTATTTGACAAGTCTATAAATATTTTTATATCATACTATTTGACGAAATTGGCCAATTCAGAAGTCAGAGCGTAAAAGCTGGCACCGGGTGATTAATCGATCCCCGCCCCGTTCGAGTATTGTTGTACCCACTCTTGATACAGTTTGTCCCGACGAGTTGAAGGAACGGGAATGTTGGTCATATTAAAAAAAAGCATTAATTACCATTGTTTTCATCCTGATTTAAAAACATATATACAACCAAAGTCCTTTCGACAGTCATATTATTTTACTTTTGAAGGCAATTAGGGTCAGATACTTTGAAATTAGAATTCATTTTTTAAATAAAACTACTAAAAACTACTAAAAATGAAAGAATTTGAAATTTTCACAACTAACTGGTTTTGTGTAATTGGAAATAAATAGTCTTCAGAAATAATACGCTTTTGATTGATTGATTTATTGATTGCTTGGTGTATTTGTGATTTGTTGATTGTGTACATCATAAAACATTAGTTAGGAAAATATACTAGCACAGCATGGAATTAAGAATAAAATCTTTTTACCAAAAAAAAATTACTGTCCTTTGAATAAAATTAATTTCGTGTAAAAATTTCTTACATTTTCTTCACAAGTTAAGGATTTAGTACAATAATGTAACCTCACATTAAAGTATTTTCTACAAATGGCTTTAATTAATAAAATATAATGGTGGTTATCACGAAAATGGTCATTTTCGGAAAATAAATTAAGGTCATTTCGTACAACATGCTTGCAGTAGATGCTCCATCAAGTTTGTTTTGCTTATTAGTAGTTTATTTTTTTTAAATATTTCCTCCGCTATTTCACATAATTTAATAACTAACGGTGACGGATAATGAAGGCCACCTTTGTCTTCCTCTCTTCCTGTCGCCTTTGTCCATATTTTATTAATAAAGACATCTCGTGGAAAACTGGAAGAATAAACAAAAGCACCCATGTTCATCACACAAATATAGGTCACAATGACTTTATATAATGTCTATAGTAATATTTTTATAATAAAGCTTTTAACAATTAAAGCTATAAAAATACGAGTTACTACTTAGGCAATGAAAAATATAAGTTACTATTTTTCCCTAATTTTAGGGAAAAGCTAAATGTAACACAATTGGTAACCCCAAAATGCAGATAATCCGACTAATTTAAAAATGTTTCTTAATGCACGGAAAATGGCTATTCTGGACGCAATTATTATAACCTACTCAATTTCGGTGGTTTATCATGCAAAATTTCATTATTTTGTAAAGACTATTATCGAGTTTCTTTTATTCTTTCTGGATATTTTCATTGTCATTCAAATCCTAATTACAAACTTTACCTAAGTATCATCCTTCTTGATAAAAATAAGTTGAAATTATAATACTAACGTATGAAAGGTTATGTTTTCACATTTTCGTTCAGTGCGGCTTTTGCAGCCCAAAACACTACAATTCACCATTTTAAATATCTAAAGAAATAATTATTACACTTAATTAAGAACAAAGAACACAATTTATACTTTAAAAAACAAATTTTAGTCCACATGAAGTTTACTCCACAAAGTTCGTCTGCCCCGTGATCTCACGGGGCAGACAAATTAAAGCGAGATTCCGATAAGGACAAAAACTTTTCTCGGGCTCTGTCACTCTTTCAGGATTTCGTATAGCTACATCTCATTCGTTCACGGTATTATTCTTCCATGTCAATTCTATATAATTCTTTTTCTTAGTAAAATGGATTCTTTTTTGAGTTACGCTTGAATATTAAGTCTAGATCCATTGATTACGCATGGTTAGTTCACTAGAGTCTCTAAGACTTCAGGGTTCTAATTTTGACTGGTTTTTTATATAAAATCATTAAGAATTGGGTTTGAAAACGTCTGGCTGTTTTCTTCTCCGTCCGTTTCTCCGTCTATTTTCTGTGCTGTGACCATCAAAGAATGGTCAAACCCAGTAGGTACTCTGTGCGTCAATAGTGTATTATCTATGGTGTCTTCATTTAACGTTTGCGGTTTGTGACTTTGGTTTGTGATTGTAATTGTCAAAGTGTGGCTGACTGACTGACGCTGACGAGTTGACGACTGTGAAATGGAAAAAATGAACGTAAAAATTGTGCTTAATTTTGCGAAGTGACAAATCAAAACCTCGATCAAACAAAATCTATAGTGACTAATTAATTGATAATTGCATTTTACTTTCCCTACGTATGTATTCCAAATGATTAATGAATTGTGGAACAAAAATGTGAAATATCTTTGTCTTTGCACAAATGTTAATTTGATTATTAAATATACGTGCTATTTAATTATTTTCTAATGTCTAGATAAACAGTTATTACAATGTGAACGGCAAAATAAACAGATGTTTTAGAGAACTATGATGAACGGATCAAGGGGCCCAGTTACGAGCTCTGCCGTAACTAGCAGTGGCGTCAGGCGCGGAGGGACAAGCATGAAGGTCGAGAGTCTCAGTACCGCTGCCACATCGAGAGATACCACTCGTGACAGTGCAGAAGATCTCCTAGATCTCAAAGGAAAAGTAGAATCGAGATTGTTGTCTATGTGGAATAATGTGAAATTTGGATGGACAGTGAAATTGAAAACAAACTTCTCTAAAGAGTCACCTGTGTGGCTTTTAGGTCGTTGTTATCATCGAAAGTTGAGCCCAACTGGTTCTTTGGAATCATCCACAGAAATAGGCACAGAGGCTACAGCCCAGGATCCTATGGAGCAAATTTATGGAGAAGGTATAGAAGGCTTTAAATCTGATTTCATTAGCAAAATTTGGATGACATATCGCAGAGAGTTTCCTATGATGTCTGGATCAACATTCACAACAGACTGTGGTTGGGGCTGCATGCTGCGCAGTGGTCAGATGATGTTAGCGCAAGCCTTAGTATGTCACTTCTTAGGTCGGACGTGGCGATGGACCCCAGAAAAGCCCATTCAGAATGCTAGAGAATTTCAGGAAGACTGTCTCCATCGCATGATTATAAAATGGTTTGGTGATAAATCATCTGTAAACAGTCCCCTCTCCATACACCAGATGGTCAATTTGGGGGAAACCCTTGGAAAAAAACCTGGAGATTGGTATGGGCCAGCTTCAGTGGCACATTGTTTGAAGGCTATAATGACTTCAGCTTCTAAAGAAAATTATGAATTTGATAAATTAGAAGTTTATGTTGCTCAAGAATCCACTATATATATTCAAGATGTTTATTCTCATTGTAGGTTACCTAATGGTTCATGGAAATCTCTCATTCTACTTGTACCTGTCAAATTGGGAACTGATAAGCTTAATCCCATTTATGGGCCATGTCTCACCTCTCTCTTGACTTTGGATTTCTGCATAGGAATCATAGGAGGAAGGCCCAAACACTCTCTATATTTTGTTGGATATCAAGATGATAGACTTATTCATTTAGATCCACACTACTGCCAAGAAATGGTTGATGTTTGGCAACCAAATTTTTCTTTACAGACCTTTCACTGCCGTTCTCCAAGAAAAATGCCTATAACAAAAATGGATCCATCCTGTTGCATTGGTTTCTACCTTGCGACACATACTGATTTCGAAACATTTGTCAATGTCATCAGCTCATTCCTTGTGCCACAAGGAGTGTCATCAGCTAATGAGTATCCTATATTCACACTACACAATGGATCTCGTAGTTCAGTTATGGACCCGCCTAACATTAGATATTCAATATATGAGTCTGACCATCATTGGATAACACCGAATGTTCAAGACAGTGATACTGACATGGAGTCAGAAGAATTTGTTTTAATATGAACTACTTATCATAACTTAAATATTTTTTAAGGTAAACATAATGCATCTAATGTAGGAACCTGAAGAGGGATGATATTAGAATTATATTGTTGTTTAAAAGGTTCTGTAATTCTTATATAAAACGATCTAGGTAAACCAAATAATTTTAGTTTATTTTAGCATTGCCTGTAAATAAAATAAGACTGCCTTTGTAAAAATGGCTTTATTTATTCTTATTGATAACACGGAATTAAAAAAACATGGAACTTGTTTTTGTCATTTTTAGTTCTGTACTAAAACTATGTACATGGGGGTGTCATAAGTGAACACACATATAGTGTGAAAATAAAGCACACTAACAAACTCCTTACATAATTGATTTATGATGTTAACTGATAACAATAAATGTCTTCAGTGTTTGGAAAAACTTAATTTTGAGTTTTTTTTTTATTCTTAACAAGTACTTATTTTTTATTGACAGATTTAAGCAAAATAATTCTTGTTGTTGCACATCTTTTGTTTTGTAGAAAATCAAATTTAGAGTGCTTTTCCACCGGAGGTGTGCTACGCTATATTGTTATGGATGATATCCACTAATCATATTCATTGGTGCACATAGCTTAGCACTGGTGGAAACAGATTCAACTAAGACATGTTTTTATATATAAGGAATCTTGCTATGGGTGCCTGCTATCGGTACATCGCATACTCTTAGCTCGAGCTGCACATCTTTAGTATTGGTGGAAACAGTAACATATTTTCGTAGCGAAGATTTCACATCTTCGCAGCATAGCTGCATAGCACACCTCTGATGGAAAAACGCCCTTATAGTAAAAGAAAATATACTTTAATAGAGGTTTTATAGGTCATATAGAGTAAAGTTTAGTTATTACATAACTAGTAATTAAAGTTTACTCTACCTATACCTTGTTATAAAGTCTATTTTCGAAAAATACAAACACATCAGCTTACATCTTCAATGTTTTCTATTTTCTGTCAGAGACAAGAATGGTTATAATAAATATTTAGGCAATACCAGAACCATGTTTATACATATCTTACAAAAAGTTTCCTTTCTGTAAATCTAAAAATATTTACGAACCATTAATTTTTTACAGCCCCACTTTTGCTAATACAACTACATACTAATAATATTATACACATAGTATAATAAAGCACATCTTATTTAAAATAGGTGTGAAAAATAGGTGCTCAGATTTAATTTTAACAATAATGTTACCATTTTGACTACAAGCATTTAAAAATACATAAGAAGATTACTTTATTTTTATTTTGCTTATTCTCTTTAATTTACATTTTAGTTTTTAGGTAGTATAATAACTCCTTTACTTTGTAAATGTTGCATTGACAATGCAATAAAGGGATTTATGAGATTAGATTACACTGTCATACATTCAAAATGTAAAATAAATTAATACCACTTTGATGTAGAACTATTATTAACTGCTTTCCATACATTCTTAGCATTTTAATCTCATACCTTATTTACAAATCACTTAATAATGAGTATGATATAAAATGATTCATCCCAAGGTGAGTCACACTATACATACAACACACTAGTTAAATTTTCAGATTGTACAAAAAAAAATACACTAGAACTTGCTTCTGTCATTTTTAGTTTTGAAAATGCTGTACCCGTGGGTGACAAACACATGTATAGTGTAATAATATAATATTAATTATTAAAATAATTAACCAATGAAGGGTTGAGATTAAGTAATTAAATTAAAAAACCAAATTCATCATTTAAAACATACAATACAAAAGTGCAATGTGTCAATATGAATATTTCTATCATTTGTTTCTTATCCCAAATAAATAACATATGAAGGTAATGGTAAAATAATCACAAATATCATCTAATAACTTAGGTTCAGGTTGTAAACTTTATGTTGTAGACTTGACTTGTAATGTAAATTTTTTGAACTGTACAAAACCACCAATTCAAAATTAGATTTATTTAATCAGTTAATGAAACATTACAAAGAAAGTTAATCTTATTAGGATCTAGCTGATCAAATGAAAAATTATTATGGCAAATTGGGTTTGCAAAAGATTGCAAAACTTTGCCAACACCAGGATTTTATTTAAATTTATCAGGCATAGTCGTTATGTTTCGTTCAATGATAGTAGAAGAAAAAAAGAGGTAGTAGGTTACATTAACCACATTTGATGTTTACAAAAAATATTTCAGCTGCATTGCCAACGGTGCGATGACAGTGCGGCGACTGAGCTCAAGTTTGCTAATTAGCATAGTTTTAAAGTGCCACTTGCGTCCGCATGTAATCTATCTACCTCTTTTTTCAAACATCAGGTTTAGTTACAAAAAAATTTCGTCAAGTTCTACCACAAATACTGGCTGGCCAGCAAACTAAAATTTGTTATTTCATGTAATTTACAATTCTGAGCTTTAGTACACTATTTAAAATTATGATATTGAGTATATTGTCACCTTAGACTATTTAGTAGTACTATAAATATTTTTATAGCAAAAATAACATTTCAGAATTTTTCATTATGTTACATAGCCTGTACTCACAAACGGTTGATACTTTTTAAATTTATCTAGTCAGATAAGTGAGAAGTCAAATGAAAACATTGTATTCTTTTTTTCATAAAAACTCAAACACTTATATTGGTTACTGTTTAATATACAAATCTACAAAAAAGAAGTTAATTTTTATCCTTCACTGGTGGAGGATGTCTAATGAAATAATGTAGAGCATTATATGCAAGATGAGGAGCAATATTATGCAGCGGGTGTATCCTGTTCAATTCATTATTAGGGGTTCCCACAACGTAAGGATCATTGGCCCCTGTGCCGTGTTGAGCTACGGACAATCCACTCAGTGTGTAGCATGTGTGGTATATATCTCTAGGCCTGTGAAAATAAAATATATATCAATCAATTTGAAGAAGTTTTTTTTTATCATTTACATTATTAGATATGTCTATAATTAATTTTTTTATGTATCCTGCAACTTGGTGATCTGTGTTACCAGCCATTCAGTCCATAATAATAAATAATGTTCTCTTCTGCAGATTTTTTTTTATATTATATCTATACTAATATTATAAAGAGGTAAAGTTTGTAAGTTTGTAAGTTTGTCACATTTTTGAAATGGGGTAATCTTCGGAACTACTGGTCCGATTTCAAAAATTCTTTCACCAGTAGAATGCTACATCATCGGGGAGTGCTATAGGCTATATTTTATATTAGTATGATATATATATATATTCGCCGAGTTAACACAGTTTTTGTCATACAGGTCGGACCGAAAATCCTCTTAAGCAGACTTATTCGCATGCGCTGTCTTAACCATTGTGTAAAATTGAAATTAATGTATGGAGGCTTTATGTATCTTTAAAAGTTCTACAAAAAAGTCCGCGACACCATATATCTATCTTCTATATATTAGCAGATATAGTACCTTTTGTGTTTTAAAAATTATTAATTTTATATACTTTGGTTTACGTCATTATTTATACAACTAAACTTGAATCCTTATTGAAATAAATTATTTAATAATCAAAAGGATATTATGGAGATAAGATTTGCCCTTGCCTCGGAGATAATATAAAATTTCTAAAAGCCGCAGAAATTCCGCTATATGACGCCCCGCGCTTTCATTTACGTAGTTCCCGTTCCCGTGTGAATATGGGGATCAAACGTAGCCTATGACACTCGCAAATAACGTAGCTTTCTATTGGTAAAACAATTTTCCAAATCGGTCCAGTAGATCCAGAGATTACCTCCTACAACCACACAAACTTTACCTCTTTATATTATTAGCATAGAAGTCTCTATTTCCCTTGGTCATCGCACCACTCTCGAAGGGCTGGACCGATTTTGCTAAGGGTAGGAGTAAGATAGAGAATTTATAGAGTAGGGTAGGGTACGGGTAGGGAAGCGTAGGGGTAGTGTAGGAGTAGGGCCGGGGTAGGGTAAGGGTAGGGGTAGGGTAGAGGTACAGGTAAGATAGGGAAGTGGTAGGGGAGGGGTAGGATAGGCGTGAGATAGGGGTACGGGTGGTATAAGGGTAGGAAAGGGATAGGGTACGGGGAGGGTAGGGGTAGGATGGGGGTAAGGTGTAGGTAAGATAGGGATAGGGTAGGGGTAGGTTTGGGGTAGGGTAGGGGTAGGTTTGAGGTAGTGGAAGGGTAGGGGTAGTAGTAAAGTTGACATCGAATTTTAGGCGGACGAAGTCGCGGGCGTCCGCTAGTCAGTTATAATATAAAAAAAATCTGCAGAAGACTAGAATAGTGGTTGACTGCAATCACACCTGATGGTAAGCAATACTGTTGCCTATTTTGCAATTTAATTAACCCAGATCCTAAAACATAGCTGCCAAACCTAACTTTGTCTGTGCAACATAAATAATATACAGTTTATGCTGGAATGTTTTCCATACATTTTTAGCAGAATATTTTTAGTGAAAATTTAATACAAAATATAAAAAAAGTAGAATAGATTCAAACAAATACAAATACTTACTTCCCCGGTTTATCAATAAGTCCACCATCAGGAGCTTGGCAACAAACAATGATATATTCCTGTAAGGCCCCTTGATTGAACAGTACTGTCTCTATCATTTCCTTGTGATCTAAAAATATAAGCATTCATTGAAATGTGTTTAGTTCAAATTAATATGCTTCACCAGACTCGGATACATATATCAACAAACCTTGAGCTAATATTGCACTTATGATAGGAAATGTAGCACCTTGCCAAAAGGAATAACATCCATCAACAAGTTTATTTGTACGACCTTGAAATCCACCTTCAACAGTTGTCTGACGATTGACACACCACCTCAACAGTGCATCCATATCACACAGTTTTGTTCTATTTAATAAACCTAGCGCAGCAATTCCACAGTATGCATAACCCCCGTGCGCTTCCATTCCTGGACACCCAGCGAAACCTCCTTCATAAGTCTGACAACTCACTATCCACTCTGCGGTTTTATCAAACAATGCCTCAGTAAAAGTGTTGGTTAATTTAGCAATACTGACAGCGCAATAGGCTCCTCTGATATCCTGTTCCCCACCTCTATGTAGAGCAAAAGATCCGTCTACTTCACGGACGGTCCATAAGAATTTTTGTAAGGAGCTTCTATCAATTGAATCATAGGCTTCTTCTGTACCAATAATACTTAATGCGTTAACAGCTGCATAAGTTGTACCCAAATGTGAATACTGCCCTGGGCCTCCACCGTACCCACCATCCTTGTGCTGACAATGCGACAGGAAGCTCACTGTATGCGACAGTATTTCTGCATCAGGCATGTCCTTCAAGGCCCACAATGCATGCAAAATCCAGTAAATCAACCAAGGCCTACTTGCATCCAAGCAAGTGTAGCTTTGTGATAAACTGATTAAGGCATTCTTTAAAAACTTAGCGTGAGCACTCTTGTTCAGTTTAGGCAAGTCTGGGTCAATTGAAGCTTTCTGTTCAAATTGCTTGTATATTTTCAAAATTACATTTTCGACACATTTCTGAAAATTTATCAAGGTAAAAGGGTATTAATACCGCTCTATTTTTAAGGCAAAATAAAAGGGTTTGTGACTGTTTACCTGTTCTAACGACGAACTCGTAATTACGCCTTCATCATTAAACACTTGTTTAGAGATATCCGCGAAACATCGAATATGATTTTCCATGATGGAGACTAAAACAAATAATGCTAATTAAATTTAACGCGAATAGAATCCAAGTTGTCCAATCCAAAAATATACCGACATCTGTGCCAGTAGCGTGCCAAACTTGCGGCCTTTACACTGAACCTATTTTAAAAGGATTGATGAATGACGAAATACACAAACAGTTAATAAACAATGTATTAGATTAAATGGGGTGTTAATGTTTCCTTAGTATTAGAAGTAAACATCGTTGTATTTTTAAAGAGTAATGTAAAAATATATTTTACCTTACTTCAATTATGCAAATATATTTAAAACAATAAGAATAACTATTATAATTCAACTAACTATCAAATTAATTGCTTACGAATTTAGTTATATTTATAATTTTAACCAATTTTCCAGTTTTCACACATTTTACTTTTTATTTGTATGTATTTTTCTGTAATGTAATTTTAACTGGCTTTGCGTACCTACTCTGAGTTATATTCTAGCCCAAAGAATATAATATACACCAAGGAGAAGAAGTGAATCTACATACATGAAAACATAACATTGCAGCGACATTATTTCCGCATACCAAATATTTATATATACAAAAAGGACAAAATTTATTAATAAATGATAGATATATAAAATAATAGTAATACTCAGTACGTGTTTTAGCAAAGTACCACTCACCTCTATTAATTGTAATTCGAAACATTATTCTAATTCTAGCACCATTTCCGCAGTCAACACATACATAATCTCCTTTAACTAAAAGTCTCTGTGCTGAGGTTTCGGCCCCTTGTTCTAGCCGTTTTGAGTCAAAGACGATAAATATCATAGATTTATGAGTAGGTACGGTTATCTATTTGACATTAAACTAGCTTTTTGAGCGATTTGCATCCACTTCCACTCATGACATTGTCTGTGATGTGATCCTTATCTTTATTATCTGTAATCTGTGTGATAAATTTATTTATCTGTGGTAGACAAAGAGTATATAATCACTATGGGTAGATGGAAAATTTGTCATCTGTGTCTTAGGAGTATTAGTGTTCTGTGGTCTTGTTTTGTCTATGGTGTAAAAGTGAAGTGACGAGTGGTCCAAATTATTTTGTTAATTTGTAAATAAAATAATTTTAAAATTAAGTAATTAAAATGTCCACCACCATACCAGTTATTGTTAGAGTGTTAGCTTCCTCAGTGTCCGTAGCTGGAAAAGCAGGAAAGATAGTGAGAGATGTGATGAGCAAAGGAGAGTTGGGCATTGTGGAAAAGGTTTCATAACTTTGATTATAATTGTTTTTCTTTTTTGTATTTTAAATCCCAATTAAGTATGATTTAGATGAATGATTTTATTCATCTTTTTTTCTTTCTTCCTATATATATTTTAAGATTTAAAATATATATAGTGTTATTAAATTAGGATATAGTAATATGGGTGAATCTTAATTTCAGGGTAAAGATGATTATCAGACTGAAGCTGATAGGTCAGCGCAGCGATGCATCATCGAGTCTCTCTCAGCTCAGTACCCTAAAGTTAACATTATTGGTGAAGAAGATAATCCAGACACAGAAGTATAAAATACTTTTTTTGAATTTCCTACATTTTATGCCATAGAGAACATGTTATAATATTATTGATCATCATGATCAAAAAGGTCGTGGGTTCAATTCCCTGCTTAGGTCAGTTTAGGTTTCATATTTCCTAAATGAGCCGTGATAGCCCAGTGGATGTGGCCTCTGCCTCAGGTTCCAGAGGGTGTGGGTCCAAATCTGGTCCGGGGCATGCTTCTCCACTTTTCAGTTGTGTGCAGTATAAGAAATTAAAATAACACATGTCTCAAATGGAGGAAAACTGCATACCAGAGACTTTTTAATTTTCTGCATGTGTTATGTCTGCCAGTCCGCATTGGGCCAGCGTGGTGGACTATTGGCCTAACCCCTATCACTCTGAGAGGAGACTTGAGCACTGCAGTCAAATATAGGTTGATACAGAACAATTTGATGAAACAAAATTAGCTCCTGTCTGGCCTGGTAGATGGCATCTGCCATGGCTAGTTGGGCAAAGACCACTTTCCAATAAGCCTATTTCCATTTTGGACTGCATTTTCATTTTTCACTTAACATTAGGTACCTACATTTGCAATCAAGGGTTAATTTGTCATTGACTAAAAAAATAAATAATATGTTCTGTGTAGGTACTTACTAAAATACTTACAAAGATCTAATAGTTATGAATAAGTACCTCATTATTCTTCCTTATACTGGTTCCTAGTAACATTTGTAATAGCTTTTACTACTTATTAGCCTTCTATTATGACCTTACAATCAATTTAATTGGAATTACACAAAAACCTTGACAGTCAATGAATTGTTAACAAAAAAGTAATTATTTTCAGGGTGATATCTCAAGTGAATGGCTAGCAGTTGACGCAGATAAGGAAATTTTATCCATAGAGTGCCCTTCATTTCTGAAAAGTGTTAAAGAGGAGGATATAGTAATTTGGGTTGATCCTCTCGATGGAACTTCTGAATATACTCAAGGTTTTTAGAATTTACTCATACCTACCAAGACAAACCAAAGACCTTGTAAATGAATATTTGCCAAGTCAGATATATTAGATAGTCTTTGATAAGGGTATCAGTCACATTATGTAAACTTTTTATTTAAATATGATTAGAATAATTATAAAGTTTACATTCATTAAGTTTGGTATTCTGTTTATGAGTAGACATGGAAATAAGTTATATCTATGTTTTGAGTTGCCATTTATTTTTTGGACTTGATTGTCTCACTTGCCAAGTCTACAAGTTTAAAAACAAACAAATTAAAAATGAGGATATAAAACACTAGTCATTTCACACTAAATAATAATGTACAATTAACTTGTTCTAATATTAATAAAAATAAATTTGATTAATAAGCTAAGAACATAAATTAATTAGCTAAGACATAAATTAAAATAAATAAGCTATGAAATGACATGCGTTTTCTACCTTCAATTCTAATTTCCTTGTTGGTAAACAGTATTCATCAAGACAGGCTGTAGTAGCAAGACCCCAAACTGTCTATTTGATATACTTTATCTAATTTGCTTTTCATTCGCTATTTTTTAACTTGAAACATCTGAAATCTTGAATCTATTTATTTATTTATAATAAATATTAAAATATTTTAATAATAAATACCAACAATTTGCTTACACTGTCAGTGTAAGTATGCTTATAAAACATTTTAGGTGCCCTCATGTTGAAGAGAGATCCATGGGAAAGATGGAAAATGTATTTGACTCATCCACTTATAAGTATCAAGTGGTATTTAAGTTTACTACAGTCAGACTTTGGTAAATGAAAATGTAGTGTATGTAGTTTGGGTTTTGAGTAACAATCGCCTTTTTATTAATAATTTTTATTTCAACAAAAACATTATAAATTAAAAACACATTTATAACACCAGCCATGCACAGTCAATTTTACCATCAAGTCTGCAGTGCACTTAGGGATGTGAACAGTTATAAAAATATTGAAAATGCAGCTGGAAACAGTATTTCAATATTTTTTTCACTGTCTACATCACTTAGCCTGCTAGAGGCCGGACAGTATTCTTGACCATGTATGGTTGGCATTATACTTAGCAATAATTGGTACACAATTCAATGCATGCATCACAGATCGCTTTATTGATGTCAAATTGTAAAAAATACCACAATCACTATTCATATTGCCGAGACAAAATCCATATATTAATGGCAAATAATAAGAATTCTCATGTTATGTAAAAAGTAATAATTATTAAGGCTATTTCCTTTTTCACTTTAGTTAGATGACTTCTAACAACTGTAATATATTGCATGCTGCATGAAGCTATACTAGAGCCATACTTTATGTGCACTATTTAATAACAAACAAATTAGAAATTGAAATAGAAAACACATGTCATAACTTAGTATTGATTTTTTATAAAATGTTATGCAAAATCATTGACCTCTTATAATAAAAAGACGGACAATCATGTTGAAAATTTCACTTAAAAACTGACCAATTTTGCTTTGACAGTTTTAAAATCAGTGATAAAGAAATTTATACCTAAAGGCCTTTAAATATAGTCCAATATTCTATAAAATCCCAAATTCAGAGCAAATCAACCTTAAGGATTGAGTTATAGGTAGAATTTGCAAATGCGACTATTTGAATTGAGTGCCAAAAAGTTGTGTTTGGCACTCATTTTATTGCATCCACTTTTTAATAGGAGATTGATGTGCAAAATATATTAACTATATCTAATTGTTCTAAGCTTATTTATCGAATTTATTTTATTTTTTTTAAAAACAAGTTAATTATAATTATTGATACCCTCATTTTTAATTTACCTGTTGGTAAACATTGCACATCCAGTGTGGCTTTAGTATACATGTCCTGTCTTTAAATTAATCAAATTATTTGTTGTAGGGTTTCTTGAACATGTAACAGTTTTAATTGGAATATCAGTCAATGAAAAACCCGTCGCTGGTGTTATACATCAACCATATTTCAAAACACTGATTGACGGTGAGAAGAAACTCGGGAGGACTATATGGGGGTTGCAAGAGGTAGGCGTGGGAGGATTCACTGCCGCCCCACCACCAGACTCCCTCGTCATCACAACAACTAGGAGTCACTCCAACCCCATAGTGGAGAAGGCTTTGCAAGTCATGAATGCAAGTCAAATACTAAGAGTTGGAGGTGCTGGATACAAGGTATGTTTACTTTTTCCTATTTATTGTATTTTTACTGCAGAAGCCTGCGACTCTTCGCATGAAATCCAGTTTTACAAGTTCTTTATACACACTTTAATTGGGGAGTAAGCAGGCGAATGAGTTACAAAAAGTGTGATCGGGTGAGGCGAACATGAAAGAATATATGTGTAAAAAATAAACATACACTCGAATTAAGAACCTCTTCCTTTTTTTGAAGTCGGGTAAAAAGAGAACATGATGAATTGACATATGATAGAAATGAAGGGAAAGATAGGATCACAAGTTAGAACTTTACTATAGTCTCACTGTTAAATAACACTGGTAGCGAGTTAGTGTAACCTTGCATTCCAATTCCACTGCACAATAGTTTGAATTGTAATTTTAATGCTTATTATTATTTATAAATAACAAATTTATATGATTCAGCTTGTGTATTTTTCTACATAACACAAGTTTTTGGTAATAGTATAAATAAATAATAGTATTAAAAAATACCCAACATAATGAAATATATCTAACTTACCTTCAATTTAGTAACCAGCAATTCTACACAAGCAAGCAATCAAACCAAAGATTTATTTTTTATAAAAAAAACACTAGAAAATGCTAGAGAAGTCATAGTTTGTATATATTGATTTTGATTTGACATTACCGCCTCTCATGGCTTCCTATCAGACAAGGTTATAAACTGCATATTCTTTGTCTTTTATACTCCATTCTATACCATCCTCTCCTTATTTTAAAACTTTTATGGGGAATGCCCATGGGCCAATACAACATTGGAACCCAGGTATAAAACTATATGGAGATGATATTATGGGAACTTTTTGAACAGATTGTTCAAATATTACTTGTCTATGTAGTTTTTTTCTATGTTATTACACATGTGTAATGATTCTGTAGGTTTACGTTTGAATGTTAACAAGTTGCAAGTTAAATATTTGGCCTGTCGGCCATGATGGTCTGTTTGATGACGTTACATGAACAAATCCTTTACAAACGGGATTTTTTTTTTAGTTTGACGTTTACAAGTAACTTTGTGACGTCAAAGTGGACGACAGCGATTTTGACGTTTGGAAAATTTGAAAATATACATTTTTTAAAATTAAGTTTTATAAGAAATCCTTAACCTTTATTAATTAATATCGATTTATTTCGGACCCTTATTCCATGTAATCGTACTACACGAAATTATTATTGTTTATTTATATTTGATATGTGTTAACCACCGGAATTAATATTTAATAATAGTTGTAACTTATTTTACAGCAATAATGTTAAATACTGTTAGATGTGTTATCATCGCATGATAAATGAGGCGCTCAAAAGAGGAAATTTCCACATCTCAATGTTAGTTGTGGTCAACAACAAACGTTATTTAAACAAATAATACCTAAATATCGAGTTGTGTGTTCAGAACATGTAAAAACTATATATACATAAATATATAATGGAATTAAAGACAAAATTGTGCATGTGTGAGCCCAGTTTTGTATTCGGATCACTTTATGTGGTGATTTTGTAGGGACGTAACCGATCTATAGTATAAAATTATCATTTATTTTACAGGTATTACAGTTACTGGAAGGAGTGGCATCAATTTATGTATTTGCCAGTCCCGGCTGCAAAAAATGGGACACTTGTGCTCCAGAGGCTGTTCTAAATGCAGCTGGCGGAAAGCTTACAGACATTCTAGGAAATTATTATAAATATGGAGCTTCTGAGGGAAAACCGAACAAAACAGGAGTACTGGCCGCTGTCAACGGAGAACTGCATAATTATGCTTTAACAAGAATACCGCAAGAATTAAAAGACAAATTAGCTAGTAATAAATAAAAGTGCACAAATAGTAGGTATACTTAAACATTTATTATACAGGGTGCAGGGGAGTATTTCCCATAACTGTGGGGTTATATTCTTTACTGAAAATTAATTAAAAATTTTCAAGGAACATGTGTTCTATAATTAATATTATAGAGGTAAATAATATTTCTATTATCCTTATAATTATGACGTAGCCAAGTTTTTTTATAATGCAAGGATATAAAGGTGTGTGTTACATGGATAGTCGAAATTATTTGAATTACTTTGTATGAAAACATAAATAGATTTCTATTTATTTAGTGAAATATTAGTTATGCAGTTCGGGTCCTATAAGTGGACTCTTAAGAAATATATTTATATTTAGAAAAGAAAATATATTTATCACTACATTACGATTTATGACACACATCACAATTATTTAAGAATAATACCCTGCGATATGTGGCATAACCTAGAAAAAGGTCCTAGCTCAGCATATTGCTATATGCTCCCAATAAACGAAGAACATACAGCGCTGATTTTCAGCTTAAGCACCTTGAAGTTATGGGAAATACTCCTGAGCACCCTGTATAGACAGTATTTCTTTATTGCAGATATGTGATTGGTATATTGAGAGATAAGTATCAAATTTTATTCCAAATCGAAATTTTTATAAAAATGTTTTTAAATGATTCTTTTTTATTATATTTATATTTAATAAAAGTTATTATTATGAGTTATTATAAGTTGGTTTTATTGATTTTATATTAATGCTAACAAGAAAGTATAAACTATAGCTTGGCAACTTCGTTCGTAACACTCCCGATGGTCCGGGCGGGCCGGGGGGCGTGTAGCGATGAATGAAAAACCCACGACTGATTCATCTCACTTCCCCGCACGCATGATTTCACACCCGCGCAGTCTTTCCCCCCGTCGCCCGCATACCATGGGAGAGCAGGCATGCATTGTTCAATAGGGTAGTTGAGTCATCAAATTTAATATAGGTACTTAAACAATATTAATTTTGTGGAGTACATAAAGTATGAATCCAAAATATATCGATATTAATTAATAAAATCTAAGGATTTCTTATAAAACTAAGTATAAAAATCATGGATTTTTCAAAATTTCCAAACGTCAATGACGCTGTCGTCCATTTGTGACGTCACAATGTTACTTGATGTACTAAACTTTAAACTATTAAGGACTTGTTAACGTGACGTCATGAAACAGTTGATGATGATGTGTGGCCTTAGGAAGTAAACCGTTCACTTTATCAACAAAGGTTTAGGCAACTTAGGTGAAAATATATTATATTATAAGCTTCCCTTTGACTCATAACCTAAACTTATCCTATTCTACTCCACCTACCCTACCCTACCTCTAGGGTTTAGGTTCTCAGACCTACTGAATATGCATATAAAATTTCATAAGAATCTGTCAAGCTGTAACGTCGTGGATTTTAATTTTGGGTGGTCAAATTTGGAATCTCTAGGTTTGTTTCGAAAGGCAGCGACATCGATGAATGTCGTAGAGATTACGAGGTTCGCTGCTAGATGGCGCTTATATTAAAGTGCTCAGACAAATAAATATGGACAAGTAGTTGGAGCTTTATAATCTGTATATAGACTTAATATATGGTTAGAGGTATTCCACAAGTAACGAAAGGTATGGAATCCGAAACCGACTTTAAAAACAAATGTCACATATTATCTGTGCAATTTGTTGATTGTACTCTGTAAGAAAGATGAATCGGTAACTTTATAGCTTTGCTATTGGTGAGGTTTTTTATGAAGAAAGTCCCGTTATCTTCTCGTTATATACTCGGGCACGTTCGAGTTTTTTCTTTTGGCTGGCTGAAATTTGGAGACATGTAGTTGACTTTCCAAAACATTAAATTTACTTAGAGGCAGTGATGTAAGATACTTGGTAAGACTCGAATTTATATTTGGTTAGCATTCGTGATTATCGAATTTTGTTGTGCTAAAGAGACAAATTCTTGCAGTTCCGGTCAACCATAAAAATTTCCCGTGAGATGTTAAGATGGCTACCTACTGGGAACTAGGGCGGGATATCCTTTTAAGGATGGGAATGTAATATATTCTGAACTTAACCTAACCTATATACGTGACCTAATGTAATCACACTTCTTCTTAATACAACCACGTTATTATGTAGAAACGTAGATTGGTTGTAGACATTTGAAACGCCGGTTCTGAAACCTTTGGTCATTCTTGGAACATTTTTATGGAACCTGAGTTGACTATTACATTTAATCATTTGCACGCGTCGAGTAGCATGCTGTTAGCGGCGTAAATCTTGGAGGTTCGCTGGCCGCCAGACAAAATGACGGACGGATGAATGCAACAGCAAGGTCAGCGACCGCGTGGTGTCAGCTTCCATCATAAACGTCAGGTCGTACCTATTCTTTCTTTTGTTAAATGGAGTCATGCTAAAACTTCTATTTTTATATATTGTTTTTTTTTAAAAGGATGCGTTACATTAATTGTTGGTGGTGATTCGGATATACCGTTCAGATTACAATAAGATTTAGAGATAACTAGACCTCTTTCGTGAGTGTTTAAAATGCAACGTGTTTGTTGTCCCTTTAGTATAAACGTGTGTAATTGCTAAGCGAACTTAAATGGAATCATCCTTGTGGATTTGGCTGGTAGCGATGTGAATTCATAACTTCTAGTGCGTTGTTCGACGGACCCACTTTAAATACCTAGCCGTGGCAGTGGTTTGGTCAACAAAAATCCAAACGCTATATCGACACCATCTAATCCCCAAGGATTGGTATAATAAAACAAATATTTGAGATAACCACTGTTTATTTACAAAGTATGTACAAAGTAACTTAACATTTAGGAAACCTGGTTTTTTTTATGTAATTTAACCCATTAATATTTTGTCCTTTTAGGGTTTCTCAAGGGTTTAGCATTACTTTTATATTGTAAAAAAAAGGTTCATCTAAAAATATAGAAGCCAAATACCGGTGATTACTGTAAAAGTGTTTTTTTTGTTTACTTAACCCCACATCCTCCTACGGGTATAGATCCGAAAGCCAGAATCTCGGTGGTAACATTTGAGATTCTGGTCTACAAGCTGTATGTTTGGCTGGTGACGCACTAGAAATTTCATCCAAATCGTTTCACAAAAACCGGCACAAACTATAAGGCTTGCAGTGGCGCCTGGGGATTTTTTTATTAATCCTAAAGGATCTGTACAACGTGGGAGAGAAAAGGGAATAATAAAATCATCCGAACACCACTCTAACAATATTTTTTTTGTTTTCTGTTCCAATTTCTATGTAATGTGTAGGATATATGCTTTGTGTACTATAAGATTTTGTTTCAGCATAAGCTTAATATAAAATAACCTATGATCATTTTTTTGTGATGGTGTATTTGGCATAGTTAGTTATGTTATAGAGAAATTTAATTACTGAATTTTTAGTTATTATTGTTATTTTAAGTAACTCAATATTAATTTAATGTTTTAAAAAATAGTTGTACCATCACCAATAAATAATGTCAGGTCATAAGGAAATACAGTTTCACTCTTTGAGGAAGGATGAGCTGGTATACGAGGTCTCGATCAGATCCGAGACTCCGGGTAGTACTGTAGATGAGCTTAGGAGGCAGATGCGAGGCCTCATGATTGAGTGCCCCTCGACTGCCATATTAGAAACAAATATAGACAGCAACACCGAATTAGTAATAATTAATGATAAGTTAAATGAACTAGCCACAATTATTGAAGGATGGGGAAAATCAGGTGATAGGGGATCGATAGCAAGGGCAGAGGCCCTAGCCTATCACCTGTTTCATAGAGTAAACAGATTGAAGGTCGACGAATCAGCTAAGGTTTTAGCCAAGGTCGGGGAGGCCAGACTGAGATTAGGAAAATTTATTGCAATCATTGAAGCGCCTGGAAAAAATGTTTCAGAACAATTGTCTACATCTTCTAAGCCGTCACCTTCAGCGGAGGCTTCGGAAATAGAGTGCTCCGGGGACAAAAACCTGGCGAAGTGGAACCTAAAATTTAATGGCTCCACCGATCCGCGCTCCTTCGTCGAACGAGTGGAGGAGCTTCAGCTTTGCTACGGTGTCTCTGAGGCTAAACTCTTCAGGTCGGCGGTTCAGCTGTTTGAAGATCAGGCACTACTCTGGTACAGAGGTATCAGAGATCAGGTACGCTCTTGGTCTGACCTTAAAAATCTTTTATTAGAGGAATTTGACCCCGTCGATTATGACTATAGGTTGCGAGGAGAGATAAGATCTAGGACGCAGGGGGCTGAAGAGCCCGTGCATATATATTTTTCTATAATGGCTTGCTTGTTTGCTCGGCTGAGGACTTCGATGTCCGAGGTCGAAAAATTAGAAATTCTATTACACAATGTACGCCCAAAGTTTTCGCAGCAGCTCGCGTTGACAACCATTTCATCCATATCGCAGCTGAAAGATGCATGCAGGAAACTCGAAGCGGCCAGTCAAAGGGCCACACAATTTGCTGAGCCCGGCCGTTCGAATTCTATTTTAACTCCTGAATTTACTTATAAAAATAAAAATAAAAATGTGGCATATTTGGACAACGAACAAAATTTTCATTCAAATCAGGTTCATAATGACCAGGGTCGTTATAAACAACATAGCAAGTTGCATCAAAATCGGTTTTATAACAGCCAGGGTAAATATGAACATGGTAACCCTCACAACAAAGGACGGGTTAATGATAATGACCAAACCAGGGCAGGGCCGTCACACACTGGTAACAAATATAGAAACCAGCGGTTAGTGAGGCATAACGTACACTGTTACGGTTGTAAAACCCCTGGGTACACGAAGTTTACGTGTCCAAAATGTAACAAAGCGGCTACTAGTCCAAAAAACTAGTCTGCTCGAACGATGCCAGCATAAATAAAAAATTTAAAAAATTAAAAAGTTTCGGCACTTTGGCATCTGTTCGATTTCAACCAAAAAAGAATGATATTAGGCCTTATCTTAAATTTAAAGTAGTCAACCTTGAAATTTGTGGTCTACTTGATTCAGGAGCATGCATCTCAATACTAGGTAACAACTCTCACGAAAACTTCATCAAAATGGGTTTCAAGCTAGAAAAATTTAGTAATATCTCCTGCACCGTGGCAAATGGTGTTAAGCTGGAAAGTATAGGTTACATGTACCTACCAATAACATGTCATGACACTACCTGTGCCATTAAATTTTTTGTTATACCTACAATAATATCGGATATAATATTAGGTAAAGATTTTTGGAGGGCATTCAATATCGCCCCAGAGATACTAGACTGCATTGACTATAAGTATCAACCAGCGAGCTTCTGCGAGACTTTGAGTACGAATAGGGTAAACACTATTCAGTCTTTGGAAAATCTGTCAACCGAGCAGAAAGAACTAGCAAATGCCATTATAGGGAAATTCCATGACATCTCTTTTGAATTAAAAGGTCTTGGTAGGACGTCCTTAATAGAGCACGACATCGACACAGGTGATGCTCTACCCATTAGGGTAAAACAATATCCGCTATCGCCGGAAAAGAAGGTGGCGTTGCAGGAAGAGTTAAAAAAGATGTTGGCATTAGACGTCGTTACTCCCAGTGAAAGTCCGTGGAACAACCCAGTTATTTTAGTCAAAAAGGCAAATGGTGATTGGAGGTTCTGCTTGGACTGCAGGAAGCTAAACGCAGTGACAAAGAAGGACTCGTATGCTATACCATACATTCCTCAAATACTTGATAGTTTGAAGGAGGCCAAATTCCTGTCGACTATAGATCTGTCATCTTCATTTTGGCAGATACCTCTATCAGAACGTTCACAGGAAAAAGTGAGTTTCCAAATTGAAGGGGCAGGATTATTTAAATTCAAAGTTGTGGCCTTTGGACTTTGTAATGCTCCGGCGCGGCAACAAAGATTAATGGATAAATTAATAAATCAAAACTTTTGTAGTGACGTAGACAATGGTTATGTTTTTTGTTATATAGATGACATTGTGATATGTTCATCGGATTTCTCTACTCACTTGTTGTTGCTAAATAGAGTCCTGGATAAATTAAAGTCAGCTAACTTGACAGTGTCTTTTGACAAATGCAAATTCTTTAGGGAGTCAATCAAGTATTTAGGTTATGTAGTTGATGAGTTTGGGTTACATACGGATCCTGATAAGATCTCTTCAATTTTAAATTTTCCGACCCCAACCACAGCCCGGGAAGTAAAAGTATTTTTAGGAACTTGCTCTTGGTACAGGCGATTTATTCGTAACTTTTCAACAATTGCAGCACCGCTGAACAAGCTGACCAGCAAAGGGAGGAACGCGCCGAGGTTCCAGTGGAACGAGGCAGCTGACAAGGCCTTCTCGTTGCTAAAAAATGCATTGGTGTCAGCTCCAGTATTAGCAGTTCCTGATTTTAGTAAGCCTTTTACTGTCCATTGTGATGCTTCGTCGTACGGTTTGGGGGGAATGTTGTCACAGATGATCAAGGGTCACGATCATCCGATAGCTTATGTTAGTAGATCTTTAAATAAGAATGAAAGGAACTACAGTGCTACGGAACGGGAGGCCCTAGCAGTCATATTTGCAGTCGAAAAGTTCCAAGCGTACTTAGGAAGTAGGAAGTTCACGATAGTTACAGACCATTCGTCTTTAAAGTGGTTTTTGAATTTGGAAAATCCTTCTGGTAGGTTAGCTCGATGGGGTTGCCGACTGTCTCAATTCGATTTTGAGATAGAACATAGAAAAGGCACAGACAATGTAGTTCCTGATGCTCTATCGCGACTCATGAAAGTTGAGGCAATCCATGCAACGTCTGATACACCTACCTCAGGTATGAAAGATGAATGGTATGAGAGGATAAAAAATAATTGTGTTTCTAAACCTACACACTTTCCAAATTATATGGTTAAAGATAATATTTTATTTCGCTTAAGTAAAAGCAAGTATGATCTAATAAGCGAGTTTGATTGGAAAGAGGTCATTCCAAAAGGTTTGAGAAACAAAATTATAAGTGAGAACCATTGTGAACCAACAGCTGCACACCTAGGTGTTTTTAAAACACATAGACGCTTATGTTTAAGATATTTCTGGCCGGGTATGTACAAAGACATAGAAAATTTCGTAAAATCATGTGACGTATGTAAAGCATATAAACATTCTACACAAGCAGTCCCTGGTTTGATGGGGAAACCAAAGGTATGTTCACGTCCCTTCCAAGTAGTGAGTTTGGACTTAGCGGGTCCACTTCCACGAAGTAGGTCTGGATACACATACCTGCTAGTAATAACGTGCGTTTTCTCTAAATACACTCTACTATTTCCGTTACGCCGCGCAACATCAGCGTTGGTGGCTAAAAACTTCGAAGACGGGTTGGTCCTGGTACATGGAGCGCCGGAGACGGTAATCCTGGACAACGGAACACAAATGACCGGTTCCGAGTTCAGGAATGTCATAAAGCGCTACAACGTGCCAAGGCTTCACTATACTCCTCGTTACACTCCGCAAGTAAACCTGGTAGAACGCTACAACAAAACAATTATGACCGCTGTAGCGTCGTATGTAGAAGAGGATCATCGAACCTGGGACCTAAATCTAAGAAAGATCCAGTTCGCAATAAATAGCGCGATAAATGAATCGACTGGGTTTTCACCGTTTTTCTTAGTACACGCCCGTGAGCCAGTGATAAACGGAGATTTCTACTTAGATACGCAGAGTGAGTACAAGGTAGCTATGCCACGTGATGAATATGCTGGGAAGTTTGGATGCATGGAGGAGATTTATGATAGTGTTCGCAAGAAACTTCTAGAGGCACACGCTAGGAACGCACAATATTATAACCGTAGGCGAAGAAATGCTAGATTCGCAGTAGGGGATTGGGTATGGAAAACCACATATACACAAAGTGACGCGCAAAAATTCAAAATGGCAAAGCTTGCTCCTAAATACGAAAAGTGTAAAATAGTCAAAGTATTGTCACCACTAGTATACGAACTAGAGAGGAAAGACGGTACAAAAATAGGCTCTTGGCATATTAAAGACCTAAAACGGTAGACTAACTCATATATTCGTCCATAAAGTGTATAAATACTAAGTTAGGTACTTAAACACACAAGAAGAATGGTAAAGTACACTTATAAATACAAATAGGTTACTACAGTTTGATAGAGTGATGAATGAAAGGTCAGTATAAATGATGAGGTAGGTGTGTATTAGAAATGGATGGATCAAGTTGGATTGGGTTAGTCGGAAATTCCTGAAAGGTGATTAGAGAAATATTATTATCACGCTATGAACAAAATATAGTTCGTGAGATATTTACTGTGCTGTGTTTAACACAGAGACGCTTTGTTCCCAGAGATCTGTTAGCAATCGTTGTGCTAGGAATTATTCCCAGACTCTGGGCATTTATTATGGAGTCATATGAACTCATTTCACATGGAGACTCAGTCCCATGTTGGTATATGGTATAGTGATAACATGTATTACAGTTTGAAATAGGCTGTGTTAGATCAAGCTGCATGAAGCAACAAGATCGTTTATGATATTTTCATAAGTTATTCTCCAGTAGTGTTGTTTAGTTTTAGAATTTCTTATAGAGTTAGGTGGGCGTAGTTTAAAGAAGATAGTGAATAATTTAGGTGATTGAACCTAACATTATAATAGGTAGCCGGAAATTATTGTTATTAGTTGCCGACGAGCAAAAATAGATAGAGTTATTATGTTTGCTATTATTTTATGAGAGTATAAATTCAAGATGTAAAATAGAACCAGGCATTTTTGTTACAGCAAAGGGAAACCGGAACAAGTATCTACATCAACGTTAGTTATAGTTTAATTTTAGGTATCATCGGTATTTAGGTATATATATTTTTTTTTTCTTTTACTTATATTTTCTTTATGTAGTTTAGATGAGTGTTTTATTCCATTATCAGTGTTAGCATAGAGTGTTTTTTTTTTTTTTTTTTTATAACGTCGTTACAGATGATTGCTTCTTAGAGCGCTGAGGGCAGCGAAAGTTTTTTGGTAGCAAAAAACTTCTACTATTTTGGGGGGTATTGTAACGTCGTGGATTTTAATTTTGGGTGGTCAAATTTGGAATCTCTAGGTTTGTTTCGAAAGGCAGCGACATCGATGAATGTCGTAGAGATTACGAGGTTCGCTGCTAGATGGCGCTTATATTAAAGTGCTCAGACAAATAAATATGGACAAGTAGTTGGAGCTTTATAATCTGTATATAGACTTAATATATGGTTAGAGGTATTCCACAAGTAACGAAAGGTATGGAATCCGAAACCGACTTTAAAAACAAATGTCACATATTATCTGTGCAATTTGTTGATTGTACTCTGTAAGAAAGATGAATCGGTAACTTTATAGCTTTGCTATTGGTGAGGTTTTTTATGAAGAAAGTCCCGTTATCTTCTCGTTATATACTCGGGCACGTTCGAGTTTTTTCTTTTGGCTGGCTGAAATTTGGAGACATGTAGTTGACTTTCCAAAACATTAAATTTACTTAGAGGCAGTGATGTAAGATACTTGGTAAGACTCGAATTTATATTTGGTTAGCATTCGTGATTATCGAATTTTGTTGTGCTAAAGAGACAAATTCTTGCAGTTCCGGTCAACCATAAAAATTTCCCGTGAGATGTTAAGATGGCTACCTACTGGGAACTAGGGCGGGATATCCTTTTAAGGATGGGAATGTAATATATTCTGAACTTAACCTAACCTATATACGTGACCTAATGTAATCACACTTCTTCTTAATACAACCACGTTATTATGTAGAAACGTAGATTGGTTGTAGACATTTGAAACGCCGGTTCTGAAACCTTTGGTCATTCTTGGAACATTTTTATGGAACCTGAGTTGACTATTACATTTAATCATTTGCACGCGTCGAGTAGCATGCTGTTAGCGGCGTAAATCTTGGAGGTTCGCTGGCCGCCAGACAAAATGACGGACGGATGAATGCAACAGCAAGGTCAGCGACCGCGTGGTGTCAGCTTCCATCATAAACGTCAGGTCGTACCTATTCTTTCTTTTGTTAAATGGAGTCATGCTAAAACTTCTATTTTTATATATTGTTTTTTTTTAAAAGGATGCGTTACATTAATTGTTGGTGGTGATTCGGATATACCGTTCAGATTACAATAAGATTTAGAGATAACTAGACCTCTTTCGTGAGTGTTTAAAATGCAACGTGTTTGTTGTCCCTTTAGTATAAACGTGTGTAATTGCTAAGCGAACTTAAATGGAATCATCCTTGTGGATTTGGCTGGTAGCGATGTGAATTCATAACTTCTAGTGCGTTGTTCGACGGACCCACTTTAAATACCTAGCCGTGGCAGTGGTTTGGTCAACAAAAATCCAAACGCTATATCGACACCATCTAATCCCCAAGGATTGGTATAATAAAACAAATATTTGAGATAACCACTGTTTATTTACAAAGTATGTACAAAGTAACTTAACATTTAGGAAACCTGGTTTTTTTTATGTAATTTAACCCATTAATATTTTGTCCTTTTAGGGTTTCTCAAGGGTTTAGCATTACTTTTATATTGTAAAAAAAAGGTTCATCTAAAAATATAGAAGCCAAATACCGGTGATTACTGTAAAAGTGTTTTTTTTGTTTACTTAACCCCACATCCTCCTACGGGTATAGATCCGAAAGCCAGAATCTCGGTGGTAACATTTGAGATTCTGGTCTACAAGCTGTATGTTTGGCTGGTGACGCACTAGAAATTTCATCCAAATCGTTTCACAAAAACCGGCACAAACTATAAGGCTTGCAAAGCTGTTATGGAAGAGTATGAGAACAAACATTGTGACACGAGAATTTTATATATAAGATAATAAATATACGAAAAGTATCATAAAATATTATAAATGCGCAAAGTTGGCAAATATTACTAACTTAACTTTGAACTTTGTCATCAAAGTTTACTTTTAACTTTGTCGTCCAACATTTTTCTTAGTTCCTTCCTCAGAATTTTACCCGAAGGATTCTTTGGTATTTCGTCCACAAATATAACTCCACCTCGCAAGTGTTTTGCTGGTGAAACCTGAAAAAAAAAGATCAAAAATTTAGTGAAAAATACAAAAAAGAAAGACCTTAACAGATACTGCATCAGCCTCGTTTTTTAAAGAAACAATTCTGTTAATATTATTTTTTCGTAACTATTGACGAAATAAAGTCTTCCCGTTTATGCTAGATGTTTCACATATCATGGTTTCTGAGATGAGCGCGTCCAAACAAACTCTTCAGCTTATTTTTCTATTTATTTATTATTTATTATAGCTTGGTTATTTATTTATTATTACTATTACTATTATATATATATATATATATATTATTTACAACCCATCCCATTTCCGGGCAAAGACCTCCCCCAAACTCTTCCACAGTTTCTGATTTGTCTTTTGGTGCCATGTAGGGCCCATATACTCTACTAGGTCGTCTCTCCATCTACATAATGGTCTTCCTCTTCTTCTCTTGTTATATCTTGGGCACCAAGCATTAATTTCAGTAGACCACCTGTTGTCCTTCCTTCGCATTTTATGTCCTGCCCAATTCCATTTATTTTTCATGGCCATGGTTATTGCGTCTTTTGTTTGAAGTTTCCTTTTATTTTTTTCCTTTTGTATATTTATCTAAAAGACGAATATTTAATATTGCTCTTTCCATTTTCCTTTGTGCAACATTCATTTTAATTGCAGTTTTCTTTGTTAATGACCATGTTTGTGAGCCATAGGTAAGTATGGGTAAAATACAATAGTTGAAAACTCTTCCTTTCATCTCCACTTTCATTTATTTGTTTTTAAAAATAAATTTTAGTGACCAAAATATTTTCCAAGCGTTTTCTATACGTCTATAATCTGTTCCATATTATTGTTATCGCTTAGTGTCAGAGTTTGTCTCAAATGTATAAATTTATCAACTTTGCCTATGATTTTGTTATTGATATAAATATTATTTATTATTCTTTATTTATTTATTATTACTATTATATATATATATATATATATATATATATATATATATATATATATATATATATATATTTTTAACCCATCCCATTTCCGGGCAAAGGCCTCCCCCAAACTCTTCCACAGTTTCTGATTTGTCTTTTGGTGCCATGTAGTTCACATATAAATATTATAGATGTGTGTGATGAGTGACAAACCTTGGAGGCGACGTAGTCTTGTATCTGCTGCGCGGTGAGGCTGCGGCCGGGCTGCGGCACGACGAAGGCGACGGGCAGCTCGCCGGCGAGCTCGTCGCTGCGCCCCACCACGCCGCACTCCGCCACGCCGGCCAGCTGCAGCACCAGCGCCTCCAGCTCCGCGGGCGCCACCTGTCGGAGTATTGGGTCTCTGCTTCACACGTGGACGAACAACGCTATAGCTTGGCAAGTTCGTTGATGACACTCCCATGATATGCGGGCGACGGGGGAAGGACTGCTAGGGTGTGAGGTCGTGCGCGTGGGGCAGCGGGAAGGACTGCGTGGACTATGAAGTCTGGCGCGCGGGACATCGCGAGTGTTACTATAGCTCAACGGTAAGAGCGGTCGGACTCATCATCGAAGGGTGGTGGTTCGATGCCCCCGTTGGTCTATTGGCGTACCCACTCCTAGCACAGTCTTTCCCGACTAGTTGGAGGGGAATGGGAATATTGGTCATATTATAAAAGGTATGGCAAATATTCTTTAAAAAAAAAACGAATATACCAAACGAATTTACGAATAACCTATGCAAGACTTGACATCGTAGTCCATAAGAGAACATACCCAAACTACAGGACCAATTTTTCGCAGCTTAAAGAGGACTATTATATCAACTATTTCTATGGTCTCTCCATCTGTATTTTTAAATTTTGAGATTTTCAAAATCTATAGTAGTCTGCACCGGTCCAAACGTTTATTTCTCTATTTCATACAAATGGACGCCGTTCAAAAGTTATGAGTTGACACACACATAAATTCAGATTGAGACGGGCCGACACCATCTTAATTGTCATTATGGCTTCCTAGGGCGTTAAAACATCTAAATTAGATGAATACTACCTAGCTACCTAGTACTAAGTAACTAGCCAGTACAGTACTCAAAATCATTGATATGATATATACCTGGAATCCCTTATACTTGATGAGCTCTTTGAGCCGGTCCACGATGTAGAAGAACCCGTCACTGTCGTAGTAGCCGATGTCGCCGGTCTGCACATAGCCCTCCGCGTCGAACAGGGCGTCGCTCGCCGCCCGGTCGCCCATGTAGCCCTTCATCCGCAGCGGGGACTTGATCCAAAGCTCGCCCTCTTGGTTTGGGCCGAGTTTCTTGCCGTTGTCTATGTCCAATACCTATGGGAAAAAATTAAAATCAAATTAAAGTATTATACATTTGTAATGTTTAACAAAAATCAGAACTTTGAAATATTAAATACAGCAACTACAGCATAGAAAAAAAAATATTTATGGTAGAAAGATTCGAAAAATCCTAAAAATATATATAATTTGGTCACCCTAGGGATAATTAGGTGGTGTATACATCAACTAAATAAACACATCAAAAAAAATAACAGTGAAATCGAATCAAGTAAAACTATTCCCTCTATATAATATTAGTGTAGATTGTACAGATGAAGTTACTTTTATCTTCATGCCGGGCGCGGGGATGCCGCAGGAGCCCTGTTTCTGCCCCGAGTTGGTGAGGTCCACGCAGCACGCCATCGTCACCTCGGTGAGCCCGTAGCCCTGTCTGATGAAGCCGATGCCAGACCTGAAATTGTACAATTATAATAAGCTAGTTGACACTTTTTTTAATGGTCTTAAATTGATCATTAACGTTCCACTAAAACGAAAAAAAAATTTCATGTTTCTGAGACGTGATTACATTTAAATTTTAGTTTTTAAATACGTTTTTGACAATACGAACCAAAACGCCTATCGGCCATGACATTCTATATTGCAACTGTTTTATAATAATAATAATCTTTATTTCAGATAGTAAAATCCATAAATTACATTCAATTGATTAAATTTTAATATCCTATTGTTAGTAATATTAGTAGTAATAGGTACTTAAAAACTAAATTAAAATATGTTAGTGTGTTAGTAATGACAGAATCTACCATTTATTGTTATTTATGACGTCACTGCAATAAATCCTATACAAATGGAGCGTTTGACAAAAATATTAGTTAACAATTAGTTCGACGTTTAGTACAAGGTCTTAGTGACGTCACAAAATGGACGACAGCGTTTTTGACGTTTGGAAAATTTTAAAAAATACTTGATATTTAAATTAAGCTTTATATAAAATCCGTAACATTAATTGATATCGACATCAGCACTACAGCTCTCAACTGTAGTATCGAGCTGAGGCAGCGCCCCTTTCAGCTGAATTTCTTTATTATATTATTATACTAAGTACAGACAGAGGAACTTTGTAATTTAAGTATGTATCTTTAAGTAGTTTGTAAGCTCTGTTAGTATTAGTTTGTAATTTCTTCTTTTTTAATTTGTATTTTTTAGCTGAATAAAGGATTTTATTATTATTATTATACATGCATTCTACTCTCAAGCCCGGTACAAAATAAATATATATAAAAGCCAAAGGGAAAATAAATAAACTTACTTAAATACACAAAATAAATAAACTTAAATATATATTACATAAATACATATATGCACCGGGCGGAGGATTCACCCCGGCAGGGAGACCAAACGGCCGGGGGTCAGGGCGACAGGTGGAGAAACCGGCGGACTATCCTAGCCGAGTCCAGCAAGACCGCTTTTTGCATCTTGCCTGCGAGCGAACTGCCACGGAACCCCAGCCGCCTCAGATGGTGAGCGAGGCTGACTGGGATCAAACCGTTGGCAGATATAACGATGGGGATGATTTCAGTGGACTCCACATGCCACATGGCGGTAACCTCGTGAGCCAGATCTAGATATTTACGTTTTTTCTCTGTCTCAGCTCTCACAAGGTTCTCGTCATATGGAATTGTGATGTCCACTAAAAACACCCTCGACTGTGCCCGGTCCAACACCACGATGTCAGGCTTATTCGCAAGAATAGTCCTGTCCGTGATAATGGACCGGTCCCAATAGAGCCGTACTCCGTCGCGTTCAAGCACTGGCACCGGTGTGTACTTGTAATAAGGCAACCTCTGGTCCAGGAGACCGTACGTCAGAGCAAGCTCTTGGTGAAGGATTTTGGCTGCTTGGTTGTGTCTGTGCAGATACTCAGTGTTGGCAAGAGCTGAACAACCCGAAAGGACATGTCTGAGTGACTCGCCGGGATGGCGACAGGCTCGACAGATGTCGTGAGTGCCATCCTTCAGAATGTACTTTCGGTAGTTCCGCGTCTTTACCACCTGATCTTGTATCGCAAAGACAAACCCTTCGGTTTCCCCAAAGAGGTCACCGAAGCGCAGCCACTGCACAGACGCTTTTTTACTGACATGGGGCTCATGAAGAGCCTTAAAAAAGCGTCCATGCAGCTCCTTCCCCTTCCATACGGTCTCCCGGTCAGAGATGCTCTGTACCACTGGTTTTTGCCATTCGCTGTTGGCCAAGGATAGCGGGGTGAGTCCTTTATCACATGCTATGACTTCTGTATGCATCGGGGACTCCCTTTTCGTCTCGAAGTAGGTCCTGAGGCTGCATATCTCCCGATTGTGCATGGTCTTGGCGCTAAGTAGGCCTCGACCACCACACTTTCGGGGGACATACAATCTCATGACAGACGATTTTGGGTGATGCATACGATAGAGAGTCATAGTCGTGCGGACCCTTCTATCCAGGACGTCTAATTCGGTCTGAGTCCATCTGAGCACGCCAAAGGTGTACATGAGAACAGGCATGACCCAGCCGTTATAAGCTCGAATCTTATTGGCGCCCGACAAATAACTTTTACAGATCTTTGTCAGACGTCGATAAAAACCCTCGCAAACTGACTGTTTCATGTCCGCCTCTTGCACCCCTATAGATTGTGACATGCCCAGATACCGGTAAGATTCAGTTTCAGAAAGGGTCTTGATGTTAAGCAGGTCAGGATTGATCCCGACCGTATGAGTGACCTGACCCCTCTCCACATGCAAGACCGCACACTTGTCTAGTCCCAGCTCCATTCTGATGGAATTACTGAATCCCGTGGTGAGATTCAGTAATTCCTGCAGTCGGGTAGCATTGGGCGCTAGCAGTTTGAGGTCGTCCATGTAGAGAAGGTGAGGCACTTTTGTCCCTCCTCTCCGAAACTGAAAGCCTGTTCCCGAACCCTCTAGTAATGTACTGAGAGGATTCAAGGCCAAGCAAAACCATAGTGGACTCAGACAGTCACCCTGGAAGATACCCCGGCGTATTCTAATCCGGTCATCGGCAGCCGCCAACCGCTCGCCATGGAGACAAAGGATCGTGCTCCATTGCCCCATACATGACCGGAGGAAGTCTTGAACTGTACAATCGATTTTGTACAGCTCAAGGACCCTCAAGAGCCACGAATGAGGCACCGAGTCGAATGCCTTTTTATAGTCAATCCAGGCTGCGGCAAAATTCCGGCGGTTGCGCTTGACCAATTGGCCCGCGACGGAGTCGATGAGAAGGAGCTCCTTGGTACCACGACTACCACCCCGACATCCGTTCTGAGCCCCAGACATGATGTTATTATCGTCTACATGACGAGTTATCTTAGAGCTCAGAACGGATGTCAGTGTCTTATAGATGGTAGTAAGACACGTGATGGGGCGGTATTTTGAGGGATCTACGGTGTCGGTGGTCTTTGGAGCTAAATGAGTGATCCCGGTGGTGAAAAGGTTCGGGAGTGTCCCTTGCTCGAGAGCCTCTTGGAATTGGCGAGCCAAGGTGACATGGCAAGTCGAGAACGCCTTCAGCCAGTAGTGATGCAGTCCGTCGGGCCCCGGACTTTTCCAGTTCGCAGCCCGCCTTACTGCACCAACTACATCCTCCGTAGAGATGGCGACTGGGTTCATCGGCCTGATTGCGGCACATGTCTCCTCTATCGCCGAAATCCAAGGACCCTCATCGTGCTCTACCTCTCTTGACCATATGTTTCGCCAAAAAGCGATAAGGTCAGCCGGATTCGGCTGTGGAGAGGTAGAACAGACTGCAGGACACTCCAATCTGTTGTAGAACCTTTTCTGATCACTCGAGAAAAGACGATTTTGCTGAAATCGCTCAACTCTTTCCGAGTATCGTCGTATGCGGTTCCCCCATGCAGCGATTTTCTGCTTCAGGTCGTCGATGCGCTCCGTCAGTTTTAGGGTTATGTCCGGCTGATCCAGCCTAACCCCGAGCCCGTTAAAGGCTATTCTGACGGAGCGCACAATCCTTGGCCTTCTATTGCCCAACCTGAAGCATAGCAGTCTGCCAATGAGGCCTCTGGCAAGGGTGATACGGCGTTCTATCCTTCTCTTCCAGGCTGGTTCTGCTCTGATGTTATTAACAGAACGCCCCGGGCGTCCAGGTTCCTTGGTTTTGATACCAATGAAACGGTGGACGGTTAGGGCTGCCCCGAAAAGGATAGAAGCCGTATCATCCAGACCAGTGCTGCCCGCCAGATGTTGGGGCAGCATTTTGTTGACAGCCTCAATGACATCCCGCGTCGCTATATTTAGCGCAATACGGGAGAGCCGCGGACGATTCTCTAGAGGAGCATTACGGATTTCAGCAATCGTCTCTTCTAGGATCCTTCTCATCCGCTCTAAATCAAGGGAGACGGTTCCCTCAGTGTCCTCCTCCTCTGCATGCAAATCTTGGGACATAGGTTCAGTCTCTTCGCGGACAGGCGCCGCCGGTGAGACTTCTTCCGGCTTTCGGCGGACAGGCACTTCGGGAACAGCCTCACGTCGTAATCGTTCGAGCTCGGTCGCGTTGAAGATGTTAGAACGCTGAATAAACCGAGCTCGATCTGCTAGGTTCTGTTCCGTGACAGTTAAGTGCGGCTCAAGCAGCAAGAACTCGCGGTACATTGCTGCTCGGTAGCCAGTCCGTCCGGTTTCTCCCCCTGTAGCCCTGTAGTACGCGCGCATGACATTTTTATTCATGTCGCATGTCCATTTCATGCGCCGTACGCCACCAGCGGCGGGCTCCGAAGATTGGGCCCTAGGGGACCCTGTCGAAGCCAAGCCCTCTGATGGGGATGATGGAAGTGTCGACCGGTCAGGTGGTAGTGCCGGTCGACTATGTTGGCTGGCGGCTCGCATGCTGCCACGTCCAGCGCCAGCCCCAGACGCGCCCTGGCGGCCCCCAGGTAGCGGCCCTAATCGCGCTCTCTGTTGTTCCATCATCATATTTTTTAGGGGGGGGTGAGTGGAGGTTACATCACCCGGGGTCCACTCAGGTCCCCGAGGAGGCTGTTTTTTTTAAGTCAGCTAGCTTGATTTCGGAGAACCAAAAGATACCAAACGGTTCTCCGATGTCCCTTAGTCGCCTCTTACGACACCCTCGGGAAAGATAGGGGTGGCAACATTCTAATCTGCCGGTGCCACACGGCGTATTATTATTAGCGTTATTATTATTATTATTATTACATATATATTTCGGACCTTTGTACCATGTACTACACGAAATTAATATTGTTTATATGAGTCAACTACCCTATTATAATCATATCATATTAATAAGGAACAGTCGTGATAGCCCAGTGGACATGACTGCCTTCGATTCAGAGAGCGTAGGTTCGAATCCGGCCTAGAGTCTAAATTAAAGAGGTCTAGAGGCACTCACAAGTTTGAATGAAAGTCTTTCATTTTGTAGCATAATGCTACAAACTTGAAATTTAGCAGGGAGGTAGCAAACAGTTTAACAGAAGCTAGTGTACTATTAGATATGTTACCAGCGCGTCGAAACTGAGCCGAACAAAAGTGGCTAATTGTCTTAATTTCATTTAGTGGCACAGTAAACATCGAAAGTTATTTAAAGAAATAATATCCGAATATTGTCTACAATGTCGAGTTGTGTGTTCAGGAAGTGTAAAAACTATACTATTAAACTTTTTAACAAAATATTGAACCGACTTCAAAATCACAGAAATATACTAAAAAGCGAAAAATAACATCGTATTTGCTACCTTCTGATCACTTTGAAGTCGGCGCCAAACCTGTTTAATTAAAGCCGTTTCTGAAAGAATCACGGTTTTTAAATCCTAAAAGTTTATGATCTAATCGGCTTTAGCTAATGCATCACTGTGTAGGCACCACCTTCAAAGTGATCAGAAGGTAGCACATACGATGTTATTTTCGCTTTTTAGTTTATTTTTGTGAGTTTGAAAGTCGGTTCAATATTTTTGTTAAAAAGATTTATTTATCTGTTTTTAGTGCGTCCTAATTTAATCACAAAAATCAGTTCAATAATTATGTGTAAAATTGCCCGTACTTTCTTAACTAACTTTTTTCAAATAAAAAAGAATTTTTCAAATTGGTTAAGAAATGACGAAGTTATGCGGTAAAAATGAAAAAAAAATATAAAAATTAAAAAAAAACATATGGGTCGAATTGAGAACCTCCTTTTTTATGAAGTCGGTTTGATCATCGTCCATCTATGTACTCGTACGCACGGGAGGAGACGCGCGGGGAGCCGGAGGACGGCGCACGGCAGCGGAGGCGCGCGCTCGGGACAGGCACTCTATTCGGATCCACTTACCGATGTACTGATTATAAATTATACGTTTAATCCTTCTATACAGTCTAATCATTTTACATATACGAACGTCCCAGTACCAACACGGTTAAAAAATATCCTTCACCTTTGTGACACAGCGGCTTGTATCTCCCTGGAGAGCGGCGCCGCCCCGCACCACACCTCGTTGAGCGAGCTCAGGTCGTAGCGCGGCACCAGCGGGTGCTTCGCGAGGAACACCGCCAGCGGGGGCACCAGCGTCGCCATGTTTATCTGACAACCACCATTGTGTGACGCGTCATAGCCCAGTGGATAGCTCTGCCTTCGATTCGGAGGGTGTAGGTTCCAATCCGGTCCGGGGCATGCACCTCCAACTTTTTTGTTACGAGCATATTAAGAAACTACCTGACGCCGCGCGGTTTCACCCGCGTGGTTCCCGTTCCCGTTGGAATATTGGAATAATATACAGCCTATAGCCTTCCTTAATAAATGGGCTATGTAACACTGAAAGAATTCTTCAAATCGGACCAGTAGTTCCTGAGATTAGCGCGTTCAATCAATCAAACAAACAAACAAACTCTTCAGCTTTATAATATTAGTATAGATTAAATGTCACGTGTCTCAAATGGTAAAGGAAAAACATCATGAAGAAACCTGAATACCGGAGAATTTTCCACGCTGACCAAATGCGGATTGGCAGACTTCACACATTGCAGGTTTCCTCACTATGTTTTTCCTTCACCGTTTGAGACATGTGATATTTAATTTCTTAATATGCACATAACTAAAAATTTGGAGGTGTATGCCCTAGACTGGATTTGGACCTACACCCTCCGATTCGAAGGCAGAGGTCATATCCATTAGGCTATAACGTCCTAAGGTTCACATTATATACATATGACGTTTATGCTGTTATGAGAACACGCGTGGCCTCCTTCTGGGAGAGACTCAGAACAGCGCGTAACAGCATCCTCAGGACAGTTTGTGACGGGATGCCCAGCCCTTTGTTTACATATTGGCTATCTGTGCATCAAGACAATAATAAGAAATAGTTTATACTCCGGACTAGAATGTCGCCTGGGAAGAGCCTTTTAACCTTCCCAGTTAGTATGTAAATTTTAATACGTATTTGTATTATTAATTATTATTATTTTATATCAATATGTAATATGTATACTGGGTGCTTTTACCTTTAATAAAAATTATTATTATTATTATTAATTTAATTTTAGGTAATGTTTAATTGTTTACTAATATGTCTGTAAGGGTAATTGTCAGTTGTTACCTTATACTTCTGTATGGTTTCCAGGAATTGTTCTTCTTCAAACCGGACCAGGAATACAATCTCAATATGCATGCACATGATGGCCAAAGTGGTTATGAAGCCGTAGGCGTGGAACCACGGGATCAGGGACAGCGCCCTGGTCACCTTATGCTTGTGATTCTGTTGAGATGTCTCCAAGTAATACCTACAAAAATGATTAAATAGCCTTTATTTATTATACTAAACACGTTCGCTGCGGCACTGTTTTTTCTGCACTTTCCTCTGGTGCGATACGAGGTTTTTTTAACCTCGTATCGCACCAGAGGACTTTATGTGGTCCGGTGCGGGATCCATCGACTTCCTAACTCTTGAAGACGCTAGACGCTAAACTTACGCTGTATTATCAACGATCTTTGTTTGCTAGAGATGAGTTAACATTGTAGCAAACTCATCATTGAGGGGCTGGTGGTTCTATCCCCGCTATGTTAGACTTTTGTTGTATCCACTCGTAATAGTCTTTCCTGATTATTTAATTATTTCAGAATAGTTGTTTTTTTTTATTCTTTAGTAAGCTCTTGACTACAATCTCACCTGATAGTAAATGACTATGCAATCTGAGATGGAAGCGGGCCAACTTGTTAGGAAGAAGATGAAAATCTACACCCCTTTCGGTTTCTACACAACATAGTACATCGATTTTATAATTGACAGTAATAAAAAGAAAATTGTTCAGAATGGCAATAGCCATGAAGTAGCCCCAAGAAATTTGCTTTTTGCAGCTGATTGGGCAATATTAATGAATTAAAAAAAAAAAAATCTTTGCATTATGAACATTGGTGTAGTAGTCGCAGCACTTACTTCATATGCACAGCTAATGTAAGAAAGTTCACATGTGTCAGCATTACACCTTTAGGCAGTCCTGTGGTACCAGACGAACACATAACAGCAAGTGTATCCTCCAAACCATTCACATCTACTAATGTAAAGTCATCAATCGGTACTTCGTTCTTTACCAAGTCGTTATAAAACACTCCAGGAACAATATCGTACTCTCCAAATAAAATAAGTTTCTCTACGTGAGCCAAATCTTTACTGCAGTCGTAAATGTTTTGTGCTGTGATGGGTGATGTGAAAATAAATTTAGGCTTCGTAATATTTAAAATATGTGTGATCTCACCTGAAATAAAATAAGAAAAATATACATTAGTTTGTTGCTTGCCTACATACTCTTTTACTCCGTTAATTTTATTTTGCTTTTCCGTTAATTTTATTTAGGTAGGGAGAACAACACGAGCAGAGAAGAGAGTGTTGATTGATCGTCAAGGAATTCCTTAACCCTACATCCTGTAGTAACAAGTCCTGGACTCGATGGACCCAGCACCTGCACGGTGAATCCATGGAATGCTAAGATATTCGTCTCTTGTTTTTGTACGACAATTAATTAATTGTGTTGGGCATTAACAAATTTTTGACAGTCTCCATGGCGACGTGGGTCGCCAGACGTCTGTCTGTCTGTCACCATTTTCCAGCTGAACCGCTGAATAGATTTGGATAAAATTTTGTATAGTTAATTTTATTATCCTGTTCTAGATTTATCTTGAAAAAATCCATGGTTTCTGTGGTATTCGTAAAAAAAAAATTTGATTTTTTTTTAATATTTACAAATTAGCCCTTGACTACAATCTTACCTGATGGTAAGTGATCATGCAGTCTAAGATGGAAGCGGGCTAATTTGTTAGGAGAAGGATGAAAATCCACACCCCTTTTTGGTTTCTACACAACATCATACCGGAATGCTAAAATGCTTGTCGGTACGTCTTTGTCGGTAGATCTGAATAGTTGAGGGTGTCTATTATATCAGAATAGTAGTGGGTGCTTTGATGTTTGTCGTAATAAAATTTAATGGTGGTTCACTTACCAGGTGAATAAGTGACATTGAGGGTTGATAGTACCCCACCACAGTACACAATAGCCAGGGCAGAAACTGTGAACTCAAACCGGTTTTCACTACTGAGCGATACTACATCCCCCTTCTTTAGTCCAAGTCTTTGTAAAGCTGCAGCTAGGTTCACACTGCTTTGTAATATACTTCTATATGTCACAGAGTTACCTGTCTCTGCACATATCTGAAAACATTTACAGTTATTAATATAAAATAATTCTTTCAATATTAAGCAGAGCTTTATGAAGCAGAGATGGCTAGAGAAATAAGACGGATGGCAGAGGCAACTGGGCAATAGGGTGTCAACTACCCTATTGCCCAGTTGCCTCTGCCACCTGTATCATCATATCAAATTAAATATAAATAATATTAATTTAGTGTAGTACATGAAATAAGGGTCTGAAATAGATCAATATCAATTAATCAAAGCTAAACATTTCTTATAAAACTTAGTTTAAATATCACATATTTTTTCAAATTTTCAAAATATTAAAAACACTGTTGTCCACTAATACACTAATGTTGAACTTATTGTTAACTAACATTTTTGTTAAACGCTCCATTTGTATGGAATTTATTGTAGTGACGTCATGAAACAGTTGAAATATAGACTGTCATGCTTGACAGGCGTTTTGGTTTGTATTGTCAAAAACATATTTAAAAACTAAAATTTTCATGTAATCACGTCTTGAAAAATATGAAAAAAAAATTCAGTCTAGTGGAACGATAATGAACTATTTAAGACCATTTAAAAAAAGTGTCAACTAGCCTATTGGGGATTAAGAATTGTGGAAAAGCTTGGAGGAGGCCTTTATCCGAAAGGACAATCAGACAAATTCTGAAAAGAGGCTCTTATGATTATTAATTATAAGTTTCCGACCCATATTCAGCTCACTGCTGAGCTTGAGTCTCTTCTCAGAATAAGAGGGGTTAGGCCAACAGTCCATAACGCTGGCCCAATATGGATTGGCAGACTTCACACACGCAGAGAATTAAGACAATTCTTAGGTATGTAGGTTTCCTCATAATGTTTTTCCTGCACCGCATGAGACATGTGATATTTAATTTCAATATTACCTTATTTACGTCAGTTAATGGGGGATTTTTATATCTCATAAAAATCCCCATTAAATGACAGCAGTGAGCGGACTTTGACTTATGTGTGGGATAGGAAAATTACATCATTGATTTACTATCCAAGACTTGTTTTATTATTGAATTAGCTAGTTTTTTATAGTTTTCTTTTGGCAATAAAGTAAATACATCATGGATAAGTGCCATTTTCAATATTTTTACAGAAAATGCTACTCATATATAATATTTAATCAGCCCAACTTATTAGGAAGAGTTAGGTTTGTTCATTCGTTATGAACCCATATTTGGTACACTGCTGAGCTCCAGTCTCCTCTCAGAATGAGAGGGGACCAATAGTCCACCACGCTGGCCCAATGTGGATTGGCAGACTTCACACACACACATAATTAAGAAAATTCACTGGTATGCACATTTCCTCACAATGTTGTCCTTCATCATTTGAGACACGTGATATTTAATTTCTTAAAATACACACAACTGAAAAGTTGGAGGTGCATGCCCCGGACCGGATTTGAACCCACACTCTCTGGAATCTGAGGCAGAGTTCATATCTATTGAGCTATCACGGCTTAGCATAAAAGAGTTAGTTAAAAACACAGAAATACAAGAATATGATTTTAGTATATTGTTATACTTACTTGTGCGATATTATTTCCTCCTGCTTTTAATTTATCAAATAAAAATTGGCCATATGATAAATGTGCTGGGATGGATCTCTCCTCAGGACCGCTTACTACATTATTGTGTACCGTTGCCATTCTAATTCAAAATTATTGACTTTATCCTTTCAAAATAAGTGTCCACTCTTGCAATAACACCAGCCAAGTCACCTGCCCCCCTAATTATTAAAGGGTATCATTTGGTCAATCTAGCATTTGCGAATTACGTAGTCGATAAGATAAAATTAATCTAATTACCATTTATAATTGATATCAGTCACAAAATAACACATAGGTTATCTTACACCGGTATCGCAGATTACTTATTATTTAATAAGAATGATTTTATCCACCTACAGAAATTGATTTTTGGTCTTACGGCTTACGAGTTTAGACTTTCGAGTTTCGTGGAAGACTGTTATATGTTAACAGATCACTGAAGTCTGAATTTCTGAAATAATATTAATTTATTTTATTGAGACTGACTCACTGACTGAACCTGAGCTCATGAGCTGACTGAACTGACCAACTGACCAAGGAATTTGTTTGACATTTAATATTCATTCATTGAAGTATTAATACGAGATAACATTCATTTTAATTACAAAAGCAGCAATACAAAACGAACCACAGATCGAAACGAACTATTGTCAATTGTCATTGTCACTGTCAATTTATCACTTGTCAAACGTTTGAAAGATTTTTTTTAAAACAGCAGTATTGATCTAAATTCTAGCTATTTTGAAGAAAATCATAACAAAGTCACAGAGCTCAAAGAAATAACGAAAGAGTACAGTAAGTGATTATTATATACGCAGAATAACTAAAATACTTAGATACATAGTAAAATATCATCATCATCATCATCATCATCATCATCATCATGTCAGCCGATGGACGTCCACTGCTGGACTTCCAAACATCACGATACTCAGCCACCTGCATCAAATATCATTCAAATTGTAAAAGTAAAATAATAAAAATACCGGCTGGAAAACAAGCACTTTGTACAAGCTGCGCAAGCTCTGTGGTTAGCGTAGACAAAAAAGTAAATAGAAAGATAGTTAAAGGGAAAAGAAAAGAGAGAGTTTTGTGAAAATCTAACTAAAAATGAAAATGATCAGCGTGAGATCTATTTTTTAGGGCCGAAATGAAAATGCGCCAAAAGTTACTTGTGTTCAAAAATATACTGTACCTAAATAATAGATGCCCGCGCCTTCGCCCGCGTAAAAATCGATGTACACTTTTGACCGCTTCGCCTCTAATATTTATATTTTAGTATGTTATATATATATAATAAATACAAAACCACAACCCCCCGGCCGTAGGACAGCGTACAATAATGTGCTCGTTTTTTGTGCTTGGGTAAAATGCCCAGCCGTAGCCACGGTCGGAGGCCATATTACGTACCCCCGGCCGAAGGCCGGTGTATACAAAGTGCTCTGCCGGAGGACGCGCGTTTTTTTTCCTTGGGTAAAATTGCCCAGCTAAAGCCACGGTAGGAGGCCCTGTCACAAACCCCCGGTTGAAGGCCGGTGTATCATGAAGTGCGTTTTTTGTCCTTGGGTAAAATGCCCAGCCGTCGCGTTTTTCTGTCAAATTTGTAGCACCATAAACCCTTTAGTGGATGAATTTTTATCCCTATTGCATTTCACATTCTATGGATAGTCAATGTTATCTGTTATCGTGAACAAAATTTCAGAAATGACAGACTTTCATAAAAAAAAGGGCAACTCTTATTTAAAACTAAATTTTGGAAGTTATTTTTCATGTTTTATCGATAGTCAATGTAATGTATTACCGTAAACAAATTTTGAAAAGTGACGGACTTTTATAAAAAAAAGTTCAACCCTTTTTTAGGGGTGAAATTTCAATTTTAATGTTAGACAAAGCGTATGAAGACCATTTTTACTACACTTTACATTTGTTAAAATGACTGATTTTTATTTTTTCACAAAATTCAACCCCTTTTTTAAATCCAAGCCTTGGGCTATCAAGGGTTGAATTTAAAAAATTCTTGAATAACATTACATTTCGCATATTTTTCATGATTTTTATAACTGTAACTCTAAAAATGGAGGACTTTCCATACAAACTCTCAACCCCCATTTTACCCCCTTCTGATTTTATTTTTGCTATAAACAGTATCCTTATTTAGTATGCTACTTATTGTGATCTCAAACAGTGCTAAGTTTCGCTTGACTCCATCCAGTAGTTTCTGCGTTATACCCTGTGAACAAAAAATACGGACAGACAGACTGACAAGAAATAGTAAAAATAGACAAGGACCAGTAGTTCCTGAGATTAGCGCGTTCAATCAAACAAACAAACTCTTCAGCTTTATAATATTAGTAGGTATAGATAAGCAATGTTTTCCAATTCCATTATCTGTACTTATTATTTTCTGTACGGAGTTTTATGGATTTGTTTGGGTTTTTAACATTAAGATATCAAATTCGGTATACCTAATATTTTGTTTATGAAGTTCCCTAGTTCAGTAGTTCCCTAGTAGTGATTAATAATTAGGTCTGAAATTAGTAAAAATGTTGATTTACCCAGTTATATCATAACTGACATTATTTGTATTTTTTCAAGGTTAATTGGATTACCCATTTTGAAATTTATTTAATTACCAGCGGACGCCCGCGACTTCGTCCGCCCTTAGTCCTCTTTATTCCCTTACAGTAGTATCGCTGTAAAAATGGAGTAACTTGTCCCGTTTTCCCAACATTTCCCTTCACTACTCTGCTCCTATTAATCGTAGCGTGATGAAAAGTATACTATAACCTGCCCAGGAGTATGAAGAATAATTGTACCAAGTTTCGTTAAAATCCGTAGAGCTAGACAAAAATTTTACTGATTGCATTTTTGGCATCAGTATCGATCATCTCCTTTCGTTTTCTACACGACATCGTACCGGAACGCTAAATCGCTTGGCGGTACGTCTTTGCCGGTAGTGTAGTAACTAGTCACGACCGAAGCCTCCACTGTGCCACTGAGGCCGTCGAAACAGAGGATCTTATAGTTCCAATTCGCATAAGTAATGTATGTATTACCATCAAGGCGGTTACAAAGTATAGCTTAAGCCCTCATTCGAACGTGAGTATTTTTTAACATCCATCATTAAAAAAGCGTTCAAATACAACTAATGCATTCCCAAATCCAAATTTGGAGGTGCTTGCCCCGGACCGGATTCAAGCCCACGCCCTCCGGAAACGAATTTTTTTTTCGTGTTGAGTAGATAAGTGCCCAGTGGATAGTTGCAGGTCTCAATGACTAGTTGGTTGGGATCTTAGACCATTAAAGGGTCTAAATAGAGGTCTCTGTCGAAATAGTTTCGAGAGAGCTGTTGTAACTAGCTATTGAAGGTAAATCTAAGCCTCTATGGAGGTCGTTATTGCGTACAAACCACGGTGTGCCCGTAATTTGTCGCAGAAACCGGTTTTGCAATGTTTGGAGCATCTTAAGGGTCGTTTTGGGATGGTGGGCGGTGCATTACGTATGCAACCTTTTCCCTCGCTTTATTGATGTGCATAGAGAAGCTCATGCGGTTGTCAAAGGTTACGCCTAGGTACTTGGCAGTACATCGCCAGGGGATGGGAGCTCCGTAACTCTTTGAGTCTCTTTGAAGGGAGGTTCTTTGAGTCCAGGTTTGTTTCGGGCGGTCGGTTTGCCAATGAAAAGCACGGCTGCGCTTTTCTCTGGGTTGACTTTTGTCCGCCAGAGGTGGAACCATTTGCCTATAATATTAACTGCCTTCTGGAACCGGACTCTAATGGAACGCCGGTCTACGGCCGTCATGTACGTCCGGGTGGTCGGTGGGAATGTCGCTTGTGAAGAGCGAGTATAGAACACGGAGCCATGAGGGACTCCGGCGCGAATCCGTCTGAGGGATCGGAACCGGAGGCAGAGGAAGGGAAATAAAAGGAAAGAACAGATTTTGCGATAGGACTGGATTAAAGAGGTCTTAGACCTTTTTAATCCGGCCCTCTTTAATCCGGTCGCGGATCGCGGGTCGCGGTCCGGAAGTCGCGGGTGTCTGCTAGTTAAATATAATAATACTAACTAACAAATAATAATCTAGCTGTCGCCTGCAACTCCTTCGCATGTTTTTTTTTAAACATCGTCTTTCTATTTAAGCCGGCTTGGGACACATCTAATTAATTGGGTGATTTAAAAGTCTTTGACGGACATAGAAACAATTTACATGTCTTTCTCTATAAAGTTTAAAATTATAATAAAGCGAACACCGATAAGCCGATAAATACCAACGACCAACGTAAATTAAATAGGTAGATATACAAATAAAAATAAATATCTTGTCCGAAGAATTCACACACGTAACTGGTTTTTCGGTTATCAAATCTATTTAAGTTATAATTTCCGATTAGTGACCGCAACTTAACATTATAAACTTGATATAACTCGACCAGACGAATCATTCTGTAGTCGAAGCGAAACTGTCCATTTAAACGGCTGTATTTGCATTTAATATTCTTAAACACAAACGTTTTAACTAAAATAAAGTCTCTTAAAAACATCATTTAATTACAATTGTAACTTGGTGTCGTATTAAAATAGTGAAAATTAATAATTATCGAATTAAATTAAGATGGTATCCTGGTTTAGAGACACGGTTATAATATTTTTTTGTTTAAGTGTTTTTGTGAGTTCAATGAGTACTGGTGTCAATAAGGATGTCATAGGTTTTCCGGAGTACGAAGAGAATCCACTGTTAGTAAATAAACAGGTGAGAACGTCTATCCGGTCAAACAACTATGTAGTGGACCATTGGCGTATCTAGGATTATTTTTTAGGGTGGGCCCGGCCCCTGGAGAGTCGACACTCAATATAGAAAATACGTTAACAATTGTGGAACTGACCTTTGAAACGGGTCTACTGTCTATTGATTTTTCTTTGTTTATTTTGTATTTTTTCCGTCCATCATATAATTTTAAATCGGTAGCCCAGAATCCTAAGGTGGGCACTGGATCATTCTAGAGTGGGCTCGACCCACCCGGCTCCCCCGCTATATACGCCTATGTAGTGAACTGATTCGTAGGTGACTGTTTGAAGGTCGAGTTTTTGTTTGATTCAAATTAAAACTCAATGATGTTCTTGATGCACTGTAATTGGATAACTACGAGTATAAGTTTATTAATAATTTAGAGACGTGCGAGGAGGGCGTAGGTTCGAATCTGGGCATGCACCTCCAAATGTGCATTTTTAGAAATTGAATATCACGTGTCTCAAACGGAGAAGGAGAAACATCGTGAGGAAACCTGCATACCTGAGAATTTTCTTAATTCTCTGTGTGTGTAAAGTCTGCCAATCCGCATTTGGCCAGCGTGGTGGACTAACCCTCTCATACTGAGTCGAGACTCGTGCTCAACAGTAAGCCGAATATGGGTTGTTAATGATGATATTAATTTTAACTCAATACATTTTTTTAGGAAACAATATTTGCATTATACCTACTAATATTATAAACGCGAATGTTTGGATGTTTGTTAAACTTTAACGCAGCAACCACTGAACCGATTTGGTTAAAACTTTGGAATGGAAGTAGATTTTACTCTGAATTAATACATAGTCTACTTTTCATCCCGGGAAAATCCATTGTTCCCGATCCATTTTAATAAGTCTTACAATTAGTCTGAAAGACTATATGATAGTGGCTAGTTCAGCTGGAACGGATAGAATATTAGAATCCATGACCTCTGTTTGGGAGGAGGATGAAAATCCACACCCCTTTCGGTTTCGAGACGACATCGTAACGGAACGCTAAATAGCTTGGAGGTACGCCGGTGGGGTGGTAACAAGTCACGGCCGAAGCCTCCCACCAGCCAGACCTGAACCAATTAAGAAAACCTCAATCGGCTCAGCCGGGAATCGAACCCAGGACCTCCGTCTTGTAAAATTCACCGCGCATACCAATGCGCCACGGAGACCGTCTAAAATTAATTGTTAATTGGTGTAATAGCAAGCATTATGCCTGAATGACGTAGATTTGTTGTTATTGAAAATACATTAACTGATATTAGCTGACCCGTTTGACTTCGTATCACCTAAAAATATAGTGACTCTAAATAGGGACGAAAGCTATCGTGCAAATCAATTTGGATGATATGCACACAGATAGCAAAATTACATAAAAAATATAGACTAGGCGCTGTGCGGAGTCTATCTTGAATTAGCTATCAATGCCTTTTAATTATAAAAAGTAACTGGATCAAGCAATAAAATTGACGCTACCGTGCTTCATTAAGTTTCAAATTCAATTTAATTTTCACGTTAGCGGATGAAGAAAACAAATAAATTGGACTCATCTCATGAATTAAATGCAAAGTCCTGACGCCGCGCGCAAATACAAAGAATACTTTTTCGAACTAGTGAGATTATGTATGTGGTTCGCTACAATTTTAATTTAGATAACAATAATAAAAACAACTGTAGATGTAGGTATGTCTATGTACCTCGTATTTATATTAAATTGTTATAATTTAGATAGCAATATTGAGAAAATTGATTTGCGCACGTAGAAGTAAGTATTTTTTTTTTCAATTCATACCATGACCGAAACCAATCTTCTATTATATTAAATCTGATGGTATGGCGCAATTTCCTCCCGTTGTTACCCCAATGATTATTTTATACTATAAATATGTTACCTACGTGCAGCGCCGGCCCGAAGTAAATTTTTAAATGGAGCGAGACCCAATTATGGCGCCTTTCCTGTTTTCTCTTAATAATATGCAGATACCTATACCAAATTATGAGTGTAAAGTAAGAATGGAACGCAAAGATCTTGACCATACTCTGGGGTAACCAATTGAAAATCAGGCGCAGTGCCGCCTACGGTTGGCTAGGATTATCATTTAGGCGCTCTCTAGGATATGGCGCCTGGAGCGACTGCTCCGTTCGCCGTATGGGCGGGCCGGCCCTGTCTACGTGCATACAAAATCACCACATATGTGATCTCAATTTAGCGACTCCACTAACACACATGCACAATTTTGTGTTTACTTACATTATATATTTATGTATAATGTTTTCCGTGTGTATGATATAGTTTTTACACTCCTTAAACAATACACAAATCGACATTGTAGACAATATTTAAGTTTAAAAATAATTTTCGTTGTTTTTCACATTAATTGTTCGCCTCAGTTTTGATGCGATGCGATCTTTACTAAAATACCTATATCGTTGCCTTGCCCCCCACATCGCTATTCCACTGATTGAGGATTTTTTATTAAATTTCAGAATCGCATGCCCGTATATTTACCGGCAAAGTGTCCAGAGAACGAGCTCTATTATCCCGGAGATCAAACCGACGACTGGATTTGCGATTGTCGCCCCGGTAAGATATTTCCAGAGACCTTATTAGGGTTGCTTGATTTATGTGATTTCTCTTAATTTAGCGAGCTGTGCTTGGTGTTTCCAATGCGATGAAAAAGCAATGAAAAGATCCGTAAAAGACCCAAAGTCACTGACATAGCTCAGCGAGTCGCGAAGCTGAAATGGCAATGGGCAGGGCATATAGTTCGAAGAGTCGATGGACGTTGGGGTCCCAAGGTGTCAAGATGTTTGTCCATCCTGTCAATGGGAATACAAAAATAAATAAAGCGTGGAAGCTAATAATAATAAAATGGCAAAAACCTAAGAAATTATAAAAATACGACTCACTTTTCCTACCATGGTGTAAGCATTGGCTGACAACATTTCAGCTTTTACAAAATGACAAAAGCCTGTCCACTAGAGCTCCATGTCGGTGTTATTACGAAAGTTTTTAAAAATGGTTTACATTCCTGTAAAACCGTAGCTTTAAGTCAAATGAATCATTCATTTCCTGGAAGCATTTAGAAAACCATTTATTTTTCTTTTTTCAGGATTCCTCTTTCACCCGGACACGGACAAATGTTGGCTGGCTTACCAACAGGGTCCGTGTCCCGAAGAACAGTATTTAACTTTGCCCAAAGACTCCATGATACCGGTGTGCGTGCCGAATCCGTGCAAAACGTACTCAATGGTTCCGTGGAAGGGACAATGTGAGAAGTTGGGCTCAAGCGTCTGCGGCGACACGTTCCCTGCCAAAGTCCTATGGGTGAATGCAACGACGTCCACCATTGATTGCGTGAAAATCCACATAAACAACAGATTTTCTATTGATTTGGAGATAGAAGTCACTACAACTTGCCCGCTTGGATGTAGACGGCATCTGCACAACGAATGTACGCCCGAAATTGTAGTATAACCAAAGATTTTATACTGTGTGTTACGTGCCTACAAAATCACCGCAAATAGTGATACGAATTTAGCTAAATACTCCACTGAGAGCACACATGCACAATATTGTGTATATTCACATTTTATACAATTCCTAAACAAGCAACTCGATATTGTAGACATTAGGTATTATTTGTTTAAATAACTTTCGTTGTTTATGCGACTAACAGAAATTAAGACAATTAGCCACTTTTGTTCACCTCAGTTAGTGACATATCTATTAGTATAAAATCTTTGAGTATAACTCTTAATTATTTTATTTGCGTCTTGGACAGTTTAAAAATTTTAAAACTTTAAGCTATTGTGAATAACAATTAATAAAATATGAGTAGCCTTGTCAGGAATATAAAAAATGGCTGAAACCGCTACAATCACTTTTTTCTGCCGTTTCAGTCACAAGTCTTCCAAAAAGGAGTTATAATTTACTCCTTTTTGAAAGCCCGAGTTCTACTTTAATCGCATTTAATTACGTAAACATATTATAGTCACTGTTTAGATCACTTAGTTTGCAAGTTGAACACAGAACAGTAAGATACCACTTAAGCTTAGCTTTAATTTATATATTTTTTATATTTCTGGTGCATGTGCAAAAGTCACATAACTTCATTAATAGCCGATGGTCGTCCACTACTGGACATAGGTCTCTTGCATGGACTTCCAAACACAACGGTCTCGAACCGCCAGCATCCAGCGGCTCTCTGCAACCCGCTTGATGTCCTCAGTCCACCTATTGGGGGGTCGACCAACATTGCGCTTTCCGGTGCGGGGTCGCCATTTTAGCACCTTGGAACCCCAACGATATTCTTACTAGTATCTACTGAATCTACTCTATCTACATCTAGTATGAATCCGTCCAGAAGTCCTTTGTAACAAGCGAGCAAAGAGCTTTAATAGATAGATACGTAAGTATAGTTACGAAAATGGGTATATTTCGGGGAAAATTTCGAACCCCAAAAGTTAATTCGTTTAAGCAATCTTAAGTTCTTTTGTTTTATCTTTAGATATCAATTAAACAAGTAGGTAAGAGAATTATGTTTGTTTCTTTTCCAGCCCCATCCCCTAAGCCTAAAGCGATCGTGAAAATGGTCGTATCGGAATCGCCAATAAGAAAATTTACATCGTGCGTTCAAGCTTTTGTATATAGGATAATTAATTATCTATATTGATAGTAAAAATAAATTAATAGACTAAATTTATTTAATATTTTAGTGTGTTTCTATTTCCTTTCATCATTTCATTTCATTTATTAAATAGTAACTACGAACTTGATTAATTTACAACAAAAATTCCAGTCACTTAAAAAATCGAAAGAATTTATATTGCTCATTGTCGTAATGCATAAAGTTGTTATAACTTTGCAAAACTAATAAGTGGTATAAGATAAAAAAGTGTACATATATAATTTTATTTATAACTTTAAAATACAAAAAAAAAACATCTGGTTTAACCTGTTGAAATTATTAACGTGTGCAAATGCCGTGCAATCTTGTGTTCGTCACGGTAAATAAAAATAAATAAAAAATAACCATTTAAATAGGTAGGTAGGTAGTGCAGTAGTTACCTATTTCGAAAACAAGGTTTGAATAATATATTAGGAGTAATCTAAAACATGTAAGGTCTGTTAATGAAATCACATTGGAGGTACATCAATATTATTTATTTAAACCATTATGATCATGAAATCAGTTAATTAAGTTACACACATACTCGCATGATAACATGTTCATACAATGTATTATCACATAATAAGATTTAAGAACAGACAAGGATGTTTAAGAGTCATCATGAAACCGTAATACAAAATCATATGAAAATATTGCACAAAGACATTAGTATAACCTCTCCTAATAGTTAATGGTTTTTTAGACAATAATATATAATTGTAATACAATACCAAATCCGTATACTTGTAACTGTTTATCACGTTAATTATTAGTGACACTTTTACTTTTAACAGAATGAGACCGCTAGCACCCTCACTACTGATTAACCCAAAAGTTTGTTACACCACCTTTTATAACAGTCAATAATTGAGGGGGTAGGAAAAATGGTGCGAGGCGCCATTTTTCTACAGTAATCCCAACTGTTTCATGTAATAAGGCGCGAACGGTTCAAGGTTGCCAACTACGCAACGCTACGTTGTCCACAGATAACGCGCGATTTTCATAGACGACAACATCCGGCCCTCCTGTTAACGCGTTCGTCCCGAATCGCGTGCTTGTCTGGTGTAATTGCTGAGAACAAAGGAACTAATTAAGCTATATCCCAATAATTTTAAAATTATTATTCTGAATGTATACATTCGAATTCAGAATAACAGTTACACATTTACTCAACTAGAAAACAAGATATTACAGTGCGCAGATGTTTACATTGACAACTCGAGCGTGTAAAACCCCCTATCTAAGGTCGTGTATGACTCGTTTAACAATGAGTGTGTATGGACCTGTTAAAGTAGGGTTGTGTATGGCTCATTTTACCATTGTATCCAGCGTTCAATGTTGATACCTGATACAATGTTGTAATACACTGTAAATTCTTATGTTTGAAGCAAATACATCAGACAAATTATTCAGACACATTAAACAATAGTAGTAATAATTAACAAGAAAAACAGTACAGTAGTAATTTAACAAGTATTTTGATACTCACAAAATAAAGTAGTACCACTGACAACAGCCGGCTTATAAAATGTTGTTGTCCAAGCGTATCCAAGGTTTCATGTTTTCCACACAGGATATCCCATCATAAAGCTTGGAACTTCTTTCCGATCCTCTCATGTCCTCTACTCGATATCTATCATGACCCAATATTTAGGTTATTTGAAATGGTCCTTTGTACTAAGCCACGAGTTTAGTACTTTGTCCGCTATTTGTACAACTGGGAACTTTAATCACTACAAGCTCACCGACTTTATAATTAGGTGCTTCCTTCCGTTATGAATCAAAAGCCACCTTTTGTTTTTCTGCGCTTATTTTTATTTTAGAATCCATTTGTTTTCTTAACGCGGTTACGTCTACTAACTGTTCATCGTTATTGCAATCAGTATCGCTACTCATTCGTAACCGGTAACCAAAAAATACCTCGCTTGGTACTGCCGTTGTGGTTTTATTGATCGTACTGTTAATACCTTGTTGAATTTGATCGATATGTTGGTCCCATTTATTATTATCTGTATCTGTGCTACGAAGGCCTCTAAAATTGTTTTATTATAACGTTCTACCTGACCATTAGAGCGTGGTACCGCAGTTACTATTACATAATACATAAATAATTTTGAAGTAAAAGCAATCCCTGCATCACATATAATACGTTTCGGATTGCAGAATATTTTAAATATTTTATCTAACTCATTAACAACCCTCCCCAATCATTTGTAGCGGCTATGAATACAAACTTTGTAAACAAATCTACAATTAAAAGTAAATAACATTTGTTTTGTTTTGATTTCACAAATGGTTCTAAATAGTTCAAATGCAAAGAGTGAAAAAGACGTGCGTATTTTGGTATTGGATATAACTGACCTGGTTTTTTTTCACCATGAAGATTTTTATAATAAATACAATTTAAACAGTTATTTATATATTTCTTTACTGTGGTTTTTAATCGCGGAAACCAATATAATGAACGGATCCTTTCGACTGTTTTGTCAACCGCAAAATGTCCAACGTTATCATGATTTAGCCTAATAATTTGCCAAGTGCACTTTTTCGGGACAAGCCATCGTCGGCCAAATTCCGTGCGCTTGTAAACTTTGTTACCCAAAAGTCCATATTTATCAAATATTTGTTTATGTTGTTCGGCCTCTCCTGATTTTAATATATCACGAATAGAAAAAATGCTTTGATCTTGAAGTTGTACGGATAGTAACCAGTCACCCTCAGTGATAGTATTAACACAAAATGAGTCATCTATACCTAATTTTACGGGGTTTCTACTTAATGCATCCACATTTTGCATTTGCGAACCTGCCCTATGAACTACCTCAAATGAAAATTCTTGGGTACGCAAAACCTACTAATACGAGGAATTATTTCTTTCTTTGTTAACGCATGTTTAACGGCATTACAATCTGTAATGATTTTAAAATTAGATCCCAGTAGATAATGCCTAAATTTTTCTAAACCCACCACAATAGCTAGTAACTCTAATTCAAATGAATGTTAAGCTTTTTCTTCATGTGAAGTCTGACGACTATAAAAACGTATAGGTTTTTCACTACTTTCGGTAAATTGCATCAAAATACACCCTAATCCGTCTCGACTTGCGTCCGTATATAAATTTATAGGTAACTTTGGATCAAATATATTAAGAATAGCATTGTTGATTAGAGATTTTTTTTTTAAATTTTCAACTGCTTGATTGTGTTCTGTATCTCAATACCAAGACGTCTCTTTTTTAATAGATTCGTGAGAGGTTTACTTAGTAATGCACAATCTTTAATAAATTTTCTAAAATAATTAACAAGACCTAGAAATCGCTTTAACTTATGGATATTAGTTGGTGTTGGATAGTGTTTTACGGCATTAATCTTATTTGGACTGGGCCTAATTCCCTTTTAATAATAATAATAATCTCATACCCCAGAAAACCTATGTTATTTTGAAAAAATTAGCACTTTTTAAAATTTTATGTTAATCCATGCTCAGAAAAAATTCTTAGTACTTCCTCTAGACATGAAATATTTTCGGGCAAATTATCTGTTGCAGTAAGTAAATCATCCATGTAACATATGATTTTACCAAAACGATGATTCCCTAAAACTGTGTTCACCAAACTTCATTGTGCAATCAACGGCTTTGTTTACTTCAATTGTCAACGAATTTGCAAAGCCTGTTAAATGAACTGGTTTATCGAGATCACGTGCTAACAAACCAAGTTTATTTAACTAAACTGAATACAATTAAAGAGCAATCGCTACCCATATCTATAAACGCCGAACAAGCTTTGTTATTTACAGTAACATTTTTAAAAAACATTTTGTTTTTCAGAAGAAATTAACTTTACTTCAACGTCCTTGTCAGTTTTAGTTCTTTGTTTAGTTTTACAGGCTAATTCCGAATGTCCATTTTTTAAACAAAATAAGCATTTTACATTATCTTTAACGGTACAGAAATTCCGTTTGTGACCTACCTCCCCGCACCGGAAACATGTGGGTTGAAATTGATTATTATTATTACTATTTGATTGGCTACTTATAGAAGAGTATTGAGAATAACTAGTTCCTGGCTTTATATCAAATTTAGGGTTTGAAAAAGATGTAAATTTCCTATTGATCATTTGTTGAGATGAACACGCTAAATCTTGTTGGGTTTTACTATGCAAAAACGAAGCTAAATCATCGCAATATCTGAAACTACCCGCTTCCGCCGCATTACATAACTGTGTGTCACCTATTGTACCAACAATTATAGAAATTATATCATTTTGTCTAAAAGCCAAATGTATATTATCAATTTTGTTTTTTTGTTGGAAGTAAAACTCGTATAACGACTGACCGTCATTTGGTCTAGAATCTAACAATTGTTTAAGTAATAGAAAAACATTTCGTTTAACTTGGAAAGTGTCGGATAGTTTATTCCGCCAATCTTTCCATTTCCATGATGTCCATTTAGTTTCATTTTTTTGCAAAGAATCGTACCACGTTTTTGCTGTATTTCGTAATTTTTGTAAAGCCTGATATTTAACCATATCATCTGACCAACCAAAACTAGTCGCATTTGCGTGTATCACATTAAGCCACATATCAACATCATCTAACAATGGATCAAATTCAGGTATAACAGACGACAATAAAACATTCTGACTCACATTCAACGAACGGCGGCGAGGTCGCTTACTTCTTCCGCGATCACTGTTGCTACTCGACGACGAAGATGAGCTCGATGATGAAGATGAACTGGGTGACTGCCTGCGAGTCCGCCTACGTTTTCTTTTCTCTGTTCGAGGCATTGTCGAGGGTCGTGGTTTCTTAGCACTTCTGATATTAGGAGTAATCTAAAACATGTAAGGTCTGTTAATGAAATCACATTGGAGGTACATCAATATTATTTATTTAAACCATTATGATCATGAAATCAGTTAATTAAGTTACACACATACTCGCATGATAACATGTTCATACAATGTATTATCACATAATAAGATTTAAGAACAGACAAGGATGTTTAAGAGTCATCATGAAACCGTAATACAAAATCATATGAAAATATTGCACAAAGACATTAGTATAACCTCTCCTAATAGTTAATGGTTTTTTAGACAATAATATATAATTGTAATACAATACCAAATCCGTATACTTGTAACTGTTTATCACGTTAATTATTAGTGACACTTTTACTTTTAACAGAATGAGACCGCTAGCACCCTCACTACTGATTAACCCAAAAGTTTGTTACACCACCTTTTATAACAGTCAATAATTGAGGGGGTAGGAAAAATGGTGCGAGGCGCCATTTTTCTACAGTAATCCCAACTGTTTCATGTAATAAGGCGCGAACGGTTCAAGGTTGCCAACTACGCAACGCTACGTTGTCCACAGATAACGCGCGATTTTCATAGACGACAACAAATATAATAATTAATATCATACACGCGGACTTCAGAGCCAACAAACTTAAGAAGTCGGATACCCATAATCGGGCAAAGTGGGCGAGATTATGCCAGAAAGCGGACCCCACTTAAAACGATAGTAATCACAGTCAGTGCTAAGTTTGAGTCGTAACCCTAACAAATCTTTCGTGATCGTGATGTATTGCCACCAGTTATCTATGGCAACAGAGAGGCGTCCCCTTCGTAGCCATGGCAACGCATGAGGTGGTTCATTGCATGAAGCTTGGTATATCAAGATCCATTGTCATTGTTTACCTATATGCTGAAAGCTTTTTAAGTTTCGAACATATGGTTTGGAACTGTAACTTTCTGAACTTCAAGTGAACAAAAGTGAAATGTGAATTGTGTGTGCGATAATCAGTGCTACGTTCAAACTGTGGAAATGAGATCACAAAAATAATCAAAATAAGGTAAGGAGTACAAAAACGAACCCTTCTACTCGTATTTTGTATTAAAATACTTATTTATAGACTATGCATTTGTTTTGACGATACATTAATTGCATTTAAAGATGTTTCTTGTTCTGTAGAAGTTAAAAAACTGCACTGAACGTTTTAATTATGTGCCGTAAACCATACCGACCAGCCGGCAGCTTAACAATAGCGTACATAAGGTTTTTAATTAGGGTATGTATTATAAGTAAAACTTGGAAAATTCCTTGTACAACTATATATTATGTGGTCCAACATAGGTTTGTATTGCGTTCTTCGGGTAGGCAGAGCATTTTTGCGTCTATGTACACGCAACTGCAGCTTAACAAGCTCTCAGAGGCATGAGAATGTAACACCAGTTACCACCAACTTCCCAACTTTTTTTTTTATTCTCTACAAATCAGCCCTTGACCACAGTAGATTGTGCCTTGACTATACAATCTCATCTGATAGTAAGTGTATAATGCAATCTAACATTGAAGCGGGCTAACTTGTTAGGAGTAGGATGAAAATCCATACCAGTTTCGGTTTCTACACGAATTCGCACCAGAACGCTAAATCGCTTGGCGGTATGTTTTTGCCGATAGGGTGATAACGGCTGAACCCTCTCACCAGCCAAAAACTTAACTAACTTAACTCTTAGACTTAGAAGAAAGAACCCAGGACCTTGTGATCCAAAGGCACGTGATCCAATGAGAATTGATAGCCTAGTGGATAAAACCTCTGCTTCCGATTCTGAAGGGTGTAGTTTCGAATCCAGTCCACTACCAACTTTTAGTTACGTATGTGAATTTTAAGAAATAGAATATCACATGTCATAAACGGTAAAGGAAAATCATCGTGAGGAAACCTGCATACTCGAGAATTTTCTTAATTCTGCGTGTGTGAAGTCTGCCAATCCTCAACGGGCCAGCGTGGTAGACTATCAGCCTTACCCCTCACATTCTGAGAGAAGACTCGAGCTTAGCAGTGAAGAGAATATGGGTTGATAATAATGAATATGTGCTAAATTAAAATAAGGCTAAGGTGTAGAAAATCAGGGCTAACAGTTATACCCAACTGTACCGTGGAGCTGATGATTACTTAGATCCAGGTCATGGCTCCATCATAAAAAACATTTAATACAGGATGTCGATAATTTATTCTTTTTATAGGCACCATAAGATTTAGCTGCCTCACTGGCCATTATTGTACATAGTAGTTGTAGTACAGGAGACGACGGTAATAAGAACAATGCTAACTATGTCAGTACTAAACTGTCAGTTTGTCTGTTATCTTTCACAGCTACGCCACTGAACCGATTTGGATGAAATTTGGTATAGATATAAATTGGACCTTGGAGCAGAAGATAGGCTACTTTTTATCTCGGAAAAATCTATGGTCCCTTCGGGATTTCTGAAAAACAGAATTTCACGTGAACGGCGACGTGGGCGTCCTCTAGTTAAGAATATTAACAATGCTAACAGTCAGAGACGCCCTTAGAGAGTCGTTCCGCCCATCTACTCTGCTTCTGCCTTCGGGCCTCATCTTGCGATGCTTCTGCGCTCGCCTAAACCCCCCGGTAGGTATATGAGTTCACGATTACCAATATTGTGTAGAAACTGGTAACACGATGCGGTAAAATTTGTTGTATGAATACTTAAGTCGGAAACATACGAGGAAACTGTGCCAATTGTGATGTTAACGACGATGTTTTTTTATCTATTAGAATTCCACTGTAACATTGCGAATCCCACTGCAGTTTTTACTATGACAAATCCTGCATCATGATGATTTTACAAGAAAAACTATATTATTCACTGCATTTTTTTTGCTGCTGCACTGTATCTGCACGTCATCGTCGTCCGTGTAAATATGGACCCCGTGATCTTTAGGACAGATTAACAAGTACTCACATATTTTTTTTTATTAAAAATTGTATGCGCTTTCCGAAAAGCGTTGTTGTAATCGACCCACCACTAGGTAATCAAGGGAGCCTAAGACAATGGTGTATGGAAGATACCATTAACTTATATTTCTTAAGAAGTCTAGATGTCTAAAAATGGATCCAGTAGCCCATCGGCTGATAACGATGAATGATGACATAATATGTTGGTGGTCTCTTGGGCTATCGGGGGCGATTAATTTGAATATAATCGCGACCAAGCTCGCCACTATCGCGATTGACCGCTGACCTACATTCGCTCACCATCGCTGATTAAAGGCCCGCTGACCGTCAGATAACACCAACACTAAGAAACTAAAACAAAATCTACCTGCGAGAACGTAGGACCCCGTTAAACAGTTAGTCCAAATACTTTCTTAGAATCTAAGAGAACTTCTCAAAAGTCTTTTAATTTACAATATAGTTTTTGCAAGTTGCTCGTGCGTTGAGGCAACCTTTGATCCTTTTTGAGGGGTCGACACAAACGCTATAGTCCGCCGCTACCGCTACAATTTTTATTGAATTGTAGTACCGCTGCAAATGTTATTTTCTTATTGAATTGTGGTACCGCTACAATTCTTATTTTCTTATTTTTAGTGGTAGTGTTTAACTATTTAAGAATCGCTCTTTTCGGTAAATTTGTTTTAGGTGTCAGGGCAAAATAATATTTGTAAGTTTTCATTCGATTTGGAAGATATTGTAGATTAATATTTTTTTTAGTAACGTATAACGTAGGAAGTATTATTTTTTTTGTAACTTGCTTATAAGTTAATAGCAAATTTTGATTTTTTTTTTCAGACGCCATACAATTTCACCCACGTAGTTTCAGTTCTCGTAGAAATACGGAAATAAAATTTAACCTATAAGTATAGCACCCGGGGATAGTAGTTTCCCAACAATGACAGAATTCTTAAAATCGGTTCAATAGTTTCGGAGCCTATTCAATGCAAAAAAATAAACAAACAAATCTTTTCTCTTTATAATATTAGTATAGATTTTTACTAGACTCCTAAATAGTTTCCGAAAAGACCACTTGTGAATCAGACTGTGGTTTGAATTACCTTGGGAAAGGTCGTGACACTGGCCGATGTATATCTCATCACAATAAATGCCACTAGATACTGTAGTAACCTTCAAATGACAGACAAATAACCATCAGTCCTAGCCCCATGATGCTATCTACAAAGTTCTTTAGGAGTTTTGACGTTGAATGATTGAGGCTCATATCTTAACGCGTAGTATAGGTACAAATGTCTAATAACATATGTATAATAAAAAGGTACGTCTATAAAAACAAGTAAATAAACCAAGTCCAAACAAAAGGCTCTTAATCGTTGATTAGTTCCATCACCTGTGTTTCGGTTCCATCGTCAGACCTACTTCAGACCTACTTAGGTACATAATGAAAAAATTAACAAACTCACTTGTCGTCTATACTATTTTCGAAAGCTCCTCTCGATTTCTCCAGGATGTCATCATATGATACTGATATGAAGAAAATGGGACCACCTTTGAAGTATACCTAACCTTCCATTTAAAAAACAAAATTCAAGTCAGTCCACAAATGACGGAAATATCACTGAACATACATACTTAACTGAACTGAACTGAGCTGAACATAAACTCTTGTATTTTCTCTAAAATCGTCCTTCACGTATTAAATTAGGAAGATTCATACTAAAAAGCGCCGCCGTCTTAAATTAGGCTGGGAACCTTGGGCACTTGGTGCAGTTGTATGCGCGGTGGATTTACAAGACGGAGGTCCTGGGTTCGATCCCCGGCTGGGCAGATTGAGATTTTCTAAATTTGTCCAGGTCTGGCTGGTGGGAGGCTTCGGCCGTGGCTAGTTACCACCCTACAGGCAAAGACGTACCGCCAAGCGATTTAGCGTTCCGGTACGATGCCGTATAGAAACCGAAAGGGATGTGGATTGTCATCCTCCTCCTAACAAGTTAGCCCGCTTCCATCTTAGACTGCATCATCACTTACCATCAGGTGAGATTGTAGTCAAGGGCTAACTTGTAAAGAATAATAAAAAAAAAACTTGAGAATTTGGGGCCTTTTTGAAAAATAAAAAAAAACTAATTATACGAACATTTTTTTACTAAGTATGACCATTTATTTCACGCTATAAATTAGATTTACTTGTAACTAATGTATGTAAGAAAATCTTGGAATCTTAATTTGACCCATTTCCCGGTTTTCGAATAAGATGATTTTTTTATTAAATAGGCAATCAAATACATATGATACAGTACAATTCACGGCCTGTACATGGAAATCTGCTGCATTTTCTTATGTGGAAAATCTGCTTCATTTTCTTTTGTGGAGGACGCATCACGCGTGAGGCCACACTTGTCTAAGCATCTAAGTATAACATAGCAAACATAGTGAGGACACAAGTAGGCTACGACCTAGTTTGTACATAATTTAGTTTAATTTATAGTTAATCATAATTACTTCGCACACGCTGTCCGATAAATTGCGAAAGCTATTAAAATCTTGTAAATCGATTAAAAGTAGCTAAGTGGTAAGTATATATAAAATTTATAATGAAATAAGTAACTTATAACATAAAAATGATAAAAGTAATTTTGATAAACCCCCGAAGGTGACATTATTAATTACACTCTCGGTCAAGACATTAATATTCTCTTTCAGTGCGCTTTTATTTGAGGTCGCACTCGAGTAGGTATATTTGCAGACATTCGGGTATTCTTTCCCACTTTTACTCCCCACAACTTTTAAAAGGCTCAACCAATTTTAATCAAACATACTTATCTAAGAACATTCGCACATAAGTCACCTTTCAAAAAAAAAACTAAATTGAAATCGCTGAAAGTGGTAGCGGTCACGATCTTCTTTTTCTTAATATAGGTATAAAGTTTTTTATTTGATTGGTTGAACGCGCTAATCTCAGGAACTAGGTACTGGTCCGATTTGAAAAATTCTTTCAGTGTTAGATAGCCCATTTATCGACGAAGGCTATAGACTATATATTATCCTCGTATTCCTACTGGAACGGAAACCACGTGGGTGAAACCGTGCGGCGTCAGATAGTTTTAGATATGAAATAGATACTCGTAGGTACCTACCAAGTATTGTAGCAGATTGGTTTACTACGCTAAGATGTCTGATCTGAAGTTACGAATGGCAAATAGACGTGTACAAAAATACTTACTAATACCTCATTTTCATAATCACCCCGAAGCAACTTAACACAAAATATTTATACTTCTAAACCCTACTGCCATAAAACAGGCAGGTAATTATGTTGTACCTACACTATGTATTAACCACTTTTTGTAGGGGTGTTATAAGTTGTTGTTCTCTCGTAAAGAAATCGGGCCAGTAGGTCAGTAATGCGTATGATCTTAGTGATTAGGTATTTACTTATCATTTGCAATAATAAATCTCGCTTTATTGTACAATATACATAATAATAAATTACTTATTTGTTAGTAAATAAGTAATTTAATGGTTCGCAGAATTATGATAACATAAGGATGTTTTCGTCTTTATGAAAATGATATTTGGGAATTTTGTGATCAATTGTGTATTTATTGCTTAATTAACATAAAATATAATTTCTTCAATAAAATTATTTTGCTTCTGTTCTTTAAAGACAAAGTAACTACTGACCTAAATAAGATCTAAACAAATGCCAATGCGAATGGGTGCCATATTGGAATCCAAAAAGCTTGAAAGTTTAGTGACTCACAGTAGAGGGTAAGGTATAGTAGGTGCTTACTTAGCTCGTAGTTCGTCATCAGTCAAAAATATAAAAGAAACAAAAGATAAAGATCTTCCACTTCTCCATAGTATATCATTAAGTGGAACTTTCTCGAAACAAAATTACAACATACTTTGAAAAGTTCGGTCACAGTCGAGTGAAAATTCACCACCAATTTGTGCCCACCATAACTTGCCTCACTGCGATTACCATCAAGGGGTAACGTCGTGGCATGACGTCACGCATCACTCCCTAACGCGATAGCCCTCTACACACGGAGCAAACTATCACTGTGATTTACCGTATTTACGAGGTTTTTTTCTTTTGCAATTAGGCAAGTTAAGAGTCTCGTTAGTCCATTATCGGATCATGGGATACTTGGCTCGAATCCTGGTTCAGGTTGTGAAACATTGAGCTTGTTAATATAGACAGAAAATCTCAGAACGGACAGCCGTCAGTCCCGGTGATTATCTTATAGTAAACGTTACGAAGATCGTATCTGCGTTATCCGCATTAGCGTACCGTAGTTTTAATATTAAATTTGCGATAATACTAAAGAAGCGAAGCTGCGCTACAAATCCCCTGCTTCTATAATTAGCGAACTATGACCCTTTAGTGGGCTGTTCACATAGGCTGATACCGATAACGATGGCAAGTTGAGGCCACCAAGCCATGTACGGGGAATATTTTGCTCGTTGAAATTAAGTTCTCGTGATGGACGTTGTGCCCTGTGTGTAATAGTGTAGTTGACTCATATCAAATTTAATGTCAAGAATATTAATTTCGTAGATAATAAAGGATTTCTTCACTTAATTAATTGATCATGAATTTTTTAAAATTTTCCCAACGTCAAAAACGCTGTCGTCACGTATTAATTGATGTACTAACTTTGTGTTTTGTCAAACACTCCGTTTGTAAAGGATTTGTTAACGTGACGACACGAAGCAGTTGAAATATAGATCATCATGGCCGACAGGCGTTTCGGCTCTTATTGTCAAAAAAATCTTAACAATTAAAATTTTCATGTAATCGGTCTCAGAATAATATGATATTTTTTTTCCAATCCAGTAGAACGCTAATGAACAATGTAAGACCATTAAAAAAAAAGTGTCAATTAGCCTTTTTGGTCGAATGCGTTGCCGCAGTCCAAGTACCATTATAACTGCTCTCGTCACGCCAGAGTCGCGTTTTGTCCGCTGTCTGTTAACAGTCAGGCGTGGATTACAGATCTAACATCAAGTTGGGCTCGTGTGTGAAGGCTAATAAGCCAGCAACTGGCCCTACAACACAATGACTGCCTAATAACGCCTGTAACAGTTACCAAGGCGCCTGCCACAACAATCACACAGTTTCTAACCTTGCCCCATTTGGAAGAAACGGTAAGGTCATACTTGAACATCCTTAATTGACTAGAATTTTAGATACTGTAAATAAGTATAGCAGCGTAGAAATTAATGCAATGAAACAAAATAGCATTAAACCTCGGAATGATCTTATGCGGATAAAAATTATTTTTGTCACCAATAGTTTGAACCTTATTGGTTACTTGCGTAACTGTACCAGCCTACTACGTACCTACTGTGAGGTGAAGTTCTCAAGTTGAATAGGTCAAAGCGAAGCTTGACTGGGTCCGCTAGTAATTTTTTTATAAGCAAAAAACTGTTTATATGGATGTAGAATATACAAGATGGTTACATAATGTTTTAGTGTGCGAACTAAAGAAGTCAATAAATTATTTACAGTTGGTACTCCTACTCAGGGCCGGACCGTCCATACGGCGAACGGAGCGGTCGCTCCAGGCGCCAAATCCTAGGGGGCGCCGAAATGGTAAAGACAAGATCGAAAAGAAATTTATTTCGATCTTCGCTTTTCTTTGCTTTAAATATAGACGATTTTTAAAGCGAAGAGATGAACGCGACGTGCGCGAATTTACTTCTAATAGAGGCGTCTTTCTTTACCTATGGTGCAGGGAGTGCATTGATTTTAACCCGGGTATATACAGATAATAGAGGGCGCTAGGGTGATGATTGCACCCGGGCGCTACGTGAGATAGAGAGTCTTTACCTATAGTGCAGGGGGTGCGTTACACCCGGATGTCGCGATCTCAGGGGCGCCCAAGCGCCACTCGCCGCGCGGGTTCTATAGGTACTAGGGGGCGCTAGGGTGATGATTGCACCCGGGCGCTACGTGAGCTAGATTCTTTACCTGTAGTACATGGGGTGCATTACCCGGGTGCCGCGATCTCAGGGGCGCCCAAGCGCCACTCGCCGCGCGGGTTCTCTAGGTACTAGGGGGCGCTAGGGTGATGATTGCACCCGGGCACTACGTGATCGAGAGACGGTATTGTGCCTGATTTTCAATTGGTCTGAGTATGGTCAAAATCTTCGCGTTCCATAAGTTCGTAGCCTAAGTAAACCAGGAAACTACAAAGCTATAATTTTTTTTTTAGTTAATTTATTTTTCAACTTTATTTAGAGCTCAATACACTTATTTTGTTGGCCTGGAAACATTTCTATACCAGCTATTTTTTTTCTTTAAACTCTTAGAAAATGCATAGACCACTTTCATAAAAATTTTGAACTCGATAAGTGCTTTTTCTAGCTTCGGAAATAGATCTGATGGAGACGAGACTAGATCATATGAATATGGTGGTAAGGTAAGAATTCTAAATTATACTGATGAATTTCTGCTATGCTTTCAACAAACGTTTCACACGTTTGTTAAAAACTTAGCAGAAACTCGCAAATTATCCTGATGAAACAAAATTTTTCTCCTCAATGACCATGGCCATTTTTCTTTAATCTGTCCTCTGAAACATCGCAGCAGATTTCACTATTAAGCAGAGTTTATATTTACGCCTTTTTTTAGTAATCCACCGTAATTACATCCCGCGAATTTAAAAAAACTAAGGCCATTACTTTTCCAACACGCAAAACCGCTTCTGCCTTTTTGGAACATTGGATCCTAGTCGTGTCCACTTTTTAAACTGTACTTTTGTTTCTGGAGTAAAGTGATATACCCAGGTTTTAACCATGGTCACAAAATATACAAAAAAGTATCTGCCTCAAACAACTCCAAGCAGTTGCGAAAATTCGTCAGTCGATCGCGTATTTGTTCAACTCAAAGAAGCCAAGGCGATTATGTGATGTTTGCCAATTGCTGTTGAGATGCCAATAGTGTCAGCTATCTTCCTAAAAGTCAATCTATCTATCTATCTATCTATCTATCTATCTATCTATACTATAATAAAAGAGTAGAAATCGAGTACTTTTCCCAAATTTAACTAAAATCAAGTTAGTGCAATTAGAAATGAGCAATTGAATACGAAAACATTTTTTTTAATTTTCTTGTCTGTAGGTCTGTCTGTATGTTCGCGCTATTCTCTGGTTCTACTGAACGGATTTTGATGCGGTTTTCACCAATAGATTAAGCATAGTCCACGGCAACATATAGGCTTTGTTTCATTAAGATCGGACCGGCCTTCGGCCGGGGGTTTGTAATAGGACTTTCGACTGTGACTATGGCTGGGCATTTTACCTAAGCGCAGAAAACGCGCGGCCTTCGGCCGCGATCTTTAATTTGCTCCGGCCTTCGGCCGGGGGTTTGTAATAGGGCTTTTGTCTGTGGCTATGGCTGGGCATTTTACCCAAGTGGAAAAAACTTGCAGCCTTCGGCCGCGAACTTTATTCTTCACCGGCCTTCGGCCAGGGGTTTGTAATAGGGCTTCTGTCTGTGACTATGGCTGGGCTTTTTACCCAAGCGCAAAAAACGCGCGGCCTTCGGCCGCGATCTTTATTTTGTTCCGGCCTTCGGCCAGGGGTTTGAAATAGGGCTTTCGACTGTGGCTATGGCTGGGCATTTTACCCAAAAACGCGCGGCCTTCGGCCGCGAACTTTATTCTCCACCGGCCAAAGGCCGAATAAAGTTCACGATATATACGAAGGCCCTAATTCACCTTCAGTTTTTAACATGACTTCATAAATGATTTTTTTTTTGCTAAACCTTTCTTCTTCAAGTTCTTCATTGCAGTGATTAAGTTTATTATTAAGATACTCGATTTTTTTTCATGTTAAAAAATACGAGTACCTAGTCACGATTTGTTTGACGGGATCGCGTGGGGAACGTAACGAATGCATAAAATTTTATTCTATTAATATAGCTATACATTGAATAATGTAGCTTTAACATTGTGATGACTATTGAATAAACGATAAAGTCGTGGAGGCACGGCGCGAGGCGGGGGGCGCGGGGAAGAGGCAACTTACCGCCAAGCCGAGCGGACGTGCAGACACGAGGTTGTCAAATAAATTATTTTGTGTTTCTTTATAAGCCTTACCTTGGTGACAAGCAGGACGTCACAACTGGCGACGAGTCCTAAAGTGTAAGCGCTAGAAATAAATGTGGAAAAAGGAAAAAGAACAGTGAATAAAATAAAATGGTGAGTAAGTACCCAACAAAACGCACCGACGCCATTGGGTACAGGTGGCAACTTGCATGAACGAATGCCGTCTCAGTAGCGTGTATTCTAGTAGATAAAATGATATTAAAATAATAATTAATTTGTCCTAACCAAAAAACATTCCAATTTAGCAAATAATTTATAAAAGATTAAGTTTATTTAAGATTTTTAAATTTTAAATAATTTAGTTTTTCTTTATTTTTTTAATTTCGAATTTCAATTCGAAGAGGCAAAGGTATCACACCGTAGGGTATATTCTTTTTTAATCAGTATGAGTGATTCTATCTAAATTAAATTGCAATCACGATTAGAGTCGTTTGGAAATTAGTAATAATACTAAAATAAAAATTTAGTTTATTTTTATGGGCATTTTCAAATGGGCTTTGTGCACAAGCAGTTAAAATTAGATTGATTCAGATATGGAAGAATGATGACAGTTAAATTTTTTTTAAATATCTTATAAAAAATTAAATAGTTTATGGTTTATAGCCGGTAAAAGAGAAGAAATACAACTTTTCAAATTTTTCCCTGAAATAATGGTAGGTACTATATTGAAATTATTTTGGGTACTTACTTAACTGTTTTGGTCAATATGGATATCAAAGCAAACATTTCACACTCTGAAATGAAGCCTTTTAACGAGTGCTACAACCATCCACATAAAGTCAAAATTTTGGCTGGTAATGAACGTACATGCATTGTAGTAAATTGACACTGTCAATTGGTACTAACAAAAAAAAAAAGGATTTAGTAGCAAACTGGATAATCCAGTTGGTGCTAGCAAAACAATAGTAAACTGACAAGGACGTCAGTTGGTACTAAAACAATCAGTAGCAAACTGAATAATCCAGTTGGTGCTAGCAAAACAGTAGTAAACTGGCAAGGACGTCGGTTGGTACTAAAACAATCAGTAGCAAACTGAATAATCCAGTTGGTGCTAGCAAAACAATAGTAAACTGACAAGGACGTCGGTTGGTACTAAAACAATCAGTAGCAAATTGGATAATCCAGTTGGTGCTAGCAGAACAGTAGTAAACTGACAAGGTCGTCGGTTGGTATTAAAACAATCAGTAGCAAACTGGACAATATACCATCCCTAGAAATATTCGATTACGATGACGACGGCGATCCTGCATCTGTAGGTTTGCGAAAAAATGGAAACATTGCAAATATTACAAATATTACATACAGCGTCGGAAAAGAAAAAAAAAAAAAACGCTAGGGTAACTTGCTCCACTTGGGAGGGTTGGCGTTACAAGAGATATATTATAATTTACCGAGCGACCAAGACACTGATCGCGATGGTGATTAATATGACTTTGCAATAAAGAAACTAGATGTTTTGTTTCTCCCCGATGCAAAATAAAATTTATGTAAGACTGAAATGAATAATTTCAAAAACAAAATGAATAATTTCATAAATGTTTAGTGTGATTATGTCATCAAAGAAGTAAATACAAATTTTCTAATAATGAGGATAACATGATGGATCAGATAGTAGAGAAATGTAATTCGAAAGATCTAAAGTAAAAATACTTATACTGGGTGATGATGCCCAGGCAAATGCTATTGAGGCCATTGAACGGCAACTCGATGATTTCGGTCAAGTATCTAAAACATCTGATATATATAAAATTGACAAAATACAATTGGTCGGAAAATTGAGAATGTTGTCGGTGTGGAAGTGTACGCAATACAGCAGATAGTAATATTTGCCCGGCAAGGAACCACTGTCTACAACGTGGGTTTATAAGCATTTAAGAAATGTATATTGGACTCAATCTAGCAAAAGGAATAGTTCTATTTTAAAGACAACAGATAAATATTCGAAGCTACTTTGACTTTGGTATTTTACTATAGGGTAGGCTGCTGATATTGATAGTATATTTATTCTGCAGAAGAGAGCTGTTCGTGCGATATACAAAATGGTAGAGAGAGAGTCGTTAACAGAAAAAATTAAAGAAATTAAAGTTATGACTGTGCATAGTCAATATACTATTGAGAATTTAGTAATAATTCTTTTAAGAGAAATTGCATACGTTTTTATAATCAACTACCATATGAAGCCACTGGAATATCTCTCAAAAAGTTCAAAGTGTTTATTAGACGCAAGCTTTTAGGAAAGTCTTATTAGTGTTAATGACTATATAAATAATAAAAAAGCTTGGTGTTAAACTGTATTATATGACTGTGTGTTTAGTTTTCGATAAGTTTGTAAAATGGTGGTAAAAATAAATAAATAAATAAATAAATATTTATACCTTGGCTGAGTTTATTGTGGGCTCTTCTCGGACCAAGGCGCATTTAGAACCCTCGTAACTTTAATTTCAAGTTTTCGACTATTATTACCACCATTAGATTAAATTAAATTATGACATAGTCCTGACATTTTAAAAGTGCTTGTAAACTAAGCCTAATTGAAATAAATGAATTCAGAATTTTTTGAATTCTTGAAAAAAAAAATTAAGATATCAAGCGATAACCAAAAGTTGAAGTTAGAAATGAAATTGCTAAGCCAAATTAATATATTTATTGCTTATGGTAGCGATAAAACTCATATCGTTACTGGATCCATTAATACTGATATTCAAGTAGCAGATCAGGTACAATTTTATGTCGCTATAAAAGATTGATGTTTTGCATTTCATGTGCTCCAGAGCAGTTCCAGAAAATACTTTAAAGAATCCTTTTGTCATGTGAGGGTGTGGTAAACTTCATAGACATATATTGTAGTTTATGAAGATAGAAATAAAGCTGAACATAATGCTAGATAACTTTTAGCAACTTTAAAAGAAAGCAATATTTATAAAAAGCTTCTAAACCCAAATAAGTGTATTTTTGTTGCAAAAGTATTAAATTTCTCGGCCATGAGTTATCAATACAAGGGGTTAAGCCCACTAAATCCCTTAAATTAGAAAAAATGCACAAATCGGTTGCATGCGCAACGATGCAAATCCTAATTTAGTTTAAAATTAAGTTAATTGCAGTGTTTATTCAGATAGTAACGGATCTCGTATCTTACGGCATTAAAGGGCTAACTGACGTTGAAAAACGTTACTGTCAAATGTAAAAGGAAGCACCTGCATTAGTCTGGACAGTTGAGCATTTCGATATATATGTATTCGGCAAGGATACGTTCGATTTAGAAACCGATTATAAACCACTGGAGGTTATATTTGGCAGCCGATCAAAAACATGTGCCCGAATTGAGCGTTAGGTACTTCATCTTCAAGCTTATAAGTTTAAGGTGCTATGTAAACCAGGCAAAACAAATATCGCCTATCTCGATTATGTGCCACAAATAACCCCCAGCCGTTTGATTCAATACGCTAGACCGTGTGCCTTAAAGATGAAAACATTAACAGAATTGTCTTTAGATTATAATAAAATTCGACTAGTTAAAGAAGCTCTGTCATCCAATAACTGGGATCCTTCAATAAATATTTATAGAATATTTGTAGCCGAACTATATAAAGGCCTTTTTTGGAGAGGAACTAAGATTGTCATACCTTTAAAGTTACGACACCAGGTTTTGGAGGCAATCCACAAAGGACATCCAGGAATTGGTACAATGAAAGCACGCTTACGAACCAAAGTATGGTGACCCAAAATAGACAGTGATGCTGAGAGATTTGTAAAAAGTTGTAAGGGTTGCACTTTGGTTTCTGCACCAAATCCTCCAATACAAATGAAACGTCGTGAGCTGCCATCTAAACCTTGGATTGACGTTGCAGTCGATTAACTTGGCTAGCGGACATCATCTTTTTGTTACAGTTGATTACTATAGCAAATACAAAGAAATTAAACCAATTAAAACGATAACACCTGCTGACGAAAAGTCTTAAAATTAGTCAATCTGAGAAATCAAATTGATTTAGAAAACGTATCAATTTCACAAATTAAAGATAAAGACAAAATAATGAAAGAAAAGGGGAAAGAATATGGAGACAGGAGAAGAAAGGCACAAGATATAGATATTGATTTTGGAGAGAAGGTATATCTCAACAACACATACGGTCTTAAACCACAAAGACCCTGAGTATAATATACGAAACGATAAGACAGGACAGGAGTTAATGAGAAATATTATTCACGAATTGAAGGTCAATGGGGAGTTTTAGGAGATGATAAAGATGGTTCGGATAAAATAAGTGATGTTAACAGCGAATAAATAATTTCTATTAATGCGAATGCATTAAAGATGTTTAGTTTTGTTTTGTTTCTAAATATATTTACAGTAAATTATTATTGTATATAAACTATATTTAAATATTTCAATTTGTCAAAAAAGGAGAGGTGTGATGACTATTGAATAAACGATAAAGTCGTGGAGGCACGGCGCGAGGCGGGGGGCGCGGGGAAGAGGCAACTTACCGCCAAGCCGAGCGGACGTGCAGACACGAGGTTGTCAAATAAATTATTTTGTGTTTCTTTATAAGCCTTACCTTGGTGACAAGCAGGACGTCACAAACATGAGGGTAATTTAAAAAATAATAATAAAAAAGAACAACCGACCTTAAAATCATAAAAAAGTTTCCATTAAATTAAAAGCAAAACATAACATCGTATGTGCTACCTTCTGATCAGTTAGTGCTGTATTAATTAAAGCCGTATCTGAAAATCCAGAATAATGAAATCGGACGGTCGAATTGAGAAACCTCCTCTTTTTTTTGAAGTCGGTTAAAAATGTGCTTAAAAATGACATTCCGATATAAATTAGGCTACGAACTTTTCAAATGTCCCTAGTATATAATGTTAGGAGCAAACAGGAAAGGCGCCATAATTGGATCTCGCTCCATTCTAAAATTTACCTCGGTCCGGCGCTGCTCCTACTATAGAACTGAACGCCGAAGCGACCGATGACGTCACTCACAGTCACAGATAATATCTTAGTTTAAATCTAGGTATCTTTTACATTAATCAGTGGAAATAGAGTATATTTTCAATGCGTACAATGAATTTAAAGGAATGACAGCAACTTTGGCGTTGGGGGGAAAGAAATGTAGAGTAATAAAACAAAAACAGGAAAACAGTTTCATATGTATTTAAATAGGTACCTGCATCATCATTACACATATTTCATTGAGACTGGAAGTCGGAAGCGAAATCAAAGCAAATTCCATGCGGACGAAGTCGTTAGCAGACAATAGCGCACTGGTGAATAATATTTTCTTCAACAAAACGCTGTTTTGCCTAAATGTATACAATTATACTCCTATTATTGGCACTCGTACCGCAGAATATATAGTAACAACAACAAGTAGTATAATGTCAATTGCTATTGAAAAAAACATTGGGAAGTCCTTTCAATGGGAAGGACTTACTTATTATGAAGTTTTTCGCACAACTGGAAAATGTCTATAATTAAAAATGTCATTCACATACATTTTTTTAATTTTTGAAGCGATAACGTTTGTAGAAAGAGACTCGACGTGCCACATGGCTACAGGCCAAGCTTCGATCCCTGGATGGCGCGAAGTTAATGATGATTTTTTATATGGATTCTGGACATTATCCGTGACTGTCAACCCTACCGACAAAGGTATAACATCGATCAGTTTTAGCGTTCTTGTATGATGTAGGTACTCGTAGCGTCTCTCAGGGGTATGGGTTTGGTTTGGTCGCCCGCAATATGGTTCAAGCAGGTACACCACTCGTATCTATACGCCTTGACAATTATATAAGCGTCCATGAATATTGTATACCTTCAGTAACTAAACTAGCTTCCCTTCCTAAATTGAATTAGCCTAAATTACCTAATTAATTGTCACTAAAAGTGTAGACAAAATTTAAAACGAATATTTAATAAAGATTCGACGCCATCGTCGACGACGTCCCGCGGGATCTCTTTAAGTTCTGGCATAATGAGTACCTCACCTATCATATTTCCATCTTTACAATTCAATCTATCACTGTGCCAGATTTTCTCAAGATCGACTCAGCAGGAAATCAGAAATATGTAACAACTTCCTCATGCATTTATCTTAATAAATAAATGCGAAAGGTCATTTATCACGAAATCTCGAAAACCGCTTGACGTACAAAAATGAAATTTGGCAGGGAGGTAGTCTATAGTTAGTAGGTATCCGCTAAGAATTTTGCGGTAGGGCCGGATTAAGGAGGTCTAAGGGCGGACAAAGTCGCGGGCGTCCGCAAGTAATATTATAATGAAACGTGACGCAATACGAGGTAGACAGTACATCTTCATCAATACCAACAGACCAGCGAACCCTACACGGTATGGGAGGCTTAGTATTAGTATTCCAGCCCTTAATATTATGATTAATCGTGTCAATCGGGGTCTGAAATCAAATTTCCCCGCTAAGACGGTGACCTGGTTTAGTGCGTTGCGTGTTGTCCGAGCGGACAGCGGGCGGGCGGCGCTGGTGGTACGTGGCTGAGGGTCAGTCCGAGCCTCGCGCCCTCCGCGCCCGCTCGTCGCCACTCGCGCCAGCCCCCACATGGCATCGTCTAGCCTCTTGTTATGGAAAAGCGCGCAGTCAGCGGCAGGGGCGAGCCCATCCCGTCCATACTCAAGAAACCCAAGAAGAGCTACGATCTACTCGACAAAAGCTCCAAAATCAAACGGAACGGCTACAAAAAGGTTGATGTAAACACTCCCCTGCCCCAGGGCTGTACCCCGCTGATGTACGCTTGTCAGCAGGCGAACTACAAGTCTGTTGTCGACACACTCAACAAAGACGTGAGTTTACTTTTTAGTGTTTGCCAGCACATACGCCATTAAACAAGTATCTATACTAATATTATGAAGAGTTTGTTTGCTTTAACGCGCTAATCTCAGGAACTACTGGTCTGATTTGAAAAATTCTTTCAGTGTTAGACAGCCCATTTAACGAGGCTATAAGCTATATTTTATCCCCGTATTCGTACGGGAAACGGGAACTGTACGGGTCTACTAGTTGTCAATAACGTAGCGTAAGGTTGCCTAAAGTAGTACCACACGTAGCCAAGATTACAGTATCATTTACTGTAAGAAGTACGACTCCAGACAACCTAACCTTACTTTATTGACAATGTTGAGCATGTGCGAGAGACCTGTGTACGTTGTTTTATTAGACAGGTAAAAGCAGACTGTTCGCGGTATTTTGGCGCAGTACTGTTGTATTAAGCGATGTAAATCAAGAGTTTTTAATGGTGTGGAAATATGAAACGTTAGCTTTGTGCCTAGTGTCAGGGCGCACGCGATGTAGCCAGTCTTCCTGTGACGCGAGGCGACTGGCAAAGGCATCGTATCGTTTCGCGTCGTCTTGTAAACAATACATCACGACAAGCTACTTCCATCACGTGTCAGTCACGATTACTTTTTTTAAATCGCAAATGAATGTGCATTTCAAATGGGCATTATAAACACGTTATTGTTTGTTTGCTTATGAGTATTATACACATAAAGTGGTCACATGCGAACTTGTAGTCCATAAATATTTTTCGTCCAAGAAATAAACAGTAGCCCGAAGTTACTGCCGTTTCATCCCGTGCCTCAGAGAACACGTTTTAAGCTGGTGGTCCTGGTCATTAATCTGTTAGAGATCAAAAGTTAAACTTTGTCACCTTAACGGAACTTAACGGAACCTGGGGTCCTTTAACCCGCATTGGAGAAGCGTATTTAAAAGAGTGGTTCTGAAGTGTGGTAAAAGCCCAGTTGAAATGATAATTCTGCAAAAAGCATATTTATTCGTACATACCTTCCGAGTTAACGGTGATGATCACTTGTTTATTTTTCAGATAATTTCAGATTTTTTTATCAATGTCACTGTAACATTTGACTGCGTTAATCGTGAGTGACAATGCCGTATAAGCTAAGCAATAACATCCTAATATTGAAAAATTTGATAAACCCCCGAATGTCATGAAATTATTAATTACACTCTCGATCAAGTCGTTAATGTTGTCTTTCAGTGCGCTTTCATTTGAGACCCCACTCGAGTATATTTGCAGACATTCAGTTATTGTGGGCAGTTGTGGGCAGCTGCAGCTGGATGAGCGGTTGGTTTATGGGGCTTCATACCTATTAAGGTATTCAAAGATTTAACTAACTTTGTTTTTTTGAATCCTGGCTACGCCCATGGACAGACAGACACGTTAAACTTTTAACACCCTTCTTTTTGCGACGGGGCTTAAAAATAATCAGTAGCACCTAATTCTTTTTACTACTTTTTAGGTACCACATGAAACTCTCAGTAGAGAAATAACAGCTCTAGCTGTCGATCCCGATAATGATCATCAACATTCTGAAAAGACAAGACAGAGTCAAATATTATAAACCTATACCCGTCAACCCTTTCATCCTTTATGGTATAAAAAAACTAAGAACATAAGCTTCTTGAATATTCGTTGCGTGAACCTTGGTGCTATTAAATTGAAAGCTTTCAAGGAAATGTACCTTACGAGCGCACAGCGGGCAAACATCGAAGCGCAGGGCACATAATAGCTATAGTATGCGCGTTATCATCTGAGTCGTCCGGTCATAAAAGTCAAAAAAGATAGGAATGTGCAGCGCGCCTACCTGCGCACCCTAATTATCGATAAACGGCTACCTGCGCACGTGCTAATGATGAGTCAATAATGATTTGGACGATTCTGATTGGTCGGTTTCTAATGTAATTGCATTGCGTATTTTTTTTGCTATAAATGTGTTTACTGCAATTAAATAAATACATTCATGTGTTACTCGTTGCGCACTATGGATACTTTATTTTCTAACGTTGATCTGAAGAAATTACATGGCGATATTAGCCCTCAAGCTCGAACACTGATTCACAACGTATTCCTGTTTCTCAATGAATTGAAAAGTTTATTTAGTTAATAATTATATAATATGAAATATGTATTATATTAAATCAAATATTGTTAATTTTTTTAATTTTGTGAACAAGATACGATAATAAACTTTACTTATCGATAATATGTCTTTCATTGTTACACCCTTCACTAGACGGCTCCATAAGACCCATAAGTGCAAGCGAGATAGATATAGAGAAATGATTTATGGCCCTAAGACTCAGTTGTTAACGATAGTAGTATAGAAGTCAATCAATAGGTGTATAGTATATTTGTGACACGTTAAGAAGACCATTATAGAATATAGTAGTGTTGTAAATTTTATCAAATATTATCTATTATTATAACTAGGTATCATGATTATCTGCTTATTTAAACAGCCCATTACATGCCTTATTTATACTAGAGAAGATTTGGAGCGTAGGCCCACTATGGTTTCATCATTATCAAATTCGGCTCACTTCTGTGCTCGAGTCTCCTCTCAGAATGAGAGGGGTTAGGCCAATAGTCCACCACGCTGGCCCAATGCGGATTGGCAGACTTCACACACGCAGAGAATTGAGAAAATCATCTGGTGTGCAGGATTCCTCACGATGTTTTTCCTTCACCATTTGAGACACGTGATATTTAATGTCTTGAAATACACACAACTGAAAATTTGGATGCACACAACCGGATTTAAACTCACATCCTCCGAAATCGGAGGCAGAGGTTACATCCACTGGGCTCACCGTGGTTTACAGACTATTAAATGCGAACGTGAGTTTGCTTATACCTACTAGAGTTCTTAACGGATTATGATGCGGTTTCCACAGTAAGACAAAAATAAATTTGGAGCCACACACCTTAGTCTGTTTTGTTCAACTATATTAAATGAAAAAGTTTCCAGCAAATTCTTTGCTAGTTGACAATAAAGTATACTGCATGCTGTTTTAAGCTGTATTACGTTACACACTTCAAAACGGCCCTCATAGCCTGCTGCTGCTTGATAAACAAACAACAAACAGCCCCTACGTATGGACTACGTTCTCAGGCGGCGCGTCGTAACGCCGTCAGATATGACACGTTGTGTTTAACGTGTTAATGATGCAAGGGAGAATTGTCTCATATACATATGTAGGTAAATAATAGATATTGTCCTTACTATGAGTACGTTGATAGTCTAATAAGTTGGAAGTTAGATCTTCAATCAGGAGTTTTGTTGTTCAATCTTGGGTACTTGTCTTCGATTTTGTTGCCGTTCGCTTTGACGTCGATTCTAAAATAAAGGTGCACTGACTCTACAACGTTTAATTTTATCACAATTGAACTTTGTAGATCCAATAAAAGGATGGTCTGATCTAGAAAAAGTGGATTTATTCGGGTCTGGTGACTTTGTCGCTTAGATTTCTGCAGACAAATTATACGTTATTTATAATTAAAATATGAAAATAACGTGTAATAACGTGTTCAGTATTTGAAGGTTTGTATAATTCGATCAAACAACTAGACCGCCCTAAAGCTGCATAATAGCGAAGGACCTCCATTTGAGTTAGAGTTAGCGAGTTAGCTAAGCGTTTCTATACCTACTCCTAACAAGTTAGTCCGTTTCCATCTTAGATTGCATCATCACTTACCATCAGGTGAGATTGTAGTCAAGGGCTAACTTGTAAAGGATAAAAAATATATATTAGTGTGATTATCATCTCAACAGCCATCATCAGTGCGCATCCGAGACCGCGGCCTCCGCTGCGCGCTGCATTACTGCGCGTCGAGCGGAGCGGGCGCGGGCGCGGGCACGGCAGCGGCGCGGGCAGCGTGCGCCGACCGCGTTTTGATGGCGGCGCCGGCGCTGGCCGACGCGCGCGACGCCGACGGGCTCACGCCGCTGCACCTCGCCGTCGTGCACGGGAACGTGCCGCTCGTGCAGACGCTGCTCGCCGCCGGCGCTGACGTCAACGCTAAGGACAACGAGCAGCATACTGTTGTTCATTGGGCTACAGGTAACGTTATACAACCCACCACCTCCAGTGGCCACGTTGACCTCACATTTATTCGGGCTGAACCGTGGGAGGGAGAGCTCGGTTCTTGCTCTTTTTCTTAGGCCGTCTTCTTGACTCCCTAAAAGTTATTTACTCGTCGCCCTTGACCCTTTGTGTGCACTCTCTCCCTTCTGGGACAGCAACGTCATTAAACGACGGATTCACCCCGTCCCCTGCGGACTCATCGCTGGCATACGCCTCAAATCTAGTCGCCTCTTATGCCATTAGTGCGAACCGAATCATCGCTAAAGACATCGAGCTGCTTTTGTTCATTGGTCTACTGGGCCAACGCTTGGAAAACGAATAAATATATGGGATGACATTTGTTATCGACAGGTCACGTGATCAAGATCTGTCATTCCCATACATTTTTTTAGTTTTCGAAGCGTTAGCGATTGTAGAAAGAGAACCGACGTGCTACATGGCGACAGACCCAGGTAAGCTTTACTACGGTATCAAGATGGTTCTTCGGAATAGTAACAGCCGCTTCAGAATAGGTACAACGCGATCGAAGTTGTAAAAGTTAAAACAATTGGGTTCAATTGGGAAAATATTGAACAGTTAGAAATGGCGTGCTCAGTACGACTCTACGACTGCACACACTAGGTCAAAGCCATTCAGAGGTGATGTAATGTGGGTTGAACCAAATTGTGTTATGACTTTTTATTTTAAATTCATGCAATAACCGGGGCATGCGGGCAAACAATTGTTCATTTCTTTATTATTCCGGTCAAATATACATATAGAAACGAGTTTATTTATAAAACTATGCAGATTAAGTATCACAGATATTTAATAAGTAATATAACTTAACCACAGTTACGCATATTTCTATTTCAAGGAATGAAGTTCCGCCTTTAAGTTCTCCATCCCTTGCCGTTAAGCCTTCTCCTCTAAAAGTACTTTAACAATATTTTATTCGATCACGGCTTTTTTCATACCTACGTGAAATTTTAATTTCACGTATCTCGTATGTTATGCAAATCTATCCGAAGTACATAAATAAAAAGTCTTTCTTGCTCTAAACAAATTTTTGATATGTATAATGAAAAAGCAAACAGATTTCAACCATCATGTTTATCAAAATACATAGTTACGTAAAACACAGTTGAGGATATCGAATCTATTGAAGGTTAGCTCAGTAAATTGGTTCGCAGAGCACTTCATTGGTGGAGGCAACGATGCGATGTCACTCAGCCGTGAATCCGAGTTCACATTATCATCGTAAAACGACACGCGCCTGTTACAACTTACCACAATTTGCCAATCATTCCTCGCTCTATCTAGTTGTTGTTTTATCAACTCTACTGGTAATTTTGAAGCCTACTTGAAATAAGCTGGTTCCCTGGGAAATGGGGAATGCCCTACACGCTACATGCGTTGACACATTAGCACGGTGTTTCAGCGAGACAGAATCAAGATCGGGAGCCGCAGCAGAAAAACCAGTAAGTGGCACAAGTATGCCTCTGTGACTGAGAGTTTACATATTTGTTACTTTTGCCGTGGAGATCCCTGGGCCATGGAGTCACAGTGCCAAAAAAATCCTCCGAATAACAACGGCTAGTTGCCAAAGGTAATAAAAAGGCTGGCTCATTTTTTGCGCAAAGGATCAGCCTGGCTGTCAACGCGGAAATGCAGTCAATAATCTTTCAACCATTTCCCGTGGGCATGACTTGTAAAGTTATTGGGATAAGTTAAGCTTAAGTTCTTTATTGCACAGAAAAAAAAACCTACTACTGATTCTTACGGACAGTATCGATACTCTATAAAATGCTGTATTGGATTCCTATAAATCCGGACCACAGACAATAATTTCTGGCAAAATAATGAACCTGCTCACCATGACTGCGCCAGCGAAGCCTCTTCTTAGGCTTTTCGACTTGGGCCACCCGGACGGTTCCAACCAAGGTCACTATTGCGTCCTGTCCTGTCCTTCTCTATCGTTCCATCCACGAAGGTATAAGCATTAGTTATTCGTAAAAAAATGAATAATGAATGTCTATGTAATTTATACTTTGTACCTATTTACCTACCTAACTAATAAATTCATGTGGATAGTTATGTATTTATCGCAATTTAGTTGTCCGGCAGACATGGCCTTTTCTTTCACCGTGACCTTTGCTAGAAATTACATTATAATAGCCCTGAGTGATTTAGAATCACGAAACGTCAAACATTATTACTGTAAGAAAAGTATTTCCATATAATTTCTTTGATTACAATCACAACTAATAGGTACCACAGAAAACACAATACTTAGTACAAGTTTAAGATCAATTATTGGCATTTAGCTATAAGGCAATTAAACATATTAGTGCTGTATTAAGGAAGGTTTGAAAATGGATAGTTTATTCAATCCCTGGCTTTAAATAAACCAACGAGTAATAAACGATTTCTAGAACGGGGGAGTTACAGAGGAGGCTTTTGTACGGTAAATACAATATTGTGCAAGAATCCACTGACTCTCCATGATTATTGAAACGATTTACACGGATAAAGATCATAAGAAGATTTAAACATTGGTTTCATCTCTTAAATCCAGATGCAGCTGGCATTTATTAGGGCATTTAGCTGAAGATAAAATGCTATATTTACTCGAGCTGTGAATCAAACCCAGTAACTTACAATTGAAATCTCAGCATTTCCAACTACGCCAGTTAGTTGTCGAATTAAATTACTCGCTCTACGAGTAGATAGTTACGAATCTTTCACGAAGTATTTTATGGTAGGGAATACGTTTCAGGACTGAATTATTAACCAGGCGTTTAGACAGAGTAACCAAAGTTTGTATGTCGTTGTTAAGGGGGTGTGGGGTGTCCAGCGGTTCCGTTATTGAGCGGCGAGCAAGGTCGGGCCCTTGAACCCGGGCGGGTACTCTATCTAGGACTCGGCTGTACACGAAAATACTAAAAAAGGTCAATACGAATGAGTCAGCATTTGGTCATATGGATTGGCAAAGATCGCGAATTTGATTGTACTCGTACCTTTATTATAGAACTAGCGGACGCCCGCGACTTCGTCCGCGTGAAAGTCGTAAACTTTCAACTACCCCTATCCTACCCCTGCCCTACCCCTACCCTACCCTACACTACCCCTACCCTACCCCTACCCTACCCTACCCTACCCCTACCCTACTCATTAAGGCTGCACTTCTTTATTTATTCCCTCCCCCGCGAGTCGCGTCGAGCGCGGCAACCGTTACACAAAAATAATCCATATAGCATGAATTAGTATTCACGCGCGATGGCTTAGCGTATTTCTTGTATAACTTTGGTGTATCTTTACCGATTTTTATGATTCTTTTTTTATTGAATAGGTAATAATGTTAACTTTTTTAGTTAGGGATGAGTGATGAGTGTTATAAACATGAGAGTTGACAAATATAATTAGAAAGCTCCGAACTGCTAAGCTATCGGGAGTTACACGTGTTATTGTAAGTCAACCATAACAGATAGACATATATATGCTGTTGTGTTTTTATAGATAATTTTAAGGAGAACATTTCCGTCATACATGATTTCTATGTAGCTTTAACCATTAAGGCTGTACACGCGACGGAAGCTTAAAAAATTGAGTAACTTCTCCCGTTTTCTCAACATTTCTCTTCACTGCTCTGCTCCTTTTGATTGTAGCGTAATGAAATGTATACTATAACCTGCCCAGGAGTATGTTGAATAATTGTACCAAGTTTCGTTAAAATCCGTCCAGTAGTTTTTGTTTCTATAAAGAACATACAGACAGACAGACAGACAGACAGACAGACAGACAGACAGACAGACAGACAGACAAAAAATTTACTGATTGCATTTTTGGCATCAGTATCGATCACTAATCACCCCCTGATAGTTATTTTGGAAATATATTTCATGTACAGAATTGACCTCTCTACAGATTTATTATAAGTATAGATTACTTCGAACTTTCGTTATAACTGTACGGTCATTATCTTCTGATAATAATGATTGTTAAATATTTAGCTTCGAACCCTTCTCCTATATGTCCCCCTATCTTTAGGAAAGCCTTGTTCTATAGCGGGCAGTTAAAATGGGAGATAATGATAAGGAGGACATAACACATAAGAATATGGAGGACATGAAGAGGAGTGACATAAAAATCCGTCGCTAAGCGGCCTCTCACAGACCGATAATAATAATCCACAGACAGCATTCCGATTTGCTGATGCAGCTCTTTGAATTTCACACACAAACGTATCTGTCCACCGCCTGTTAGTACAGGTAAACCTTAATATTCCAACCAAAGTTGAAACCTAAAATAAGAGGCTAACAGACGCTTGCAACTTCTTAACCGGCCCTGTCTACTAGTGACCTTTCGCTTGTATATATTTAGATAAAAAAAAAAAAAGATGTATGCAAATAGTGTGATATATAACCAACAGTGTGCGGCGAGGTGGGTGCACTGCGCGCGGTGCTAGCGGCGGGCGCTGACGCCGCCACATCGGACCAGCATGGTGGGTTCCCGCTGCACTACGCGGCGCAGATGTGCGGCGCGCCGGCCGCCACCGACCACCAGGTGCGACACGATGTACAACAGTGTGCGGCGAGGTGGGCACGCGCTGCATATCAGAGCAACACGGCGGGCTCTCGCTGCAGCTACGATTTTATATTTCGTAAATTGGCTGAGGTTTGGTCTAGTGGTAGGCAGCGGTCATGGGTAGTTACCACCCATCGGCAAAAACGCCGAACACTCCACTATGATGTCGCGTAGAAACCGTCAGAAGTGTTCCTCTAATAAAATTACACTTCTTCCAAGTTAGCCCGCTTCCATCTTGAGTGCATCGTCACTTATCATCAGGATGAGATCTTAGTCAAGGCACAGAAAACATATGTCAAGGGCTAACTTTTCATTGAATAAACAGAGTCCATGTCTAGCTGCGGACGTCCATCGGCTGTTAATGATGATGCTTATGATTCCGGATCAGCGCACGCCCGCGACTTCGTCCGCGTGGAATTCAGTTTTTCACAAATCCCGTGGGAACCATGCATTTTTCCGGGATGAAAAGTAGCCTGTGTGTTAATCCAGAATAAAATCTATTTCCATTCCAAATTTCAGCCAAATCGCTTCTATAGCCGCAGCGTACTTACACACAAACTTTCGCCTTTATAATATTAATGTGATGTTAATAATTTATATTTTTGACGGCCTCCGTGGCGCAGTGGTATGCGCGGTGGATTTAATGACGGAGGTCCTGGGTTCGATCCCCGGTTGGGCCAATTGAGGTTTTCTTAATTGGTCCAGGTCTAGCTGGTGGGAGGCTTCGGCCGTGGCTAGTTACCATCCTACCGACAAAGACGTACCGCCAAGCGATTTAGCGTTCCGGTACGATGTCGTGTAGAAACCGAAAGGAGTGTGGATTTTCATCCTCCTCCTAACAAGTTAGCCCGCTCCCATCTTAGATTACATCATCACTTACCATAAGGTGAGATTGTAGTCAAGGGCTAACTTGTAAAGAGTAAAAAAAAAAAAAATTCAACTGTACGACAGAGTCGCGGCGCCGCGCTGGAGGTGCTGCGCGCGCTGGTGCGCGAGGGCGGCGCGCGCGTGGTGGTGCGGGACGCGGACGGACGCACGCCGCTGCTGTGGGCCGCATCCGCCGGCTCGGCCGCCGCCGTGCTGGCGCTGCACCAGGCCGGCGCCAGCGTCGACGACGCCGACAGGTTAATTTATAGATAGAAACTGTTGACGGTCCCACGACTCTTAATACAGTGATGCCCAGCGGTATCACCCGCTTTGATTTCATTCCCGGAGGCAGTGGCGGTCTAGACCATTGCGAGGCTCCAGGCGGCAGGTTTTTGCAAGGCCCTTTGTCTTCCGTAAAAAGTACTCGTATGTAATGCGAAAGTAGGTCTACTTATTTGGTTTAGGCATTTGTCATGTTTTACGAGAAATTCATAACTTATAAAAAATATGTAAATTATCAGTTTTAAAACATTTTACAAAATTAAAAAATATTAAAGATTTTTAAATTGATGGTTGCGGCTTTTTTTTAATAATTCATTACTATTGTGCAATCAGCTGCAACAGCTTTAAGCAAATTGCTTGTGAGTACTTTATGGCCTTCCAGTGGATGCGGTTTTTTCTAAAACTAAAATCTTTAATTAAGCCCAATGATATAACGAGCTATTTTTTCAATTGAAAATGAGCTACGTCATTTTTGATTGAAAAAATAGCAAAGGCTGAAAGATAGAAAAGAAAGAAAGAAAATAAGTTTATTCACTTTTTAGTCACTTTTTAGTGTCACAAACAGTACATCCTATCTTAGATATTACATGACTGTCTGTGACACCAAACAGAAAGGGTTTACAGCTCAGCATTAAGGTGATCTTGTATCATCAAATTTTGTTTTAATAATTTAATTGATTGGGTCTGCTAATTTCTCTATACAAGTAAAATGATAGCTAAAAATTTCAAGCCTTTTTAAGCCAGTGGGTATGGACCGGTAGGCAGAAGATATTAAATCATACCCAGATGTAATTTGTTTGTATGTTATCTGTTTTCACAGAGACGGATTGACTGCTCTGCACTGCGCAGCAGCCCGCGGCCACACCGAAGCCCTGGAGACGCTGGTGGGGCTGTGCGGCGCGCGCGTCGACGTCGCCGACTCGCACGGCTGCACCCCTTTACATTACGCCGCGGCTTTAGGGCATGCTGACGCTACTTCCGCCCTACTCGTCCATGGTGCTGATTCACATCGACAAGACCGCAGGGGCAGAAGTCCTGCGCACACTGCTGCCGCTAAAGGACAGATAGAGACTGTCCGTATACTGGGTAAGTTTGAGAACATTCGTGAATTCGAATTCAGGATGTGTTGATGAAAGATTAGTCATCATCATCATCATCATCATCCACTTATTTGAAAAAGCCCACCTAATACAGAGCCTGGCCACTTCTTACAGGAAGATTTGGAGCTTCGACTGACTTTGTCGCTCCAATGCAGATAGTCGGGCTTAGAGTTTCATGTTCTACTCTGTATCTATCGCGATCACTATTAGATAACAAAAATAACAACCAACGGATCAACGTGCTCTTCGAAGCACGGGGAGTAAGACCAGCATTTTCCCAACTCTGGGCTGCTATTGAAAATTTCTTGGATGGCCGAAAACCGTAATATTTCATAGCCTGTTCGAATTTTCATGATCTGTAACCAACAACGTAGTTGAATATAATGGGTGTTATTTGCAGGCTCAAGGGGAGCAAATTTATGGTTGAGAAACTCCAAGGGAGACTTGCCTTTACATGAAGCAGTAGCATCAGGACGCAGAGAATTAGTGAAATGGTTACTTGATGGAAGACCTTCACAAGTCAATGCTACAAATCATGAAGGGAGAACGCCTTTACACATTGCAGCGGCCACTGATAATGCAGATCTTTGTCGTTTATTACTAGACCGTGGCGCTGAAGTTAACCCTGTAGCTAGATCATCAAAAAATGAACCCTTGACTCCGTTAGACTGTGCAGCGAGCAGAGGACATAGATCGACAGCTAAGTACTTGCAGATGCACGGAGGTTTACCAGCTTCTAAGCTATCAAATACCCAAGTTATTATAGATAGTACCCAAATCACTGGGTTACCTACTAGAAAAGTGACGAGTACAAAAATTGATGTACGTGATCGAATAAGAATCGAAAAACGTGAAGTAGTTGAACTTTCGAGTCCCGGTTCAGAGAAGCGTACGATAGTTAAACAAAGAAGTGAGGTTAATTCATTAAGTTCATCATCAGATGAGCGTAAAAGTAAAAGAAAGCAACAAACTGAATATAATGACCGATATCGAGATCGAAGAAAAAGGTTATCTGAAAAACAAAAAAGTTTTAGTGATGGCTACGATAGTGAGTTTGAAGGACGCGAGAAACGAAAAGATTATAAACATAAAGTGAAAAAGGATGTAAAAGATAAAAAGAATAGATCAAAAAGTGAGCCTAGTAGACGAAGTAAAGAAAGCGCAAAGCAACGTAAATATTATAGATCTACTTCAGAAAGTTCAGAATCATCGGAATCATCAGATCATTCTAAAAAAAGAAAGAGCAAGCGACATAAAAAGCGTCATAAAAGAAAATCTTCGTCTACGACTGAAAGTAGTTCAGAGTCAAGTGACCGTCAAACTACAAAACGAAGAGGTAAGAAAACATCTATACATATTGAACATGACGATGAGAAACAAAAAGTCAATATTGTAAAATATAAAAAAATAGAAACTCCCCATCAAAGTTCAGAAATACCAGAAAACGATAAAGACGATGCAGTAACCGACAAACTACCTGAACACACCGATGTGGAACCTAAAGAAAGTCAACTGGGCAAAACCAAATCTCCTAGTGAAACAGAAACGGATACTCTTTCAGTTAAAACTAATATGGTTATAACAGAAGCTCAAATTCATATGGAACGTGAATCAAGCCAACATGGTAGTTCAGAATTGACTGTTACTATGGATTCATCGAATAATGTATCAATAGAAACTACAAACTTGTCTGTAACACATAAGGATGGAAGCGAAAATGTACCCCAAGAAACTATACAAGAAAAACTACTCGAAAAAGAGACCAAATCTGAGTTGGTAGGAGAACAACCTGAAACAAAAACTGAAGAAATACCACTTGATACTCTAACCACAGAGAATATATTAGAAAAAAAAACATTAGATACTGCTGAAGGAAGTGAAACCAAAACTTCTGATGATGTTGAGCCACCGAAGTCTGAGCCCAGTGTAGATGTTGAGACTAAAAAAGAATCATCCAGTGACAAAGAAATTAAAACTTCAGACAAAGAATCTACAGAAAAATCAACAGAATTAGTTGAATCACCTAAAGAAGGATCTTTAGACAAAAGTCGTAAAACTTCATTTACAGTTTTATCAGGACCTGATGAAGTTAAAAGCGACACTACCACCAAAGAAATAAAATCAACTTTGGAGAGTGCTAGTGATGAATTAGTTGATTCACAAGACAAAAGCCTTACTGTCTCGTTTTCTAATAAAGATGAGGTGTTTAAAATCAAGGACACAGATGCGTCTGAACATTTAATGGGGGAACATATAGAACATAAAGAAGTACTTGAATCTGGAGATATGACTAAAGAAACTGAAACTAAAGATAGCTTTGAATCTACAGAAAAAAATATTGAGTCAACTGCCAGTGGCGATAGTATTCCACCCGCTGATAAAGGCATTATAAAAATTTTAGATGATGGTACTTCAAATGACACGGTACAACAAAGTTTTGAACAAGATGACCAAGTACCATATGACACAAATTTGCAACGATCACAAACATCTCCTAGGCGATTAAAGTCGTCAAAAGATAGCCACAGCAGCAGTAGAAAAAGCAGTATTTATGAAACCGAAAGTTACAAAGTTCTTTCTGACACTGTAGGAACAGCTGAAGTAGTGGGCACTGGTATATTAAAAAAACCAAGTGTAGGGGATGATGAACAAGATCAAAGTTATGAACAAACTCTACGTAGAGATAGCTCATTCGGAAGAATCCCAAGTATAAGTGACAACGAAATTTATTATAGTCACTCAGAAGCTAATGGTAGAAGGAAACGTTTTCGTAAAAAAGGTAGAACGAAAAGCCGATTGACAATAAGATCTAAAAGTGAGAATTCCGAAAGGGGCTACGAATCTAGTGGCTTAATGGATTCAGGTTTCGAACCTAGCCCACGACCGGTTCAGCGTTGTATAATGAGTCCGAGACTCAATGCTTATTACCAGCAAAGAAAAAGTGCAAAAGTTACGGGAACGTCCGATAGTAAAATACCGGTGCGGAAGCCAGGAGACAAAAGAGCAGTCGACATGCGGTCGGTTACACAACAAATACAGACTAATATGAGAAGGTAAGCTTTTTATGGTAATAGTGCAATCGATGGAACCAAATAAGTTTAAGTTTATAACAGAATTGCAAGTTGCGAGCACCTTTCTTTTTAAATACACAGCAAGCCTAAGAACAAAGCGGTAGTATTTAATTTTTTTAATAAACTATCAAACCAGACCAAACCAAGTACGTTTATGTTTATACGTTGTATTGAAGTTCAAGTACGTATACATATAAATTGCACATTTAACTAACGAGGCACGACATTAAATGCACTTTGAATTGAATGCTGTGCATCGAATTAAGCACTGAAGTTGTATCTTTTTCAGATATTACTGCGAACGAAAAATCTTTCAGCATTTACTGGAACTGAAACGTCTGCAAATAAGGACGAGTAAAGCGAACGAAGCCGTTCTAGTCAAACGTACAATAGACGAATACAATAAATCGAGTTTGGCTCACGTGGGTTTGGGGCCTTACAACAACACGGATTACTCGTTTAGCAGTTTCGAAAAATTTCTGTACAATAGCCTCAGAAAGTTACAAAAAAGTGGCAAGAGACAGTTAGATAATTTACCAGAAAAGCCAATAGACTTTGACTATGGGGAGAGTGAGTTATATAAAATGAGCTCTATACCTGACAACCCTTGTCTCTGCACCAGTAAGACTCATCGGTGTTTCCATGCAGTGCATGCATATACTGGAATTCCATGTTCGGCTTACAGTAAGTTATATCCTTTAAAAGCTTACAATGTTCTTAGTGTTCTTGGCCTTTCTGAAAATAAATTATAGAAATTCATTTATCTAAGTTGGCCTTGTACCTGGCCTGGTTGTAGGATTTGAATGAAGAATCCTTTAGCAATAGTTTCCTTGATGAACTTTGCGCTTTCAGACTACATTGTCTCACAGGTTTCCCATTTACTTTCACCAAAATCGAGACGCCATTGGCATTGACTCGTGAAAAACGTTTCGCATCGATGTTTCTAATGGCTATGATGTTGTAGAACATTGGATGTGTAATGTCCTTCCGGCGTCAGTGTTTCGTGATACGTAGAATCAGTGTACCTTAAAAATAAAAGTGTATAAAAATAATGAATTTAATTTCATATTTAATTGCAGTTCCTTATAAATGGAATCACCATACAATGCCAAAACCAGTAACAGCAGGCGCGACGGCCAAATCCAAAGGGTTTCTACCTAAAATAAATTCTAAGCCACCATCTGGGAAAGCTCACGTAACTCTCGAAGTATCTCATGGCACAGATAAACAACTGATAGCGTTGCCAGCTGAGAAACTGGATAGAAATAAGAAATACTACGTAACATTTACAGTGAAAGGTTCAGAGCCGACATCCGACAATGACAACGCTTCGCCGAAGTCTACCAAGATTGTTCGAAGTGGCTAGTTTTAAACACTATATAGATAGAACTACACTAAAGCTGACGCTTTAGGTTTTCAAGGTACTCTCAAGCCCTTGATACTGTGCCTTTATTAATAGGCTAAAGAATATTAAAGCTTGATAAATAAATTAGGGATGAATTTTGAGAATAAATACGTAACTATTCAATATTTTCAATGATTTGTTAGAATTTCGACAAAATTCTAATATTGTTATTATTAATAGTTTGAAATATATATTACCAGATAAATCAGCGAGGTGTAAAATTTATCTATTTTTGATTTTGTATACTTATCACTGCCATTTTATAAATTTTGCTTAAAAACCCTACGAATTGTGATATCGGTAGTTTAGAAGAAGTATTATTTGTTTTATAAGTTATTATTAGATGCTCTATTAGTTAGAAGTCAGAAAAGAATAACTATTATAGCATATTTTTGTAATTTTATCTATAAATTAATCTGTATTTTATTATTTACTTTAATTTAGATATTAGGTATACAAACGAACTTAAACTGTGAACAACACGATATTGTATTAGTATTCTAATCTATCTCTCTTTGTCATACAGAGATTACCGATGTATTTAAAAATAAGGCTAAAGAAGAAATTTTCATCACAAAGACAATAGGTATAAAGATATTGGAATTATATAATACCTTTCTTCAAAATTATCAAAGAACAGCGATGATCTCTGTAGGTAGTTTAATATTTAAGTAGATAAGACGAGTTGCCCCACGTAATGTTCGAGTCATCGAGTTAATATAATATATGAAGTACAGTTTTATGGTTTGTTAATTTATTTGGAGCTGAATCGATCAAGACATTTTTAGCAACTCAATTCAACAACTGCAGTGCATTTTTCTTAAACAACATCGTCGCCGAATTTCTCATCAATAAGTCCATTTTTCATTTATCCTCTTCTGTCAGCGAACTTTAACTTTTAGATTACAAGCCCTTGGAAATAATTTACCCTTTTTTTGATATAGTTACAATCTTCTAAGCGTTATTCACGTTGGCTCATTTCACAGGTTATTTTTTCCAACGGCTTGTAGTATTTGTAGAAATTCCGTTGCGGCAGTTTAGGGTTTGCACTGCTGAGCTCGAGTCCCCTCTCAGAATGAGAGGGGTTAGGTCAACAGTCCACGCTGGCCCAATGCGGATTGGCAGACTTCACACACGAAAATAATTAAGAAAATTCTCAGTCATGCAGATTTCCTCACGATGTTTTTCTTTCACCGTTTGAGACACCGTTTTTAAAATGCACATGGCTGAAAACAAATGCAAATGCGAAATATGGTGACCCTACAATGTGTGGAATTAAATTGAAAGTAAATGGAAAGGAAGATGCTGAAGTTACTTAAAATAATTCTTATATTTTTTTATTCAATGACAATTACTAGCCAATTATTGCTTTCTGATGTTAAAGTTAAAGGCTAACTTGAAAGAGGTATAAGATTTTTTTCAAGATTACAAGATCAGATTTAAACTTGATCAAATAGAAGACTGGACTTATATTTCAAACTAAGGTGTGAAATAAAAGACATATTAGTTAACATTAATATATTTATTAGTTGTTTTCATAAATAATAGAATAAGCAAATTAAAGCAAACGTAAGCCTACTAAAGATAGCTTCTCGAAAAAAAATCATTATTTCGAGATAAGTTCGGCTAAAGCAAAATTATTACATTATAGTCTTAGCTGTTTCACATCTGATAACATGTCTAAATGCTCTACTATATCTAGTAGTATCAGTAGAAGTAGCATTAGAAGTAATAGCACTAATACAACTAGTAGTACTCGTAAATGTTGTCGGTACTATACGCCTAGTAGCAAAGCGACGCCGGCGAGAGTCCAACGAGTTGGCTTGTCCTTCGTCTTCAAGTTGAACGTCCACACGAATGTAGGGCCACGCATTCTGCGATTCATGAAAAAGACAGTTAGGTATAGCCTGCACCGAAAACTATAAACACTGTTACGGGAAGAAAGAACTAGCTAATTAAAGAATGACATGCAATCAGATAGAAAACTCTTTCTCCAATATAGGTTCGTAATATGTTCTTAGAGTAGGCAGTGCATTCTTGTATCTATGAAATGCACGCCATTGTTCGATATGACAAAGTAATTCTGATAAAAAAGTGTGTGTCAGTTCCGACGCACGAATGGAGTTTAATCTTTCAGATCGACTACGGCATACACTATGTACGTTTCAAAATCTACGCCTGAAAAGTGAAAGGTGCGCAACCGAGGAGCAGCAGGCCACGGCGTGCGCGCATGTACCGCAAGTACATGCTGTTTGAGGCAGCGCACGGTGAAAGGTGCGCAGAATAGGTTGCGCACAAAAACGTAATGCTGTCATTCGTTCATCGAATTTTACTGCTTATGCTTATGCCTATTAGGCTATGTATGAAAAACCGATTCTTAAGGAGTAAACTCCAAAAAAACTAATCCATTATTTCAAATTTGCTCCTTTTTCATCAGAAAATTTAGCCGATTAACATATCTGTGCAATGTGCATGTTCGCGCCAAGCTCACGCTTCCCTCTCCTACTCCAACGCATCCTCCATTTACCTCTCTGTCCCGCATAAACTCCCGTTATCTTCGTCCACGCCGCTGAAAACTTGTCAAAATTAATAGTCGCAATTAAACCACCAACTTACGTATGCGCGCGCGCACCGCGACAATTCGCCTGTTCGCTTAAATTATGTGTTTTTATGGTGAAAAGTGAAGAGAAGAAAAAGAAAGAAAAGCAGTGTCAGTAAGTCCTGTTCTATTTTTTCCCTTCCTTAGCAAAGCCGAACGCGAACATATTTTTGGTCACTTCGAGCCACGGATTGAACCCCCTTTTTTCTCTTTATATAAACGCTAATTTCATTATTTCAACGCTTATTTTATTATTTCGCAAGGTCCTTCGAGTATACCTATATTCGTATTCATATTATTTCCATATATTTCTTACATTACGCACTTTTTCTTCGCTGACGTGTTACGGTGAATTGAATGTACCATTAATTCATAGTTACGTTTAGGTATTATACCTATTTCAAACGCATTTTTAGAATATATACGCTATTATCAACTTATTATTACAAGATTTACGCTTAAATTCGCTATTATTTTAAAGCTGATGCAATAAAATAGTTGTCGGTGCAACTCGTAAGTCGACATCTTTTTTCTTTGTCTCGACCACCAGCTGATGTGGCAAATAGTATTACATTGAAAAATATTTGGTTGTCTATTACTTACGCTTGACTTTTATTTGAATATTTTACGCTTATACGCATATTAAATATTATTTCATAAAATGCCACGTCGTACGCCTGAATCATTACCTGAGGTAGGCCAGGAAGTTTTAATTTTAGAGGCTCAGGTTCGCGCTTATTTTGCTAATATGCAAGCTATATATAACGCTTCTACAAATACAGGCGAAAACCCAGAGGGCTTTTTAAGCAAGGCAGCTAATATAAATACCTTACGTACGGAGTATTTAAACTTAGTTAAACAGCTCAATATAGCTCGTTTACAGGAAGATACGAATTACGAACCAAACTTTCAATCTTTAATCGCCTTTGAAGAATTGTTCTCAGCAGTTCAATATAGAATGAATGAACTTTCACCTTCGTCATCCAATAGTCCGAGAAGCCCGGCTAAATTTCAAACCCCGGTACAATCTAAGTCACGAATTAAGCTCCCTGCTATAAATTTGCAAAAATTTGATGGAAACGCCAGGGATTGGACGGCTTTCTATGAATGTTATAATAACATCATTCATTATAACAAAGATTTGTCAAACACCGAGAAGCTACAATACCTATTAGGGCAAATTTCAGGCACCGCTCAGACGGCCATTGCGGGTATCGAACCCACGGGTGACAATTATCAGTTAATTTATTCTACTCTTGAAGACAAATATCAAGACGTACGAAATTTAGGATGTTTTTATTTAGATCAAATTTATAATTTCAAACCGCTAATAAATTCGCAGAACCTAAATTCTTTTTTAGACACATGCGCGACTTCTATTGCCGCATTTGAAAAGTTAAAAATTAAAGACAAAACCGATTTTATTTACCTGTATCTGTCATTAAAGAAAATAGATCAAGAAACCGCTCGCTTATACGAATCGTCAATTCGGTCCGAAAAACTACCTTCATTTGAAAATTTTATTACATTTATTAAAGAGCAAGCGAAAATTAATGAGCGCATTCCGTCGAGTTCATATACTAACGTCACAGATAATCGGCCACGAATGCGTAGGATTCCTGTACTTAAAGAAATGCCACCTAGGACGAAGTCTTTCGTGACGTCAGATACATATGAATGTCCTCTCTGTAACAATAAGCATCATAATCATTTTTATCAATGTTCGGAATTTTTAAAGTTAACGCCGCGAGACAGATATGCTGCAATAAAAGCGAATAACGCATGCACTGCATGTTTGTCTGTTTATCACACAAAGGTTTCTTGTAACAGCTCAAAAAGTTGCAACTTTTGCAACTCTCAGGTTCATCACTCTCTGTTATGTTTTTCACACAAACCTGGGACCGATAATGCATCTACCTATAAAATAGATAAGAATAAAGCTACCTCGGCGCGGGATATTGTTGAAACGCAAAACCATACGGCAGCCGCTGTATCTTTATGTTCAATAGAAAAAACGAGGCAAACGACTCGCACGTCTGTTTTGCTCGCTACTGCTTGTGTACGCACTTTAAATAAATCGGGAATTGAATTTACGCTTAGATGCTTAATTGATAACGCTTCGCAACATAATTTTATAACGAACGAATGTGCTACCCGTCTTAATTTAGATATAAACCAGCCGACATACCCGATGTCGGTCGATGGGTTTGGAGGTAATTCTAGTAAAATAAAGGGTGTTACACATTTAACCATTTTTTCGAAATTTAACAGTAACAACTCGTATACATTTAACTCGTTAATAGTAGACAAGATAACACATCAATTACCGACATCGCACATAGATAAATCGTCGATCACTCATTTGACAGGCGTGCCGCTAGCGGACGAGACTTATTACCTACCTGGCCGAATAGATATGATATTAGGCGCGCAGATGTTCACGCAAATAATTCGGACGGGTCGCATATACTCGCCGCCAGGGGCGCCACAAGCCTTCGAAACAACGCTAGGATTTATTCTGATGGGTGAAGCACCGATATCACAAAGTTCATATAACTCGCAGATTCAAATCTTTTGTGCTATTACTAACGAGAGATTGGATAGTTCTTTACGCAAGTTTTTTGAAGTAGAAGAAATACCAAAACCAAAAAATAAATTTCTTAGCCCCGAAGAGCAAGAGTGCGAAGAAATTTATAAAAATACAACGCAACGCGATTCGCAGGGTAGGTATATAGTAGCTTTGCCTTTTAAGTCGGATCCTAATATGTTAGGTGACGCATCACAGCATGCACTAACTAGATTTAGAATTTTAGAACGCAAATTGGAGTTGTCCCCTAATTTACGCACCGAATATAATAGTATCTTTCAAGAATATATTGAACAAAACTACTTAGCTCCAATCAAACATAAATCGGATATTCAATACGTTATTCCGCACTTATGTGTAAGACGGGAGGATAAGGTCTCTTCGAAAATAAGACTGGTCCTTGACGCTTCTAGTAAGAGTGTAGAAAATAATATCAGCCTAAATCAGTTGTTACATAAGGGCCCTAATCTACAATCAGATTTATTTATAGTACTTTTAAATTTTAGATTATTTAAAATCGCAATATCTGCCGACATAAAGCAAATGTATTTGCAATTAAAAGTTCATCCAGAATTCTGGAAGTTTCAACGCATTTTCTATCGCTTCGCTAAAACTGAACCTTTGCAATTATTTGAATTTAACCGTGTTTGCTTCGGTCTAAGTTGTAGTCCGTTTTTAGCACTTAGAACGCTTAAGAAACTGGCAGAAGATGAAGGTAGAAACTACCCTTTAGCAAAAAAAATAATAGATGAAGGGCAATATTATATGGATGATGTCCTATATACAACGCATACAGTAGGCGAAGCCATTAATTTAGCAGATCAATTATCCAGCATGTTATCACTAGGCGGATTTAAACTTTTAAAATGGTCGAGTAACTCTTCACTATTTTTACAAAATTATCCTAAAGAAATATTGCATCCTTCGATTTTGGACCCAAAAACAATTAATTTCAGTACCGCCGCGGGTCAAAAGGTATTAGGTATTGAATGGGAACCTGCGCACGATACATTTACCTTCAACTTCACACCTAACGAACTCAAATGTACTAAAAGGAATATGTTGTCAATTATAGCACAATTATTTGACGTATTGGGTTTGATCGCACCTGTCATTTTATACGCTAAGCTATTAATTAAAGAGCTTTGGTTGCAAAAAATAGATTGGGATGATGACCCACCTCATCAAATCACGCAGTCTTGGTCGAGATTTCAATCGGAGTTATCATGCTTATCCCAGCTTTCGATACCACGACACATAGGTATTACAGACAGCTGTGAAATAAGTCTAGTGGCCTTCGCTGACGCAAGTGAGAAAGCTTATGGTGCAGTCTTATATATTCACACTAAGACTCCAACCACGACTACGGTTAAACTACTTTGCGCCAAATCGAAAGTAGCACCGGTTAAAATAATCACGCTTGCAAAGTTAGAACTTTGTGCGGCTTATTTACTGTCCAAATTAGTTAGCGTCGTATTATCAAGTTATTGTTCACGTATAACGGTGAAACGCATTTATGCCTTTTCCGATTCTACTATAACACTAAATTGGATAAACACTAGCCCACATAAACTTAAAACATTCGTCGCTAATAGAGTTTCAAAAATTCAAACCAATGTAAAACCGGAAAACTTTTTTCACATCGCTGGTAAAGAAAATCCAAGTGACTGTTTGTCTCGAGGACTGACACCAGCACAATTAATATCTCATCCTTTATGGTTTAGCGGCCCATCTTGGTTGCAATCAGATTGTAACGAATGGCCTATTAAACCATTCGCTCCTACGCTAGAAAACTTACCGGAAGTTAAATTAATCGCACTACCCGCTGTCACTGAAAAACAGCCACTTATAAATACTATCGCACAACGCACGTCTAATTGGAACAAATTATTACGCATATTTACGTATCTACTACGTTTTTCTAAACGCATAAATACAAGCGGATCGATAACCGCAGACGATTTAAATACATCCGAAATGTTTATTGTTCGCGTACTGCAACAAACCTATTTTTCTGAATACATAAACGCAATAAAAAATAACCACGCAATACCACGCCTGCTTAATAAACTTAGACCCATACTTATAAACGGAATCCTTCGTGTTGGCGGACGTATATCTGCAAGCTCAGAGATCTCCTTTGACCATAAGCACCCAGTATTACTACCTCGCAAAGATCACATTGTTAACTTAATAATAGACCATGTTCATAGTATGAGTTGTCACGCCGGTCCACAACTAACTTTGTCATTATTACGAAAGAAGTATTGGATTTTATCCGCTCGGACAGTAGTACGTGCACGCATTCATGCTTGTATTCCGTGTTTTAAAACCCGTCCTAAACCATGCCAAACGCCATTAATGGCAGATTTACCCACTTGTAGATTAGATATATCTAAAGCCTTTTCTAATACAGGAATCGACTATTGTGGGCCCTTTTACACGACGCTCGCAAGAGGGCGTGGCATAAAAAGTCAAAAGGCTTACGTCTGCATATTTATTTGTCTAACCACACGGGCAGTACACGTAGAAGTAGCCCCAGACTTAACTACACACTCCTTTTTAAACGCTTGGAAAAGGTTCGTAAGCAGGCGAGGGCATGTGAATTCAGTTCGAACCGACCAGGGATCCAATTTTAAAGGTGCTAAGGCATACCTCAGTGAATTATACGAGTTTTTAAATTCAGAGTACGATGAGGCATTTAAAAAAGAACTTGCAAATAGTCGAATTTCCTGGGTTATGAACCCACCTAATGCTCCCCATTTTGGAGGCAGCTGGGAGTCCGCCGTAAAATCTTTTAAAACTCACTTGCTAAGAGTGATAGGCAATCAAATCTTAACTTACGAGGAATTATTAACAGTATTGTGTCAAATTGAGGCTGTTCTGAACTCTCGCCCGCTGGGATTGCTTAGCGAAGATCCCGCAGAACCAAGTCCTATTACGCCCGCGCATTTTTTAAATACAACCCCTCTCAAATTATTACCCGCTGCCGACGTTCTTAGCGAGAAATCCAGTTTACTATCTAGGTTCTCGCTCTTAGATAAACTAGTTCAATCATATTGGAAACGTTGGCGCGACGAATACCTACACACTTTACAAGTTCGAGAAAAATGGAATACCGAATCACGCCCAATTCAGATTAACACGGTCGTACTAATAATGCAGGATAACGCACCGCCACTACACTGGCCTTTAGGCATAATAGAGAAACTATATACAGGTATAGATGGTCGCTCACACGTCGCTTTAGTTAAAACAAAGAATGGTACATTCAAACGTCCTGTAATGCGTTTATGCCCACTTCCTATTCAGTACTAATTTTAATTTAGTTTAATATTTAAGTCTAGTTTATTTTTTTGTTTTAATATTTCTTTTTTATTATTATTGTTATATACTTCGCTATATTCGCTTCCTCTTTTGAAAGCTTTTCAAAGCTTTCAAAGCTGGGCAGTATGTTCGCGCCAAGCTCACGCTTCCCTCTCCTACTCCAACGCATCCTCCATTTACCTCTCTGTCCCGCATAAACTCCCGTTATCTTCGTCCACGCCGCTGAAAACTTGTCAAAATTAATAGTCGCAATTAAACCACCAACTTACGTATGCGCGCGCGCACCGCGACAATTCGCCTGTTCGCTTAAATTATGTGTTTTTATGGTGAAAAGTGAAGAGAAGAAAAAGAAAGAAAAGCAGTGTCAGTAAGTCCTGTTCTATTTTTTCCCTTCCTTAGCAAAGCCGAACGCGAACAGTGCATTCGCTTGTCATCTTTACTTGGAGAAATTATAGAGCTCTATTTCCCTTTATTATAAAACCACACGATCCAAGATTTATGATGTTTTATGATACTCACCGCACTTTATAGACGAGACACTCGTACACGTTGCGCGAGTCCTGCTTGTCCTGCGTGACGGCCTTGATGTAGATGACGGGCATCATGGGGAACAGCTCCATCATGTGCGACTCCACGATGTCTTTATACTCACCGCACTTTATAGACGGGACACTCGTACACGTTGCGCGTGTCCTGCTTGTCCTGCGTGACGGCCTTGATGTAGATGACGGGCATCATGGGGAACAGCTCCATCATGTGCGACTCCACGATGCCGCCGGTGGCAGTGTCCCAGCGCGCGCCCTCCATGTACAGCCCGTGGATGTTGGCCCCTTCGCGCGGCGGAGCGCTGGGTGCACAAGTTAACAACTTATGACAACCTTAAAAGGTTTCTTGAAATTGAAATGCAACGAAGGAATCGTTTTTGGCAATTTGTCAATATATTTGATATTAAATAGTGGGGAGCTAGTTTCACAGTCCCGCTGACCGCTCACTTTCGAAAGCGCGATGATGATTCGCGCTAAATGCCTTCATAAGTCCCTAAATTGTCTTCAGCGGGCATCAAACGATATAAGAGTCAGGGATATCAGCCCTGCTTCATACTAAATCACGGTGGCTTTAGGAGGTAGCATTTTTCAAATGTCCAGACACCAGATCCTTTCAGAGTCAGGGAATATTGGGATAAAAAGTAGCACATACACCATTTATCCCGATATTCTCGAACGAGCAGAATATTCCTGGCAGGAACCGCGGTACATCGTCGTCAAATAAAATGAACTGAACCTTTAATTAGAAATACATTTGAATTAAACATGCACCAAATAAGCTTGGTCACTTGAGGATGTTGGTAAGTATGACGCGGAAAACTAACTTGAAGTCCCCCCTGGTTTTCTTGGTGACGTCACAGTTGAGGCACATCTTGTCGAGCGGCCACTCGTTCTTGCGCGCCGTCTGCTGCATGATGGCCGTGAGAAAAGACTGCGGGTTGAAGAAGCCGGCCAGCCACACCGCAGGCGGAAGCTGCATTCAATAATACATAGTACAGACCATAGCAGACTTCTGAAGACCTTAAGCATCGTTCAGTCGAACCAGTAATAATGTTCTGACCAAATTCATAGAATTAACAATTATAATCTTGCACCAGATTTAGTGAAACTGAAATAGGTAATACAATACAATCTTATTTTATAATCCCATGGGACCCTTGATCAAATATCAGAGATCTGACACAGCATTGTGCTCATTCTTTCAATTTTGAGTATCTTCTAGGCAATATCTTTCATCTAGAAAACACACAAAAATATACTGTAGATATTACTGAACATTGACGTTATCTTTATTCCAACGAAATATCGTTTGTCCGTCTGTACACCTCTTACTATTACAAAGCCAAACTGTCACACATCCAAAAATATAAAACAGTGTCTCTATTAAGATTTTAGAATTTAAACTATCGTAAATCTTATTTATAATAATTTATTATGAAACACGGCTAAAACTCACGTTCAACGCGACACGATCCAAAGTCTGTATCATTTTGGATCGTGAACTAGGTCCTGTGAAATCAGTAAAGTGCCTATGGGTTTGAAATTAGTCGGGCATACTCAGACGTTAAATTAATTATTAAGATTTTTGGATAATAACTAACATTGAAGTCACCGGACCAGTTCTCGAGCTCAGAGAGCCGCAGGCACAAGTCAGAGAACCACGCGGCCAGCCCCAGCAGACTGGGGTACGCCAGCTTCGTCCACGAGTCCGGCACGTGGTCCATGAACAGAGACTCCATCAACTTCTCCATGTCACTGCTGATCGTCAACTCGCCCTGTTCGATGGAGAACATTTACAATAAGCCTTAGTAGCACCACCACTTAATAACCTTAGTAAGATCATGTAACATAGATGACAGATCATTAATTTTAAAAGCCTTTGTGAACTGCAAATACCAATATTAGGTATACTCGTACGAAAAATTCAAACCTATTAGTTCAGAGTAATAAGCAGATCTCACTGAGATATGCACGTGATCGAAAATACCTCACACTTGACTTGGCTGCCTTCCAAAGGTATTTCCTTCAAGTCGAAAATGTGGTGGTGAAAATTGTGGTCTTCACAAACAGTCAAACTTGACATTTCAAAGTGCTTGCAAGCTAAGCCTATTTTGGTTTTTAATTTGACTTGCGTTTTGAGAGGCGTCCAAAATCTTTGGCGTAAAATTCTTTGACTAAGAAGACAATTATATTATGCTTCTTAGAAATTTAATTTTAGCACTATAGTAAAAAAGTCACTCCTTATGTTCTGAGGGAGATATATCTACATTTTAAAAATTTTATTCTATGAAACTGATCAGATCTCTTATTCACCTCAAGAAGTTAGTCAAGAGGTATTTCAGGCACAAAGTTCACAAGCAGTCTTTCAAAAAAATGACGCAGTGAAAGTATTGATACATTTACCTTCAGACCCAACTCTAATTCCTTCAGCGATCGTCTGATTTCCCCCATGAGCCGGTTCATTCTCTCGCACTCCTGCAACGCCACGATGGTGAACGGCGTCAGCTCCTCCACCTTTCCCATCAACTCCTGAAGGTTGAACGGCTCTGGCACCCGATCCATGATGTCGTCCAAGATGGCTCGAACCTATTTGGAAATTGGAAATACTTTAAAATGTTCATAATTGCGAATTGGAGGTTTGCCTGAAACTACAAGGTACAAGATATTAAGGTAGATACCTTTGGATGGGTTTTATTTTTTAAAACTTACCAGAAAACAAGGAGAATATTTCGAATGAATTGTGAATTGTTACACGGCAACGTGCCATTGTCAAAATTCTAAATACTTGAAAGCTGACCTGCTATGAGAACTGACAAGGAACATTGAAAAGAAAGCCTGAACAAATATCGACTTCTTCATCTATTTTTAACCGACTTCCAAAAAGAAGGAGGTTCTACGTTCGGCTGCATGTATGTTTTTTTTAATTTCTTTTATTTATAAATAGGTATATAATCACGTAACGATGTCAACGAATAGATCTATGATTTAAATAAATGTGACAGTAAGTCTGTCTGTCTGTTACCTTTTCACGGCTTAACAAGATCACCGATTTGGATGAAATTTGGTACAGAGATAAATTAATTAGACCTTGGAGCAGAACATAGGTTATTTTTTATCCTGGATAAGTGCATGGTTTCCGCGGGATTTGTAAATGAAGAATGCGAAAGAGTTGCAGGCGTCCGCTAGTATACTACATACAAAGATTTTTTTTTGTTCTTAGAGATAACTGATTTACCATTTCCTCCTTACTAGCCCCGCCACCCGCCTGAGCACCAGTATCACGTGGCTGCATCTCAAACACCACCTGCGAACCGTTACTAATGTTAGGAGATAGACGTAGTTCTAAATAAGTGATATTAGTATTATTTTATTTCAAACTAGCAGAACCTCTTAGTTTCACCCTTTTTTGGGTAGTTACCATTACGGTGGGAACACTGTGATAAAATATAGCCCATATTACTCCTTGATAATATTGCGTTCTGTTGGTGTGTGTAACGAATAAACTCAAAAACTACTGTAACGATTTGAAAAATCCTTTCATCATAGGCTGTTTTCACAATAGAAAGCTGTATTATCAGAAAGTTCCTAATTCAGGCTATATTTTATCTCCGTCTTCCCACGGCAATGAGAACTACGCAAGTGAAACCACGATGTTCTGCTATTTTTTTTTTATTCTTTACAAACTAGCCTTTGACTACAATCTAAAAAAAAAAAAAAAAAAATCTCACCTGATGGTAAGTGATGATGCAGTCTAAGTTGGAAGCGGGCTAACTTGTTAGGAGGAGGATGGAAATCCACACCCCTTTTCGGTTACTACACAACATCGTACCGGAACGCTAAATCACTTGGCGGTACGTCTTTGTCGGTAGGGTAGTAACTAGCCACGACCGAAGCCTCCCACCAGCCAGACCTGGACCAATTGAGAAGATCTCAATTGACCCAGCCGGGGATCGAACCCAGGACCTCCGATTTGTAAATCCACCCAAATCCAAATGCTAGAACTGAATAAAGTTAAATTGTCATTTCACCTTGAACAGACGTTCAGACACCGTAGTCAGGTACCCGATCTCGGCATTGGGATGTAGTCCGTAGAGGTAGGGCGTCTCGTCCGGCAAGAAGTCGTCAATGTATTGGTGATAGCCGACGTAGTCCGAATTCGGAGGTGATATGAATCCTTGGGCTAGTTGCAACTCACCATCCACCTACATGTGATTATTAACTTCATTAATCTATAGAAATACCACATGAAGATTTATTGAGGTCAGAAAATTTTGGTGAGTCGCATTATGCTGTAAAAAAATACAAAGTGCATTTAGCCTAATACTTTAAAATACAGGATAGATACTCTGTCACTATTGCTAGCACCTTTCAATTAACCTTTGTAAAAGAGCTATGGGTATTTAATAGGTGTACAATAGCACTGAGGACTAACAAACTATAGCTTGGCAACATTGGCGTGAAGCGATGTATGAAAAACCCACGACGTGCACGCACGCACGATTTCACACCCGCGCAGTCTTTCCCTCTGTCGCCCGCATATCATGGGAGTGTCATCAACGAACTTGCTAGACTATATTTTTTGCATTTAATAAAAAATATTCCGAATTGGGTTTCTTTATAATTTTTACTTGTTGTACTCTCGTTATTACGTTTATTTATAATTTTTGTTTTCTATAATTCAATTTTGTTTTTTTTCATTATGGTTTTACACTGCTTTCTCTATTTACTTTCAAATTAGGTTTATAAGCTTCTTCTTAGTTTTTATGTTCTGTCCTTTCCTCAATAGGATCTGGCAGAATATCAGCGTTGTAGGTACTGATGTACCCGCACGCAACATTCATTCAACAGTCGGATCCATTTTATTGGCACAACACATTTAAGTCTTCAATGTGTTGTGTTAACAAATAAAGTATTTTCTATTCTATTCTATTCATTAGACTTCATCATAATGTCCTCTTACTTATATTATACAATAAATTGTAGAAAAGTAAATTACCAGTTCCGCCTGCATATACTCGAGCAGGAAAGTCCGACAGAGTCTCCTGTCCCAGTCGTCGGTGATGTGCCCGCCGTACATGATCTCACCGAACAGATACCGCAGATCCTCCCACGGCACCCGAGGGTTGGCCTCCAGGTAGTTGAACAGGACGTACACGCATATTGTCAAGTCGCCGAAGTTGAATGGATACACCCTGGTGAAAGAAAATTAAACACTTCTTTCCATCTTATCATTATCATATTCTGTCCTTCCAAAAGATGAAACAATATTCTGAATAGAATAAGTAGGTTAATTAGTAAAACTAAATGGATTACTGGAGAAGCGTTAATTATAGAAGATGTACAACCGGTTCTACTACCTTCTGACAAGTGTCTGATAGCAGTCAAAAGTTTTATCTTTGTCTTTTGACATAAAATAAGTGACAAAACTCAAGGTTAGATTATAAGTACTTATTAGAAGGTGGAGAAACTGGCCCTTACTTTACAAACACTTTTGATACAAGATTGTCTGTTTGTAGAAACCTACTGTCGGTTCAGAAGGCAAAATCTAATGAGAAGGGCCGGCATGAAACTCAGCAGTTCCTCTTTTTTTTTTTTAAATCAGACAATGTGACATTGTGCGTTTAGAAATTGTTTGTAAAATAATTAATTGCAAATGAAAATGAAAAATGAAAAAATCTTTATTCGTCAACTAAGTCTTACAAACAAGTAGCAAGGGTCCCTATACTAGGTGGAAAACCCGTATTACTGGGTGCCCCGCAAAATTGCAATAAAAAGGTTTTCTTCATAAATTACCTATTCCAACCTTGGGGACCGAATTTGCGTCGCTCCGCCACCACAGCATGGAAATAGCAGAGAGCAAACAATACAGCCTTAAACTCCGCTTCCTTAGTGCACATTTCTAGGGTTTCTTGATTGAAATTATCTAAAGCCTGCCAAAGAAATTTAATTAAAAAAAAACTCCTAATTCAGAGATGGCAGCAACAATTTTTAGAACTGCAGTTGGAGGAGGGATATTCGAATTCAGCATTCTATTTATATTACTAACAACATACTTCTACGCACCTTATGCAAGTTTGCCCACATTCCTATAGGTGGCTCATTCGTTATTTTGATAGCAGATTCCAAAATCCCCTGGGGAATGATGTGATAGGCGGGATCTGCCGCGGGCTCTGCGCTTAAGAAGAGCCTAGAAAATGGTGTATTTATTATAAAGACCAATTATATCACTAACATTCTATGAACAAGTACCAGATGCCCCGCGGTTTTACCAGCGTAGGTCCGGTTTCCGTGGGAATCAAGGGATAAAACATAGACACTCACAAAGAACATGGCTTTCTATCGGTAACAGAATTTGAAAATCGGTTCAGTATATCAAGAGATTACTCAAACAACACAAACTTTAGCTTTTTATAAAATTAAGTAAGTGAAGATGAATATTTTAACTAATATTCCCTCCAATTCTTCGTTCCCCTCCAATTAATTACAACGGGCGGGGATCGAACCACGACCTCTCGGTGATGCCTTTTTACCACTTTTACCATAAGATACAGAGGCTTCAATTTTTTGTTTTGCTGTTTACAGACCTATACATAGGGAGGGGATTTTCAAAGGTCTCCTCCATCTTTTTCTCTAACGTAGCCAGCCACTTGGCCACCAAATGCACGTTCTGTAATATGACCCAATCTCCGTTGACAGCGGACACGCCCATGGCCTCCTCAGCCACCACTTCCTGGCCCTGACCGAGGGATACGATGTGGAAATTTTTCTTGTCCGTAGAAAAACCCAGTTTGCGACCCAATTTTTCAACATCCTGTAACAATTGTTAGCTTTATTTATTAGTGTTGTTTTTAAAATGGTGTTCTAAGTACCGACAGGAATTAAATTTTTGTCCAATTTAATTGTTTTGATAATCTGCATTAAAACATTGCAAAAAACCTTTACTTTAATACTGGCATACCTTTAACGGATCGACTCCTGGCGATAGGATGAAAAACATAGGCGTTGTACAGGTGCTTTCTTCAAACGACTTTTCCAGCGGTGGAGTTCTCGCCTCAACGTATTTTGTTCCAAGATTTTCTTCACAGAACGCTCTGATTAAAGCATGTTATGTATATTAAAATGTATAAAAAATAAATTAAAGCTACACAAAATGCACAAAATAATCACATTAACTAAATATCAGAAATTTTATGAGCTGTTTATTGCACATCTAAGTAGAGCAAATTTTCAAATCTCTTAGGGCAGTTTAAAAATCTATACACAATATATGGTGAGTTTTAACTGGTTGGTGAGCTTTTGTCCGCGGGAAAATATTTACCAGCAAGCGATTTTTGGAATCCGTTAAAACCAATATCAAGAGTATCATCATTAACTCAAACTAACCACATCATCATAAAAGATAACATTGCAGTCAAGAGTTAACATGTCGATGAATAAATAAAATAGTTTATACCCAGAAGCATAAGACATTCGATCCGGTCTGAGAGCGCGTAGTATACAGAGCCGTTGCAGCGACGTCTTGTTCTTCCACTCACCCGGCAACTTGTCTCTTTCAGGAGCCTCGCCATCTGTATACTTCTGCCATCTGGTAGAAGGCATTATAATATGCTAAGTAAGCCAATAATAATTGCCAATTACAAATGTTATCTAGATGAAGCTAGGTAAAACCTCTTTGTTGCCCCATCGATGTCCTTGTCCAAGTTTTCGAAAGCGTCCATTTTCGATAGGGCAATAATACCACCCCATGCGTTATGGGACAGCCACGAGTAAGGTGAGTTCACAGGTGCTACGGCATACTTCAGCAGGAAATCAAGCTCCCTTGGATCTACTTTTCCCTCTATTTGTAACACCTGAAGAAGAATAATTAACACTTCCGGTATTACTTCTACAAAAACTTGTCAATTGTTGCTGTCATGACATGAAGCTGTAAAATTATGTAAACTTCGATTCTTTGACAAACATCGCTGGAAACATTTCGTCGATTTATTGTCGATATTCTCCAAGATATATTTCAGAAAGTGTGCTCAGGAACTATTTAATCTAATTCCTGCTTTACCGTTCTATAATAGAACTGCTAGACATCCAAGACAGACAAGTTGTAGATCCTTTGGAGGCGTACTAAGAAGTTTCGTTCTTCATTCCTTATATGCAGTACAAGGATATGGAATACCCTTCCAACTTCAGTTTTCCCTACCACCTACAACTCGGGTATTCTTAAGTCAAAAGTGAATTTTAAGCCTTTTCAAGGCCAGCACATTTCACTATAGTCAACTATCTACAGGGTGTATCTATAGGGTGTGGTTACCCTCAAACGTCAAACATTAAAAAAAATTAGAGAAATAATACTGTCATACAAACCTGCAGCGTGATGAGGAACAAGAACACGAGTTTATCCTTCTCGAACAATCCTCGACTGGTGTATACAAACACGGCAAAGGTTATACTGTCCAATAGATTAGCTACTCTAGCCTCCAGTTCATCGGCGGGTAAAGCTCTATTCAACGCGTCTTTGAATACAACACTGTACGCTTTTAGAGAGAACTGGTACATGGGGTTGATCTTGCATAGGTCGTTCAAGATGAAATATAACATTGAAGCGCGAGTCGCTGCACCTCTGTGAATATGAAGAAATAACCGAAAATACAATACATTATCTATTTGCCTATATAGCATATCACGTACAGAAATAAACAAAATGTCAACCAATGTCAGCGGAGTAGCCCCAGTCCCATCTCTTTCAATATATAGCGAAATTTCCGGTTGCGATGCTATTGATTGTCATTTTGTCTATTTCTCTTCATGAGATACGTCATTTGGTCGCATATTAGCCCGTTTGATCTAGTTGAAGGTAAATTAAACTTCGGCTAGTTCATAACGTCCTAGAACCTATGAATGTAATTTTTCGTCATCTTGAAAAAGGGTTGAATTCAGTTTTTTTTTACAATAACTTGGATATATGTAAAATTTCGACTCATTACTTTATTGTTGCTCTTTATTAGCTCTATAAATAAGGTTCTTTACATTTTTCATTTATTGCTCATTCATATTGAGAGTTTAAGTTAAGCTTTTCTTTAAGCTCTCGCCACGTCATATCCAAAATTCGGCTTTCTCGGTTAATTTGCATTTCCAAATGTACAACTAACTAGTAGAGAAATTCAGAAATCTTCAAAAATTCAATTTAAAATTGAATTTCAGAGAATTTTGAATTAATGTTCATGATAATTACGAACTATCCTGTACTTTTGGTTAATTAATTACCTGTATTTTTCACGAGCGTCATCAATTTTGACTGCTGTAACTTTTCCTTCTTCGACTTTTATTTCAATGTCTGCGGCCGTTTTCTTTGTAGTTTCTAAGTTGATGACTAACGCTGAATCACTGAGGATGTCGGGACCAGCTGAAGACAGTCGCTTCAACAGATCGTCTTCTAAACTTTTCAACGTGATTTTAAAGTCGTTTTGTTGTTTAGTCAAACCAGCTCGAAGTGCTTCAAGATCTGGTCTCTCTGCTTTGACTACCTCTCCTAAAAGTTGTTCTTCGAGACTGTTAAGAAAAATATAACGTCAGAATCGTAAATTAATACATTAGTTTTAACTAATTGTACATTAGTTTTTAAGTTAATTTCTTGCCTGTTATTATTATTTTTGGTGTACAATAAAGTATATTTCATTCATTCATTTATTCATTCATTCATTCATTCATTCATCGTAAGAGGGGTTAATTCTGTACATGAAATATATTTTTAAAATAACTATAAGGGGGTGATTAGTGATTGATACTGATGCCAAAAATGCAATCAGTAAAATTGTCTGTCTGTATGTCTGTCTGTCTGTATGTTCGTTATAGAAACCAAAACTACTCGACGGATTTTAACGAAACTTGGTACAAATATTCTTCATACTCCTGGGCAGGTCAACTATACTTTTCATCACGCTACGATCAATAGGAGCAGAGCAGTGAAGGGAAATGGGAAAACGGGAGAAGTTACTGGCTGGATTAAAGACGTCTAAGGTCGGACGAAATTGCGGGCGTCCGCTAGTTTCTCAATATATGTAAACTATAAAAAAAACATCGTACCCATCTCTAGTCACTGTAAAGTTTATTAATGTACACTGCGCTTGCATTTCAGGCTGGTAGTGAGGATTGGCTAACTTTGTTTGAAGCAATAGTTTGAAATTTACATGGTAATCTATTTCTCTGTCACCGATCTGAAATTCAAAATAGTAAAAAATTTTAGTAACGAAGACCGTTTAATTATTTTTGGTAAGCTCTTAAAAGTTTAAATTTTACTAGTAATCATTATTAACGCCTTTACAAACATAACCATTAATATTAAAAAACAACCAACTTTGTGTCGGACAACGCGTAGTCTAGGGTTCCGTAGATTAAATTTAATGAAAGCTAATACTGTAAACTTAATGTAAGTTTATTAGCTTTCATTCAGAGGACCCTCAGACTTTCGAGTTGCATTGCAGTTGCGTTACATTTGAATATATCTGTGGGAAAATGGCCTAAGGGTTTCTTATTGACTACGGAACTTTTAAAAATGGTGAAACAAAACGTGACGGTGATCCCACAAAAGTTACAAATGTGTTGTGTGATCAACGCCCTCCAACAAAGATACTCGTACATATCATACAAACACAGTTTTGTTACTTAACATAATTTTATACGATTAGTGAACTTATAAAAGTGATGAGAAATTGTGTGTGTGTGTGTTTGTGTGCGTGTGTCTCTCTGTGTGTGGTGAACAAACAGAACCATTAAAGTAATCTATGGAGATGGTGATTGTGTGAAAGATAGGTTAAATGAAATAGAACCAATTTAAGAACTGCACACCTTAAGTACTCGTCCTTTGCGAATGAGCACACGTCCCAGCAACGGTTCGAGCACAGCATCTACAGACTCTCCAATATTCTCGAGCAGCACCACGTCGCCATTGCTAACTGCTCGCTCTATGCGATCCAGGTAGTTACGTTGTGTTAGTCTGATCACTACGAGCGCGTCACCGTATTTGGATTTTATCCATTTTATTCCTTGCCTGGTGGATAATATCGCATATATTGTGAGGATTTTACATTATATTTATACACTAAATCATAATAATTTATAAAATTGCTTAATCAATTCAGTAATTCAGACGTTGGTATGTTAGTGGACCTATACGAAATTTGCCAATTAGCTTTAGTTTAGTTAGTAGTAATATTAGGTAGGTAACGTACGTCAAAGTTAATTGAGTGGCTGGACTTTTAGTAACTATCAATAGAGATTAAAGCTATGTTTTAGTTAAGTTAGTATCTATTTAACTTAATTAATACATCAAATCCAATTTAGTTAAAATATCTCAAAAATATATTTTGCTATCAGAATATTTTTGAGATTGCAGCTAATGATAGTTGTTAAATGCAAAATTCGACACTATTTGATGCTTGTTAAGATGAAAAAGTTTCCATACGTACAATTGTGGATCAATCATTAGCGGCCATCTTGCCGAATTTGTGAGAATTGTCGCGTTCTCCGTACTCATAGTATCACTTGGCAGCCCTTCGTTGTTCCACGTCGCTATTTGTGCATCGTCGGTTAACATCGTTAGAGGATCCAAGCCTTCAGTTGTCTCGATTTTAGGCTAAAATCAACGACTTAAATTGTATCTACGATCCATAGACTAAATCATCATCATTATTATCAGCAGACGTCCACTGCAGACATAGACATGGACGTCCAAGCACAACGATCTCATCGATCAGCATCCAGCGGCTCGCTGCAATCCGCTTGATGTCTTCGGTCACCTATTGGGAGGTCGACCAAGACTGCGCTTACCGGTGCGAGGTGGCCATTCCAGCATCTTGAGAACCCTACATCCATCAGCTCTTCAAATTATGTGTCTACCCATCACTACTAATCGGCCAATCGCTCGGCTTACAGATTTGACAGAAGACTATGTTACAACTTGTCAAATAGTTGCTCCCTGCTTGACATTTAATATGTCGCTGGCTAAAACATATTCCGTTGCTGGCGGACAATCATTACGGCCCAAGTTTTTAGGAGAATTATTGTAGTAAGAATTGTATAAAACGAATAAAAAGAAATGGTTGTTGGACGAGGAAACAATTATCTTGTTTGTGAAATATTTAAAACAAATGAATTAAATGAATTAAAACTAACTAAATGAATTAAAAATAAAATTACTCTGGAACATAATTATGCTCAAATAGCTAATATAGCATTTATGGTGGAATGATAGCCGACCACGATACAAAGTAAAGTAGGTACTGTGCCATAATATGCCAAAGACTTGGGCCTTCAAAGTCATTGTACGAATACTTAGGTAAGTATTCGTACAATGCTGTGCGGCTCTGACTTTGAAGGCCGAAGTCTAGGGCATCAACTAGTAATCAATAAAAATACAAACATCGGTCTTTTGAAGAGTAGGAGTCCAATCTTCGTCCATCAGGAGCAACCGGTAGCGGCGCGTGAAACAACCAACGTAAGAGATGAAAGCTGTCACGAGTAAAACGTCGCCCGGCAACATTACTCCAGATTCCTTTAGATTCACCACCGTTGCAGACCATCTGATTATAATCATCATCATCATTAGCAACCCATTTTTCATCACACTGATGAGCACGAGTCCCATTTCAGTATGAGAGGGGTTAGACCTTAGTACACCACGCTGGCCCAATGCGGATTGGCAGACTTCACACAATAAAGAAAATAAAATCAATTGTAAGTAATTTAAATAGACTATAATCAATTGTAGGTAATTTAAATTTAAATAGACTATAATGATTTAAATTCTCTAACATAATTAAGTTAAGGTCAACGAAGTGAAGTTATGAGGTTCCCTGCTGACCAAAGAGTTATTCTTATTTTAGTACTTGCCGGTCGTATACGCCCTGTCAATCACTATATTAAAACAGTATACATTTCTGTTTACTAAAAATGCTAAAAGATTAGTCAGGCTTCAGAATTCTCATAAATACATCTATGTTAGATATGTGATTTGTTTACTTACCTTATTTTCTCCGAAGCCAAACCGTTAACTAATCTATTAGCCAAATCAATAGTTGCGTTTGTGGCGTCAGCCTCCGCTTGACATTTTATTTTCTCGTTGACGGCTTCTTGGAATGCTTTTAGCAATTCTTCTAATTTCTCTTCTAGTTCCTATAATATCACGAATCAAAATTAAAGGGCCCAAATACATAATACGTATTATAATCCAATATTTGTCTCATTTTGTTCAAACTCAAACTTATTTTAAGAGGTCAATGTAGGAATACTTATTACATATTCTTCAATTAACCTCAATAAAAGAGGCACAATCATGTAGAAAATTTCACTTGAAAACTGGCCAATTTTGCTTTGACAGTTTTAGAATTATTGGTAAAGAAAATTAAAAGACCTTTAAATATAGTCCAATATTCAATAAAATCCCAATTTCAGAGCAAATTCAACCTCAAGGATTGAGTTTAAGGTTGAATTTGCAAATGCGACTACTTGAATTGAGTGCCAAGAAGTTGTATTTGCGTGTGTGTCATTGAGTGGGGACGTTTTATGGTCGTTGATTGAGCATCCACTTTTTAATAGGAGATCGATGTATTTTTCTCATAAATATATATAAAAAGCCTCAATTACAAAGATGATTGTACTTTGGAGACCATCAAATCAGCTTTCATCTTCACATAAGAAGTCATCGTGATAGAATTTGTTTTTCCTTACATGAATCTGATCAGTGAGGAATGACAGCTTGTCTCTGGCAGCCTGCAACTCAGCGTTGGCAGCATTGAGAGCCCTCCGCTTGGGCTCCACCACGACGTACACGTCGTAGAACTTCACGATGTTTATGACCCACGAGCACAGACCGGCGGCTGCCGCTGATTTCGACATGATGAACTCGGCGTTGAACTCCGGATTCTTTATGTATGGCATCACTGCCTACAGACCAAAAAAAACAGACAGAAACAGAAAAAAATTGAAGAACAACAATAAAAATAAAACATCAAAAGAAAAATTGTAATATTAAAATAGTTCATAACATCACAGAGAGATAAAAGTTCAGTTCAATCATACATTTGACAAAATATTCTTACCTTGATGACATCTGGATGAATATTTTCTTTGTCATAGTAAACGAGATCGTATAAAAATTGATCAACTTTAGCCATCATTAGCTGAAAGCAAGAGAAAAACACTGCATTATCAACTCTACTCTCTACTACGATATCGTAAAATAAATACTTTTAAAGTTTATTGACACCAATCCACACCACTCCTATACTCCATAACTTCATCTTCTTAGTTGAGAATTTCGAGATAGAAAATCTTCATAGGAGATTTTGATTCATTTGATTAACAAATCATCACACACATCATCAACACATCGCAAACTATGTCTCGATATGCAAATTATCCATTACCTTGCACGCTTTCCATGACCTGTCTTTAGGTATTTTGCCTTTCTTAGAAAACAGCACCAGGACGGCAGCTGTAACGTTAACGACAGCATCTGGTGGCGAGCCGAATGACTTCAATTCAGTCAAGTTGTTCTTATTCAACGTATTCAGTGCCTCCTGAGCTGCGAGTAACGCTGGCTCAGCCTTAGCTAAGTCGTCGGCGCAAATCTTAGCTTTTATCGTTACGTCTTCTTCTATCACTTTTACTTTCTTCTCCTCTTCAGCAGCTGTTTATATGGTAATTAAATTTTAATTTTGTTGTTTTATGTTAATCTATACTAATATTATAAAGAGGTAAATTTTGTGAGGTTGTAGGGGGTAATAACTGTTTTTAAAAATTCTCTTATTAATAATAAACCACGTCATAAGAGAGTGTCATATGATATATTTAATCGTGTTCCCATAGGAACGGGAATCACGCGGTAGAAACTGCGGAGTGTGCTAAATTCAAATTCATTTAATGAGATGTTACAAACATTTTAAAACAGTGTACTGCCATTATCATATAGCTACTGTTTTTTTGATTTAGAAATGACGAACGTACTATTTAATAGACTATGGGTTAAAATCTCAGAATACAGAATACACACTCTGTGCAAAAATTAAAGTACGTAAAATACATATGTACGTAAAATAGCACGTCCCACAACACGAAATACATAGTGACTAATAGCTTGTTCGTGAAATTACACCAAAAAAGAGTAATTCCTGAGGTTTCAATCCTATGCGCGATCACACCTTGAGGAGTTTTCTGTACTCTTAACTACAGGTTAAAATTAAATGATTTATGTAGGAAACAATGAATGAAGAAGTAAATTACCAACTCACCGAAAGCTTTTTCTTTTGACACCTTATCACTCTCAGCACCAACTACTTCGATGAGTTCTTCAGCTGCTTTGTTTTTAACTTTCAATATTATTTCTTGCTCAGCAAGAGTAACCTGTTAATTACAAGCTTAAAATATTAAGAACTTCAATAATATTGGCGTAGCAATAGCGCTGGTTAACAAAATGCAGCCAAATTCTATTACTTCTTTAGTAGAATCCATTTTCCATTAACGAAGCAATAGAATTTCGTCAAGAGAATTTCTTTTTACCAATGAAGAGTTTGAAGAAAAAAGGAGGTAGATAGATTACATAAACCAAATTCGATGAACTGGCTCACAAAAAATATTTCAGAGGCGTTGTCAATGGCGCGATAACAGTGCGGCGATTGAGCTCATGTTTGCTAATTAGCATAGTTTTAACGTGCCACTTGCGATCCGCGTATAACCTCTATACCTCTTTTTTCTTCTAACATCATTGCTTTTTACCTTCAAAACTGCTACGTCTGCAGCGCAAGATGCCAATTTCTCAAGACCATTTTCAAGTCTGTATATCATCATCTTTAAATTCTTGGTCTTTTCGGTCAACAACCTTGAATATAGCGATATCTGTTCAAGGAAAGTTTTCGGTGTGGTGTAGTTGTACCGACGCTCGTTCGTGAAGTACACGGCCGACATTTGGTTCACACTTTGATGTACGTGCGACATGAATGCCGCTACTGGTTCAATGAGACGTGGCTGAAAAACACATTATTTTATATTGATCCTAATTGTAGAAGAAGGTCTTGGTTTTGGATGTCGTAGTAAAGTGACAGCATATACCCAATTGTGAGTGTAAATTAAAGGAACTTTAGCACAATAGAAATATATCGTTAAATTATTGTGACTGACACAGATGGACTGCCTTACCATGACAAAAACTGTAACTTAAAATCATCCATATTGAGAAATCGCAGTTCTTGATAATAAGCAAAACAATTAGATATAGTTAATATATTTTGATTATTATTTTATAAAAACACAATACATATTATAAAATAAATAAGTTATAAAATGGCATGCGTTTTCTACCTTCATTTCTAATTTGATCGTAAACATTGCACATCGATTATGGCTATAGTATAGTAATGCATTCAGTGTAATCTGAAGAAAATGTACATTTTTGTTTGTTTTGTTTTTTTTGAAAAAAATATAAAAATATAATTCCCCTTCAACTATTCGGGAAAGAAAGGAAAGTCCAACGTAAAGGAGTGTAGCGTCGATAAACCGTTTACCGAATAGACGTCACTAAGTAGGTAATGTATTTTTACCGGTAAAGCCTCGACTTCGGAAATGAATCTCTTGGAGACAGAGCGCAGAGCCTCTTGCGGCCACTCGTGGAACCAGTTGATGGCGGTGCAGTTGACGATGGAGGGAAACTTGCGCGCGCGCACTCGCAGCGTGGCGCCCACGGGAGAGAAGCAAAGCACCACCTTGGAGTAGGAACAAGAAAAGATGTTGATGATAATACTCATCATCATCATATCACCCGAAGGATCCACTGCAGAACATAGGCCTTTTGTAGGACCTTCCAAATATCACGATCCTAAACCGCCTGCATCCAACGAATCCCTGCAACTCGCTTGATGTCACCAGTCGACCAACACTGCATTTCCTAGTTCAGGTCGCCATTTCAGCATCTTAGGACCCAAACGTCCATCGGCTATTTGCTACTTCAGCTTCGCGATGTGCTATGTCGTTTCGTTGTTCTAAATCGGTGACTTTGGTTCTTCTGCGGATCTCCTCATGTAAATACTAGCTAAACATAGCTTATACTATCCGTGGCCCGTGGCGAATTCATTAGATAGGGCCCCAGAAATATGAGCCCATTCTACTGCTGTCATAGTCAATTATCTCCGAATCTACATTTTGAAACTGATCTTGTTTGGCACAAATATATCACAATTTCTGTGACTAACTCAGAGGTGCGACGTAAATAAACGAAATCTAAATATGGTACCCTGTAATAGGTAGGTATATATGAATGAGTGCATGAAATATACTTTATTGTACACCAAAAATAATATAACAAACAAGAAATTAACTTGAAAAAAAATATACAATTGGCGGCCTTATCGCTAATGAGCGATCTCTTCCAGATCACCAAACAAAAAAGAGAAAATAAATACAAGGGATATAAGCGGGTATAATACAAAGAATAATATATGTCGAAGGATTAGATAGTAGCGCCATCCTACATTAATTATAGTATAATACTAGTAATTAGAGGGTAGACCTGTAGAAGTAAGACAACGGTATTGATGGATAGTGTTACTTTGTGTATTTGCCATCCCTGACGTAAAGCGTAGAACCTAGTTGAGACTTATCACGATATACCGATATTTAGCCCGCGTGATTTAGTCTGTTCTCCGTTAATCAGAAGTGGGAGTTAGTCATGAGCCGGCATATATGTACCAGATATACAGATAAAAACAAGTTGCTGTTCATTAGTCTTGCTAAAACATTAAGAGAGCTCGATTGATTTTCAAGTAGTATCTAATCGGATTAAAAAAAAATTGTTATACCTTTAACATTGTCCGCACTCGGTTGATGAAGAATCTCCAGCAGTTCTCGCGGGTATCTGGTACACCAGATGCCTTGGTCTACAATTTCATTGAAGATTTGTTAAGAAAAAGTATGGTTTTAAAAACTGTCATTACTAATCACAGACAAGTTTTGTAGAAGTATTGAGTGATTATATGCCATCCTTTTTCTTTTTACTACACGTAGTATAAGTTAGAGCAAGATAGAGACGTCTCTACAAAGAAAAAAAAGACTAAAATAAACAACAATTTCGGAAGTCGACTCCAGGAGTCGAGCCCACTGATGAGTGGATTGTCATCACCATTATCATTATTAGCCGATGGACGTCCACTGCTGGACATATGCTTCTTGTATGGACTTTCAAACACCAAAGTCTCGAGCAGCAGAATGTTTGCATGTTGCAAACTTTCCAAACCTTTGGTTACCTTTCCGAACACGAGGTCCTAGGTTAAAATCCTTGGGTCGGAAACAAGTGAGTTTATCTTTCTTGTAAGAAATTTTCTTAGAAAAATTGGCGTTGTTACACCCCCGCGCCTTAGAGAGTCGCAGTCAGTGCCAGTCATTATCATTAACACCCTGATGATCGTTAATGAATTGTCTGTCTCTCAATGGGTCATTAAAATACCTAAAGATGGCTATAGCGATGGTGATGATGATGATGATGGATGACACTTACCTCTCCCCTGACGCCGTTAATGATATTCTCAATCTCATCATCAGCGAACAGCTCAGGTATTTCTCCCGAGGCTAGTAAATCATTGATGAGTACGAGGAACCGCTCCTCCGCCACTTGACCGTCTGTCATCAGGAACATGTTGCCGATGTTCTTCAAACCAGCCTTGATATTGAGGCCCGCTGTGAGTATCATTAGAGAGGTCATTTTTAAATTGCTCAATGTAAATACAACAAAAGCTACATATAGCTTATTCACACTTCCTTTATTTGCGTTTTAAATATTCGCGGATAAAAAAATTGCAACCCAACCCAATTCCTATATTCGCGGCTAAATATTTCTTTATCTGCCTGCCGATATGACGTAAAATCTGCAAATTCATACTTAAACTGCAAATAGTGTCTTCTTTATGGGATAAGTCGTCGCAAAATTCTTCAAAATTTTGGGTTTTTTTGCCGCCATGGAACGTATCCCCTTTAATCGCATATAAATTACCATCCCAGAAGTTTCACTTTGTATATAACAAAATAAAAAAAATAATCTATATCTATACTTATAATAGAACCGAACGAATTCTATAAATTTATTCGCAATTTAAGATTTTACTTATAACACTAAACACCAAACATTACCGTGGCATAGAGTACAACTAGCGCCATCTAGAATCTATACTTATAATACGAATTCTGTAGATTTTGTACATTCTGTAAATTGAAGATATATATTTTGAAATTTTTTTTTGGGGGGCATTATATAATCGATACTGAAGCTAAAATTATTTTTTTTCGATTTTTTGTCTGTCTGTCTGTCTGTCCGTGATTTTTGTTATTCGGGCATCACGTTGAAAGTACTGAATGAATTCAAATAAAACTTGGTACGTACTTTAAGACCATAATACGGAGATGGTTATAGGATAGTTTTTATTGCGAAAATAAAATAAGAAGGGGGTGAAATAGGGGTTGATAGTTTGTATGGAAAATCATTTTTAGAGATACAGTTTTAAAGTTCTGAAATCAAAAAAAAAATACGAAGTATTTTCAAAAATTTTTTACAATTCAAACTTTAAAGTGGTGAAATAGGGCTTGAAAGTTTACATTGATTTCCACGCGGACGAAGTCGCGGGCGTCCGCTAGTTTACTATATAAGCCAAACTCACCGAGATCAACTTTAAGGTCATTTATGCTGTATCCTTTGCGCAATTGTATCTGGAATACCTCAAGCGAGGAGATGAAGGCCGACAGTCGGGACAGCGATTGCTTGCCAGAACCTCCCACACCCACCAGCAGAGCGTTACCGCGGGGTGCTTCCAGTATGCGGTTTATTCTATAGCGGAATTGTACATTCATCATCATCATCATCATAATCGCAGACGAACCAAAGTCACTGACATAGCTCAGCAAGTCGCGAAGCTGAAGTGGCAATGAGCAGGCCACATAATTCGAAGAGCCGATTTACGTTGGGGTCCCAAGGTGCTGGAATGGCGACCCCGCACCGGAAAGCGCAGTGTTGGTCGACCCCCCACTAAGTGGACCGAGGACATAAAGCGGGTCGCAACAAACCGCTGGATGCTGGCGGCTCGAGACCGCTATGCTTGGAGGTCCATGCAAGAGGCCTATGTCCAGCAGTGGACGTCCATCGGCTGATAATGATGATGGTGATCATTATCAACCCATATTCGGCCCACTGTTGAGTACAAGTCTTCACTCAGAATGACAGGTGTTAGGCCAATAGACAACCACGCTGGTCCAAAGTGGATTGGCAGACTTCACACACACGCAGAGGAAATTCTGTTTTCGATTTGGAGGGCGTAGGTTCGAATCCGGTCTGGGCAGCACCTCCAACTTTTCAGTTAAATGTGCAATTCACGAAATTAAATATAACATGCCTCAAACGGTAAAGGAAAAACATCGTGAAAAAACCTGCGTACCTGAGAATTTTCTTAATTGTCTACGTGTGTGAAGTCTGCCAATGCGCAATGCCATGGCGCCAGTGTGATGGACTATTAGCCCCTTTCATTCTGAGAAGAGGCTCGTGTTCAACAGTGAGCCGAATATGGGTTCTCAATGAGGATGAAATAACCTAAAGTTGCAAATTAAAGGCTATATGTAATCACACTAATATTTTAAATGCGAAAGTTTGTGTGTGTGTGTTAGTGGGTGTGTAAGTACCTATGTGAGTAAGTGTGTATGTTTGTTCCTCCCTCCTTTGCGCTGCGGCTACTGAACCGATTTGGCTGAAATTTGGAATGGAAATAGATTTTACACTGTATTAATACATACGCACTTTTTATCCCGGAATCCATCCATGGTTCCCGCGGGATTTGTGAAAAACTGAATGCCACGCAGACGAAGTCGCAGGCGTCCGCTAGTCTTAGATAAAATTGAGCATAAGGCTTTATGTTACCTGCAAATATGATACATAGCATCTTCGAACAGCACAAGATTCATAGTAGCTACGAGATCGTTGTAGGACGAAAGAGACTCGTCGAGTAATTTTTTAATATGTGCCCAATCTTTTATTGGGAAATACTTCGGATCTCCAATTCCCTCGGCGAAATGGCAATAAATTAATGGCTTCTCAAACACTATGTTTTCGTCGAAGTCCTAAAAATATCAAATATTAATAATTTATTGCATACAACACAAATGAGTACAAACAAGAAAAGCCTCGATAGCTCAAATGAAAAGGGGTCGGACTCATCGCCGAGAGGTGGTGCAGTGGTTCGATCCCTGCTCTGTGAAACTAAGTGTCTACAGTCTCTATAAAACTTTAACAATTATTCACACGCTTTATATATTCCATTCCACATTGGCATTCATCATCATCATATCAGCCGATGAACGTCCACTGCTGGACATAGGCCTTTTGTAAGGACTTCCAAAAATAATGAAGTCCTTAAATTTCAACCTCCCCATTTGGATTTTTATTGGATTTTTATCCTCCTCCTAACAAGTTAGCCCACTTCCATCTTAGATTGCATCAACACTTACCATCAGGTGAGATTGTAATCAAGGGCTAACTTGTAAATAAAAATATTATGTTTTTCATTTTATTATGTTGTCAAATCTTGCCAAGTTTCATTTGTATTCATTTAGTAGTTTCAGCGTTATGCTTGGTCAGCATTAAATACGAACAGACAGACAAAACAAAATACGTTTTTGGCTTCAGCATCGATTATAAATACCTAGTGCCCTGCAACTAAAATTATTAAAATATCTTCAATGTACATGTACATTTTTATAAGTATATATAAATAGATATAGATAAATTACTTCACAAGTCTTCTTGATGGTGTCACCAATAAGTTTGGCGAAGCATTCATTATCGGCGGAGTCGACCAGTTTGTCGGAGTACACGCGAGTCGCCTCGTGTAGCCACAGCCTTATCAGTTCCGACGACAATTTGATAGCATCGCCAGTCGTGAACAATATGCCCTACAAAAAAGTAATTTTTTTAAACGACTTCAAAAAAAAAGGATTTTGAGGAAGGACTCAATTCGACGTTTTAGTTTTTTTTTAAATTTATTTTTCTTAACTTGTGATTTATAAACCAATTTGGGAAATATTTTTTTTGTTTGAAACAGTAAGTATAGTTCCAGATTGGTCCTGTAGTGTTTGGGTATATATGCACCGTTGGTAGGGCGGGGCAGGCAGTCTATCGCTGGCATCGAGAGGAGGCGGACGTGTGCCGCTGGCCATTGTAGTGTATAACAGTGTAGTGGTGGGACGGTGACTTACTGCTATTACAGTGGGGACAGGGGACCTTACAGGTCCCATCTAATTTTCACGGAAATCGGTTCAATACTTTTGTATTAAAAACAAAATAGTCGAAATAAGTGAATGAACGTGTTTACGGTCACTGTGCTAGAACACACTAAAAACTGAAAAATTCAATTTTTTGTCGACTTCAAAGGTGCAAATGAAAGATACTTAAAAGTGAAAAAAATACATCGTACCTTTCTATTGAATTTGATCGGCGAATATTAAACTTCTGAAACTTTTTTGATGTTAAATATAGTCCTGGATCCGTGTAAAAACCAGTATAAATCGGCTGGTGGGAGGCTTCAGCCATGGCTAGTTACCGCCCTACCGGCAAAGTCGTACCGCCAAGCGATTTAGCGTTCCGGTACGATGCCGTGTAGAAACCGAAAGGGGTGTGGATTTTCATCCTTCTCCTAACAAGTTAGCCCGCTTCCATCTTAGATTGCATCATCACTTACCATCAGGTGAGATTGTAGTCAAGGGCTAACTTGTAAAGAATAAAATAAAATAAAAAATAAAAAAACATCTGAACAAATTTTGGTAAACTCCCCTCCTCCTAAGTTGTACTAATAACGAGATTATTAAAAGTTGTCACTAACCACCGGTTTTTTACAGTTGCTTAATTAATAGTTAAATACAACTTAACAGCCACAATGTCCTACAAACTGCGTGGTACATTATCTAGTTCCGAGGCTCAGAAATTTTTAACAGTAGGCTACCAGAATCAAGAATTTTCAAGATGAAGCTAGCTACTCAAGGAAAATTAACTTGATACTAATCAAATGTAAAAATGTCCCACGGATCCTGGGCTATTAGCTTTTACTTAAGAATCAAAAAAATAATATTATTCTAACCTGGAATATATTGGACAGATCTCTGAGATTGAAAATGTAGTGAAACTTGATAGCGGTTGGCAGGAAGGTAGACGCTAGCTTGGAATGAAGAGCCAAAGCACAGTTGACCATAGACTCGGCGTACCGTTGCACTGGTATGCTAAACTTGTTGGCCACGTTGTTCAAGTGTTGCGATAAGATCTGTTTGTAGATGTGGAAGCAGGCGTCTAGGCCTGGGAAACTGAAAAAATAGATTTCGAAAACGACAAACGCAAAACCAACAAAAGTATAAGATCAACTCTATAGAATAGCATCAAGCATTCGTGCGTTATCAGCCCATATTCGGCTCACTGCTCGAGTCTCCTCTCAGAATGAGAGGGGTTAGGCTAATAGTCCACCACGCTGGCCCAATGCGGATTGGCAGACTTTACACACGCAGAGAACTAAGAAAATTTTCTGGTATGCAGGTTTCCTCACGATGTTTTCTTTCACCGTTTGAGACACGTTATATTTAATTACTTAAAATGCACACAACTGAAAAGTTGGAGGTGCATGCCCCGGACCGGATTCGAACCCACCACCTCCGGAATCGGAGGCAGGGGTCATATCCACTGGGCTATCACGTGTCTAAACAAGCATTACATACATTATAAAAGTTCGTAGTTAACCAATAGTCCAATAGAAGTAAAGTTTTTAATGTAGGTGAAAAAAGTGATGAAAGAATTTTTAAAATCGGTTCAGTAGTTCCGAAAATTACTCCTATAACGCCATTTAAAACTTACAAACTTACAATATTAGTATAAAATTATCCAGATCCGACATACTCTTGACATGTTCAATTATTACTAGCCAACACCGCGCGGTTTCACCCGCGTCGCTCCCGTTCCTTAAGAATACTGGGATAAAAATATAACCTTTGACATTAACAAATGACGTAGCTTTATAGTGTTAAGAGAATTGTCAGAATTAGTTCAATTGGCCCAGAGATATGAGAAACAGAGACCCGCGGTGACCTCACTAACTAAGTTTACTTCTTTACAGTATTAGTATGGATTAAAGTACAAACCTCACAGCGAAGGTACAGAAGTGTCTCTGCAATCTTGGGTCGATAGTGAAGGAGCCGGCGGTGGGGTTCATGCACGATACAAACATGCAATTCGCTATTTCTTTCAAAGACAACTTCTGTCTGTCGTACCTGTATGAAGATATAATCGATAGTAGAATTGATAGTAGAATTAACATTTCGATTAGCTACAAGTCTACATTGTTACTTTGCTGAAGCCATGCTAGAAAAATTTTGACAATCTACATTTACAAAAGCAAAAGTATCACTCTCACATAGGTACTCATCACATCAATATCGAAAACCGGTTGACGTACAAAGATCAAATTTGACAGAGAGGTAAATTATACTATACGAGGTTCCCGTTCCTGTAGAAAAACGGGGACAATATATAGCCTATATACACTGAAAGAATTTTTCAAATCGGACCAGTAGTTCCTGAGATTAGCGCGTTCAATCAAACAAACAAACAAACAAACAAACTCTTCAGCTTTATAATATTAGTATAGATTATAGTTACAAGACGTTCGCTAAGAACGGATTTTGCGACAGGGACGAAATATTGTTTATATCGAAAATAGATATCTAAAGTATAGCAAACTGGCAGTGCGCAGGCCATATTTGTAGCAGAACAGATGGCCGTTGGGCAGACGTGTTCTGGAATGTAGGAGTGATAAGCGCAGTATGATTGTCCGACGGCATCAAGAAGGTAGTGGGAAATGGCTGGATGAGGAAGACCGAGGATTGCGTATGGTGGCTCGCTCTAGGAAAGGCTCATGTCCAGCAGTAGACGGATACAGGCTGATGTTTCAGATGTCCCGTGCGACCGCTAGTTTTTTTATGTAAATGTTTTTTGCGCAATTTCATTTAGAGACATTTCATACCAATGATGGTAATCCATAAATTGTCTGATGAGTGTGTGTGGCTGTACCGTCCCGTAGGTGTCCACCTCGGGCATGTTCAGGTCGTCAACGAAGTAAATCATAAACTTGCTGCCCGGTGGTCCAAAACTGCGACCTGATTTCTTTTCTAATGGCTTCTCCAACACTTTTTGTATCATCTCTGTTTGAAAACAGTAAAAATGATTTATACCGTGGTCATATATAAATGACAGAATTAACCACTTTTAAGTCATTTTAATAATAATAATAATTGTTTATTGATTAACAAGTAAATACATAAAAATCATTTAACATAGATCTGTGATCTCCACACTAGGATTCCCTGTATTGTGGTAATTACTTTCTTCCACAGAAGTGAAAAAAAGTAGACAGTAATGAAGGAAAACAAAGTTAAATTAGGTAATAAATGAAATGAAAAATGAATTTATTTATCAAGTGAAACCTAAAACATAAAATTGACTTCCTATATTACACTCGATCTGCAATGTTTATCAACAAATAAATTAAAAATTAAAGTGAAAATTCCATACCATTTCCTTAGACCATTTCAATTATCAGATTATTCTGATTCTACAAAACTGGTCCATTAAAATAGGCTGACAATAACTACAAGTACTTAAATAACTAAAAGACAATTGTTTAGAAAATCCCTAACCTGAAGTAGTGTAAAAGTTAAGAGGTGCATTAGTGATAGCGTAGTTGTCGGAGAGTGAGTTTAGCTTGGCAGCGACACTGACAGTTTTCCCACTGCCAGCGCTTCCCACCAGCATCACCGGCTTCTGCTTAGCGATCAGCAGATCCATGAAGAACCGAATACGAGTGGTCTCAGATGTAGATACTAAGCACGACTGAAATAGACAAAAGCTGTAATAACATATTCTTTATTGCCTACATTACTAAAGATAGTATTCACCCTTGTCCTTGTTAAATTCTGTATAATTTTCTTCCACTTATTAACCCGAGACTTTCTGATAGTCATTGTAAGAAGAAGGCACGTGAGTTATTGTGGCAGTGATATTATTTGTGCACATGAGAACCCACTCTGGTGAGTAGTCTTATTCTTGGTTTCTCTTATTCTCTGGTATATGATGCAATTATAAACGTGCCGATGAAAAAGTTTTTTTCTTTTGTCTTTCGCAATCTTCACAGTATATCAAGTCTTGATGAGCATAATTTGAGAATTGTGCTCATCGATTTTCAATATCGACGATTTGAAAATCGTCACTGTATTGTATATTTAAATAGTTTTACTTAAGTTCAATAGTTTTCTACCTGTAGTGGTATATCTGGGTCAAGCTCAAAAGCCTCGACCTTTTCAGCCCATGGCAAAAACTTTTTAGTATCTGGATCTATGAAGAAACCAAATACATTTCCGGTGGATGGGAACTTTATCTGTTTGAACTCATTGCAGAACCACTTGCTAAACTCATTCCGCCAGTCAACGAGTTGATCTTGGAAGAGACCTGAGCCAAAGCCCCAGACAACGCAGAAGACAAAGTAGGTTTCATACCTGAAAATAAAAATATTGACACAAATATTGCAAACGTTACGCAGTTAACAGCTTTTCGTAATATGAAAAGAAAAATGATATGGACTTAAAGCATCTTTGAGACGGATTCTCGGCGCTCTACTGTAATCCTAACAATATTTAAATGAAATAAATAAAATTACATACGGCTAAAGCACAAAAGGCAAAGAAGTGTAAACAAAAATTTGTTTAAGCAAATACATACCCGTAAATGATCTAAACTCTAAAGTGAACCTTTTTACACATGGTGTCTTGACATTAAGTCTGGGGTGGACACATCCTTTTAACATGTCTGATAAATTCAACAAAATGTCTAATCAATTAAATTTACATATCTTACCATTCTTTTGGGCAATCGCTGGGCAGCAATGTTTTATTAAGGAAACACTCTAACAAATAGCACGTAAGCTGTATTTGTTGTAATTCGCTTAGAGGTGTAATTCGTTTATACTTTTTACAAGACTCCAACAGGGGCGGAATGTATTTGTCGAATAATACTGTTAGCATGGCTTTTTCGGATTCGTCATCGCGTGTCGTGTCGATCCATGATGCCACAAATCTATAAGCAATGAAATTATAATTTATTCTTGTTAAGAATTCGATGTTAGAAAACGTTAAGTTCATCGTTCGTTCATTTAAGAACACTGACATAATTATCAACTTTAACATGATTTTTAATCCAGTTGATGGCCTTGCTACTGAAAATCAAACTGGATTGACCTTGACGATAGAGGAAGAAAACATAACAGAGCAAGATATGGTCGAAAATGACACAAAGAAGTAGCTCATGAGTAAACATTTTGTAATTAGAAAGTAGTTGCAATATTCTTCAAAATTAAGATAAATTTTAAAACTGCAGCTTTTTGTTAAAAATGTCACTTACGGATTCCATCCTAAATCTTGCGGATTAATATATAAGATGCCAGCCCGAGATACAGTAGCAGGAGTTGCAGTTCTTAGTGTAGCTATTTCAAATAGTAACCTCATTGACTTGGTAAGAGCTATACGTTCGTTGCTGGCTAACGTTAAGACCTATATAATAAGTAACACTAAATTATACTACAGAAATTTAGGTTTACTTTAGTAATTGATATAAATATCTACAACAGACAATAAAAAGACCATGCGGGTTACTTTTTGATTAATTGAGTAGTTACAAAATTTGTTAATGCAATATTTTTTCTTACATACCTACATAATTTTATTTGACTACTAGTTTTAAGATCCCAATAAAGATTTGCATGTTAAATTAGCGCATTTCTCAAAAACATATTTAATAACGATAATTTTCAAACCTTATTATCATCCATCAAAGTGTTTAAACTCTCAATCCACATCGGATCTATATCACCATCGAGGACAATCCATTTAGGACCATCCCCAGGCATATTCGCCATATCCCGCATAATTGTTGAAAACAGTCCATCCTTCCATTCCCTGGTAGCTGGATTAATAATACCGAATAGTTCGTCGTTAGTAACCGCTTTTGGGTCAAGATCGTTGTAGTATGGCTTCAGTTTTAACATGTGGTATGTTTTGTTCAGGCACTGCCAGACCATGGATTTTCCGGTGCCCGCGAATCCGTCAATGAAAACAGAGTGACGCACGGCAAATAATTCTACAAGCTGCACCATCTGTAAAAGTCATATTTGAGAGAGACAGCGATGTTTTGTTTGACTAAAAACGGGAACGTCAGTGTATGCAGTGGTAGTAATTACATGTTTATTTTTTTAGTATCCGACACTTATAGGTGAATATTATACCTAGACATTAAGCGTTTTTGAATATTGATGAATTAATAAAATACCGAAGGTCAGCATGAGAAGAAAAACAGACACATAAATTTTAGAATGAAATTACTCCATGAATTTAAAATTAAATGAAATATTGATTATAATGGATAAACTAACCTTCAAAATAAATCCTGGTTCGGGTTGAAGTTTCATAGATATAGCACCTTCTACAAGTCGTTTTTCGAAATCAAAATCTCTCTTTCTCGGTACGTCAAGGGCGGGGAATAAATCACCAATCAAACCCATAAATACGGGCGTATCATCTGTTACAATTTTAGGTATGTTGAAGTCTCTCAAGGCTCTCATCAACACCTGGTCTTCTGGTCTCAAGCGATCACCTCTCTAAGAAAAAAAAGATTGTACAATTAACCTAATGTTGTTTTCTCTAATCAAGCACTAATAACAAAACTGTGTGCTTAAGTCAGATCTTCGAATATTTATCAGCTATATTGAAGGTGATTTTTTGGTAGATACAGACATTATTATGCATGTTATACTTGAAACAGCTATATTGCTATTACCACGGAAGAGAGAACTGCAGTCTCGTCATGCCACCAAATTCAAAATGAACTCTAAAGGCTATTTTCCACAAGACTATCGCGCCGCTTATTTCTCATTGTACCATAAAAATTATACAACGGCAGAAGGCTCTCTGCAAACTAAATTATTCAAGAAACTACCTTCAAAGAGCCAGCGACGACAAGCACAGACTTGATAGCTCTCAGACCCCAATCATAATGGTCTTGTTTGGACAGCAGCTCCTTGCACAAGGTGTACAATGTAATGAATTTTCGCGCCAGTAGACGCGCATCCTGGAAGCCTTCTGCTACTAACATGATTTCGCAAATCAATTCGAAATCTGGCACAACCATTGCACATGGCCTGTTGAATACATTACATTTTAATATAACGCAAGTTCAACTCACGACGGTTAATTTAATTTAATTAAAAATAGCTATTTGTTAATTTCAAAGAGTTAAATTGTGAAGCTTAACCGGAATTTGCATAAATCACCTGAAAAGAGCCTTTAGATTCTCAGGTAACTCAGTCCTTCCTGCGTATCCAGGATTCATTGTAATGAACATTCCGATTGTGGGAATAAGGGAAATAAACTCTCCCATAAAGTCGAATTTCTTCTTCTTAGCCTTAATAGCGTCAAGGACACTCTTTACTTGTACTGACACTACGGACAACACTTCAACGGAGATTCTGTTGAACTCATCAAAACAACCCCAAGCGCCAGTTTGAGCAAGTCCTGTTTAAGAAAAATCAAAGAATTCATCATCTAGATTCTAATCGTTGCATATAGCATTTATAAAAGAGACCTCGTGATCAATGTAGCACCATTTTCCACAACAAGGTATACAAGCCTCTACGCTTTGCAAACAGTTATGAATATCATAATTTCATTGATGTCTAGATGTGATTTGCATAACTTTATTTAGTACTCAAAAGGGCCTTAAATGCTTAACTAATGTAGATATCGATGAAATAAAAAAACGTCTTAACCTTAAAAGACGCAAAAAGTAATTTAAATTTTAGATCAGCGGTAAAACTGTCAATACCAACCTTTGTAAATATTCCCGCAAGATTTATAGTCCATCTGTTCGGAGCAATTGAATACATATACCATGATACCTAATGCCCTGCCCAAATCCTTGGTGGTTTCGGTTTTACCTGTACCAGCAGGCCCTGCAGGAGCTCCACCCATGACCAAATGGAGGCTCTAAAATAGTTTTGATATAACATTAACAAAAAATAAATCATGTATGCGTAATTAAGGAAACTGAAAGAAATAAAGATGTAATCGAAGGACTAATTCTTAAAATGGCAAATCCATGAAACATTAGTGACGTACATAAAACGCAGTGCTTGTAGTATATAGATAGAAAGAAATAAAATGTTTTATTACACACACATATATATACAATAAACGAAAAGACAACAAAAAAAAACAATAAACCCGAAAAAGAAAAGACCGAAAACAAAATGGACATTTAATGTGTAAGTAGTCTTTCAGTATTTGTTACGCCAGAAGTGGATCTACCAGTGCAGCACTATTACTTAACTTTTACAAATTACTATTGCGTAACTTAAAAGAACAAACCTGTGTGAGCGTTATGTAACATCTGTCCGTCAATGGGGTGATTACAAGACGCGGTGTGTTTCCCAAGTATTCATAATCGTAGAGAAACTGAGCATCGCAAATGTTTGCAAAACAATTATTTGCATTTAAGTCCCACCGATGCCTAATAAAAAACGGATTATTATATGAAAATAGTAGTAGTATAGTAGTATAATAGTTCTATATATTTTTTTTTATCAAAAGTTACCGGTGCAGTCAACTATTGATGAATTTCGATACTATGGACCAATACCATTTTTGATGACTACATATTTACAAAATCTGCTAATCTTGGGAATTACGAATATGAAATAAATTATAATAATTTTAGTAATAATAATCGGTATCTAATTACCTCAGTTGACTCTGCCATTGGAAAGCGGCAGACGTTTCCACTTTAGCAACAATAAGTTTGGCGACGACGTCTCTTGAATGTACATCGATAGTACAAATGGTCATAATTTTCTGTCGATCACCAACAGTTAAATCACCCAATAGTAAAACAATTAATGCATTTAGCTGTGCAATTTGTTTTTTCTGGTAATCTTTGAGCGCATTTTCATAACCTGTATGAAAAACAATTTAACCTTCTGTATGAGACTGATTAAAAAAATGTATAAAAGATCTTATAGAGTCTTAATGATTCTTACCCTCCTCGAGTTTCTCAAATGCTTGATTAGTTTCTGTAGTCCACCAGATCTGGGTACCAACTAGTGCGGGCTGGGCTGGCCAATCGAAAACCCATTCATCACGAGGTTTATCTTCATAGGACTTCACGCTGTGCTCAAAAATATCGCGAAGAGTGTACCGCATGCAATCTGTCACTCGATTTAACCACAACTCGACCTGTTTAAAAATTGAAAAAAATATCGTTCAAGTACCAAAAGGATTCCTAATATGGCTCTCTGTTGGTCAAAAATGGTCCGATCTTTTGATATTTACTGTATATCCTTACCAGATCAGTATCAACTTACCTTACCAGAGCAATCACAACACGGGGGCTTAAATGGCACGTGTTCTTCGTTCTCTTTAGATATCATCTCAAAAGCGTGTTTACTGCCTGGCTTTACAAATACGAGTTTAGCTAAATTGTCATACAACTTTGATAGATGCCTACATACAGCTGGCGGATTATTTCCATTAGACAATATATCTAGAAGTTTAACAAATTTAATTAATTAATATTTAATATAGGAGATGTAAAACACTTAGAAAGCAAATGTAAAACAAACAACCAAAGAAAGTAAAAAGAGGTAAGGTTAGATTATAAATCTATTACCAAGCAAGTCAGCCGAGGAGACGAAGTAAAACCGTGGGTACGCCAAGCGTTTCGTCTCCAAATAATCGTTAAGAGCCTTCTCGCATAGATTAAGTGCTCTCATTAGTTCTTCCAATTTGTCTAGCAGTCCTGGTTTATTAGTAGCTTGAATAACATTTGGTGTATTTGCTATATCTTTAAGTAGTTCCTATAAAAATCCATATATGTATTTTCTAGATTTAATTAGTACCTAATTTGATGCTACAAAAAGTTACAATTATTCGTTTCTTTATTATTATTTTACCTTGAAAGTTTTGTCAACATTATCAAATCTTTTAGAATCTTCAGGTAATTGCGAACGAATATCGTCAGAACCAACAAAGATACTCTCCAGATATTGCCATTTGCGTTGCACTTCGAACCATATAGCAATAACTGCATCTGCAGTGCCAAGCTTTTTCTGCCATTCTGTAACCTCTTCCTCGTAATAGCCGATAAATTTCGATGACATCATGTTTTGGACTTGGTTCTAGAAAGCAAATACAAAAGTTCACTCAATCAGGCTGGTTAGCCCAAGCAATTCTTTTAACATTAAACTACATAGCAATTACATGATGCGGAAGTTCTTGTATAACAAAAAATAGTTCTAGTTTTTGTATAACAAAAATATGTGCAAGTAGTCTGAAAAATCATAAACTTAACTTAACTTAAAGTCAAAGTCAAAGTCAAAATTCATTTATTTCTAATGGGCTTAGTTTACAAGCTCTTTCGAAACGTCAGGTAATAATATTAAACTTAAGATAATGGTGATAATAATTATTCGATTCCTTATTACTATCGACTCTGACCTGTCGACGAAATTTGTTTACCTGATTGTCCTCAAGGGTCTCCACAAGTTCTTCGCTTGCTTTAGGCAGTTTAGAGCCGGTCCTATCATGAGTAGTATACTCGAACTCCATTGATGCCCATGTAATCTCCAATTCCCTAAAATATTTTAAATTTCAACACAGTCCTACCAAAGTTAAATTCTCTTACAAAATTATGATTATCTCGATATGTTAATAAATATTTTAAAAATAGTGTTTTACTTAAGAGTTTTTTCCATTGCTGCTTCCTTAACTGATTTGTCAACAATAGTCTTGACTTCTTCCTCATATTTATGGAGATTCAGTGCTAATAAATCTGCCAGTGTTGTTTCATCATCAATACTAAACTTCACCTAAAATTAATTTTAATGAAAATTATTGAGTACTTACCTAAAGTAAAATTCTTTCTGTTAACTAATTATGGTTTATTGAGGCTCTTAGTCTTTACTTATGCTATAATACTTCTTTAGACCAGTGGTTATAACTTAGGTAAGTGGGTCTAGAGAAAAATTTCAATCTTTTTCCTGCAGGTACAGGTGGCACAGGCACAAAAGATGGTGATAAATTAAGTAATACTAATTTAATTTGAGACAAAGTAAATGCCATGTCATCATTCGGTTATTAAATAGATAATAATTTAAATCTTACCTAATTTATAATTTTTCCTGTACACTTAATTTATGTATAACATCTCTACATGAGCTCTACTCGTATAACTACATTTTCTTATTCTATCAAATATTTATACTACGGTCCTTATAAATAATACGATTTGTTATTTACAAAATAAATTCTGACAAAATCAAATTATGATTTTGCGAGTTTGATTGTATCTTTTTTGTTAGTGGTGATATTTGCAGTCCATTGTCTCTTATTTCTTGCAGAGTATATGATCTGTTAAATTTGATAAATTTATTGTTACAATAGTTTGCATATTCTTGCAACTTTGGTCTTCGAAAGTCTTGTAGTTGAAGATATCTTTTGTAATCAGTATTAATCGCAACTTTTTCCTTTTCTGATTCGCCAACTTTATTATTATGATCAACTTTATTATAATCATCTAATGTTTTAGCTAAATCTTCTAATGATTTGAAGTCGTCTAGAATTTCTTTAAAAGATACGCGACTTTGAATCTTGTGCCTAATTGAAAATGACGTGGAATGTCGATGATTCGTTTCGATGGTCACGATGAATGAATGTGCGGCTTTCTACATGCAAAATGTTAAAAAAACGTGTTATCATTATTAATAATGTGTTATCATTAAAAATAACGTGTTATCATTATTAATAATGTAAATAATTATTATTTACAACGATTCTTGTCTTCATATCTTCTAAACGAATACACCACTTCCAAAGATTTGATTACGACTTTGATTTGATTGATGTTAAGACTTCTTAAATGATTTTTAAAAAATTAAAACAGTACTGCAAAACATTGAGTAGTTCTTACCATTCATTCGTAAGGAAGATATGATGATACAAAAAAAAATACCACATCGAAGATAACAATCATAATAGTAATTAATTGATATATTGTATTTACAGTGTACAAAAGGCCTGTGATGTCCATCGGCTGATATAATGACGATGATGATGAGGATGATTAATAGTGTAATACAACTTACGCTTACGCTTAGATCTTTTAAACTACGCAACGGAATATAATGCGGTTTTCAACAATAGAAAGAAGATGCTTTAGTAGAATAGAATAAAAAAATCTATATATATAAAAAAATAAAAAAATTGGTAATGGCGGTCTTATTGCTATTTATTGAAAAGGACTCTAGTAGACTCTAGTAAGACTCTAAACTTACTTTTGTGGCCATCATTAACTCAACCCAGTGTCTGTCTTTAATAGCGGGGTTCTGCAGATCGGTCACCGCACGCAATGAAGTCATCAAGTTCTTTATTGTTGCTTCTATTGTTAGGTACGGTTCCCTAAAATTAATATTTAGAGGTACTTTTAGCGAATTCTCTGGAATGTGAGTAAATTAAATTGTGACCTGAAAAAACGCGGCAAAATAGATTTAATATCTGACATTTAAATAAAATAAACATCGTTTCAAAACACTTCTTCCTGGTGTACCATAACTACGTGCTTTTTTTTAATTTGTTGCGTTTTTTAGATCACGCTTTAATTTGCCAGATTCTAATAATGATGAAGGTGCTTTCATATTTGCTTTTATAACAAAATCTTGATGACTAAAAATACCTACTATACATATTTGTAACCGGAATATTCAGACTTAGGAGCATTTAATCTGCATTTTCACCAGTCATAAGAAACTCTAGAGAGTGATATACACGAGTAAGATAAAAAAGTTATTCACCATGATCTCATTTCCTTATCCAGCTGTCGGAGATCTTTTGTAAATCGTTTACACTCCTGATCCATGCCATCGGCGTCGATCTTCTTCCATGGAGATTTTTTCCAGAACTCTATTGTACCCATCACTAGATAATAGTAATCCCATAATTGCTATAATGTAATTAGTTACCGTTAAATCAATTGTAGATAATTTTGAAGAAACTAAAGAAAAAGAACTGTGTGTCAGCTCCGACGCATGGTGTTTACTCTTTCAGATCGTTTGTCTAAATAGGTACGTCTCAATACCTATGTATTAAAAGTGAAAGTAAACTCCAAAAATTAATTTTACCTTTTACACTATACATCTTAAACACTATAATAAGATTTTTCAATTCAATTTTCAAAAAAGTCACAATAGCCCTCCCTCGGTTTTTGTATCAATTTCAATTTTGTTTTCGAGATAGTGCCTTGACAGACGGACAGTCAACCATATGATTCTCTAAGGAGACTGTTTTTTCTTTGTTAGTACGGAATTTTAAAAATTCAAATTTCCGGTAAAGAGAAACGGAGCTTAATATAATTAATTACTTTAGCAAGTTTTAGTTCACGTCGACACTGCTTCAGATTTTTCTCATCAGGTGGCTGTATATCAAACAGACTGCTAGACTTCTTCAAGGTTTGCACTACATCTTCAAATTGCAGAAGCTCCTGGTTGACTTTATCTATTTGATTGTAGGGCTCCTTGCATCGTTCGTAGAAAATCTATGTAAAATAAAATATGATATTTTGTTTCAAAATGTTTGAAAACGCATAATTTCCTAAATTTGTACAGGAGAATAATTAAAAAAATACAATTGTAAATAAAATAGTAAAGTACGCGCCCTATCATGCGACTAACACTTTGGTTTATGATTGTACCTGCGCAGGTGATTTTCTTTTAAGATTTTGCTTAATCTTACTTGTCAGGGTCCATACTTCTTCTTAATTAGAAGTTCATTAGAAGCCACGGTGGTGGACCCTGAATGACCTCGGTAACAATATCTAGCAAAACATTAAATAAAAAGGGGCTCAGAGCCGAACCTTGGTATACACCGACTGTGAATGGAAAATGCGATGTGTCCTCAATGGCAGTCCTAACTATAGATTCGGAATTAAGATACATGTCTGATGATGTCAATATAAATCTCAGGTACCTTTTAGATCGCAGTACCCACCAGATTACCAACCGAGGCACACAGTCGAAGGCCTTTCTCAGGTCTAAAAATGCAAGATACAGGGGCTGGTTCCTTTCCCTGTGCGACCCGTTCCGAAGCGTTCGGATAGCAAACATTAGATCCGTCGTACTATACCCAGGTTGAAAGCCATATTGACACTACATACTCTTGACGCAGCCGTGTTTCGATAATACGTTCGAAAAGCGTCAAGGTGTGGCACATTACTTTGATACCGCGGTAAGGTCGCGCGGTCTACCAGTTTATCTGTCAGGGTCTATACCACGCGGTATTAATTATTAATTAATACCGCATGGTATAGACCCTGACATAACAAATTGGCTTAGACGAAGTTTAGTTTTATACTAACATCCTTAACTCCAAACTGCTCTCTGTACATAGTGATTCTCAGATTGATTAACGCCACACGTTTAGAGATGAGTGCGGCCTGTGCGGCCTGCATCGGTGCCACTTCGTTCTTCATCACGGTCGCCAACTTCACCAGGTTACGCCATTTCTCCGGCAGGACATCCAACTGGTACAATTGCAACGAAAAAATCATACGTATCGGACGCATACAAACGGATACATAGTGTTATATTTTATTAATTACAATTAATAATTATATTTGGCAATGAATGGTTTAATGATATAGCAAAGAGAGGTGGAGTGATTAGATGGCAATAAGTGAAAAAGCGTCTTTAGATGAATACTATATAGTGTTTTTATAAAACAAAAAACGAAATGAATATTACAAGTAAGGTTCTTGGAAAAAGTATGAGACTAAAGTGAATTATGAAATATATGTCTGAGTCAATGAGTTACTACCAAAAATACCTATTAAACTTACCAAAGTATATACCGAATATTGATGTGATTCGGTATATGGCTATGATCCACATAGAGGCATTAAATATTAAATGATTCATTACAATGTATTTTTAAAGTAACTTTCATCTAAATTACCATAACATTTATTTAAAATAACTGTGGTAGATATGAGTATAAAAACAATTAATAACCCTGATAAATATTTACGTTACTTTAAGGTTAAAAGAACATTCAGCAGAAAGCTGAATAATGAAAAGTTAGTAGATCTAAACTAAAATCTAAATTCAAGCAATATTTTGTTCCAAGTGGGTGTTCCAACATTTGGGTTTTCATTTTAAGCTTACCATTGCATAGTATTTCCATTTGAAAACATTAACAGAGACCGAATTTTACATCATGGTTTTACCTGTTCATAAGTTTCCTCAGGGAATTCAACGCCATACTCCTTAAGAACGTAGATAATATCCCTGAGAGGTTCAAACATCATTTCGGTCCCAGCGTCTACTTTTGCTTTCACTTCGTTGAGTACACCCATAATTCTTAGCAGGCCCATGTAATCATCCTCTGCTAACTCAACTGTCAATTCTTTAGTAGCGTATATAATGAATTTCTCTAAATCATCGAGGCTGAAAGCGACCACATTGATTCAGACTTTTAATTTATGCATACCATTTAGTGCAATATCTAAATTACCAATACGTGGTACTTTTGCCAATATGTCATCAGCTATAATTCGTTTATTTTTCAGAACCTACTAATAATAATAGACATTACTATTACTAATTAGTGGACGTCGTTAATCCAGCCCTGTTAGCCCAGCGTAAAGGCTGTTCTAAGCAGACGTCTACTAACTATAAACTACGTCTCTATCAAATTACTCTCTACGTCAAGCTGTTTTCGAGATTCCGTGATAAGTGTAATTTCGCTTTTATATATTTACTTTAGCAGATACCTTATAGTAAATATTAAAAGATTAAACACACCTCGTTTGCACATGATCCTTGAGATTTTGCTTATAAAGATTACTCCATTTGCATATAATGTTCATGATCGCCTGGTTGAGCCGCTTCAAATCAAGTTTTAACCAACCATTGCAAAGATAATCGCTCGGCAAATCTGACAACTCTTTGTACAGTTTATTGTATTTGTCGATCTACAATATTGCAATGACTATTACTACAGGCTAAGATGACAACAATTTATTTAGATGCGCTAGTAATTTACGTATTCACTTTGTAAACTTTAAGCTCTCTAGAAATTTGTATTGTGTGTAGGCATTGACCTCTTAGTACCAATTGTAGGTATAGTTTTAGTTCAGAGCCGCTTAAAACTAAGACAATTAATAGTAATGCTACAGTGGACTTAACAATGATATACTTCGCAAAATTTTAGATTGACTAGCGCTTATCATCTTGGCTACCGCTTCATCGTTTTGTAAAATCAGTATTGCTGAGGAATAGATATCAAACTTAGGCTGTATTAAATACCTCATTTTGATATTGCTCTAGTTTGGGTTTGACTTCAGGCGGATCACAGCCATTCTCGTAACGATACTTATCAAACTCCTCGGGAGGTATCACGCGACCGTATTTCATGAAACCCGCTAAAACTTCTTGCCTGTCTTCCAGCCACAGTAGTGCATATTTCTCGTATTTCTGTAAAATAGTATACAATTATCCATCTAACTGTCAATGTTAATAGTCATCTTTGATTTTGCGACCTTCAACTGAAGTCTAGTAATGAGCTAAAGATTAACTCATTGATATTTACAACCGAAACGAAAGATTTTCTATAAAATATCTAGCTAGAAAGAAAAAAGAAGACCTTGACTAAGGAAACTAACGCTGATGTTTTTGAACTAAATAATAATACAGAGCATAAAAACAATGGAACATATTTGTTGTACTTATAGGTACCTACTATTAACCAATCTCTATTTGTTTATTGGCTGAGCTAACAATAGCAACAGAAAACAATATTTATTACAAAATAAGAAAACAATCAGTTCATACGTCTACCAGTTTTAAAGTTGAACCAAGAAACGTTAATTTATTTACCGACCAAAATTCAATAAAAAAATGTACATTTAAATCAAAAGACAGTTACCGAGGCATACTGTACGACGTCGGTAATACTATTTTCAACCCTTTTCAGTATGTCATGATACAGATCGATCATTCCATCCTCGTTTCGTATGTCCTCTGAAAAATACTAAAATTAATATAAGCATGAATTAGCAGTACAAATGATGGATGTATCAAGCACCTAAACATTTAAGTAACTAAGTTTACAGTTGATGTGCCTTCATAAAAACAACAAGTTAGCCATAGTTATATATGTAGAATGTTAGAATAAGTGTATGTATATATCGTACTTTATTTCCATTTCAATAAAAATATTTTAACCCTTTAATGAAGAATGACGTGCACAAATACAAACTTAGCTGGATATGCTGTTTTATTTATTTCTTACCTTCATAGTTTTCAAGGGGCACGATGGGATCAATTCTAGGGAACAGTGTCGCTTGTAGGAACATATCCTTCATCATTTCTCTGAGTGTATCATACAAACCGCCGCTATCGTCAATATCCAAAGACGGAGAGAAATATATATCTGTATTGAAATATATAACATCTTTAACAACCGTTACTAGCTTTTTAAAGTTTAAACTATCGAGTGTGTGAGTGATTACTAACTTAACTATCGGTGTGGGTTCAAACCCGGTCCGGTGCATGCACCTACAACTTTTCAGTTGTGTGCATTTTCAGAAATTAAATATCACGTGTGAACGGTGAATGTAAAACATCGTCAGGAAATCTGCATACCAAAGATTTTTTTTTTTATTCTCTGCGTGTGTGAAGTCTACCAATCCGCAGTGGGCCAGCGTGGAGGACTATTGGCCCAACCCCTCTTATTCTGAGAGGAGACTCGAGCTCAGCAGTGAGCTGAACATGGGTTGATAATGATGAAACATAATAGATAACACATACCAGGATCTCTAAGTTCAGCAATAATTTCCATAAAAGCCACCCTCGGTCCTTTCTCTAAGTCAGTCTGTGTCTCGAAGAGATCTAGGCTTGATTTGATCGCTTTCATTACTTGTGCTGACACCTGATCCACGTAAAATTATTTTCAAATGTATATATTAAAAACTTTTGATAAAACTGTACAAGTAATATCGGAGTTAAAATAAATGACCTCAAAGTTATAATAAAAGTACTGATTTTTACATTTTTCAACTTAAAATATAGCCTCGATACAATTTGGAAAACAAAAAATAATTAAATAAAATGAATCTGACAGTGTTCTTTCTAATGTATTCATTTCATGTGTGGCTACGAACGTCGAAAATTAAGCCACTTTTACCCTAAAATCCTTCAAAATATGAGGGATATTAAACTAACCAGCGAATCAACATATTTCACGTAGGCTGGCCATCGTTCAGCACGGAAAGCTTCCTCCTCCATCTCACGACGCTCTTCTTCGATATCTGCCAGCTCTTCAGGATCCAGTTCTTCTTCTTCCTCAGCAGGCGAGTCTATTGCCTCACCTATTTAAGTAATTGCATTATTGTATATGTAAAAACTGGACTCTTGTATTTAAAATCGTATAGCTCACGTTCAAAATAAGAATTATTAATATTTGATGCTAGGTATTAATCTGTATTAAGTTAAAACAAATTTAATTAAAGTTATTATTAAAACTGACTAGCACCAAAGTTAAAATATTTTTCCCATGCATATTTGTTTACATTGCATAGCAACAATAATTTACCATCTATACTAATATTATAAAGCTGAAGAGTTCGTCTGTTTGTTGAAATAACTTGAACGCGTTAATATAAGATAACATAAAACTTGGGCTACGGGGTCGGGGACAAACGCATATAGTCACCTGCATCTCTTAGTTCCTGCCGTTCTCTTTTTGCAGCTTCTTTAGCTTCTCTTTTCATCCTTCTTTCTTCTCTTCTCAAAAACTTGGCCTCCGCTAACTCAGCTTTTTCTATGTCCCTCAGCTCTTTAGCTTTCCGCTTGGCTTCTCTGTTGTCCATTATTTGTTGAATTTTTTGTCTTCTAGCTGTTTTTTCGTCTTCGTCCAGCGTTTCTTCGTCCACTTCTTCGAGTTCTTCTTCCTCTTCGTCAGACTAAAAATTTCGCATTCCTTTTTAAAACTAAACTCATATAACTACTTTTTAAAATGCAAGCTCATCTTAAAATTTTGTTTTGTGTTAGACATTTTTTATGTAGTCCATACTATTTTAGGAATAAAAAAATAAACTGATACTACTACTACGATTCTATGGAGTAAAATACGAAATAAACAACAACATTAAAATTATACACTTACTGATTCTTCATCTTGGATATTGAAAAATAGCTTGTAGTTAACTTTCAACTTATCTTGAAACTCTGCATGACTGTCTACGATCTTCTTACTCCTATTCAGAAATATAATTACTTTAAATAAAATTAGAAATATAGATAGTTTATTTCATTAACCATAAAATAACTCCTACTTAAAATACAGTTTAATGAGTATTATTTCAATCCAATGTATAGTCTCCATTAAAAAAATCATCTAAATCAGTGCAGGTGTTTTGCCATAGGGCATTACAAACATACACACTTACTCACACAAACTTTCACCTTTATAATACTAATAGTTGAACCGGCAAACGTTGTTTTTCCTCACTTAGGGGTTATGCAAAAAAGATGTTGGCCAATTTTCAGATCTAGCCGATACAGAATTAGACCTTCCTCCATATGAATAAGCCATTAACCACAAATCTACAGGGACCGGCCCTGTAGCACGCTTTTTTTACAGGCTGATAATGATGATACAATGACAATTTACCGTACAAGTAATCTGGAATTTCGTTCATTTACTGCAAGGAGTTCCATTTTCTGCGGGTTTTCTTTGCGATTGTGTAGTGGTTTGTCACCCCATACAGAAATATTTTCAAGTCCAGTGCGAACATTCTTCTGCGCTGTCAATACACGCTCTTGAAGCGTATTGATTGCTGCATATACTTCAGCCATCCATTCTGTGACTAATAAATAAATTTCATATTATAAAAAATAGTTACAATTTACAGTCAATCTATCTCTCCTAGTCCTGGAAGTCCATTATACTTTGGATATAGAGATAACACGACAGACCAAGTGCGTTTGTGTGTAAAAACTAAAGGTTCGTTTTGTTACGTTTCCGTAACGTATCCTATTGACATAGACGTCCACTTAACCTCGTCGTACGTATCGGATACATCGCATTAAACGTATTTTGCTATTTTATGTAGGGCGTTTTTGGACTATCCGTGTCATCACCGCAAATCCCTTTAAATCCCTATAGCTCCGAAAGTAATGATCGCAGATACCCTGTTACTTTTAAAGAATTGCTTTACTATGAGAACACTCTTAATTTATATACAATTTAAAAACTGTCATCATCCCTATTGTGCACACAATTAATAGTTTTGTATGTTTGTTGAAATCATGTTGTAAAAGACTGTGATTTTTTTTCCTTTTCTTTTCTAAGAAATTTTCTGTATAAATTCTCAGTGTAGTGTGAGTGGGGAAGTGAGTGTGTGTGAGTGGGGAAGCTGGCAGTGTTACACCAACAATTTGTGTCTTCTATCTCTAATATTACCTACTACTAGTTACTAACTATAAATCTATACTAATATTATAAAACAGTAAAGTTTGTGAAATTAGAAGGGTTAATTTCCGATTTTGGAAATTCTTTTACCAATAGCCACGTTATTTGTGAGTGTCATAGGCTATATTTTAAAACGAAAACTACGCCAAACGCCAAACTCGGTCAAATCGCGAGGCAACGGCAAGTTACCTAATAAAGTTCATTTTGGGACATGTCATTTCTAGAATTTAAACACCTATCGGGTCCAAGTTTTATCGAAAACCGTTCTCAAGCGTTCCAAAATGAGATGCGATGTATTTGGCAATTGATTTTATTGATACAGATGTTTTTTACATCGCATTAAACGTATTTTGATTCGTGCGGTCCGTATGATGCGGATCAGAGGACGCACTTGTATGACTTTCTATACAAATAATATTACGATCCGTTTAATTCGATGAAAGTTATCAAAAAATGCATAATTTTATTGCTCACAATCATCATTCCAAGTTAGTTCCTCAACGCCCCTTCCGAGAAGATCATCTATCGCAGATATTTCTTTCTCTATCAGAGCCACTTCCGTTTCGTGACTACCCTCGCGTATTGCGTTGTACCATGATATAGCACGATTAAGGCGATTCATGTCATACTGTAAATACCAGCTATATAAATTGGAATCACAGATGAGCAGGGTTGTTATTTATCTCGGTGTATCATATAAATAATGAGTCACTACATAGTTTTTCATCATATTTTCGTTTTTGCAATCATCTAACATTGTGTTTTCAACTAAATGAATTAAGTATTGTCATTTTACGTAAAGTGGAATAGTAGCAATTAAAAATATAAACGAAAAACCATTATTTACGTTATTTCGTTGAAATAATCATATCATGATTGATCATAAAAACGAAAAATCACTGCCACTTGAAGTAAAAAGGCATTTCGTTGAAGTAACTATGTTAGATGATCACAAACACAAAAATACGATGAAAAACGATGTTGTTAGTTAGTAGACTTATTGCTTAAATAGTACACCGATATAATAAAAACCCAGTAGAAACATTTTAATTATATTTTTGTATATTTATAGTACATCTTCACAATATATTAGTATTAAAATGTGTATTTTTATTCAGAATATAAAAATATTAATTAAAATTTTACCTGTAATTTTTCATTTCTTGCATACAATTCTAAGCCGTCTGGTGGTATGCCTTGCTTATTCAAATACTTCATGTAACGTATCTCTCGTAACAGCATAACAAGCTAATATTAATACAGAAAAAAGTAACGGTAAGTACGATGACTACAGTCGTATAATAGGAATAAGATCGGAACTATGGTACTTCCTTGCGTTACCCTGAGTTACCATACAGTTAAGATGTAAGTAAAGTGTCGGACGGAGTTTATTCTTTACAAGTTAGCCCTTGACTGCAATTTCACCTGATGGTGAGTGATGATGCAAGGTGGAAGCGGTCTAACTTGTTAGGCGTAGGATAGGATGAAAATCCTCACCTATTTCAATTTCTACACAACACCGTACCGGAACGATAAATCGCTTGGCGGTACGTCTTTGCCGGTACTGAATGAATTCCAAGGAAACCCGGCACCTTTTAGGACTATAATATGATCTTCTTATTTAGTAACAAAAACCAATCAAGAAAAATAAAATCAGGTGATAAAATAGGGGTTGTAAGTTTATATCGATTTTCACGCGGTCGAAGTCGCTGGTTGATTATAACTAATAATCTAACTAATTATAATCAAAACAGAACCAACTCACCTCAGGGCTAAAATTGTTCCTAACGAACGGCGGATCTCTATATATAAGATTTTTAGCGAGATAAGTTTTACAGATGGTGGGGACCGTGGTGCACCACTGCTTGAACTGTCTGTCTTCCACTTGGCCCAGGTAGCTCAGCATTTCATTATGCTTCTGTTTTACGTACAGGGCGTTTTCGCACTGCGTAATACTGTCACAAAATATCAAATAAACATAATAAGAGACTAAACAAGTAAGAATTTGAAAAAAAAACCCAACTTTCATTCAAATAGCTAGAAATAATGGATTATGTTGTAAGGTGATAGGGACCCTGCACTAGAATGAGCAGTGTTGGTCGACGACCAGGCAAAGATGACATCAAGCGAGTCGCAGGGATTGGTTGGATGCAGACGGCTCAGGATTGTGATGTTTGGAAGACCTTACAAAAGGCCTATGTCCTTAAGTGGGCGTTCATCAGCTGTTATCTGATGCTGATGATGATGACAATGATGATGATGATTATGAATGTATTATGTACCTTACTAAATAAAGTTATATGTGCTCAGCAGGGAGGTGCGAAAGGTGCGCAACCGAGGAGCAGCAGGCCGCGGCGTTTGCGTGCACACTGTTAGCGGTAGCGCACGGTGAAAGGTGCGCAGAATAGGTTGCGCACAAAAACATAACGCTCTCATTCGTTCATCGAATTTTACTGTCCATATTTTTTTCATACCGGGGCTTTATATGAAAAGTCGAATCTTAAGGAGTAAACTCCAAAAAAATGCGACTTAAGGTAAATCTATAAATACGGGTTAGTTATACATACGGATCTTCAAATAATATGAAATCTTCCATAGGGCGCTGTATCCTTGTCCGTTGTTTATAAACCCACCACAGCATACCGCTTACTGGTGGTAAGTAAGGATCTACCATTGGCCTTTCTGTGCTTTTAGGATTTAATTTCTGAAATGAATCATTTTACATACCAAATTAGTCTCCTATTCATATTACCGTAAATATAACTTGAAAAAGAAAATTTAGCCGATTTTTAACAACACAAAAACAAAAACCGAAAAATCACCTCATTATTATATTTATTGTTATATAATAATTTATTATGTTTAATTAGGGGTTATTTTTTTTTTGTCCCCATTACATTTCAAATTCTGACGATAGTCAATATACCTACTTATTGACGGGAACATAACTTGAAAAAAAACTTTAACCTTTATGGTCTTATATTTTTATTTATTTATTATTAGAAATTTTTGTATTATATTTACCCAATTGTTTATTTTTAAAAATAAAACTACTGTTTTTTTAATTTTAGACAATATATAAAACAACCCTTTTCTATCCTTTAGATGTTTAATTTTTATTGTAATTGAAGTGGTCATTTATTTTGTAGTAATAAGTTAAAGGCATAATAAATTTTATTTCTAACTTACCGCCATGTCTTCGTCAAAGATTTCTTTTACATGATCTAAATTGGTGTGCATAAAGTCAAGTACTTTAGGTATCTTTGACTTTAGTTCTTCTTTTATGATAGATCGATGATATAGATCACCAATGATTTGAAAATACTGAAAAATTATTCATTTCTCACTTAAACTATGTTTAAATTATTCGTCTTTTACAATAAGGTTAAAGTTACCTACGCCTGAAGGCTTTAAATTAATTTAAGTTTTATCTAGTATAATTAGCTGACCCGACAAACATTGTTTTGCCTTGTAAATTTTGGGGTGGGCCACCCTTATCATGTGGGGGTATAAAAATATAGAGTTATTCTCAGAATAATAAAGCCTGTTCTCAAAATTACCGAATATACATATGAAACTTCATCAAAATCGGTCAAGCCGTTCCGGAGGATTTAGTCAACTAACACTGTGGCACGAGATTTATTTACGTGTTTATATGACTAAAGGAATTCTACTATACAATAATATCTCTAAACAGCCTCCGTGACGCAGTGGTGTGCGCGGTGTATTTACAAGACGGTGGTCCTGGGTTCGATCCTCGGCTGGGCCGATTGGGGTTTTCTTAATTGGTCCAGGTCTAGCTGGATTCAGATTTTCATGTTACTCCTAACAAATAAGCCCGCTTTCATCTAAGATTGCATCATCACTTGCGATTGTAGTCAAAGGCTAACTAGTACAGAATAAAAAAATATATACAATAATTATGTACTATTTGGCATTCATAAAATCTTTATTGTTTTGGTTACAGGGAGCTGCTGGATCTGGGATCGAAAGTAATTGAATCTAATGATGTTGAAAATAATAGTATTTTTGTTTCAATTTATTCTAAAAATAGCGGACGCCCGCGACTTCATCCGCGTGGAAATCAATGTAAACTTTCAAGCCCTGTTTCATCACTTTAGAGTGTGAATTAATAAAACTGTAACTCTTAATTACTTTCCATACAAACTTTCAACCCCTATTTCACCCCCTTCTTATTTTATTTTCACAATATAAAGTATCATATAACCTTCTCCGTAAACCGTGCAACCGTGCGTGGTCTTAAACCGTGCGTGATGCTCGAATAACAAAAAAACACGGACAGAGAGACATACAGACAAAAATTCGTATTATAAGTATAGATTCTAGATGGCGCTAGTAGTACCTTATGTCACGGTAACGTTTGTCGTTACAAATGATATAAGTAAAATCTCAAATTGAGAATAAATGTATAGAATTCGACCAGTTTTATTAAGTATAGATATAGATATAGATATAGATATAGATATAGATATAGATATAGATATAGATATAGATATAGATATAGATATAGATATAGTTATAGATGATTCAAAGTAGATAAATACAATATGATAGATACTGTACGTATGTAAATATATATGATTGATACAAACTTTGAAAAAGTGTTCCAAGTCTTGACACTCATCCAAACCCTGAGAGAAAAGAGAAGCAAGCTTCCTGTCAACGTCCTCGATTACAGCCAAGTGTTTCTGATAATCCGGTAGGAATTTGTTGTCTTCAGGGTCGGCGGGATCGTATGAAATATTGCCGAGATGTTGATAGGCCAGTGTGTAGTCCTCCAAAATCTATAAATTAGTGGATATCATAGACAATCAATTTCTACTATATACAAGAAATTCAGTTGTTTCAGAGGTTAGACAACCAACAGAACAGACAAAAAACATTAAACATTTTTTTTTAATAAGTACCACAAACGGACATAATTACTTATATAGTTTCATTGCCTATATGTATGTATGTATGTGAAAAGATGTTAATTTGAAATTACAAACAGACACTTTAATTTCATATTATTTGAAAAAATTAAGAATACGGCAGAACCTATACATTTTATATTTGGAATTATAAATACTCAATCAAGCCTTAACTGAAGTAACATAATGTAATCAATCACGAACGCAAACATCAATCGCAAAATTACAATTGAATCACGTTTCCAGCATACAGCGATTAAGCAATTTTGTTGATAGATAAGTAAGTATAATTTATTAAAACAATTCACGAAATCAAACCTTTATACATTCCGAACTCAAAGTTTTGCCTCTCAGTCCAGAAAATTCAACTTTCTCCAACTTCAGAAACTCGACAGTCGCCGACACAAGGTCCTCAATCATTTTCAGCCTCTTCATGTAGACGTTGAAACGCATAAAGACGCGATCGAAGTCGAACGACCAGCGCACAGGCATCACACCGGGAGGGAAGAAAGTGTGCACTTTGTCGCGGTTCATTTCGTAAGTATCACTAAAAATGACAATGCGATAATTTAGTACAAGTGAATCATTGAAACGCATAAAGACGCGGTCAAAGTATAGAATGATCAACGTACAGGCATCACACCGGGAGGGAAGAAAGTGTGCACTTTGTCGCGGTTCATTTCGTAAGTTTCGCTAAAAATGTCAATGCGATAATTTAGTACAAGTGAATCATTGAAACGCATAAAGACGCGGTCAAAGTATAGAATGATCAAAGTACAGGCATCACACCGGGAGGGAAGAAAGTGTGCACTTTGTCGCGGTTCATTTCGTAAGTTTCGCTAAAAATGTCAATGCGATAATTTAGTACAAGTGAATCATTGAAACGCATAAAGACACGGTAGAAGTATAGAACAACCAACGCACAGGCATCACACCAGAAAGTGTGCACTTTGTCGCGGTTCATTTCTTAAGTTTCACTAAAAAATGTCAATGCGATGAGCCGATGATTAGAACGAGTGAATCTTTGTCACACATAAAGACGCGGTCGAAGTCGAACGACCAGCGCACAGGCATCACATTGCGAGGGAAGAAAGTGCGCACTTTGTCGCGGCTCATTTCATAATTTTCACTTTAAAGTGTCACTGCGATAATTTAGGACAAGTGAATCATTAAAATGCATAAAGACGCGGTCGACTAACCAGCGCACAGGCATCACATAGACTAAAAGGCTACTGGTATCAATTGAGGTTCGTGTATAAATAAATATGCTTAAAACTTACACAAAATGGTTCAAAATTCCCATGGCCTTCCTCAATTTTAACAACTGCTCATCGGCCTCGCCTTGAAATATCGTGGGAGGGTCGATGGAATTGGTGCATTGCTGGATCACCAGATTGCATACTTCCCGTAAAAGCGCTGAAAATGTATACAAATTATAGAGCATCTTAAATTAAAGAGAAATTAAAAAAAAACTACAGCAGCTACACCATCATAATTATCAAAAAAAATATTTTTTTTAAAGAAATGTTTTTTAAAAAAAAAAACAACCCACTTCAAAAAACATAAACTTCGCCACGATACTTAAATTTTTTTCCCCACTAATCAGTTTATAAAACATACCCTACTGAATCAAAAAAGTCTTATCAGTCTTATACGTGGTATTATTACATTTAATTAATTTATATCGGACAAAATTCGAAATACCCTTTCCAATAAAGTAAAATATCAAAATCAGACCATTACGCGTGTTCATAAATTAAAAAAAAAATTATGCGTCGAACTTTCCGTTTTTTCGTCGGTTGAAAGTAGATTATTTAAGTGTTAATATATCAAATCTTACGTATCAATTTCTCGACGCTACAAAAGTATCGGGAATTCCCCCAGAGCAAACCAATACAATGGAACATCGGTCGTATGAGCGGCTTAGCGTCGGAGAAGTCGGTGCCTTCAAACGTTTCAAAATGCGGAATCAACGGCCTTTGGTAAACGTAAATGTCTCGGCATTCTACAATAGCTGCGAATACAATAAAACACCAGTATAGCTTATCAAGCTCGTTCGTAACACTCCCAATGATCCGCGGGCCGGGTAGCGATGAGTGCACCTCACTTCCCCGCACGCACGATTTCACACCCGCGCAGTCTGTCCCACCGTCGCCCGCATATCATGGGAGTGTCATCTCGTTGATGATACTTGCCAAGCTACAGCGACGACTGAAATTTTCTCGTAGGTAACCCATTCATGTGGTTCTTTAGTCTGAATGTATTTTCGGCTTAGTACGTTAAATTATATCAGTAAAACTCGTGAATATTTAAACAATTAACCCGTAAGGAATCAGATTGTTAGGAACCATCACCTCTGTAAAACACTCAAGTTTTCAGATAATATTATTATTATAATAGTGGTGATAAAAAGAGCAAAATTCCATAAATTGATCTGCCAAAGCGATCATCATCGACTCCTTTCCCTTATCCTACTTGTCATCATCATGTCAGCCGATGGACGTCCACTGCAGGACATAGGCCTTTTGTAGGAACTTTCAAACATCACGATACTAAGCCATCTGCATCCAGCGAATACCCGCGACTAGCTTGATGTCGTCAGTCCACCTGGTGGGGGGTCGACCAACACTGCGCTTTGTAGTGCGGAGTCGCCACGCACTGTTCATTCGAGGACGAAAGAATACTGTTCCGGTCATCCCACTTCTGATCCTACTTATATGGCGTCTCTATTACTTGTCAACTCATCATAGACTACCTTCACACTCCAACCATCTCTTCTTTGGCCTCCGCTCCTGTGTCCTTCCACTTGCAAATTCAACATTTTTCTAGTAATTTGACTTTCATCCCTCCGTAATACATTTACATACCAAGCTAACCTTTTACTCCTCAATTTTTCTGTCACTGGCGATCTTCAAATAAGACGCTTCTATGAATCATTATAAAAAAAGTCATCAATTTTACAGTAACTGTAAATCATGACTAGTAATAATTTTTGACAAATTTTTTTAAATAATTGTACAGGCAAATACAAAACTTCATTTGAAAGTTCCTTCCCCATGTTATTTATTATTCACTGATAAGTCAAACAGAATCCAGACAATTCAATTGGTAATGGAAAGAAAATGAAGTGCTAAAATCAAAAACCGTTCTTACCAGCCACAACATTCGTGAGCATAGTTTTGAAGCAATCGAAGTAAACGCTCTTGGTCGCCTCGAGGTAATGCGCCATCCGCTTCACTCTGGGGTCACGTAGTTGTGAGTAGATGCCTTCGAGGTTACGCAGTCTAGCCGTGTAGAACTCTATGTCGGCAATCGGCAGTGGAAACTTCGTTCTCTTAAAAGCTGATGATTATGAACTAGATGAATATTGTAACGAAGAACTAGAGACATAGGGTTCACAATCGCTCGCCCATTTCGGATTAGTTACCATTTGAGTTAATTACGTCACGTTATCTTTTGTTATTGTTTTTTTGTCGAATTTCGTGGAATAAACAACACGTGTAGGCGTTCCCAGAATGATCTGGAAGCGTTCTGGCCCAACACACAAGTCGAGTCACCAGGTGCTTAATTCCAAATCTTCGATCCCTAGTTCGTAACAATATGAAACAAGGGCCTGTTAGCCACGTGATACGTCGATTCTCTTTCTACAAACGATAACGCTTCCAAAAGTAAAGAAATATATGATGATAATGATGAAAGAGAATCGACGTGCCTCATTGGACCAAGATCCCATAGATTAGGTTTACATAACATTGTAAAAAACCTAAAAGTTGGCTGTTCCTATCGTCTCAAAAGATAGCCAGGTTGTAAGAATTAGAAAATACAGCGAGAGAGTTTCATACTGTAGAATAGAAACGAAAATCACGTACGTACGAATGTATAGTCTTTGTATGTTTTGAAGAAAAAGGGATAATCCTAAGTACCTATTGTAAAAATTCAGAATATATACCTGAATAAGAATCTTCTTGCAATAAATCATGAACCTGTTGTGTCCACTTTATGATTGCTCCTTCTATATTCGTCTTCAATTGAAGGTCTACTGCTTCTGAATCACTAAAATACATTAGATCCTAGGTTTATCGTAAAGCAGGTAAGTCCAATAATATACTAAACTAGCTGACGCGCGCGACTTCGTCCGAGAAACGTAGTTTGTAACAAATCCTCGAAAAACAATTCAATTTTCAGGATAAAAGGTAGCCTATTTAAGCAATAAGACTGCCTTTGCACATTCTAGTATACTATTCTATTTGTTAAAGTGTTTCTTGTGTGTTAATATATAAAAAATACACTCAGAGGCACAATTATCCGCCCATTTTAGTATACTCACACATATTAAAGTGGGCGGATAATTGTGCCTAAATACTTACAGTTCCTTAAGTTTCGCTTCAGCGAGATAAATATCTTCAACACCTTCCGGCATCGGAAGCATAATCTGACTGGCCATTTCTCCTTTCAGCTGTTGGTAAAATATGTTAACACTTAATAAGATCACAGCACCTGTATCAGCTGGCCTATTCACTATTTTGACCTATGAATGGTAACTTAGAATGGTACCACTGGGCATTGTGGCAGTCATTTGTCTTACATAATCGGAATTGCAAAATCGCTCTAGTGTTCAATTTAGTTCAGTGTTACACAGTTAGATGGGAATGGGGATATTCGTAATTTTCAAAAGATATAGCAAATATTCTTTCTAAAAGAAAAAAAAGGTATCATGGTGAAGGTATCGTACTTGATGCATTAAGCTCCTCAGGTCATTGACGTGCCTTCTCATGTCGTTTTTGACAATTTTCGGCCAGCCCTTCTGATTCTCCGGGTTGCACAGCAGAGGTCCGATCACCTCGTCCGCCATGACGCTCAGGTCCATCAGTATGTTTCCCGATATTTCTCCTATTGTGAGGACCTAAAATATTGTTATATTAGATTCATACTTAGACATTCGAGAGGCTGGACCTCAAATCTGCTACCTCCCAATGCTACCCAATTTAAAACTCCATAATTGGCTACTGTACCTACTTACCTATAGTAGTAGGGTAGGAAGGGGGAAATTGCGTTCACAGGGAAAAAACGCTCAAAATATTAATTTAACTTCAAAAATTTAAAAAGGCCTACCTGACGAACTTCAGCCTTACCTAAAAAGGTTTTTTAGGCCAGCGCTTGACTACAATTAAGCCTGATGGTAAGCATTAACGCGGTCTAAGTTGGAGCGCGCTTACCTAGAAGATGCCTATTCACTCTAGCTTTGAAGGTGTCCAAATTATATGTGTCAGGAAACACAATCGCCGGAAGGGCATTCCAGATTTTTGCTGTACGAATTAGAAATGTAGATGCAAATCTTTTCGTACGAGTTGCCTGGACATACACAATATATGGATGCCACCGTTTGCGACGTCTTGCTGTTCTGTGGTAGAAAGGAGAAGGAGGAACTAGATGGTAAGCTCCTGAGCACACTCGCCAAAGTATATCCGGTAAAAAACCGACAGAAAAGCTACATTGCGACGATGTTGCAAGGTCTGCAATAGCGCAAGTAAGCGGTAAGTATGTTTGGAACTTTTTTATCGCTACCTCTAGTCTATGATATCCTTACTAACAATAAAAAAAGAATACCTTTCGAAAATTAGCCTGCGTAATTTTGTCGTCGATATTGCGGAGAAAGTACACCATTTTCCCTCTGTTCTGAGGCGGGAAGGTCAAGGAGCAAGTCAGCAGGCCGGCCGCGTTCATACGGAACACTATCACATCGTATTTTGGATACTCAAAAAATTTGAATAATATATGCTGTAATGAAAATAAATAATGTGAATCAAAATTATTTTTAACTGGCACCTTTATACATTTCAAAATGTGAAAATTAAAATTTCGTCTTACTACTACAATCTCAAAAACTTTACCTCTTAGTAAAGTGAGTTTTTGAGATTGTAGGGGGTTATCTCTGGATCTACCTAACCGATTTAAAAAAAATTTCACCAATTAGAAAGCCACGTTTTTTGTGTGAGTGTCGTCTATCAATACATCAATACATACAAAATTAAATTGAAGAAACTGTCTGTGATTTCAAGATAAATGTGTTTTCTCAAGTGCCTAACAATTCGTATTTGGCTTACTGTTGAGCACGAGTCTCCTCTTAGAATGAGAGGGGTCAGGACTTAGCTTACCACGCTGGCTCAATGCGGATTGGCAGACTTCAGAATAAAGGATATTCTCAGGTAAGCAGGTTTCCTCGCGATGTTTTTCCTTCACCGTTTGAGACACATGATATTTAATTTCATAAAATACACATAACTAAAAAGTTGGTGGTGCATGCCCCGGACAGGATTCAAACCTACGCCCTCCAAATCGAAGGCAGAAGTCGTATCCACTGGGCTATCAAGTGATTATAATTATTTACACGATACCAAATCACTAACGAGCTTTTTTAAAATTTTCGTCTGTCTGTCTGTCGTTCTTCGTGTCCGGGCTAATCTTTGGAACGGTTGAACCGATTTTAACGGGACTTTCAATGGAAGATGAGCTAATAAGTAGATAAATATAGCTAAATATGCCAATTTTTTACTTGTAAATTCTTTAATTCTTGTGATTTTTGTGAAAAATACAAATTTAAGCGAACAGATTTGTCAACAGATGCTTACCCTGTCCTCTGATGTTATAAACTTTGCCCATTTGTCTATCTTTTGTTTGAGTGTCTTCAAGAGATATTCGCTTAGAAATTCCAAACGAACATCGACATCTTCTTTCTGAAATAAAATATAAAATAGTAGATCTACCTACGATGCAAGCTTTAAGACGTTTCGAAACATAGTGCATTATGCTACGCAATACAAGTTCGGTATCAGCGGTAAAGTAGGGCGCGGTGGCATCACTTTACGATTTTAGCGTACTTTATGGCACTAGTTTGCGCGAAGCGAAATCCGCAGCTTATTTCCGAGACGTCATAAATTTGCATCGAAATGTAGTTTTTGAATATTGCTGAAAATCCTCTCAACCATGCAAACTTACATCACCCATGGTTTTTTTGGGCTAAAATAATTATTTTATTCAGTAGAATGTGGTCATAACATTCCGTTAATACATAATGTATACTCAAACATAAAAACCGTTATTTTAAATAATATGTTTCGTATTTTTCACGCTTTATATCCTAATAACTAAATTAATATAATTAGCATTTTAACTTTATTATTAAATTATTTTCAAGTTTGGGAATGAAAATTGATAATTTATAAATATTTACGTCGCTTAGCAACCGACTTTCATCGAATTTTGAATTTGGAAAGTTACTATCACAGATTATAATGAAAATTTAAACTGTCTATGACTAAGGCGCATTTATAGAGATTAGAGATCTGCCTTTATTAGGCCTAGTTCGGACTACTTTAGTATTTTAGTCGAGTACGAACAATTTTTGGATTTACCGCCCAAAAATCGTTCGTCAAAAACAAATCACTAAAATGATATTTACTGCTTTATAATATATTTAAAAAAAAATTTTTTTGAACCGTTAATATTATAATTAAATTATGTATTTTAATGGTACATCATTACATATAATAATATTGAGATTAGCTAATTCAAATCGTGTGAGAAGACATTAATACCATAAACTCTAAACTCGGTAGTCGCTGTTCATGTTCATGTCAATTGTCAACTGTCAAAGTCAATTTTAGCGCCAAAATTTGCTTGTTTGGGTACGACTTCGAGTAATGCTGATATTTTAAATTTTAATTATTTTTGCTTTGAATTAAATTCTTATAAAGAACTGAATAATTAAAAATGGAAGGCTTTGACGATCCCGGTGTATTTTTCTCTGACAATTTCGGCGTAGAAGAAAACGAATCTCAAGACCATATCAACTTGCAAAGTGTTAAAAAAAAGTTTAAAGAGTTTATTAGACAGTTTCACACGGGAAATTTTAATTTCAAATACAGGTAATGTAACCTTAAACTGTTTATTCACAATAAAATATCCAAAACAAATATAAACAATATTGTTCTTACAGAGATGCCCTCAAACGTAATTATAACCTCCATCAGTATTGGGTTGAAATAAACATTGAAGATCTGTCAAGTTTTGATGAAGTCCTGGCTGAGAAGCTTTATAAAAAACCAACAGAGCATTTACCAATACTAGAAGAAGCTGCTAAAGAGGTAATAGATATATTCATATAATTTTTGAAATAAAAAGTGAGCTACAGCAGTTCACCAGTTATAAAACATCCAAATTAGTATTAGCCGAGCCGCGGATTCACCTGCTTAGTCCCTTAACGTAGCTTTCTATTAATAAAAGAATTTTCAAAATTGGTTCAGTGATCCAGAGACCTCCTACAACCTCACAAATTTTATAATATAATACCAATTTATGCAAATGTAACTTGAAAAATGAAGGACTTTCTTTACAAACTATCAACCTCTGTTTCACCCCCTTGTAATTTAATTGATGCGACAAAAAGTATAGTTTACATTAAGTAAGTGTTATGTTGCTATGTTAACTACTGAATCACTGAATGTGATTGTTTTTTGTATATTTCAGTTGGCAGATGAGCTGACAGCTCCGAGACCTGAGGGCGAGGAGAAAGTAGAGGACATACAAGTACTGCTCTCCTCTGATGCACATGCATCCAACTTAAGGGAGCTTAAAGTAAGTTATAAAAATAGCCTTTAAGAGATTAAAGGCTATTTTACTGTTAATTGCGTTTATTATAAATACTAATAATTATAAATATTGCTTTATTACAGTCTGAAACAGTGTCCAGGCTAGTGAAAATACCAGGCATTGTGATATCAGCATCAGGAATCAAAGCAAAGGCCACCAAAATATCAATCCAGTGCAGATCATGTCGCAATGTTATACCCAACCTGCCCGTCAAACCTGGCCTGGAAGGCTATGTTATGCCTAGGAAGTGTAATACGTAAGTCTATACTAGCTGACACCACGTGGTTTCACCTATGTAGATCCAGTTCATCATCATCATCATTATCAACCATATTCAGCTCATTATTGAGCATGAATTCTCCTCTCAGAATGAAAGGGGTTAGGCCTTAGTTCACCACGCTGGCCCAATGCGGATTGGCATACTTCACACACATAGAATACAATTAAGAAAGTTCTCAGGTATGCGGTTTCCTCAAGATGTTTTTCCTTCGTTTCAGACTAGTGATATTTAATTTCTTAAAAAGCTCATAACTGAAAAGTTAGAGGTGCATGCCCAGACTGGGTTCAAACCTCACCCTCCAAATAAAAGGCAGAGGTCATATCCACTTCTCACGTAGATCCAGTCTTTGGAAGAATATCAAGCTATAACCTATACTACTCCTATTCTCCCTTCCTGAATCTGTGCCAAAGTTCATCCTAATTTTTTCAGTCATATCTAGTATAATAGTCTAATATCATTAGTAACTCAATATGAGTTACAAATGATATAGCTAATGTTTGACTTTTCAAGAGCACTGCCATGCCCCCAGATTGCCAGAATATGCAACTACACCACATTGTGGGCATGGATGTCTGCCCTGCAGTGTCACTTTTTAGTTGCTTATGGCCAGTGTCACCACTTTCTAATAACAGAGATGGATAGCTTATTCACAAGTTTTGTCTTTTTCATTCTTACCCGCTTGACACACAAAAATGAAATTTGGCAAGAAAGTCTATAGTTAGTAGGTATATGCTAAGAACGGATTTTGCGAGAGGGCTGGATTAAAAAGGCCTAAACGCACTCGCAAGTTTGTATGAAAGTCCTCCATTTTTCATGCCACAGATTTGAAATTTGGCAGGGAGGTGTTATATATACAAAACATGCATATACTCTTATATAAATAGAAAGGGTTGAAATAGGGGTGCTTTCAACCCCTATTTCAACCCTTTCTATTTATACATCGATTTTCAATCAATCAATCAATTTATTTCTTTGCAGATACATGCATGGACAAAGTGGTGGGCATTCACTAGTTTGACATTTACAAAGAAAGTGACTAAACTTACCCTTACTATAGTTAAAATAGAATTTTTAATTACCTTTTTGTGTTTCAGGGAACAAGCTGGAAGACCAAAGTGTCCTTTGGATCCATACTTTATTATACCAGACAAATGCAAATGTATAGATTATCAGGTAAAAATTTATTTATATCCTAAAGCAAACAATTAATAATTTTTATTAATTAGTTTTTTGCTTAAGATATTATATAATCGTAAATAATTGACTTATTTTTTACCCTCATAACTTTAATTATAAGTTTTCGACTTTATATCATGACATAACTTTACGGGTCAAAAGTGCTTGAACTATGCCTAATTGAAATACTTGAATTTTGATTAATTCCCTAAGGTGCTGAAACTCCAAGAGGCACCCGAGTCAATACCCCAGGGTGAGATGCCGCGCCACCTCACTGTGTACTGTGACAGGATGCTGTGCGAGCGGGTGGCTCCGGGTGCCAGGGTCACTGTGCTGGGAATATACTCTATTAAGAAAATTGCCAAGATCGGGGTAACTAAGATAACTTAGAACTATATTATATACTTGTATTATATAGAACACATTGCTTAAACTCCCATAATTAATGTGGAAGTATACACAACTACTTTTGAAGCCTCGCCTCGTACGTTAGTTAAGCTTATCATATTACATGGACAAGTTCATGACAAAGGACGCCGTAAAAATAGTCTGATATGCTGCACATACATTCTAAGGAATATTTTTATTGCAATGTAACTCCTCAATATATTGCAACAGACTTTTTTATTTCATTGTAATGTACCACCTTATTTCATTGTATTCAAACCATTTTTCTTCATTGTAAAGTCCCATCTTATTTCACTGTAATGTGTTATTTTATTGTAATTAACCATCATAGTTCATTGTAATATAACATCTTATTTCATTGTTATTTACCATCTTATTGCATTGTAATATAACATCTTTTTTCTTTATTATGTACCATCTTATTTCATGGTAATGTAAAATTTTACAGAGAGAAGGCCGCGACAAAGGCTCGGTAGGAGTGCGATCCTCCTACATCCGTGCAGTGGGGTTGACAGCTGAGGAAGGAGTGACCGGCGGCCTCAGACCCTTCACAGCTGATGAAGAGGAGCAGTTCCGACGCCTGGCTGCGTCTCCCGACATATACGAGAGGATTGCAATGTCCATAGCACCCAGCGTGTTTGGAGTCAATGATATGAAGAAAGCCATCGCTTGTTTACTGTTTGGAGGTATTTATAGAAATATTTATGTAATAATAAGGAGACGATTTATTTGTAAGTAATGATTATTTTAAAAAAACAGACTTTTCGACGACGTTCCCGCCAACCGATCGCTACCCCTCTCTAACTCCCTACTCTTTACGGAAACAAGTCGCGCCACCTAGCGTCGGATCACGAGATCGATCGACGTCAGATAGTAGATATGGATAGTCAGTAATTAAAGGCTACATTAATTTTTATTTATTTTATTAGGTTCCCGTAAACGTTTGCCCGACGGGCTGACAAGGCGTGGTGACATCAACGTGCTGTTGCTGGGTGACCCGGGCACGGCCAAGTCGCAGCTGCTGAAGTTCGTGGAGAAGGTGGCCCCGGTGGGCGTGTACACGTCGGGCAAGGGCTCCAGCGCGGCGGGGCTCACCGCCTCTGTTATACGGGACCCTGGCAGCGTGAGTGATTTTGATATTAACCGACTTCAAAAAAAGAAAGTTCTCAATCGTCGGAATCTCTTTTTATGACCTTATTAAAAAACACGACTGAAGTAAAACTTCTTTTAATGATAAAAATAAAGCTCCATCTATGAATCCCAAGTATAACTGCATCGCAATAGGTAAGGGATTGTTCTCTAGGAAGTTCTCTAGGAACGCCATCTACTTGTAGTTTAAAATTACAAAAACTGTTTGACTATGGCTGTAGATGGCATCACTCTCCGCCCATTACAATAGTCTACTTGCCTCTTTTGTAAACAGTGGTTAAACTGAATTATGGAAGTATTATAAGCTATATTTTATTTTGTCCCGTCAATACCAGTAAAAAATTAAATTTAAATGAAAAAATATCTACGTAAAATTTATGCCGCCGAAACACAACACATTAGCAAGTGACGTCATTCATAGAGATAACAGCGTGATTGGCGTTTGCAATGATGTGATTATATAACGTCACCGCAAGCGCCAATCACAAACCGATGCCTTGACCGACCTTGTAGCGAATGACGTTACCGTTTATGATTGGTGTTTGCGGTGACGTGATAAAAATACAATTTTGTTTTATAAAAATATTACAATACGATATTATTTTCACAAATAATAGGTGATTAGAGTTTCATGCGAGTACAGCATGCGAGTAGCCCATTCGTTGGAATCTTTTTTATGACCTTATTAAAAAACACGACTGAAGTAAAACTTCTTTTAAAGATAAAAATAAAGCGACATCTATGAATCCCAAGTATAACTGCATCGCAATAGGTAAGGGATTGTTTCAAAGTTCTCTAAGAACGCCATCTACTTGTAGTTAAAGAGAACAAAAACTGTTTGACTATGCCTGTAGATGGCCTCACTCATCGCCCATTACAATTTTCGTAACGCAATTATCAACTTCAAGGGTCAGTTCAATAAATTGCTCGTTTTACAATCTTAAAACCTATTAAAATATTTAGTAAATAGAAGTAATAGGCTTTTTAGAGATTATATGTAATAAAAAATTCTAAGCAGCTAGTTGTTTGTTTCCTTATGTAAAATCTGTTTGTGTTGGTAGCGCAACTTTGTGATGGAGGGCGGCGCGATGGTGCTGGCGGACGGCGGCGTGGTCTGCATCGACGAGTTCGACAAGATGCGCGAGGACGACCGCGTCGCCATACACGAGGCCATGGAGCAACAGACCATCTCCATCGCTAAGGTTTGTGTTGGTAGCGCAACTTGATCGCAACTAAGTATTATGTGAGAAGTTAAGGTATTCAATACACAACAACCCCGCTATTAAGAACCAAAAATACAATTTATCGAGACAGAAAAAGTAACCCAAAGGTAAAAGTTTCATTGTCAACTTAACCTCCCCTGCCCGATATTTTTCCATGCCCACACTAAACAATTTATGATCAATAATTACAACACAAAACAATCAAAAATTCCAATACAAGCCATTATTAAAAATTACAACTAAACACTATTGCACAAAATAACTAAAGTGACTAGCAGCGTGACGGCGTGCACGCTGCCTAACAAACAATTGAGCTCAAGTCATCAAATACCCTCTTATTTATACCACAATAACAAATACCACCCGTAATCCAGGAACTTGTATTCCACAGTACAGTAACACTACTTATAATGTTTTTTTTTTTTCATATTCCAGGCGGGTATAACAACGACGCTAAACTCGCGCTGCTCGGTGCTGGCTGCTGCCAACTCTGTGTTCGGGCGATGGGACGACACCAAGGCGGAGGACAATATCGACTTCATGCCCACCATCCTGTCCAGATTCGACATGATCTTCATTGTAAAGGATGAACACGACCAGAACCGGGATATTGTGAGTGTCCTTTATATCATTTACTACCCTTAAACCCCTTTAATCCGGCCCTGTCGCAAAATCTGTTCTTGACTTACGTCTACTAACTATAAACTGCCTTCCTGCAAAATTCTATTTTTTCACGTCAGGTGTTTTCGTAAAATCTGTTCTTGGCTGTTTTCTATAAACTACCTCTGTGCCAAATTTCATCTTTGATCGGTCGGATCGTTCGGTTCTGGACATTTCGTGACCTTTCGATTTTATATATTTCTTTGTCTTCTCAATTCATTAGACCCTCATTTATGTTCAGCATATGTGGATCGTCCGACAGAAGTAATCTCGTAATTAAATTGTCATCACTTGTCTTCAACTTTTGCTAAGAAATAGCACAAGCAAACTTTTGATTTTGTTGATTTTGTTCCTTGTGTTCAAGTATGTTCAAAACATAAGGAATGACGCCAAAAACCCGGATTCCGAATACGAAGTCCGTCCGAGGTAGTCTGAGCCACCAGCTAGGCCTGTCAGTGTGTTGGAATCCGTCACAGGTTGAGGACCTATGTATTACTTATGTTCCAGACTCTAGCGAAGCACATAATCTCTGTGCACATGGGCGGCGACAGCGCGGAGCGGCAGACGGCGGCGGGCGAGCTGCCGCTGACGCTGCTGCGGCGCTACGCCGCCTACTGCCGCGCACGCTGCGGCCCGCGTCTGTCCGCCGCCTCCGCCGAGCGGCTCGGCGCGCGCTACGTGCTCATGCGCTCCGGCGCCTCGCAGCAGGAGCGGCAGGCGGACAAGCGGCTGCCTATACCCATCACTGTGAGGTCAGTGTGTATACACGAGACGGTACATGAGGCTACGTGCTCATGCGCTCCGGCGCCTCGCAGCAGGAGCGGCAGGCGGACAAGCGGCTGCCTATACCCATCACTGTGAGGTCAGTGTGTATACACGAGACGGTACATGAGGCTACGTGCTCATGCGCTCCGGCGCCTCGCAGCAGGAGCGGCAGGCGGACAAGCGGCTGCCTATACCCATCACTGTGAGGTCAGTGTGTATACACGAGACGGTACATGAGGCTACGTGCTCATGCGCTCCGGCGCCTCGCAGCAGGAGCGGCAGGCGGACAAGCGGCTGCCTATACCCATCACTGTGAGGTCAGTGTGTATACACGAGACGGTACATGAGGCTACGTGCTCATGCGCTCCGGCGCCTCGCAGCAGGAGCGGCAGGCGGACAAGCGGCTGCCTATACCCATCACTGTGAGGTCAGTGTGTATACACGAGACGGTACATGAGGCTACGTGCTCATGCGCTCCGGCGCCTCGCAGCAGGAGCGGCAGGCGGACAAGCGGCTGCCTATACCCATCACTGTGAGGTCAGTGTGTATACACGAGACGGTACATGAGGCTACGTGCTCATGCGCTCCGGCGCCTCGCAGCAGGAGCGGCAGGCGGACAAGCGGCTGCCTATACCCATCACTGTGAGGTCAGTGTGTATACACGAGACGGTACATGAGGCTACGTGCTCATGCGCTCCGGCGCCTCGCAGCAGGAGCGGCAGGCGGACAAGCGGCTGCCTATACCCATCACTGTGAGGTCAGTGTGTATACACGAGACGGTACATGAGGCTACGTGCTCATGCGCTCCGGCGCCTCGCAGCAGGAGCGGCAGGCGGACAAGCGGCTGCCTATACCCATCACTGTGAGGTCAGTGTGTATACACGAGACGGTACATGAGGCTACGTGCTCATGCGCTCCGGCGCCTCGCAGCAGGAGCGGCAGGCGGACAAGCGGCTGCCTATACCCATCACTGTGAGGTCAGTGTGTATACACGAGACGGTACATGAGGCTACGTGCTCATGCGCTCCGGCGCCTCGCAGCAGGAGCGGCAGGCGGACAAGCGGCTGCCTATACCCATCACTGTGAGGTCAGTGTGTATACACGAGACGGTACATGAGGCTACGTGCGTGCATTTTTTTCTTCACGAGATTATCTTGTTGGTCGTATTTTAGCGCCACTAACCTGTAGTGGGTAATTAAACAAAATATTTGACTTCATCCACAGACAACTGGAAGCTGTGATCCGCATATCGGAGTCTCTGGCCAAGATGCAGCTGCAGCCGTTCGCGACGGAGGCGCACGTGACGGAGGCGCTGCGGCTGTTCCAGGTGTCCACGCTGGATGCCGCCATGACGGGCAGCTTGGCTGGTAATTATTACTTATTAGCGGACACCCGCGATTTCGTCCGCGTGAAACTCGGTTCGATTTTTCATATATGAATCCCGGTATGAAAAAAATAGACAAATCACGGGCGCACCGTGGTTTGTACGCTCAGACCAATTATTGTATAGGACCTGCCTCGCTAGACGTTACTTTTCTGTCAAAGTATATGATCAACGATCTAATGCGATTATAAAAACTGTCTCTATAGAATCGATGTTGAATAGTTGTAATCGTGTTTGTCGGTTAACGAGCTTCGTAGAAAATACCTTTTTGTGTAATTGATTGTTTAAAAAACGGGCAAAAACTTCTAGTTTAGTATAAGATATATACCAAATCTAAGCTCGTTTTCCTCAGAAAATGACAGACAATTTTGTTCGTGACTATGAGTGCGATACAGGTCCTTCTATAATTGGTCTGAGTTTGTACGCAATAACGACATGAAACTATTTCGACAGAGCTGCCATCCATTTCAACCAACTAGTGGTTGCGACCTGCAACTACACTCCCAACCTTAACGCTAACTTCAAGCTGAGGCATCTCAAAAACGTCCTTTACGATCCAGACGATGACATGACGACCGACAATGCTTCCCGGGCAACACAAGACGAGGTCCCTGATATCTAACGTCACCCGGACGTGGGTTTTCTAACTCACGATCTCGGGGGCGTCCGGACTGATTCCCTCAGGTCACGGTTACACCCTCCCGAATGGCCCTCTAAGCCGAGGTCTGAGTCTCATAGGAGACGCCCTTAGAGAGCCGTTCCGTCCTCTATCTGTATTTCAGCCCTAGGGTCTCATCAGGCGATGCTTCTGCGCTCGCCCAAACCCCCCACATCGTCCCAAATGGAGCCATCGGCACTTACTCAACACGAAAAAAAAAAAAAAAATATATGGGCAGTAAAATTCGATGAACGAATGACAGCGTTACGCTTTTCTTCTGCGCACCTTTCACCGTGCGCTGTTAATGGGCGCGCGCGCACGCCGCGGCCTGATGCTCCTCGATTGCGCACCTTTCACTTTTTAGGCGTCAGTATTGAGATGTACATAGTGTATCTGAAAGAGTAAAAACTCCATTCAAGCATCGGAGCTGAAATACACTTTTTTATAATACCAGGAAGAGCGGGACCTTCTAGTACAGGTCCAGTACTTACAAGAAGCTTCCAGCCCTTTCAGTAATATCAATGTAATTCTGATAATTAAACAAAAATATTTGATTTCCAGGTGCAGAAGGCTTCACAACAGAGGAAGACCATGAGATGTTATCCCGAGTAGAGAAGCAACTGAAGCGGCGGTTCGCGGTCGGCTCGCAGGTCTCCGAGCAGACCATCGTGCAGGACTTCCTGCGCCAGAAGTACCCGGAGCGCGCCATCGTCAAGGTGATCCACACCATGATCAGGCGAGGGGAGCTGCAGCACCGTCTGCAGAGGAAGATGCTTTACAGGCTCTCATAGTGAAGTAATGTACTACAGGCGCCATCGTCTGAAGAGGAAGACTATAGCTTGGCAACTTCGTTCGTAACACACCCGATGGTACGCGCGGGCCGGGGGGCGTGTAGCGATAAATAAAAACTGGTGCACCTGGCTTCCCCGCACGCACGATTTCACACCCGCGCAGTCTTTCCCCCGTCGCCCGCATATCATGGGAGTGTCATCGACGAAATCATCGACATCAACTTGCCAGACTATAGTGTGTGATGTCAGCAATTTGTACGCTAACTACTAACTTGTTGGCTAATATGGTATCGTTGCGATAGGAGTGATGTATGCACAAAATTATCTCGTTTTCTCTTATGGCACATTCTAGGCCTACTATGACGTGTAACAGTGATTGTACCATTATTTTGTGGTAGAGGAAACACCTCGAGCAGGTATCAGGACTTGTGACTTTGGGTGTAGGTTTAAGGGATCCCTTTATAATGCATCAACACTCACTTCCCCTGCCCGAAATTTTCTCTGTGCCCACACTGAACAACTAATGATCAACAATTAGAAAACAATCAATAATCAAAACACAAAACATTGTTGCATAAAATCACGAACACAACTAGAAGCGTGACGGTGTTCACGCTGCCTAACAAACAACTACACTATATAAATACCTCCTTTTTATAATAATATAAATAATGAATGTTAATTACCACCCATACTCGATTAATTTGTAGCACTTCATCAGGCCTAAGATTTCGAGACGCAAGAAAAACACTGTGGACCAATAACGGCAGAATTTAAAATATCCTTCTCTCTCTGTCTCGTCGACAATATGGCTTTCTCGTCTCGATATATATCGTTGACACATGCTAGGTAGCTACTGCTAAAATAATCTTTCATTATTTTGTCTATTTATCGCTCCTAAAGACATTTATACCATCTCTTTCGTTAGGATGGAACAAAAGAGATAGCTATGTAGCCAAATTATCTCGTTATTTTTTGGCGTGCATTTTAGGTCTAGTGTCTACTTGTAAGATAAATTAATAAGGATTTATTTTTGTAAGGATTTGAAAATAAAACAATCATTCAATGATTTTATGAATTTTATTTTATGAATTTCATAATAATTTATAATGTTTATGACTAACATAATCGATGGTGGTTTTACGTCATACGTATTAATAATTTAATAGGAATGGCTTTAAACTAAATGTTCGTCTTATGCGGACTACATACCTTCATTTTTAACTGCACAGGTTTAACTGTCCGTGTGAAGGCAAATCTGAAACTGCCCAGTTAAACTGACAATGTGAAACCGAATCGAAATATCATTAGATAAAACTGAAGGTGTGTAGCCAGCATTAGGCGTAATATAACACATATGTATGTTACACAGCGAGCATTCGGACTATTGCTCGTTGTTACAAATTTCGGTAAAAAATGTTACAATATCGTCGTCATCGTTATCAACCCATATACGGCTCACTGCTGAGCTCGAGTCTCCTCTCAGAATGAGAGGGGTTAGGCCAATAGTCCACCACGCTGGCCCAATGCGGATTGGCAGACTTCACACACGCAGAGAATTAAGAAGTTCTCTGGTATGCAGGTTTCCTCACGACGTTTTCCTTCACCGATTTAGACACGTGATATTTAATTTCTTAAAATGCACACAACTGAAAAGTTGGAAGTACATTCCCCGGACCGGATTCGAACCCTCCGAAATCAGAGGCAGAGGTCATATCCACTGGTGACTGGGCTATCACGGCTTTGTTACAATATGCTCGCTGCGAATGTTACAATACGCCACGTAACATTGGTTAATTCCGTAATACCCACCTCTTAAATGACAGTCTATGACTTACCTATAATTTGACAAATAAAAAACAATGATTGAGTCATACTCGCGCACCGAGGGTTCCGTATCCATATATTTTATAGAATAATATAACATTTGTTTTAATAAAATTGAAAAAAAAATTGCAGTCAAACCTCTGAACCAGAAGAGCATATTGAAACTGGTTAAACCTAACAAGTATAGTTACAAGAAATTAAAGAAAAATTAACCGACTAAAAAAACACTAACACATATTTCCTTTAGCACCTCCTTTGACCAGTAGATACCATATTTTAGTGCATTTTTAAGTATATACTAGTATATATTTTATAATATAACTGGATATTCGGAACCCTAATTACATCCAACATTCAGACTTCATTGTCTCCTCAATTCAACTGAGCTTGAGTCTCATATATTGTAAAGCACACTAGAATTCTTAAGCTAAATTAAAAGAGGTAATCTTTGACTAGAAAAATAGCGAATTCACAGAAGTATACATGTCTCAATTATTTAAGAAATCAATATATTGAAGTATATTGAAGTTTACTTATATATTAGCTTCTACAAAGAAACAAAAATATTTCCTCTTTAATAGTATTGGCGTAACCAAGTAGACCATTTATTTAAAGCTGTTAATACTTACAATGAATAAAAATAAGTATAAATATGCTGCTACTTCATACTAAGTAGGTGCTTTGGCAGGGAAATTATTAAATATTCATTTAATTATAAACAATCGCTAATTTGATAGAACTATCTATAAATTGTTGAAACTACATAAGTGCATGTAGATGCTGCCATTTTTTTTTATTAACAGATAAAGTACAATTTTGTAGGCTGACTTTGACAAAGAAAGCTTTTCTCAACTAGTAATAGAAATCTCTAATTTTTGCTGCTATGAATGGCATGGCTTTTAATAATAAAACTAGCTGACGACGCGCGGTTTCACCCGCGTGGTTCTTGTTCCCGTATGAATACGGGGATAATATATTCTTCCTCGATAAATGGGCTATCTAACACTGAAAGAATTTTTCAAATTGGACCAGTAGTTCCTGAGATTAGCGCGTTCAAGCAAATAAACAAACTCTTCAGCTTTATAATATTAATATATATAGAATAATGCTCAAGCCTTGGAAATTCTGAAAAATAACATGAAATTATACTTTGTCTGAAGCTTGGGTCAAAAATTTGAAGGGGTACTCAGGGTGGTTCTCCACACCCTTCCAAAATAGGAAATTGAAAATCCGCCCGCTCTCCCCTCTGTCTAGTTTCTTCAATTTGGTTATTTCTGATGGCGTTAATTCAAAATCGTATATGTTTGAGTTTTCCTGAAAACAATAACCATGTGTTGAGATTGTGGTACTGATTATTTTATTATTATTTATTACTAGCGACTTCGTCCACGTGAAAATCGATGAAAAACTTTCAACCCCCTTTTTCACCCCAACTATTTATATTTTCGCGTGTTTTAATTGTGTATAATAAATCGTAATAATTTGAACGATTTATATTTTACAAATGTAACTTGAATTATTTTCCATACAAACTTTCAACCCCTACTTCAACCCCTTTTGATTTTATTTTCGCGAAGTTTCATTTTAATTTATTTAATGCATTCAGTAGTTTCAGCGTGGTGCCCGGTCAACAAAAATATGGTAAGACAGACAGTCTGTCTAATACCCTGGGACATTTTTTTTTAAATATCTTCAATGTACAAAATATAACCTGTTAAAGTTTTATTATTTTGTTAGCTTGACTACAATCTCACCTGATGGTAAGTGATGATGCAATCTAAGATGGAAGCGGGTTAACTTGTTAGAAGGAGAATGAAAATCCACACCACTTTCGGTTTCTACACGGAATCGTAACGGAACGCTAAATCGCTTGGCGGTACATCTTTGCTGGTGAGGTGGTAACTAGCCACGGCCGAAGCCTACCACCAGGCAAAAGATATAGATGTCAAAGCAGAGACTTGAATAGAACTAATTAAAAACCTTTATTTTACCTTTAGTCTTTTCTCGCTTGTGCTTTTTGGGATGACTACAACTTTCTGTTGAACTAAATATCGTAGCAACACTTGGGCGGGGGTTTTGTCGTGACTTTTGGCGATCTCATCCACTTCCGGATGACCGAGCAGATCCGGAAAAGCGTCAGGACTGGAAAAAATAGGTAATTGTAAAAAACATTGTAAATATGATAAAAAAATACATGATAAAAATGTTTTAAAAACAACGCAATGTATAGCTTGAACGAGAAAATTAAAAACCTCTCCATATTGCGGAAAAACGAATTTCTTCCATCGCATCACAGAATAAAGAATGATCCAGAATGAGTCTTTACAAGCAGCGGGGTAAACCGGTGAAACCCATAAAAAAACACGTCACGCGTCTCGTTGACATCCGCGTCAATTAGTTATGTGAGTGACTCCATTTAAGTAAAGCTGCCCCCCCCCCCACCCCTCTTCCTACCCTGTAGAGTAGGGATTCAAATTCAAAATTCATTTATTTCAAGTAGGCTCAGTTTACAAGCACTTTTGATACGTCAGTTGACTATTTGTAAAGATTCTACCACCGGTTCGGAAGGCTGGTTCTGCTGAGAAGAAACCGGCAAGAAACTCAACAGTTGCTCTTTTAAAAAAAAAAACATATAATATTATAATTTACAATTGATGGCAACATTACAAATTCTTATAGTTTTACTTCCTGTGTGAAGGTGGAAGCTGATCCAATGGCCTCCAAGCATCTTTATCATCAAGGAACTCATCAATGGTGTAGAAACCTCGACTAAGCAAATGTTTTTTGACACATTGCTTAAAGCTATGCATTGGCAGGTCCATCACAGTCTTGGAATCTTCTTATAGAAGAGTACATTCAAAGCTACAAAAGATTTTTTTACTCTTTGGAGACGATATGCAGAAATAACTAACTTATGCCAGTGTCTAGTAAGACGTGGATAGGGTGGAAGTGCACATAAGCCAAAGCGAAGCTTGACCGTGTCCGCTAATAGATTACAATCTATCTCGCAGGATTGAACTGTCAAAAGATTGTATATAAAGGTACGGTCAATATCCTACCTATAATTGTATTTGTTCACAAAATGGTCCTTCGCCCCCGGACTGCCGAGAGGGGCGTACGCAGTGACCACGATGTCTTGTTCTGAGCAGAACTTCCTGAGGTCCATTTGTTGGAAGTAAGCGTGAAGTTCCACCTGCAACACTTGCGGCTTGATCGTCGCCTCGCGAATTATCTTTGCTATTTGAGATTCGTTGAAATTGGATAAACCTAAGTTCCTGATGAGTCCTTCTTTTTGACAACACTCCATTACCTATAAAAACAACATCAGATTCCATTTGATATTATGTACCTACCATGCTACTTAGAAGCAAATGTAAAGTAGCAATGGGCGAATGGAGCGAAGTTCCTTAACGCGTGTTGTGAAAGGGAGCTATACAGAAAAAATTAAGACCAAAAGTTGACCCGACTGCGTAAGAAGCGTAGTGATGATAGCTATAGCGATAGCGATTGCGATAGCGAACTTCGTTCCATTCGAGTGTCCCTTGACACCTCTCAACTTTTTTTTTTTTTATTTATAATAGACTTGCGCTTGACTACAATCATGTCTGGTGGAAAGCTATGATGACGTCTAGGTAGGAGTGCGCTTGCCTAGAAAATTCGAAGCTCTGAAGTACCTAGATTTCATACCCGCCCAGTCCTTCCCTCTGTCCGGTCCATACAAGGAACTTGCCAAGCTATATGTGCAGAAACGGCCCAGAAGAAAAAGAAGAGGTCTCACCTTCCAAGTGCTAACGTGGTCTGTATCAATATCCAGCTGATATTCGCCATTGGCATTCACTACGGGGGTCAGCGTGTCGGCATCACAAAGGAACGCGAACGGCACGTGAATCAGGTACAGGTCCACGTAATCCATCTGCAGCCTCTTCAACTGCAGCTCTAGGAACTTCTTCACGTCTGAGGCGCGATTCCCTACGTGCGGTAGCTTGAAAGGAATTATAGTGATATTTTCTTCATCATCACCAACCCATATTCGGCTCACTGCTGAGCTCGAGTCTCCTCTCAGAATGAGAGGGGTTAGGCCAATAGTCCACCACGCTGGCCCAATGCCGATTGGCAGACTTCACACACGCAGAGAATTAAGAAAATTCTCTGGTATGCAGGTTTCCTCACGATGTTTTCCTTCACCGTTTGAGACACGTGATATTCAATTTCTTAAGATATTTTTTTAATAACAAAAAATACAGTAACTTCAGCTAACTTATTCTAATAGCTATCAAAATCACGCCAACGTGGAATGGTGACAAGAATAAGTACTTGCTACATATTCGCGTTCCTTTGCGCGAAAATTAACCAGTCAGTAAATTTGATTTTGTGATATTATTTATTGTAAATGATGGTGATGATTAAGATTATGATGGCGAAATAAATAGTAGGTTTTTTTTTTCATAATAATAGTTGATAGAATAAGCACCACTTCCCATTACAGGACCAGAAACCTTACTTAGAGGAAAAAGGATAATATTAAGGAGCTTAAACCTGCCAATCTATTCTAATGTGGGTTGGCGGGATTAGGGTGATATTATTAGACTCATTATCTATACTAATATTATAAATGCGAAAGTAAGTCTGTCTGTCTCTCTGTCTGTTACCTTTTCACGGCTAAACGGCTGAACCGATCAAGATGAATTTTATTATCCTGATAGGATCGATTTATAATTAAGAAAAGAAAAAGGGGTTGTCATTTGGCATGGAAAGTCCTTCATTTTAAGAGTAACAGATATAAAAAAATATGTATAAATCATGGAAGAAATACGAAATGTTATTGTTGAGAAAAATAATAATAATAATAGATACAGTTGAGAGGGGTTGATGAAAGCTTACACAATTATTCGCAGATGAAGTCGCGGGCGTCCGCTAGTAATAAATAAAATATGTTTATGTCTAATGACTGGGCGACAATATAATGTGCTCTCCAAGGCATGGAGGTGTAATACCACCAAATTTCCAATTCTGGTCTCAGCTGAAAATTTTTCTACAAAAAGTTGTTACCTTTGTGGTGATAAACAGATCCTTTCTCGTACCTTTACCATCATCTAACCATTTCTTAATAGCATTACCAATAGCTTCCTCGTTATTGTAATTAAAAGCAGTGTCAATATGCCTGTAACCTAAATCCAATGCCTTGTATACAGTAGACTCTATTACTTCGGGTGAGGCCTAGAACAAATCAATTAAACGCTATGAAAACTAAAAATAAATTCTTGATTTACGATTATCAATGTTCTGTACTTTGTCTACTGCATCGATTTATATTAAACTAACCTGCCATGTTCCTAAACCCAGTGTGGGCATTAAATCTGCAGATTGTGAAAGCTTCACGTATTTCATTCTCCCAGTAATCTTATGGAAATAACGAAAATTATAAGAACTAGAACTTATCACACACGCAAAATCTCTCCGCAATATGAATCTGAGGGACATGAAAATTGGCAAATGGCCAAATATTGTAAACGCCGAACTAGTCTAGTTACTACAAATTAACAAAATATATTTTATTTCACAAACTGTTTTTGTTTATGTATTTTTATAGGAATATAGGAAAAAGAAAACTCGTTATTGATTTTTGTGATGTAATATTTCTATGATTTGAATTACGCGGTTTTCGCGTTCATAAACTTTACATTTAAATACTACTTACAATTCAAAAAAATAATTGTAGTAGCGTTAAATTATATTTTTAAATGAGGTAAACTTTTACTGCTGCTAAATTATTTGAAAACGTGTTTTAATAAAAATTATTATATTTTAAACGATATCAAGCTTAATAAGTAATTAATAATTTTAAAACGTTAACATAATATTCAGTTTTGTAACCAATCACAAAAGGCGCCAGATAATAAAATATACCAAAAATATCAATTTTTGTGAATTTGACAGCAAATTTGATTGTCAAATGTCAACAAAAATTTAAGGTTAAAGTTGTTTTTGTATAATATAAGTTCCCGCCGAATATTATAAATATTGAAAAATTTATTGTTTTTGCTTCTAAATACTGCTGAGACAACTGAGAAAATAAACACTAATAAAACATCATTCACACACATAACTCCAAAATGGGCGTAAGTAAACAACAAATTAAAACAATTTAATTTCTTGTAAACATGTTTTTTATGCTATAATAATTACAATAAATAGAGCTTGTTAACTAGTACCAGCAGTAAGATTGATGTTTAATTTACAGAAAAAGTCGACTACCTCAACAAATAAGAGCAAAGAAAAGCGTCAAGCGCGCAAGTTAGAACAGCGTCGTATAGCCGATGGCATGTCCTTTGTGACTACGGCTAATAAGCTGAAAGACTTGAACTCTCTATGCAAAGACCTCTTGATGTACAGTATTGAGGACAAAGAGATTGATATGAGCATATCAAGAGTCACAGATCTTGATAAAGAAGCGTTAGACTGGGCTATTGATCTAACAGAAAGGAATATGAAAAAATTGTAAGTATTCTATTGGGTATCCACATATTGGAAAGCTCTTTCATAAGGATAATATGAGAAATCATGTCTCCAGTTGACATCTTAGTTTTATTCCTTATTGTTTTTTGACTGTCTTAGGCAGATTAGGAATCAATTCACTGTGTTTTTATATTCTTTTAATTTTTTTTTAAATAGAACACTGCAAAAAATAATCAAATACAATGCCAACATTGTATTGTTATACTATGGAAGTCAGCTAAAGTACAGGACTATTCTCTTCTTCTTTCCTAGGCCTATTCTGCACTTAGCCACTAAAGGTTGGTGGTTGTATGTCGGCTCATTTGATGCTGGTCCCCGCCAGAGTGACATTATTATAATATCACAACACAACACTTCTCAGGACTTGCTAGGAACAAAAACACATGCCATAAAACTATTCTCAAATATTCTCTTACTAGAATTTTTTTTTGTCTACAATAGAAATAACTTATTAGGAGTAGGATGAAAATCCACACCCATTTTGGTTTCTTCACAACATTTTACCAGTTTATTAAATCGCTTGGCGGTACATCTTTGCTGGTAACGGAAAGCCATGTCCTTAGCCTCTCACCAGCTTCCATACTTGGACCAATATTCCCAATAACCAGTTCTATTGGTGGTAAAATAAACTGATGCTTATGGAATAATGCTCCAGCATTTCTCAGTATCTGGCAGCAATGCTACGAAATAATTGATCAAATAAAAAAAATCATTATTACAGATATGAAACCTGTGCCTGGGGCTGGAATAAAGAGCGCAAAGTGGAAGAGATGACGGACGATGCAGCCTGGTACCTGGTGGCTAGAGACAAGAACAAAAAGCTACAGGCCTTCTCACATTTCAGATTTGATATGGACTATGGTGAACCTGTCCTTTACTGGTAAGAATAACAACCAATTTGATGTTTTTAATCCTCAGACTAATTACATGAGGACTAGTATGAACCTGAATTCTTGAACAAAATTATCTACCATATTCTGAGGAAAACGGAGTTTAGATTTTGTTTATATCTTACACTAAACTAGAAATTTTTGTCCATTTGCACCATTCAACTACACAAAAAAGTTATTTTACCAAGCTCTTTAACTGACAAATGATTACAACTATGAAACATTGATTCTATATAGACAGTTTTTGTAATCTCATTAGACAGTTGATTATATACTTTGACAGAAAAGTAACATCTAGAGAGGCAGGTCCTTATCTAATTAGTCTGAGTTTTAATGATATTTTAAATAGCAACAATTTTGTGGTTTATTTAAACTCATGCTGCAGCTGCATAGTCTCTCATTAATATTCTTGTTTAAACTTATAAATGTTTTTAATATTATTCATACAAATTATATATTTATTAAATAAATTGTTAAAGTGTAGACTTATTTTAAAGTAGCGGAAGCCTGTAACTGAATGTGTAATATTCTTTTTAACAACAGACAGATAAAAAGATTGTTTTTTCTCTTGTTCCTTTATCTATCGGAAATCAGTCTCTGGACCATAATCCGATCAAATGACTGCTTAGTATGTATAGACAGAAAGATAGATAAAAATTTAAAAAAAAATGCAAACATAATAAAAATCTTTAATAAAATAATATAATCTCTTTTCATCACATTATGTACATCGCAGTATTCTAAATGACAATCTATCTATCTATCTTCTACTATATAAAAATAAGTCGGGTTTTCCTTCCTGATGCTATAACTCTAGAACGCACAAACCGATTTCCACGGTTTTGCATTCTTTGGAAAGGTCTCGGGCTCTGTGAGGTTTATAGCAAAGAAAATTCAGGAAAAGGTAGGGGTAGGGTAGGGGTAGGGTGGGGGTAGGGTAAGGGTAGGGTGGGGGTAGGGGTAAGGTAGGGTAGGGTAGGGGTAAGGTAGGGGTAGGGTAGGGTAAGGTAGGGTAGGGGTAGCGTTGGGTGTGGGATAGTTGAAAGTTTACATCGAGTGACACGCGGACGAAGTCGCGGGCGTCCGCTAGTCTACTATATAAAAATAAGTCAGGCTTTCCTTCCTGACGCTATAAGTCCAGAACGCACGAACAGATTTCCACGGTTTTGTATTCGTTGGAATGGTCTCGGGCTCCGTGAGGTTTATAGCAAAAATAATTCAGGAAAAGGGGTAGGGTACGGTAGGGGTAGAGTTGGGTAGGGGTAGTTGAAAGTTTACATCGAGTATCACGCGGACGAATTCGCGGGCGTCCGCTAGTTCATCATATAATTACATACCTATACACAGTATACCATATTATAGAATACAAAAGGTATCAAAAAAGATTTTTGTATCTTTTTGTCATTTATTTATCTATCTTCTGATATAGCAGGATACCAACCACAACAAAATATTAAGTAACAATTACCTACTTGTAAAACAAAGATATTATGCATATAATGCTATTAGAAAACAGTATAATATAATAATGCTATACATTTATGTTTTTTATTATAATAGTTGATGTCACAGGTGGAAATAATAAATACCTTATTTGTTATTATTTACATTAAATGCTGGCTGTAAAAGAATTATTAATTTATAGAAAAGAGCAATATTAATCATGTCCAATAACATGACTTCTTTTTTACAAATCATTATGAACTTTGAGACAGACCAACTGCAAGAGCTGTTCATTTGGTTTATATGAATATATTATCATTATTTTAAATTAATTTTGTGGCTTACAATTTCTATTTTTTGTGTTTAGATTAGAACATCTACAAAAGTAGAGAAATATCAAAAAGTCTGAAAATATTACTAGATTATTTAAACTTATCAGTTCAGCTTAATTTAAAGATTCATAAATGACCAAATGTATAACACCATGTCAGCAATTTTTTTACACCTATGCACTCACATCACGTAACACGTTAACAAGAAACACTATAATATGTATCTAAAGTTATCATTCAATTCAATTTCACCTTGTAAATCCAAAGAAAACAATGAAATAGCCGTATGTTTCGCCTAAAAAGTTTCTTCTCTAATACAATATCTTTTGGCAACCACCGAATGCAGCGAGTGCATAAGTACCTAAACAATATGTGCAGGATGAAAATTGTCATTGATGCTATTGCTATGCTGAGTGCTATGACATCTAATAGAAGGTATTGTGGGCTGGAAAGGTCCAGAGCGGGCGATCTTAGATGGGCAGCACCTTTGTGTCTCAGGACATATTCAATCCAATACACCCCAGTCTCCAGAGGAGGTAACATTCGATCAAGGAACATCTCCTTTAACCTCAACGCGTTTTCTTTGTACCTGGAATTAAACAATTAAATGTTATAATAATTTTTTTGTGCATGATAAACAGTCCTAGATGTTGTGTTTAAAACTATACAACAGGATAGCTTATGCAAAGATTATTGATTTACATCTATCTGTCTATATTAAATACATATACAATTTATACATTACATACCTATATATTTAAAAATAGATGTAACTTGGCTTGTTGGTCGCGTGGTTAAACTATTTGGCTTCAGATTACGAGATTTAAAGTTCATATCCTAAGTTATAGTTCATATGCTGAAGTTTTCATTTTTCAAATTTTCAGTAGGTACTGAGGCAAAAGTTAGGATGTAAGTATACCTCGGAGAGCACGTTAAGTTGTTGGTAGCCAGTCATTATTATCATTAACATGTAATAGTTTAGCTTTATCACTCTAAGCCAATCCTACAAGGAGGTAAGCCTGACCCTGTTCATATTAAAATAAGCTGATAATAATGATCCTCCTGTGTGAGTCGAAAACCTCATTTGCGAGGGTTGTGACCACCTCCATTTCTGAACTCCTGTCCTTAGGATCTTATGCCATCTTGATCTATCTTCTGGTTGGTCTGAAATGCAGTCCATAGAATCTGGAACAATTTCCTGCAACACCACATCTCGAAAAATAATGATAGTTACCTATTATTCGCAAGTAAGTCGTGGAAAGCTTCTCTCCAATCAGTTGCAGAAGAGTCTCTGAGGGAGATGACACGAGCAACGCCCCGGTCGCTCATGGCTCGCCCGTTCAGCGCCTGGTCTGCGTACAGTGGCACCATCAGCATAGGCACCGCACATGCCACCGCCTCCTGAGTGCCTAACAGTCCACCGTGCGATATGAAAAGCTTGACGTTCGGGTGGCCTGTAATGTAAAGTTTCTTATCAGAAAAACTCATCTCTTCTGTGTGGAGTCATAGTTTTCGCTTCTTCTTTCTCCTTTTATCCTTAATCTTCTTTCTTTTTTCCGTTAATCCTTTAATTAACATTCTAATTTTGAAGACTAGAGTTTCGAGGTAGGTTTGGGATGCGCACCACGAGATAATTGGCTATTTTTGTCCCTCGCGGCGAATAAGATATTTCGATTTCGCCGCTCGTCTCTCTTCACCAAATATGTTGGTGTCACATGCTAGGCAAGAGTGGATCATTTGAGCTAGATATAATCCCTACAATAGTGTGCTAAAAATTTTCATTTTCAGATATTTATTTTAGAACTTTGTTTCAACGATTTCATCTGAATGTGGTTATAATTAACATTAGAAAAATTAAAGCTAAACTGCAATCACGCCTGCTAAAAGCAGAAGTAAGCAAACACACTACTAAACTACTTACATAAAGTTTTATATTGAGGTATCCAGTCCATGGTGTATACATTATCTGGCACAGTGAGATTTGTTAATTGTGCGAGCATTTTTCGGTTCAACCTCACAAGCACGGATTGTGATAGTTCAGATATGGCAGTGAAGATCTGCGATAATTTCTCACTCGGTATAGTTTCAATACGAGACATGGATCCGAAGCTCCAGTAGATTATGCCTTCGTGAGCGTTGTCCAAAACTTGTTTCAGCTCCTGATGATAGAGCAAGATAATATAAATAACCTGTGTGATAAGCATTTGACCATTTGGACAAGAATTGGTAAAGCCCAAGTAGTATAAGCATTAGAACACTGCTCTGTCATTTTTGGCGCAACCTTAAAAACCCTGGTACCTTTCAGTTCATTTTGTTGCATAAATCTAGTAAATGCTGGAGCATACAGTACTAATTTTTAGATGGCACCTTACTCCAGGTGACATCCATTACCTCAATACATTCAAATTTTTGCAATTACCACAAATCATTTTATCAACGTACCTTAGACATTGTTTGAGTATTGTCCAAATGTAAGCCTCCAACTTCCACCAAAGAAGGAACTAGTGGTCGTACTTCGTTAATACTGAAATGGCTATTCGATAAAATTAAACTGTAGTTCTGAGCTAATGCCTCTAACTTCGGGCCTGGTCCAAACAATCTATCTGCAATCACCTACAAAATACATGAAGAACAATTAAGTAGCGGTTCACTGAATTTGTTACACTAAAAAGGGAGTTTGAGTATCTTATTGGTTCTTCTCAGCTTCTACTTTTTTCAAACTAGTGTTGTGGTATTCTCTAAAGGTCTTGATGTTACGAAATTACTAAGCCTACTTGAGGTAAACGTATTTATATTAAAATATAGAAACTTCGTTTTCAATTCATCTGCTTCTTAATTACTTAAAAGATAAAAAGTTACCAACCTGCGAAGGTATCTGTGATTTATATCTGTACAAAATTTTGGCCCAAGCAACTGCTGCAGTATTAATGAGTCGCTCCCATAAACTCATTCGTTGTCCATACTCCATCATGTAGGCTGGTATGTAGGCCGTTCCTTCGGGGTTCCCCAACTGTTCGTTGACCCAAGGTAGAGGTACACTCGAGAGCAGTCCTACAACCGGAGCTTTAAACCTCTTGCCGAAGGGAAGAAAGCATTCGCTTCCAAAAACTTCTACTATAACTAAATCGAATGTCTTCGATGAATTGACTAGTGCTCTGACCGCTGGGTTTTGAGACACTATATCGCATGAGTGTACACACTCCAACATGATTTGCTCCAGGTTTCTGATAGAGTCAGGTTTCAAGGAGAATTGCTGTGAAGTCAGGTTGTTCGTCAACTCAGGAATCGTGCCGGCCAGATTGATCTCCTCTACATTCGGGGGTGGGTTTTTCTGAAAGAAACATAAAGCGTACTCGTAAGTTGGTTTTGGCATTGATAAAAATATTATGGACTAAAATTTTGAGAAAGCCTTGGTATTAATGTACTTTTAACCGTCTAAAAGTATTTATATTTCCTATGTATTTTACTATAAATACATATTTAAAGTAAGTAGTGCCTAAACTTAAATACTTTTCGCAAAGCGACAAAATCAAAGTGGCCATACAAAGCCGCATATTTTCTGGGTTTCAAATTGTTTATACTTTGTAACTCACTGAATCATTGCCTTATTTGCGGTTGTGTTGGTGTTTCGATGTTTCGCTATTTTCTGACTTAACTAAGTAGAGGCACTAAACGAAAATATCTCTATTTTAGCCTTTCTATTTTGTGGTTATAAGATGCTAAAATGTCTGTTTCCTTTTGCATGATCCTGATGCTAAAATTCCCACGACGTGCCTCATTACTTATTGATTAATTTAATCCACTCAGCGCAGATAATAATAATAATTAATCTTTCTATTCGGAGGAGTCTATTGTGCTATAAACTCCATTGACTGCAAATTAGTTTTTTTGCTTTGAAAACCTTAATGAATTAAGCCGCAAAGTGATTAAAACTAAGTAGCTTAATACAATATTGATTATTTACGAATGTTTCCATTCCGTATAAGTTCGACAAGACAGATAGGCGGGCTGGGAGCGCGTGCCGAGATAAGGAGCGTGGCAGACGCCAGAGGTCACAAGCTAGGAGTACCAAATGTGCAAACCCTAGTTAATACTAAACGGCGAATATCATTAGATGTCTAGATATAGATGTAAGAGTATTTCCTGAATGTATGACTTATTTAGTTATATTATTATTTCATCAGCCTACGCCAGAGAGATGATTGAAATAGCGAAAGTATTTTGATTGTTTTTGCGGAAGAGAAATAATTATTTATGCCACTGTCATGTGATGTGATGAAGGTCATTGTAGCACGAGTATAGAAAGCACCAGTGCTACGAGTACAAACAATACTTTTTCCACGTTAAAAGAAATAAAAAAATTAGCATGGCCTCCTCGATTTTGCTTCTGCGTGGCCTCCTAGATTTTGTCTCTTATAAGGAAGACTGAACTGACTGAATGGAACTATTTGATAATTAAAAAAAAAAATTGCAGCACGGTTTACCTGTGTGGTAATGTACATTAGGAATGAAATGAATAGGGTTTGAGGTTTTATATTGAGTTTTATATTGATTACGAATTAGGATTAGAAAAAATTATTTGCCCAACTTTGCTATGACGTTTTTGCAAGGACCTACGAATAGTCCATCCTCCCGTTCGTAGCACCTTATCAGTGGGTTATGAATTTCTCCGAAAACAACTGATTTCTCTTTCACTTTCGTCGTTTTGTTCGTAATAATTTGCTCTAATAACATACTTTTCACTAAGCTTGGTTATTTTGCCATTCTTCTTACTTCAACATATTTTTAGTTTTTTATCGGTTATCTAGATTTCAATATTATAACAACTTCACTTTTTTAAACCACTAGACTATAATTGTCATGCCCAGTGCACAGTATGTTTTTGGCTTATCCGAATGAGAAAGATCAAGTTTAAAAAACAAAGACTTGTTAGTACTATCCTTACTATCAAGATAAAGTAAAATTATAAGTACTCACATCGATTTTATATTTGTTTGTTTGTGGTATTGTAGGGGTACTCTGTATCTACATAACCGATTTTGAAAATTCTTTTACCACTACAAAGCCATATTATTTGTGAGTGTCATAGCCCATATTATATCCTAGTATTCTCACGGGAACGGGAACTACGTGGGCGAGTTATGTATATTGTGCTACTAGACTACTATTTGTATTGGAATTCCGAGTGTTCTATGAAGTAATTAATCAATATTGCGTCGATGTGTTATCAGGCTCGATTTTGGAGCAAATGGTGATTTAATATAATATATACTTAATAGCATACTCTTGACCAGTTATTTGTTATTGTTTGCATATTGGTTTGGTGATTAAGTAAACTGGAGTAGGCAATAAATATCCTTTTGTTATCTGGTAAAGAACTACGAATGATAATATAATGACATTGCCTAATATTTGTATGCGTATTAGCGGACCCGGTCAAGCTTCGCATTGACTTGTGTGTGCCCTTTCCCTACCTACCCTATCCCTACCCTACCCTACAAATTATCATCATCATTCTCATCCCATATTCTGCTCACTGCTGAGCTCGAGTCTCCTCTCAGAATGAGAGGGGTTAGGCCAATAGTCCACCACGCTGGCACAATGCGGATTGGCAGACGTCACATACGCAGAGAATTAAGAAAAATCTCAGGTGTGCCGGTTTCCTCACGGTATTTTCATTCACCGTTTTTTGAGACACGTGATATTTAATTTCTTAAAATGCACACAACTGAAAAGTTGGAGGTGCATGCCCCGGACCGGATTCAAACCCACGCCCTCCGGAATCGGAGGCAGAGGTCCACTGGGCTATCACGGCACCCTACAAATGCTCCATACACATTTCCATAAAATGGGGGGCATTCTAGGGAAGTATTAGATTAGAAAGAGACAAAAAGTAGCCCAAATTCAACTGTCTCCACGTAAAAATTCGTCACTCTGTTTTGCAGTGAAAGACGGACAAACAAACAGACACACACTTTCAATCATTGCTTGTAGCATAATACATTGAATACACAAACTTGATTTTTTATCTCTTTTTGTTAACCGACTTGAAAAAAGAGGAGGTTCTCAATTTGACGTGTAAGTTTTTTTCTTAATGTTTGTTGCCTCATAACTTGGTCATTAATCAACCAATTTAGAAAAATCTTTTTTGTTTGAAAGAGTATACTTCCAGACTGGTGGTTAATTTTCATGAAAATCGGTTCAGTAATTTGTTGAAATCAAAATAAGTGATATGTCTTTGAAGTCGGTTTTTTATGTTGAAAAGATGTTATTTGATATTGATAACGGCTACAGAGGCTTGAAGTATCTTTAAGTCATGAGTGAATAGTCATCTAGGGAAATGCTTTTTACCATACCAAAATGAATCATAGGCATAATATTATTCACTTTAATAATTATATTAAAATGAAATTAATATTTAAGACGGGCTTTCATTCGGTAAACGTGATGAATGATAAAGATGCAAATTATTATAAAATTGTATGATTTTTTTTTTAAAAGAGCAACTGTTGAATTTCTTCTTGGCTCTTCTAAGCAGAGCCTGCTGCCTTCCGAACCGATGGTAGTTTCTTTACAAATAGTCAAACTTGACATTTCCAAGGTGCTTGTAAACTAAGCCAACTTTAAATAAATGAATTAGTTTTTTTTTTAATTGTTAGAACGGAACCCTTCGTTTACTAGTCTGAGTCGCACTTACGATATTACGCGTGGCACAGGTTGTGTTTTTAAAAAAAAAAACACTTACCATGGTGAAATGTGTGATAACAGTCAGCTGATGGTCCCTGTTAGCGAGCGCGTGTACCAGGCGCCCATACATCGCGTAGTGGCTCTTCGTGTTAGTGGGCAGCACGACGAGGATGCGCGCGCAGTCCACCGCGCCCACCGCGGCTACCACCAGCAGTATCCCAAGCGCGTGCATCCCTCAGCGGCTCAACACTGATTGCATCCGTGGATCGTTGCAACAAGCCGCGCTGCCTCGCCGATGACGTCACGACTCACGCCCAAGTCGACCGCCTCTCCACCCGGCCACCAGATGTGACCTCCCCTTTGAACTCGTGTCAGTTGCCGCTGTGGTGATAAAGCCGTTTGCGAGACAATGGTGCTGATTTGGTTAGAGACACGCTCCCAAACTGTTATATAACTTCAGTAATCGTAATCTTTGGGATCGGATTTTTTTATCACTTCAGGAGTTTACAGTGTTTGGTACATGATCAGCAGTGGCGTGCACATCATAGATGCATAAACGCAATGCATACCCTTACAATAATATAGGTTAAAATCCCAATAACCTAACCTAGATTAACCTAACAAGCAAAATATAGATTGTTGCGGAAATAAAAATATCAACTATTTTCTAATTTCACAAACTGCTAAAAATACTTGTTGCCCTCAATCCAAACTTTTCATATTTTTGGTCCGGCTGTATACAAAGAAAATATACTTAACTACTTAATAAAATCTAATTTTTCCCATTTTAAAAGAGTTGTTTAAATGCAAAACTGGCTTTAAAAAGTGTTACTCGTCTATTATTTAGAAAACGGATGGATAAATTATTTGGTCATCATATCAGCCGATGGACGTCTTCTGCAGAACATAGGCTTTTGCATCCACCATCCAGGATCCAGGATCCTGCATCCAGTGAATCCCTGAGACTGTTGACTCTAGGCTTGGCGGTACGTCTTTGTCGGTAACTAGCCACGACCGGTGTTTACCACCAGACCAGACCTGAGCCAATTTAGAAATTATGAAATCCTAAACTAGAAATCGACTACGTCAGAAAGGTCGCCAAATTTGTTTGGTTTATTTACATAAAAATGGTTTTTTTTTTCTTCAACAGTTACGAGGTGCAGATAGAAGAGGCCGAACGCAGACGGGGTCTCGGCCAGCGGCTGATGCAGGTGCTGGAGCGGCTGGCAGCGGAGACTCGCATGCACTGCGTGCGCCTCACCGCGCTCACGCACAACCCGAGCGCGGCCGCCTTCTTCCGGGCGTGCGGGTGAGAAAAATGGACATTGTTCACCAAAGGAACAAAGTTAACTATTACTAAAGAGATGTTACGAAAATAATAGTAGGTAAATAGTACTACAACCTGATTTCAATAGGCTTCTTTCGGACGTGCGGGTGAGAAAACTGTACATTGTTCACCAAGGGGACAAAGTTGACTATTACTAAGGAAGTGTTACGAAAATGATAGTAGGCAAATAGTACTACAACCCGAGTGCAATAGACTTCTTCGGGCGTGCGGGTGAGAAAACTGTACATTGTTCACCAAGGGGACAAAGTTGACTATTACTAAGGAAGTGTTACGAAAATGATAGTAGGCAAATCATACTACAACCCGATTTCAATAGGCTTCTTCCGGGCGGGCGGGTGAGAAAATTACACTGTTGACCAAGGGAACAAAGTTGACTATTACTATCGAGATTTTGCGCTTTATAATACGAGGATAATAGTATTAAAACCCAGCCGCAACTGGCTCATTTCGAGCGTGTGGGTGAGAAACCTAAACATGGTTGACCAAGGGAACAAAGTTGTCAATTACTAAATGAACATTTTTATGCTTTGTAATGCGAGCATGATAGTAAATAAATAGTACCTACTATAACTTGAGCTCTGCCTTTTCTGTTGTGAGTAAACAACTGTACGTTGTCGACGAAAAGGACAAAATCCTTATATTTAACTTCTGTACTTATAATAAATCTGTAGCGAGGGCAATTATGTACATGAAATATATTTCCAAAATAACTATCAGGGGGTGATTTAGTGATCGATACTGATGCCAAAAATGCATTCACTTAAATTTTTATCTGTCTGTCTGTATGTATGTTCGTTATAGAAACAAAAAATACTAGACAGATTTTAATGAACCTTGGTACAATTATTCTTCATACTCCTGTGCAGGTTATAGTATACTTTTCGTCACGCTACGATCAATAGGAGCAGAGCAGTGAAGGGAAATGTTGGGAAAACGGGAGAAGTTACTCCATTTTTACAGCGATACTACTGTAAGTGCTGGATTAAAGAGGTCCAAGCGCGGACGAAGTCGCGGGCGTCCGCTAGTATTTTAATAAGACCTTTAATATAATTATTTTTAAGACCTTTGTACACTGTATCAGCAAATAAACGATTTGATATTTAATATTTGAAAATGTTCGATTACTAACGAGATTTTACTCGTTACTTACCATCATTAGTAAGATTTACACACAATGTTTAAAGTTCCGGACACAACATAGTAGTTGAAAGTGCACGCATCGCTCACGTGGATCTTATCACTTCGCTCATTGAGTATGTCATTGATCGCTGCATAGTGCGTTAGAAACTAAACTAAATCTAATATTGGACTCGTGTATCGATTAGACCACATTCACTGCCTCGTTTGTCTGTGGTTCCCAAAGTGATCCAGGTGAACCCCGAGGGGTTCACGGTACACTAAAACTTTGGCATGACAAAAAAAGGAATATTATTTAAACGGGTACATACCACGATAAAACGACGACATTTTTAATGTCGATATTTCGACCCAGTTGCGTGGATCGTGGTCACGACGGAACTGAAGTTGCGAGATGAGAAGTGAAGTCAGCTGTTAGTGGTAGAATCGATCTACCCTCTTTCTCGTTCTTTTTCTTTTTAAATAATATTCATAATGAACAACCACGAAATAAGTTTAAAATCATTAAAAAAAAAAGGAATTTCACAATTCGTAAGCGGGATCCATGAAAAAAATCTAAATGCTTCATACCGAATGTGCCTTTAAATAAAACAAGTGAGAACTTATTGGCTCCTTATGCCAATAAAATTAATATTAGTAGAAGTAAAAAATTAAAGTTGGATGGAATCACTATTTGGTTGGCCAACTTTGCTTTTTTACATCCACTCACAGCACTATTATTAATTAATTCAGCAATCAATTCTCACTTTTTTTCGAAAACTGATAATTTTGTTATTAGCGGCAACGCAAATTTCCAAAATTGAATATAATTTTCAAATATTTTGTTGAATTATGGGAATTGAAAAATGTTAGAAATGTACTCTGCAGTAGATATACAAGCTCGCCCAGTGGTTTCACCCGGGATAAAACATTCCTTTTTTTTTTTCCTGATTGTGTAAGTGCCGTAGGCTTCTTATGGGACCTCAGCGGCGTCACCGGGGGGTTTGGGCGAGCGCAGAAGCATCGCCTGATGGGGCCCGAAGGCAGAAGAAAGTAGTGGGTGGAACGACTCTCTAAGGGCGTCTCCTCTGAGACTCGGGCCTCGACTTAGAGGGCCGTTCGGGAAGGGTGTTTTGGCCTGAGTGTATCAGTCCGGGCGCCCCCGAGATCGTGAGTTAAAAAGCCCACGTCTGGGTGACGTCAGATATCGGGGACCTCGTCTTCGCCGGCGAAGACGCTGTGTAGCTTGTGTTTGTGTTGCCTGGGAAGCATTGTCGTTCGTTATGTCATCGTCAGGATCGTAAAGGACGTTTTTTGGGCGTCTAGATCTACAATCAGCGTTGATATCGGGGATGTAGCTGCAAGCCTCAACCACTAGTTGGTTGGGGTGGGTGGCGGCTCTCTCAAAATAAGTTTTCGAGAGCTGTTTCATATATTGGGCTATTGTAGGGAGATCTAGGTCTCTATGTAGGTCGTTATTGCGCACAAACCACGGAGCGCCCGTGGCCTGACGCATAAATCGGTTCTGAAGGACCTGAAGGGGCTTTAGGGTCGCCTTTGGGCGATGGGCAAACACTACACTAGCGTAGGTCATTATTGGACGGATGCAGGTCTTATAGAGAGTGACCTTAGAGCGAAGGGATAATTTGCTTTTAGCACATATCATAGGATAGAGACGACTCATCACATAAGCAGCTCTTTTTCTGGCTTCCTGTATGTGAGTCGCGAAGCTCATACGGGTATCAAAGGTCACACCTAGGTATTTGGCAGTGCGTTGCCACGGGATAGGTGCTCCATGTAAGGAGACCTCTTTTAAATCGAAGTAATGGCGTGCAAGTTTCCTTGAGAAGAGCACTGCTGCTCTCTTCTCTGGGTTTACCTCTATCCTCCATTTGCGAAACCACTTTGCTAAGTGTGTTACCGCTTTCTGGAGGCGGGCTATTATGGATCTACGGTAAGGGTGTGTCACAAACAGTGCGGTATCATCCGCGAACTGGGCGATGTGCACACCTGGATGGTTAGTGGGTATATCACTCGTAAAGAGTGAATATAAAAGCGGGGAGAGCACGGATCCTTGAGGGACTCCCGCTCGGATGGGCCTGGGAGACGAGAGAGTGCCATCTAGGCGGTATCGAAAGGTGCGATTTGACAGATAATTGTGAAACAATCGGACAAGTCTGCTAGGTACGCCGAAGCGGCTAAGCTTAACTATTAGGCCTTCGTGCCATACTCGGTCGAAGGCTTTTGCTACATCGAAGAAAATGGCCCCAGTAGGAATAGGAGTGCGAAGCCGGGTAAGGCCGGTGAGAATATGCTCCGTGAGGCGATGCGCTTGTTGTACACAGGAGTGTTGGGTTCTAAATCCGAACTGTTGTTTGATGAGAAGTTGCTTCTCATCGCATACAGCCTTTAAACGGTTAAGAATAATAATCTCGTATACCTTGGCAATAGTGTTGAGTAAACTAATAGGGCGATAGCTAGAAGGGAGATCGCGGGGTTTGCCCGGCTTGTGAATACCTATGACAGTGGCTTCCTTCCACGCATTGGGGAAGGAGCAGTGTGACAAGAGGACATTGAAAATGTTAACAAGTAGGTTTATAATCTCCATAGGGAGTAGCTTTATCGCTTTGTTACTTATACAGTCGGGACCTGGGGCCTTCTTTTTATGTAGACCTTTGATAACCGAACGAACTTCATCGCAAGTCGTAGGGGGAATCTCATCTCCATCGTGGGGGAGAGAGAGGAGGGAAGCGAGTTCTAAATTCTCTTAAAACATTCCTATGACACTCACCAATAACGTGGGTTTCTATTGGTAAAATATTTTTTTTAATCGGTTTAGTAGGTCTAGAGGTAGCCCTTACAATTTCACAAAGTTTACCTCATAATTTCTTGCATGATTTAGTAACAAAAATTCATACTATACGAAAACTTTCATTTACCCATATTCGGCTCACTGCTGAGCTCGAGTCTCCTCTCAGAATGCTAGGGGGTTAGCAATAGTCCACCACGCTGGCCCAATGCGTATTGGCAGACTTCACACACAGAGAATTAAGAAAATTCTCTGTTATGCAGGTTTCCTCGCGATGTTTTTCCTTCACCGTTTGAGACTTGTGATATTTAATTTCTTTATGAAAACTTTCACCTTTACACTATTAGTGGAATATATTAATTTATTGCATCAGTTGGATCTCCAATATACAAGGAAAATGCGATGTCGGTGCAATTACTTTTAATTAGATAAATAATATGATGCTTAATGTCTATCTGCGAGATTATAGATTATGTTAAGTACAACATTTACAAGTTACTAGTAAAACGGTTGTTATGTCATAGTTTCTAGTACAACAAATTGATAATATTATTATTACTACAGTTGCTTAATGGGGATGATGACTAGGTTAGAATATATTGATTTTTATAATAAATTCGGTTAAATAAGGTCAATGTTAACTAATTTATACATAAAAAGCAAAGATTGACTGGATATTTGCAAAATAAATAAGATTATAAAATTTCAAAATCTAATAAAAATCTTTTATCGTAATTAGATTAAATGTGAGATTTTTCAATAATGAACTATTAACATAAACGCACAAATAACAAAGATATTAGTAATTTTGTTTGAACGCCCATACTAATCTAACGATCAGCGAGCCAACGACGTCACTAACTCGTGCCATTTTGTATGGAGCGTTTTTCAGGGATCCGCGACAGCGCCGCAAATCTGACCCTTTAAATCCCTGTAGCTCCGAAAGTAATGATCGCAGATATCCTGTCACTGTAACAAAATTGCTTCACTATTAGCATACTCTTAAATTATATACAACTAGCGGATGCCCGCGACTTCGTTCGCGTGAAACTCGATGTAAACTTTCAAATACCTCTACCCTACCCTACCCCTACCCTACCCTACCCCTACCCTACCCTACCCCTACCCTACCCTACCCCTACCCTACCCTACCCCTACCCTACCCTACCCCTACCCTACCCGTACCCTACCCTACCTCTACCCTACCCTACCTCTACCCTACCCCTACCCTACCCGTACCCTACCCTACCTCTATCTTACGTTAAAATTTTTCCTGAATTTTCTTTGCCACGAATGCAAAACCGTGGAAATCGGTTCGTGCGTTCTGGAGTTATAGCGTCAGGAAGGAAAACCCGACTTATTTTTATATAGTAAAAAAAAAGAAGATTAAAAAACTGTCATCATCCCTATTGCCGTGTCTATATCATTTTATAGTGCCTATTAGATTCGAGAATTGGTCGACATCTTTGGGCAGATATGGAGGCAGGCTGCACATTGTAAACCACGAACTCACTTGTTCTTCTTACTCATCAGTGGCGTGCACAAAGCTTGTAACCAGGGTATGGGTAGACATTAGATGTAGCACAAAACAGAAAATTTCTATTCATTGACATAATAAAAGGAAGCACTATCATGTAGAAAATTTCACTTAAAGACTGGCCAATTTTGCTTTGACAGTTTCATCATTGGTAAAGAAAATTATACCTAAAGGCCTTTAGATATAGTCCAATATTCAATAAAATCCCAAATTCAGAGCAAATTCAACCTTAAATATTGAGTTTAAGGTTGAATTTGCAAATGCGACTACTTGAAATAAGCACCAAAAATAAATGAATATTTCTTTTACAGATACAGTATAGATGACACGAGCCCGGCCAAAGAAGATTGCGCGCACTATGAAATCCTGAGCAAAGCCACTGCAGTAGACAATGCAGAAGATTGTATCGCGTAGGGGACAAACCATTAGGCACAGAATAGAGAATGATCCAGAATGAATCTAGGAGAGATTACAAGCGTAGAAGCCGGTGAAACCCATAAATAAGAACAAACGTCACGCGTCTCCTTGACATCCGCATATACAAACTTTTTTCATAATTTGTATTTAAAAAATTGACACTAACAACAATTATGTAAATTAATATACTAATCAATAATTATAAAAAATACTCCATCTAACTTCTTTAGTGTTTGTAAACATTTATTTAGAAACATAAGACGCCATTTTTCTTGAAAAATATTGAAAGTTACTGCGACGCTTCGTGTCGTACTCGAGATTTGTATTTAGAATGGCTATCCCTGCCGTGTTTCGTACGCTATATCTGCCTATTATTCTTTAATCTGTGCCATTAGGCCTAAGATTCGCGCCACGGCATATTATCTCGTGTAGACAAAATGACATATCTTTGACCAATACGGGAACGAAAAAAAAACAAATAGCACTAAACTGAATACAGAAAAATATTGTTAAAAATACAATTCGTCATGTTTGTTTTTTGGTTATTATTGTCTCATGAAATTTAAGATATAGTTTACCTACAAAAGTAAATATAATTTTTATACATTATCTAATATGTTGTTTTCATTTATTTCTTCTATTTCATATTCTAAACGTTAAATACATGATTACTGACTTATAGTCTGTGAATTTTTTTCTTAATTTCAGAAAACCTACTTTCAGGTATAACATTAAGTAACGGTTTAAACTTGGCCGCTCAGAAATTGCGTTTCTGTCAGGTGAGATGGAATAGGCGATGTAACTTCGAACTGGCGTACAAGGTTGTTGAACTGCGGTTTTTCAAAGCCATGCCAACTGTTTGTTTGTTTGTAGTGATAAGACAAAATAACGAGGCAATTGTAACTGAATATGTTTGTCCCATCCGATCACGAACTGACAGAAACGCAATCTCTGAGCGGCAGTACTTAAAACTGCATTAGCAAAAAATCCTCATCTGTTATTTATTAGTGATAAGAAATAAATGATAGATAATATTCACAGTAACACATTGCTAATAGGTTGCCTAGTTAAATTGTGGCCAGACACTGATTTCATACAAAATCTAGGAAACCATAAACTTTTTTTTTATTCTTTACAAGTTAGCCCTTGACTACAATCTCACTTTACGGTAAGTGATGATGCAATCTAAGATGGAAGCGGGCTAACTTGTTAGGAGAAGGATGAAAATCCACACTCCTTTCGGTTTCTACACGGCATCGTACCGGAACGTTAAATCGCTTGGCGGTACGTTTTTGCCGGTAGGGTGATAGCTCTAACTAGCCACGGCCGAAGCCTCCCACCAACCATACCTGGACCAATTAAGAAAATCTCAATCGGCCCAGCCAGGGATCGAACCCAGAACATCCGTCTTGTTAATCCGCCGCACATACCACTGCGCCACGGAGGCCGTCAAAACTCAAAAGCAAAATTACACTCAAAATAAGCTAGGTATCATTTGAAGAATTTAATGACTAAATAACATTACTTAACTGTTTATATATAACCCCACAGTTGCAGTGTGAAAGCAGGCAACCTTTATGTTTTCCTCCAGTGGATATGACCTCTGCCTCCAATTCCGGAGGGTGTGGGTTCGAATCCGGACCGGGGCATGCACCTCCAAATTTTCAGTTGTGTGCATTTTAAGAATTTAACTATCACGTGTCTCAAACGATGAAGGAAAACATCGTGTGGAAACCTGCATACCTACCAGAGAATTTTCTTAATTCTCTGCGTGTGTGAAGTCTGCCAATCCGCATTGGGCCAGCGTGGTGGATTATTGACCTAACCCCTCTCATTCTAAGAGTAGACTCGAGCACAGCAGTGAGAAAAATATGGGTTGATAATGATGATGATATTCTTCTAGTGTACGATATTTATTAATTATTTAACCGATGAGGAAATTACATTAAATAAATTTTATAAAAAAAAAATTATAATATATAAAAATAAAAAAAAAAATAAAATAAAATAAAATATGTTTATTTCAGGCCTTGACCCATAGTTGTTAGTGTACAAAAAAAAAAAAGACAATAGCTTAAAATATATGTTAGTAAAATAAATACAGACCAAAAAAATAAAAAATAAAAAAAGAGAAATAATAACACTACATATTTAGGTATAATACTTACTTAAGATATCTGCCCCTACATACTGACACACCGGGCACACAGGTATGTGTGTGTATCCAGTGCCTCAGTATGGGACAGTCATACTTTTCGCTAATCACCCTCAGGAAGGTGTTAGTGCTCCCCCTCAACCTGCTCATCAGCGTTGCCGTTCGCTTCCGTATGACTGTAGAGAAGCTGTCAGTCCTTCCGTACGCAAACATTGCTGATGCACTACAGTACCGTGGGAGCCCCAACATCACCCTGAAGGCATTGTTGTATTGCACTCGGAGTGCATTGTATGTCTTCTGCGTATAGTTGACCCACAGGCTGCACGTGTATAGCGTCTGACAGAACGCCTTAAACAGTGTTACTTTTACGTCTACAGTAGACCGCGCGAACCTGCGAGCCAACATATTGCATCTGACAGCAATCGCTCTCCTTTCCCTTTCCATGTCCATGTCGTCGCACAAACCCTCAGTGACAATATGACCGAGGTATTTGAACTCCGACACCCTCTGAAGCTCGATTCCTCCCAATGTTACTGGTGGTACATTTTCTAATTTTCGCGAGCCCACCCGAAACACCAGAAGTTCGCTCTTCTTAACATTATACAGAAGGCCATGCTTCTGCGCATATCTCTCACAAATTGTCAGCAGCTTCCGGAGCGCCCTTACTGATGGACTCAACAACACCATGTCGTCAGCATAACTAATATTGTTAACACACTGCCCATCTATTGAGCAGCCGACGCCAGCGTTGCCGAGCTCTATAATTAGTTGGTTCATGTAGAGGTTGAAGAGTGCTGGAGACGATAATCCCCCCTGTCTCACTCCACACTCCAACCTGAACTCATCAGAAAGAGTACTCCTCTTTTTGACCTGGTTAGTCTGATGGTCATACCAATACTTGAGAATATTGATCACTTCCTGTGGTACTCCCGAGTCAATCAACTTAGACCAAAGTATATCATACCTAACCAGGTCAAAAGCTTTCGAGAGGTCCAGAAAGGCAGCGTATACAGGTGTACTCCTATCAGTGTAGTATCTAACGGTATGTTTGAGCGTCAGAATCGCACTTTCTGTCGAGACACCCGGTCTAAAACCAAATTGTGCATCGTGAATTCGCAGATATTTGCTTAGCTGACGCTCCAACAGACCGTCAAAAACCTTGGCTATAACAGTAGCCAATGAGATCGGTCGGTAGTTCCCCTTCTCAGTAATATCCCCTGTTTTGTTTTTAATTATGGGTATGACCACCGTCCTCATTAGCTCCGCCGGCAGATATGAGTGTCTGATACATATGGTAAATAGTAAAGCCAGAAGCCTCGGAAGATGTGGACCTGCATGTAATAAGTGTTCTATACTTAAGCCATCGTGTCCGGGTGACTTTCCTTTCCTCATTCCTTTCAGTATCTCTTTAACAGTACTGGCAGAAATACGGGATGGAATACCCGACACAACGCCTACGCTACTACTACTCTGTATAGATTCTACAGGTGAACGAGCTTGAAAGAATTCTTTAAAAAGATTTGCTATCTCCTTTGACTCCGTAACACCGGCGATACTCACTGGGATCCCTACCTTAGGACTTAACTTTTTCGTTTCATTCCAGAAGCCTTTAAAGTCTTTATTTTTATGACGTGTCGCTATAATGTCCATTTTAATTTGGTCTTGGTGATTTTGACAATATTTTAATTTCTGCTTAAAAGTTTTTCTCGACGCAATCATTAATTCATAAATATGACCTTGCCTCGGCTTGCCATACCAGACCCAATTTAAAAACTTTTGTCTGGCATCCCAGTGAGCTTCGCGTACGTGTTTGTTCCACCCGATGACGCATCGCTCGCCCTTACCTTTCCTCTTCAACTGACAATTGCTATGCTTGTGACTGTAAGAAGCCGCCTTCGTTAGACAATTAACAATACTATTATATAAATTATCTATAATGGCTCTATGTTCCAAGCTAACATTATCACACAAATTATCACAGCATTGACTAAGCTCTTGGGGAAACTCAATTTGTTTAAGCATCTCATTACAGCTCTTATATATATATAGAATATTTGCATACATACATATTTGCATTGTGTCAATGTGAATATCTACTATCATCATCATCATCATCATATCAGCCGATGGACCTTTGTAGGGACATAGGCCTTTTGTAGGGACTTCCAAACATCACGATACTGAGCCGCCTGCATCCAGCGAATCCCTGCGACTCGCTTGATGTCGTCAGTCCACCTGGTGGGGGGTCGACCAACACTGCGCTTACTAGTGCGGGGTCGCCATTCCAGCACTTTGGGACCCCAACGTCCATCGGCTCTTCGCACTATGTGCCCCGCCCATTGCCACTTCAGCTTCGCAACTCGTTGAGCTATGTCGGTGACTTTGTATGGACCGAACAAATATCTACTATCATTTATTTATTTTCTCAAATAAATAACAGATGAGGGTATAGGAACATATATTTCTTATGCCGTATATCATACAAACTCGAATCATCCATCCACGTGCAAACTTCTTGACGTTTCGAGACATCGTGTACCATTCAAGATTTTAGGTATCAGCGGTAACGTAGTGGCGCGGTGGCACCCTGCATGCGTATTGACTTTATGTATAAATTGCGCAAAGCGTCAGGCGCGGCTAATTTCCGAAACGTCATTTATGTCTAGTTTGGACTACTTTAGTATAAGTATTAGACTAAAATACTAAAGTAGTACGAACTAGGCCTGAGATTGCATCCGATTCCGACTACAACGGACGGCCTCCGTGGCGCAATGGTATGCGCGGTGGATTTACAAAACGGAGGTCCTGGGTTCGATCCCCGGCTTAGCAGATTGAGATTTTCTTAATTGGTCCAGGTCTGGCTGGTGGAAGGCTTCGGCCGTGGCTAGTTACCACCCTACCGGCAAAGACGTACCGCCAAGCGATTTAGCGTTCCGGTACGATGCCGTGTAGAAACCGAAAGGGGTGTGGATTTTCATCCTCCTCCTTACAAGTTAGCCCGCGCTTCCATCTAAGACTACATCATCACTTACCATCAGGTGAAATTGTAGTCAAGGGCTAACTTGTAAATAATAAAAAAAAAATAAAAAAAAATAAAAAAAAAAAAAAAAAAAAAAAAACAACCTACTGTTACCTTATGTACGTGTTTATAAGTTTTCTGGTCCGTAGCCATAGATTTCGTTATTAAAGCACAAGACTACCCGCATGCGCGCTTATAAATATACAAAAAATATATAAATTGTAATTTAGATTATAAATAAGTGAAATGCTATTTCTTTTTGAAACGATAAAAAATGACATTTATTATTCAGACAAAAGGGATCAAGTCAGCATCACTGCTTTAGCCTCTCCTCGAGGTGTTAAGTATGTATTGGTCACAAGTAACCATACACATTTCTGTAAATTTCGTTTTAAGCTACCGCTCTTCAGGCTATAATAACCCTTGATGATTTATCAATGTTTAGACCCGTGAGAGTCTCATCTGAATGATCGCCAACTTAGACCAGCTTGGCTAGACTGGTTTACCTCGAGGGAGATGATCCCGAAAGACTATGTCAATTCGATGTATATATACCGCGGCATCGTTAAAAACTTCAATAGCGTGAGTTAGGACTCGTATATGTGTGGGTCTTCCCGTAAGAAAGGAGCGGGAGTACGGGCTTCGAGGGTTCGGACTTCGGATGGTTCGTGTTGTATTTATTACAATAATTATGTCGATAGATGGCGTTATTAGGTCAGACTTTTTGGGTTTTATTTTAATTTTATATTTTGCCTATGTAGTTATGTACATCTATGAAAAAGAAAAATAATGAACAAATCAATCATTGACGCACGTCAATTACTTAAGTTTGCGTCGCAGAATTGGTATTTAATAGTGCTACAAAACTCTGGTCCGATGAGGTCGCTGTTGTCGCAGTTTTCAACAATATTATAAAATAAAATCTTTGTCGCTTTTAGTCATTGAATTACTATGTATGCTTTTAGTACCTACACTTATTCGAGTTTTCACTGTTCACGGATCAAAAATTTGCGGCCCAATTCCTTTATTCGCGTCTAAAGATTTCGTTATTTGCGGATCTGATTGCCGTAAATGCATTAAAACTGTAAAGGGGAATGCTCATCCCCGGCCCAGACCTAACCTAACCACCCGGCAGTTTACTTAATTCTAAAAAAAAAAAAATATTAGAGATGCGATACGATAACTATCGTAGCCGGCGTCTAGTCGACGACTAGTCGGCAATAAAAACGCCGACTAGACTAGATCGGCTTTTTATTTTATATATAGGTATTTCTCAATTTTATTTTCTCAATAATATTATGTATGAAAGTAGAAAAAGAACAACCTTACTAAAGATTTTCTTTTTCTTATGATTAAATTTAAATTCAATTTTTTTACTTCCATGAACAATAACAGTATTTTCTGTACAAAAAATATATATTTTTTACTACTCTTGCTCAAAAACACCGTCATATTACCACTTCACAGCAGGTCAAACAAGAATTTTAGCCTCTAGCCCCTCTCATACTGTGAGGAGACTCGTGCTCAACAGTGAGCCGAAAAAAGGTTGTTGATGAAAAGTTCCTTGTCTGATTCCTGTCATAATCGAAATAGTCATCCTGTTTCTCGATCAAACCCAAGACTATACGCGTAGTCGGAAACAGATAATGAGTTACTGAAATGCATATTAAATTCACATCAGAAATCAATTTAGTAGTTATTTAGCACGCTTTATGCTTGTGCAACACTGTTAGGTATAACATATTATATTGCTTATATTCTTTACTAATATTATATGGAGCAGAGGTTCCCAAACTATTTTTTCTCATAGACCACTTTCGAAATCTAGCTGGTTCCAGTGGAGCCACATTTTTACAATTTTCCAAATTTCGAAAAAATATAGTATATCTAACTATGGAAATTTGCATTGCGGCTCACTTCCAATCAATTTAACAACAAAATTATCAGTTTTAAAAAAAGCGAGAATTGATTGCTGAATTAAATTAATTAAATGTGCTATGAGTGGATGTAAAACAGCAAAATTGGCCAATTAAAAAACCTTACTTTTTAACATAACAGCACAACGACTCGAAAAATTCTCACTTGTTTTATTTAGAAAACGCCGCATTCCATATGAAACTAGATACAATTTCATGGACCCCCGCTTACGAACCGTGAACCCCCATTTTTTGTTACGACAACGTAGACCCCTGTTCTTCCGTGGACCCTTGGAGGTCCACCTGTCCCACTTTGGGAACCAATGATATAGAGGAAAGATTTGATAGGCTGGGTCGGTTTGAAAAATTCTTACACCATATGAATCCTACATTATCCTGAGTTTAGGCTTTATTTTATCCCTGTCTTGGGTGCACGCTTAATCTGGGAAGAAACGGGATTTGCTTTTGAAACTATAGTTTTTTTTTATGATTTTTCCCGGGAAGCACCAAATTAAGTGAGATTGTAGATTATACTTAAAATACTAATTTTTGCTTTCACACGTAAGGGGCCTCTGTAGTCCGGAGGCCCCGTATCATTGATACGGCTGATACGGCGGTAGCTACGCCTCTGTACTCTACCAAACCATACAGAGCATCGATATAAATCGTTAGATTGTCCCCTCTACATATATTAAAGAACGCACAATTTTATGTCATTACCCAAAGACGTGCACGCACATCTTATCTTAGTGCGTAACAAGCGCATGCTGTGAGTGGACGTGGACTTAAAAAAATATTTACTGTTTTTTCTTATTTTAATCCCTTAATAATGACTTTATGTTAGTTGCGCAATCTCTCCGAGACAACTGGACCAATTATAACCAATTTTCAAACAAGAGAAAAATACATCATCAGAGAGTAATATGAAATGAACTTTATTTTACCCCCGTAGTCTCACGCGTCCGCTAGTTTAATATAAAATTGTAAAATGCACCAAGGACCTCTGGGCAATCCCAACTAAGCCAAAGAGGTCGCCAACATGAAAGATCACTCGCCATGCGAACCGGAAAACAAAACATAAACAAATACGCACTAACTAACTAATGTCAACGTAATCGATCTAACGTCGAGATAAACGAATGAGGAAAACGGGAACTTAAGGAAATCGTACTAGGTGTGAAAATATTGGGAATCCCTTTTTTTTTTAAATAAATATATGTAAAAACCAGAAACTGTTTTTTGGAATTAGCCTGCACATTCATACCAACTGACTGAAAGATGGTAAACGCAAATGTTTACCTAACCTTGATATTATATACGTTGTAGATATAGAATACATAGCCTCAATAGCTCAACGGTAAGAGCGGTCGGACTCATCACCAAGGGGTGGTGGTTCGATCCCCGCCCATTGGTCTTTTGTGGTACCCACTCCTAGCACAGTCTTTCCCGACTAGTTGGAGGGGAATGGGAATATTGGTCATATTTAAAAGATTTCTACACGACATCTTACCGGAATGCTAAACCGCCGGTAGGGTGGTAACTAGCAACGGCCGAAGCCTCCCACGAGCCAGACCTGGACCAATTAAAAAACCTCAATCGCCTCAGCTGGGAATCGAACCCAAGACCTGCGTCTAGTAAATCCTCGCATTCCACTACGCCACGGAGGTCGTCAATACGTACTATAAACAGCTTAATCACTACGATGATTTTTACGGTGACGGAAACAAGAAGCTAGGGGAAAGTGAAACTTTATAAAACCTTATTTAATTTATTAATTTAGTATAATATTACACCCACTGAAATTGTACAATATTTGATTACAACTACATTATATTTTTATCTTAGCACATCTTACATAATTTAAATCATTATGTAGGTAGGTCCGCCATAAAAAAAAATTTGAACTGAAAGTATTGAAATTTCTTCATGATCTTTGTGAATCGCCACGGAGTCGAGACAATACTTGAAATAAAAACTTAACAACATAAGTTTGTACTTACGTACTAAAAATCATAAAATAATACATTATACATAATGTTATATTTCGTTCGTTATCAACCCATGTTCGGCTCACTGCTGAGCTCTTCTCTCAGAATGAGATAGGTTAAGCCAATAGTCCACCACGCTGGCCCAATGCGGATTGGCAGACTTCACACACGCACAGAATTAAGGAAATTCTCTGGTATGCAGGTTTTCTCACTGCTTTTTCCTTCACCGTTTGAGACACGTAATATTTAATGTTATATAACTACCTACCTACATTATACCTATGTCTATTTAGGCTTTCCTTAATCTCTTAAATTGTTACACATTTTATTTTTATCGTGCCTCATTATTTTTCTTTTTTTAAACATAACTTAAGCGAAAGGTAATAAATAAAATTAAAATTGTGTGATCTAACAGACTAGTTAGATCACATAATTTTAGAGTTATTACAATCTGTCGATAGGTGGCGTACCTGTCGACAGATTGTAATAAATACATCTCGAGTCTAGAGTCCTAACTCACGCTATTGAAGTTTTTAACGATGCCACGCTATATATACATCGAATTGACATATTCTCTCGGGATCATCTCCCTCGAGGTAAACCAGTCTAGCCAAGCTGGTCTAAGTTGGCGATCATTCAGATGAGACTCACGGGTCTAAATAACAAATCATTCAAGGTTAGTCTATAACGAAACGGCGGAATTGTGTATGGTTACTAGTGACCAATACATACTTAACACCTCGAGGAAGAGGCTAAAGCAGTAATGCTGACTTGATCCCTTTTGTCTGAATAGGGACATAATTTTTCCTAATATAAAACATTAAACTTAATACACATAAGTTTTTATGGAAAAGACTATAAATAAATCTAAGTACTTTATTGGAAACATCGGATTGCGGATGGACTGAAAGTTAATGGTGTTTAACCATCGATATACAACGTGTCCCAAAATTCAACGATAAGCGGGCGCCAAAAGATTGACCTGCTCATGAGCACTTAAGGAAAAATAATAAAAAAAATATACCTAAATTTTTTTTTTAGTTACAAAATAAATTTTAAAATTCTTTGAAAATTTACACCTTGTATGATATTTTGAACTACCGCAGCTACAATTTCTTAAATATGCTTAAGATTTTTTTTGTATCGGAACCTAAGTAGTACTACTATTCACCACAACTCTTAAAAACACCACAATGCCCGCAGTTTTTACACAAAAAAAAATCAAAATATTTTTTTTCCCTCAAATTTTTAAAGATTTTTACTTTCAGTCTACTTTGACTCATGGTCTTGCAAAAAAAAGTATGAACACCGCTATGGCAAGTTATTTTCAAAGTTGACGCAACTAATCAAGATTTCAAAATAGTATAATACCCTAGGATAACTAGTCACAAAAAAAAATATGCGTACCATTTGTAAACAAGAACCAAATTTCTTAATTGTTCTTGTTGTTAGTAATAAATTTTACTATGTTCCAAAAATGTGTTTGTTATTTTAATTACACAACATTAAAGTAAATGTTCGAATTGTTTTCCACCGGCATTAATACAGGCACGACATCGCCTTAAAAACGACCGTTTTATTTTTCGCGCATATCTTCTAGCATTGATATGTGCCGCAGCCTGAGTGATTTTTTGCCGAAGCTCGTCCAATGTCGTAATCGGTTTTGCGTAGATCCTGTCTTTGAGACAACCCCAATAAAAGAAATCCAGGGGGTTTAGGTCGGGTGATCGGGGTGGCCATAGGATAGGACCAAGTCGCCCGATCCAACGCCCCGGATACTCGTGGTCTAGGTATTGTCTCACAGGACGAGCGTAGTGAGCTGGGCAACCATCATTTTGATATCACATATTTTGAAGGTCGCTTAGGGGGACGTCTTCTAGTAATTCTTGCAAATCATTTTGTAAAAAGTTCAAATAACTGTCCCCATCTAAGTTTCCTTGTAATTCAAAAGGCCCAATCACTTTTCCATTTAAAATGCCCGTCCATAAGTTGACCTTAAATTGATATTGGGATTTGTCTTCTCTCATCAGGTGCGGATTCTCATTGCTCCAGCTGTGTAGGTTGTGAAGATTTAAATAGCCATCTTTCTTGCAGGTTGTTTCATCCGACCATAGTACTTTATCCAAGAACTGAGGATCTTCCCGATGCTTTTGAAGCATCACTCGGCAAAATGCGATCCGCAGTGGATAGTCCCGTGATAGTAACGTTTGTACACGTCTGTAATGATATGGGTGTAGCCGATGACGTTTTAGTATTCGATGTGCTGAACTTTTTGGGATTCCCGTAGCTGCTTCTATGGCACGCACTGAGGTAGTTGAATCAATGTTTATTTCATTGAGAACTTCTTCATCGCATTCCGATCTAGGTCTTCCAGCGTTTCTTCTAGCTGACGGCAAACGACCCTCCGAAAACGCTTGATGCACATTCATAAATACCCGATAATCTGGATATCTTTGAGCGTTTGGGTACCTTTCTCGATACAATCTGCTAGCAGCGTTAGCATTGCACCGACATTCTCCATAAATGAGATGCATGTTAGCGTATTCCATCGGCGTGTATGGTTGCGGCATGATAACGCTAAACAGTCCAAAATACACCAAAAGTCCAATTCACAAAACACAGGCACAGTCCAAAATAATGCCAGGTCAGTTCAGTTTGCAGATCACTTAAGTCCAGTCCAAAATGCAAAGCCAAAAGTCGTTAGTACGAGAGCCACGTCAATTGAATACGGAAAGTTGCGCAGTAAACAAAGGAGCAGAGCGTACTGACTTGCTGGGAACAGGATTTTCTTTACCTGCATCATTGTCATTCAACAAAGAACATCTGTCTATCCCTCTCTAACGTATACTTATCGCTATCTTTCTCTCTCTCTCTCTCTCTTATTTTTAAATGTTATCGTTCGTTCCATTAAAATTCTAGGAAATTGCAACGTATGACTCACATCATTTTGTGCATAAAGTAAAAGTGATTTCTAGGAGCAAAAACATTTTAGAAATTTAGTTCTTGTTTACAAATGGTACGCATATTTTTTTTTTGCGACTAGTTATCCTAGGGTATTATACTATTTTGAAATCTTGATTAGTTGCGTCAACTTTGAAAATAACTTGCCATAGCGGTGTTCATACTTTTTTTTGCAAGACCATGAGTCAAAGTAGACTGAAAGTAAAAATCTTTAAAAAAAATATTTTGATATTTTTTTGTGTAAAAACTGCGGGCATTGTGGTGTTTTTAAGAGTTGTGGTGAATAGTAGTACTACTTAGGTTCCGATACAAAAAAAATCTTAAGCATATTTAAGAAATTGTAGCTGCGGTAGTTCAAAATATCATACAAGGTGTAAATTTTCAAAGAATTTTAAAATTTATTTTGTAACTAAAAAAAAAATTTAGGTATATTTTTTTTATTATTTTTCCTTAAGTGCTCATGAGCAGGTCAATCTTTTGGCGCCCGCTTATCGTTGAATTTTGGGACACGTTGTATATCGTTAGATGGGCCCCTTCATACTAAACAACGCACAATTTTATGTCATTACCCAAAGACGTGGCCAATTCACTTTAGAAATTACAAAAGTCAAAAAAAGCTATTTCTTTTTTCTCCTGATTTTAAGCGTCGCTGTCATGTTTTATTTTAGGGAAGCATATTTGTTTCTTTTGTAGGTACAAACATGTTGCCCTTTATGTGGGCCCCTCAACTAATTTTGATACAGGACCCCTCCAAGGCACGCTACGCCACTAGATTGTTTTAATTTTAATCAACTATCTCTACCTCTAATGAGGAATCAGATCTACTCCCATTCGAGTCATCTGACAAACTTCTATAGGACTGACTAAGATGCCTACTGGATTCGCTTGAGGTTGTACTTTCTACATAACTATTGATTTCACTTATCGAATTGTTGGCCATTTGTTCACTGAAGCTATTGCTTCCTTGTCTGACGTTCAATGGAGTTTGTAAAGATTGATCGTTAATCGGCATCCATAGATAATTTGAAGAGGTGTGAGAAGCTGTCGATGGTAAAGACACGGCGCGAGGAGGGGTAATAGATCCGGACTTTTCTCTTCTTTCCCGCGCTCTTCTGTTTTGGAACCATATTTTAATCTGTAAAGAAAAAAAAATATTACTATTAACTAGCGGACGCTCGCGATTTCGTCCGCCCTTAGACCTCTTTAATCCAGCCCTTACAGTAGTATCGCTGTAAAAATGGAGTAACTTCTCCCGTTTTCACAACATTTCCATTCATTGTTCTGCTTCTATTGATCGTAGCGTGATGAAAGTATACTATAACCTGCCAAGGAGTATGAAGAATAATTGTAAAAAGTTTCGTTAAAATCCGTCGAGTAGTTTTTGTTTCTATAACAAACATACAGACAGACAGACAGACAGCATCAGTATCAATCACTAATCACTGATAGTTATTTTGGAAATATATTTCACTTACATAATTGATCTCTCTACAGATTTATTATAAGTAGGTATAGATTATTTTCCTATCAATTTATGATACTATACTAGCGGACGCCCGCGACTTCGTCCGCCCTAATACATCCTTAATCCGGCCCTGTCGCAAAATAAGTTATTAGTGGAAGTATAAAGTATCCATTACTTTCAGTTTAGTAGCAGTTTTCGATATTTCGTGAAGAGCGAACCTTTCGCATTAATTTAACACATTTAGATGTACCCAAATATATCATTACACCTGTTTCAGGTAGGTCGTCAGGAGATTATGGAACAATAAAAGTTTACTTTTAATCTCGTCGGCGACAACGTTTCAAAGACCTTAATCGCGGTACAAGTTATAGTTATTACTAGAGTGGACTATCTTCGTCGTTATCAACTCATATTCGCTCACTGATGAGCTCGAGTCTCCTCTCAGAATGAGAGGGGTTAGGCCAATAGTCCACCATGCTGGCCCAATGCGGATTGGCAGACTTCACACACGCAGAGAATGAAGAAAATTCTCTGGTATGCAGGTTTCCTACGTGATACTTAATTTCTTCAAATCCACACAAAGTTGGAGGTGCATGCCCGGATCGGATTCGAACCCACACCCTCCGGAATCGGGGGCAGAGGTCACATCCACTGGGCTATCATTGACTATCTTCAGCGCTGCTGCGCCGCGCGTGTCTGCCCGAGCGGCGCGCGCGGTAGGCGTTCGGTGCTCCTAGTCTTACCCGATCATCTCGCAGTTGCAGCGCAGCAGCGAGCGCGCGCAGGGCGGGCGGCGCGAGGTAGGGCGCGCGCGCGTACGCCGCCTCCAGCGCCGCCGCCTGCGCGCCCGAGAACGGCACCCGCGCGTGTCTGCCCGAGCGGCGCGCGCGGCAGGCGTTCGGTGCTCCTACGCAATACAAGGGATCCTATTTCACGTAACTGTATGATTGTCCAACAGTCTCGTTGGTCCATTGGTTAGCCTATGTGAGCACGAGGTCCTGAGAATTTTCTTATATTCTTTAACCCTTGATCTCATATGATGGTAAGTGATGATAAAATCTAAGATGGAATCGAAACTTAACTTAACTTGTTAGGAGGAGGATGAAAGTTCACACTCCTTTCGGTTTCTACACGACATCGTACCGGAACGCTAAATCGCTTGGCGGTAATCTTAATGTAGGTGAAGTTTGCCAAACCGCATTGGGCCAGCGTGGTGACTATATAGTTTATAGTGGTTAGCCTAACCCCTCTCATCCTGATTCGCGCTCAATAGCGAGCGGAATATGGGTTAAATATGATGATGATGATGACATTATATCCTACATGATGATGATAATACCTACTTACGTCATCTACTTTCAACAAATGTAACAAACATTTCATTCGATTATAAACATTACCTACGGACTACGATTAATTGTATCATCTAGCAATAAAATAATTTATCATAAAACATAAGGTCAGTAAGGATACAAAGTTTCATTCCTACCACTAATGAGGCATCCCGGCATGCGGCCAGGATTCCAGGATTGTCTACATAAATTAAAAGTAGTTATTTCCGAGTAGATAGAGTAGTTAGTTCCAAAACTTAGTCGCTAACTATATGGGCAATGGGCCTCATAAGAAGGCTCAGAGTCACACAGCGGGCGATGGAATGAGCTATGTTAGGAGTATCTCTGCGTGATCGAATCAGAAGTGAGGAGATCCGCAGAAGAACCAAAGTCGCCGACATAGCTCAACTAGTCGCGAAGCTGAAGTGGCATTGGCCACTTCATTACATAGTTCGCAGAACCGATGTACGTTGGGGTCCCAATGGCGACCTAGAAAGCGCAGTGTTGGTCGACCTCCCACCAGGTGGACTGACGATGCGACGTAAAGCGAGTCGCAGGGATTCACTGGATGCATGCGGCTCAGGATCGTGATGTTTGGAAGTCCCTACAAAAGGTTTACCTATGTCATGCTGTAGACGCGGCTGATTGATAAGATAAGATAAGATAAATATACTTTATTTGCACACCACAAAGACAAAAACAAGTGAAATAAAAAACAAATTAGGAAGAGATCAGCATACAAAAGGCGGCCTTATCGCTAAGTAGCGATTTCTTCCAGGCAACCTTCGGTTTAGGAAAACTTAAGGACATCAGCAGGTGGCGTAAAACAAAAATAACCATAGTATTAGTAATACACATACATACAAATAATTTACATCCTAATACATAAACAATATTACACAAATACCAACAATATTGAATAAAATACATATCAAAATATACTAATAAATACCTTATATTGATAAGAAATAATATATACAGATCGTCTTTACTGCACCAGATAATGAGACTTTACGGCATTTTTAAAAATGACCAGTGTCTTTGATTGCCGTATATTTAAAGGGAGAGCATTCCATAACTTAACGGCTTGCACAACGAAAGAATGTTTATAAAATTTCGTCTTATGCACGGGTAAACATAGAGTTAGTAATCGACACTGTCTCAGTTCAGACTGCACTCCCTGAAACGTAAATTTCTCCTTCAGATACACAGGAGATTTTGGATTAAACAACACACAGTACAAAAGTGAAAGTACATGCAGATCCCAGAGATTGATGATGATGACCAGTGGCAGATTTACAAATTTGCCGCCAGTAGGCTATTGAATTATTGTTGAAGCCCTTATTGATCTCTGAAATTCGATAGGTATCGAATCAATACGTTAAATTGGTCAATAAAATTGTAAGTTTTAATAGTTTAGTAGGACTGCACAGGGCTTACAGGACGTCCAGGATTAAAATATTAAAATTATCGTTACGTTTTTTTTATTTCTGTAGAAGGGAAAGATTTTTGGGCCAAATTTGCCGCCCTCCAACCTACTTAGCCTACTAGTAAATCCACTAGGTACTGATGACGATGAACTAGTTACCCTATTTTTATGCAATTATTTAAGTATAAAAAAAATGTACACACGTGGAAGTCTCGGCGGCTGATACCTCGTGCAACACAACCAACTTGGAGTTTGTTCCCGACTAGAATCATCACTCAATATCCTCTCAATACTAAAATCTGAACCGCACTTTGCACCGGATACTGGAGACAGATCCATGACTATAATTTGTAAAACTGAGATTATGCTACGGTTTATAAAAGCTTACACAATAGAGGGATGGGTAGCAATAAGCCACGCCTTATGGGGTTGGAATGCATCCCCTAATTCAGCGGTTCTCAAACTTTTTTGGTGACGGAACCCTCTTTGATGGCGAAATACTTGACAACAATAAAACAATTGTTTTTGTAAATGTATTCTTTATTAATCCTACTAATATTATAAAGGCGAAAGTTTGTGTGTAAGTGTGTTTGTTCCTCTTTTACGCTGCGGCTACTGAAGCGATTTGGCTGAAATTTGGAATAGAAATAGTTTTTACTCTAGATTAACACATAGGCTACTTTTCATCCCGGAAAAATTCCCGGAAAAAAAAATTGAAGTACAATGTAACAGTTACTACTTATTACACACTTAGTAAGTTACTACATAACAAGTATAATAATAGAAGATATTAAAAAATGAAACAAAAATGGGAGGTATGAAACTGTTTTTTGATTCATGATTCGACGCGTAAAAACCATGACCACAACTTTTTTTTATCAACTTGTAAAACTGAGATCCGACCTGAGAGAGGTGTTTTGTTTATTTTATTCTAAACTCTCGCGGAACCCCTACAGGGGCTTCGCTTAACCCCAGGGTTCCGCGGAACACACTTTGAGTATGGCTGCCCTAATTTGTTAACAGTTAGTGATTCTTATCGGAGGTTTCACGGACCAATTGGTTCGCAAGTGTTGTGACAGTGGTTCATTCATTCGCTTAGAATTGAATGGGAAACTGATACTGTTTGCACACAAAAGGATGTTATTACTTTAAGGGTATGTGGGAAAATTAATTTGCAATTTGTATTGTGTTACCTATTGTTGGGGAATTATGATAAATAACGTAATGTGATATTGAATTGTGATTGCTAATTAAAATGTTGTTAACTTTTGCCATCGATTATGAGCATGTGGTCGGTACTTAATATAATCTACTTAATTTTGTCGTGCCGTAGCTCCCTTCCTTAATAGTTTACTAGTGGACGCCCGCGACTTCGTCTGCGTGGAATTCAGATTTTCACAAATCCCACGGAAACCATGGATTTTTTCGGGATGAAAAGTAGCCTGTGTGTTAATCCAGAGTGAAATCTATGTCCATTCCAAATTTCAGCTAAATCGCTTCAGTAGCCGCAGCGTATAAAAGGAACAAACATACACACACATTTACACACAAACTTTTGCCTTTATAATATTAGTGTGATGTAATACACGTGCGAAGCCAGGGCGGGTCCCTAGTTATACATTAACCTTCTTCTTCACTTTAGTTATTAAAAAAACCGCATCAAAATCCGTTGCGCAGTTTTAAAGATTTAAGCATACATAGGGACATAGGGACAGAGAAAGCGACTTTGTTTTATACTATATGATAATGTTATTATCATTATCATATAGTATTAAACAAAGTCGCCACTGACGATCAAGTAAGCTTACATGCCCGCAGCGCTCTAACGGCTTGACAGGCGATAAAACTGATTGTGTGTTGGTCGCTACGCGCATGACATCATGCCGATAGCACTGATAGTGAAAATGGGCTACTGCATATTAAGTCAACATTTCTAATAATTTCTATAGAACAACCGGTGGAAATTTAAACTAAGATAAAAATGTGTATGTTTGAATTTTACTTTATCTCTCAAAAACTACTGAACATATCTATTATTTGAATAATACTCTGCACATAGGTATAGACAGTTTATAAATTGCAGTAATCTTCTAGTAAAACATAGGTACCTAGTAACTGACAACTGTAAAGCGAAGGAACAGCGGCTGCAAGGTCGTACGTTTCGTCCCGGCTGCATAAGAGAAACCTTGACTTCGAATCAATGTCTATTAAAATTAACAGGAAGTAGGTATTTGCAGTCCGTTTCAAACTCGTATTGTTATTGTTAACATTGACAAAAAAATTCGACGACGCGCTTCACAGCGCACTTATTGGTAAAATATTGTATACTAGCCGAGGCTCTGCGGTTTCACCCGCGTAGTTCCTGCTCCCGTGAGAGTATACGGGGATAAAATATAACCTACTAGCTGCCGCCGCGCGGTTTTACCCGCGTGGTTCTCATTTCCTTAGAAATACGGGGATAATTAGCCTACAGCCTTCCTTGATATCTAACACTGAAGGAATTCAAATCGGACGTTCCTGAGATTAAGCGTTCAAGCAAACAAACAAACTCTTCAGCTATAAAATATTAGTAGACACTCACAAATAACGTGGCTTTGTAGTGGTAAAAGATTTTCCTAAATGAGTTTAGTGGATCCAGAGATTACCCCTACAGACCGCAAACTTTACCTCTTTATTACTAATAGACTCCCCGCGGTTTCTTACACCACTGGCGACTAGACTTGATCATCATTATTAACAAGCCAAATTCCGAGCACGAATCTCCTCTTAGAATGAGGCTAAATTAAATAGTCCACCATAGGCCACTGGGTCGCTGGCCCATTATTGGCAGACTTCATATACGAACAAAAATAAGAAAATTAATCTCAGAGCAGGTGTCCACACGATATTTTTTCTTCACCGTTTGAAACGCGGGATTTTTAAAATACTTAACTGAAAAATTGGAGGTGCCTTGGACCGGATTGGACCATACGCCCTCTGAAGGCAGAGGTTGTTATATCCAGTGGGATTTCACTGCTTAGCTTAAATAAATTACCTACCGGAGTAGTCGTCCGTGTTTACTGCAAACATCTGCAATCGTCAGTTATTTATTGTTATCTTATTGTGACAATCTCCACTGCCTTTGTTGTCCAACCGTAACAATTATTGGCTTACAATCCTCTTTGTTACCTTCAAGTGCTTACGGTCCGGTTTGAGAACCAAATAAAGGCACTTGAATGTTTAAACCCGTATTGTAGTTTAACTATAAGTACAGTAGATGTCTCTGTTGTGGTTAATTACCTTAACCGCGGTTAAGGCCGGGCTCAAAACGAAGAGGTTTCCTGTTTTATCAGCCTAATCTAACGCTATCGTTGAGCTGAAAATCTATACAAATATATTTGACGGCATCGGTGGCGCAATGGTTTGGCATGAGGAGGTCCTGGGTTCGATCATTGGCCGAGGCTTCAGCCTTGGCTAGTTACCACCCTACCGGCAAAGACGTACCGCCAAGCGATTGTATTACTTAAATCTCAATAACTCCGCGGTAAAAGAGTCAGGCTCAACTCGAAGAGGTCTCGTGTTTTATCAACTTACTTTATCGCTGTCGTTGGATTGAAAAAAAATCTATATCTATGGACTAATATTTTAAAAGAGGTATTGTTTGTGGTGTTGTAGGGGTAATCTATTGATCTTCTAAGCCGATTTTGAAAATTTTTTTACCATTAGAAAGCCACGCATTTGTGAGTGTCATATGCTATGCCTGTAGCCTTTGATTTGACACTCGCTTTGTAGCCGGTGATCACAATCGGCATCGGTATCGGCAATACGCAAGAATACGGGGATAGTAGATAGTTACTCAAAGGGCTAAAAAGACCCATTAAATATGAAGTATTTTTAGCCTTTAAACTGATCAGAAGGTAGCACATAGATACGATATTAGTTTTTGCTTGGAAGTCGGCTAAATTTTTTATTTTTTTTTATTTTGTTGTCTGACTAGTGTTATCGCGCTCTTTCATTGGGTTATTGTGAAAATTAGCAAAATAAATCAATTAATTGTATTCATTGTTTACAAAAGGGATCAAGTCAGCATTATCTGCTCCACCCTCGCCTCGAGGTGTTAAATATGTATGGTCACAAGTAACCATACATGTTACTCCGCCGTTTCGACGTGCATCGTTGTAGGTATAAGTACCTTGATTTATATATTTAGACCTGTGAGAGTCTCATCTGATTGATCGCCAATTTAGACCAGCTTGGCTAGACTGGCTTACCTCGAGGGAGATGATCCCGAGAGACTATGTCAATTCGCTGTATATATAGCGTGGCATCGTTAAAAACTTCAATAGCGTGAGTTAGGACTCGCAATGATTCGTGTTGTATTTATTACGATATGTCGATAGATGGCGTTATTAGGTTGCACATTTTCTTATTGCCAACTTGCCACACGATGATTTATGTTAATTAACTTACATTTTACAAGAAATTTAAGAAAATAAACACATTAACACTATTAATATAAAGGCAAAAGTTTATGTGTAAGTGTGTGTACGATTTAGCTGAAATTTGGAATAGAAATAGATTTTACTTTGTATTAACAACATACCTAGGCTACTTTTCATCTTGGAAAAATCTATGGTTCCCGCGGGATTTTTGGTAAACTGAATTCCACGCGGACTAAGTCGCATGCGTTCGCTATTAATGAATAAACTTAAAATCAATGGTTCTCGTTCCCATATAAGTTCAAGGTTGTTGACATTCTGATAGGTACGTACTTACTCGTAACTGATAAGTTAGGTATCCGAAATAAAATATATATTTATACTGTGCCGATTGTGTCGCAAAGTATTTCTGCAATGGCAATATTTTTAAACGGCGATAACAATTATTTTATCAACAAACTGCGACATTTATCTTATTCGGATTACCTATGTAATTGAAACAGTAAATAATCGTGAATCATTAAGATTATACCCTCTTACGTGGTTTATAAGGTTGAAAGTTAAACTTAAGCCTTTATATCAAGGTTGTATTGCGAAGTTAAAGCTAACGGTATTATTGCTGGCAGCATACTTGTACTTCGTTCGTAGTACATTGTACAACGCGCCGGTAGTTGGTCGAACCTTTCAAACCAGTCTGCGTTGTTCAAAAGAAACATAGTGCTGCGTTTGATTAATTAAATTAAAAGCTCAATAATTCGTAAACATATAAATATGTCGGTACCGAAATACTTCGAGTTGGAAGGTGGAGATCGTATGCCGCGCATAGGATTTGGAACTTGGCAGGTAAATATTTGTATCATCTTAAATCAGTATTAAAAGTTTATTTGCGCGAAACAATTGATAATATCTTCTCGTTATATTGATTATGCATTAAGTACAATGTCTTACCGTCAATTAGGGTTGCCAACCGTATTAAAATATTATATAATATTATATTATAAAGTATTGTACTATGTTTCGGGTCTGCGTACTATATACTCTTGAAGAAATAGGTATATAGTACGCAAAAATACTATATTTTCAATACTGAAATCTAACGAATAAAATTTCCACTTAGAGCTTTATAAACATGAGTTTTTGACAAATGCGTTTAGTCTATCCGAACTTGTTTACCATATTGATTTAAAACCAAAAATTTTTGAAAACCAAAACTCTTTTGGTTTTGAAAAATTTATTTATTATATTTTCAGAAATAAATATAGTTTTTTAAAAATAAATATCGATTTTTGCTTATTCCATAAAATACCTACTGTATTTTACTTCCGCGTACTATATTTTTTATAGCTAAATCCGAAAAATACTATATTTTTCTTGAAAAAAATTTGGCAACCCTACTGTCAATAGACATGCGAACATGAAAAATAATATACGAAAATATATAAAACTAGCCGACATCCCGCGGTTTCACCCGCTTAGTTCCCGTTCCCGTAAAATACGTGATTAAAATATAGCCAACGATTTTTATACTACAGACATGTTATGTGCCTGCAAAATCACCGCAAAAAGTGAGCCGCAGTGCGCTCAGTTGAGTACGTAGCTAATACTCCACACATGCACAATTTTGTGTTTAATACCATTATACAATTATTTAATATTTTATGTATATACAGTTTGTAAAGTTCCTAAATAGACAGCTCGACATTGTATATGTATATTTAGGTATTATTTATTTAAATAACTTTCATTGTTTATGAAATGAAAGGACTTAATAAAATGGGGTCAATTAGCTGCTTTTGTTCGCCACAGTTTTGACGCGTTAGTGACATATCTATACTAATATTATAAAGCTGAAGAGTTTGTTTGTTTGTTTGGAACGCGCTAATCTCAGGAACTACTGGTCCGATTTGAAAAATTCTTTCAGTGTTAGATAACCCATTTATCGATATCGAGATAGGCTATATATTATTCCCGTAACGGGGAACGGGAACCACGCAGGTAAAACCGTGCGGCGTCAGCTAGTCTCTATTATAAAATCTTTCTTATCTAATACACTCACAAATAACGTGGCTGTCTAGATCTAGTGGTAAAAGAGTTTTAAAAATCAGTTCGGTGGACCCAGAGATTACCCTCTACAATACCACAAACAATAACTCTGTAAGTCTATATGTATCTATATAGTATAGTACTCGTACACCCGTATAGAATAGAATTCTGTATCCTGAGATAACTTTGTCAACATTTTTCTGTAGGGAAAAATAGTATTTTTCAGACTGTAAAAATATAATAGGTATATGCTTATGGAAAAGGTAGTATTTAATGGTAAATGCAACAATCTCACAATACGCGCTGAATTGAGAAACTCTTCCTTTTTTTGAAGTCGGTTGAAAATGGAAATTTTCGGTAATTATGGCAATTAATATTACTTACATGGGTAAGTAAATAAATGAACTCGTGAGAAAACTCACAAGCCCTTAAAAAAACAAGTAGGTAGAAAAATTAATTGTCCGTGATTCCGTCTTGCATTTACTTAGGTGAGGAGGCAATCGTGTGACTTCACGGCGTTTGTCTATCTAATTGACTTTTCCGATTGTTTACCTAATCCTTAATTAAAAACCCGAGTTATCTGTTTTTAAACCGGTTTCTTATTACATAAGTAATACAAAACTACCTTTAATAACTTTAATAACTGTTATCTAAAATCGCAAACATAAACATAAACGCTAAGTAGATAACCTACCTGTTCAACTTCAATGAACCTATGTAATAACCACTCAGCAACGAGGTCTCGCGTAGGGTTATCACGATTTTCGAGACAAACTGTAGGTTTCTTTATAAAAACAAATATAGGTAGGGACACAAATACCTACTTAATATATTTTTGTGAAATATATAACAAAAAATAGTAACACATTAATTTTGAACGGTATTTACAATCTAATTTATACATCGATGGTTATTCAATTAACTATTACCAAAAATGTTTTATACTATAGATGTGTTAAGTGCCTAAAATCACCGCAAAAAGTGATCTAAATTCGTACTACTTTTATAAAAAAATATAGTACTTACGCTTAAAAATAATAGTATCATATGGAATAAGCAAAAATCAATATTTACTTTTAAAAAAAATAATATTAATTATTTACCTACTCATGGTGTATTTTTAATGATTTATTTGTCTTGAATAAGCGTGTCAATTGCTTTATCACATCTGATTTTTATATTTTTGAAAACCAAATACTATTTTTTTTTTATTTTATTGTTTAATGTTGGAACGCTAATCGCTATTGCATCTGTCGAATCATATAGATTTAAAATGAAAAGTTTGTTTGTTAGTTATCAACGTTGAAAATATAGTATTTTTGCGTACTATATATTTTTTCAACGTACGCATACCTAAAATACAGTACAATACCATATATTATAGTACGGTTAGCAACGCTATTGCCAAAGGACATTGAAATTATATTATACAGATGACGATGATTGTTTATTGAATGGATTAACATACAACCTATATTATATTATTACCTTAACTATTTATTATTAGCTTAAACGATCTAAGTATTCATGTTCTGTGTATTTAGTTCACGTGAAAACCCTAGGTTACCTACTTAGGTCGGTAATCAGCGTTTACTTAAGTAAATTGCATTGTGTCCAGTCAAAAGTTATCATGTAGGTACATATCTCGTTTAACTAAGTGCGGTTAGGTAGGTACCTGTTCATGATTTCGCTGATATTGCTAAGAACAGATTTGATTTTAATTTTAAAGATTATACAGCATACCTACAATCGTTGGTTAAAATTAACCAACGTTTATTATATGTATAATACAGATGTTACGTGTCTACAAAACCCCCGCAAAAAGTGATCCGAATTTAGCTACTCCATTGAGCGCGCACATGCACAATGGGGATGATGACTAGGTTTGAATATATTGATTTTTATGATACATTCGAGTAAATAAGGTCAATGTTAACTAATTTATACATAAAAAGCAAAGATTGCCTGGATATTTGCAAAACAAATAAGATTATAAAATTTCAAAATCTATTACTTTTTTTATCGTAATTAGATGAAAATTCATACAGTTTTAGCTTCCTTTCATTAAATGTGACATTTTTCCATAAATGAACTATAAACATAAACGCACAAATTACAAAGTAATTTTGTTTGAACGCCCATACAAACCTAACGATCAGCGAGCCAACGACGTCACTAAATCGTGCCATTTTGTATGGGGCGTTTTTCAGAGATCCGCGGCAGCGCCGCAAATCTGACCCTTTAAATCCCTGTAGCTCCGAAAGTAATGATCGCAGATACCCTGTTACTTTTAACAAAATTGCTTTGCTATTAGTATACTCTTAATTTATATATAATTTAAAAAATTGTCATCATCCCTATTGTTTACTTACATTATAAATATTAATTACTTTTTAGTTTTTTACACTTCCTGAACACACAACTCGACATTGTAGACAACATATAGATTTACGAGTCGGTAGGTAGAGAGTCAATATTTAGGTATTATTTGTTTAAATATCTTTCGTTGTTATTATATGCGACTGAATGAAATTAGAACAATATTGGCCACCTTTGTTCGCCTGTTTCGAAGCGTTAGTGACATATCTAATAGCATAAAATCTTTGAAAGTAACTTTTTAATCCCTTTGCAATACAGAGGCAAAAATTCTGAAAATCTTGATTATAATTAGAAAAATAGTTTAACTACTAGGTATGTGCCAACTCATACTTTATAAATAAGTAAGTACATAGCGATTGACTTGTATCTCGATGTTACGGAGATAATAGGTATAAATACCTAACTACCGTAACCTTCATGAATAAAAGATGTTTTCAAACGCTAGTACAATACAAATTAATTATACTAACCTATCGTATCTACTACCTCACGTTTGTTAATCTTTTACGCCAAAACTCCTGCACAGATTTGGCTGAGGGAATACCTCAGACCAATTATTGTATAGGACCTGCCTCGCTAGATGTTACTTTTCTGTCAAAGTACCTATATGATCAACGATCTAATGCGATTTTAACTGTCTCTATAGAATCGATGTTAAATAGGTGTGATCGTGTTCGTCGGTTATAGAGCTCCGTAAAAATACCTTTATGTGTAATTGAATTGTGTAAAAAACGGGCAAAAAATTCTAGTTTAGTATGAGATATACACAAAATCTAAGCTCGTTTTCCTCAGAAAATGACAGACAATTTTGTTCGTGACTATGAGTGCGATGCAGGTCCTTCTATAATTGGTCTGAGGGGAATACCTATCCCCTGCACAGGCCTACCCTAACCATCCGGCAATTTACTTATATCTAAAAAAACTTGATAATTCTACTTTAATAATAATTAATCATTACCTACTTTATCAAATAAATGTTTGCTACAACGTTTAACGACATTTTTAATTTGTCCACAACGGGAAAAAGCTAAAATTGTTGACCATACAGCCCGAAGTTTTTGAAGGCTTTTGATCGTTTTCTTGTTTGTTAAGCTTGTTACCTTTGATTATATAGAATAATCAAAGCTACATACAAAATAATAGGTACAGCATCAAATGTTACTTTCGCTAAATTTCGCGGCGAACATTTTGCCCTAGAAGAGTGATAAAAATATTTTCTCTTCTAGAAACATACTTTTATTTTTTTTTAGCCAAATATGATAATATGATGTAGGTATAAATACGGATCTGGTTAAATAATTATTTCGCCAGATCCGTATTTATAATAACATCTCCTTAACGAGTACTTAGGTACTGTTATACGTGGGTATATCTACCTAGTTATCCTGGGCCGGCGAAAATATCCATCGTTTTCGTTCCCCCAACGTTATAGGATGGATTGAACCAATGGATTGAGATAAGTAGGTACTAATAAACTGAATATCACGTGGACTGCTATTTACTTACATATACTTACGGAAACGAGGTTTTTTTAATTAAGGCTTTATTTTACAAACTGAACGACAAGATTCTACTACCTTTGGACAGCACTGATTCATTTCAACATCGTTTTTATTAGAACACTCTACGATTTCCTTTTTGGGTTTTTTGAACCTCTCACATTTTATTTTCCTCATCTTCATGTGTTTTTTTACGTAGTTTTTGAAATTTCTCCACTTGGATTTGTTGAGTTTTGTAGCTGAATCCGCGATGACGCAGGGTCGCTCGCAATGTGACGAAACGTATTTGCTGTCGGAGCAACATGAGCATTTGCCGCTGCAGTAGGAGTATGTTTCGCTTGTGTCATGGTCCCCACTGAAGGGCGAGAGTCCCCTGGATGTGGAAGCAAAGCACACACTCCCCTGGGACCATTTCCTACTAGTGCTGTTTATGTTTTCGCAGCAATTGTTCGGGGACGACATATTTTATACAAAAGCCAAAAATTCGGCCGCCAAGAAAACTCTCTACCTCACACCCCATTTTAGTTTACCTATTAAAACATTGTTTAGTAATTTTGTTTACTGATACAATTGTCTCTATTATAAAAAAAATGCGGATATTTTTAGTACACTGTCATTGACTCAGTCACTAGCAAGGATCATTTATTTTCTCTATTACTCTATTCTAGTGTATCCTCTTTTATGAAATATCATTATAATCATCATAGAATTATAGGTACTTGTACCGACTCGTAAATCTATGATAGTCAATGTCCCGAATGCTAATAGCAAACAGGGTCCATATATTATAGTAAGGGAGCCAAAGATATTTTCAAATTAAGGTACTTGTGATCGCAGATATATAAAGGAAGGATACCTTCGTGTTTTTGAGTATATTGGTGGGTTTAGTATATGAATTAGTCTCGAATTTTATATCGTGTATCTTCTCCGACCAAGGCGCGTTTTCGTCCGCCCCTTAGATCTCCATAATCTGGCCCATAAAAATCAGTTCTAAGCGGACATATCTACTAGATTTAAGCAAGAGTAAATGACTACATCTAATTCTAGGCTAGAAACTAGGTGCAGCCGCATAGCCAGAACCTAAATCTGGCTGTGACATCTTACTAATGTCTTAAAGGCGAAAGATTTTATGGGTGTTTGTTACTCTTTAACGCCGCAACTACCAAACCGATATGACTGAAAATTAAAATTCTCAATTCGAACATAGATAATATCATGGATTAACACATAGACTACTCTTTGCCCCGAATAATTAATGGTTTCCCGAGATTGTTACTCTGTAACGCCGCGATTATTTAACCAATTTAGGTACCTGAAATTTGTATTGAAAATAGATTACCACATAAGTTTTCCTGAAAGAAATGGTTCCTGCGAGATTTTCGAATTCCTTCACGCAAAATTACTGACTGAATTTGGCTGTTATTTGGAAAATAAATGTGGAAACCATATCGCGGGTATCAGCTAGTAAACTTAGAAAGGTAACCTGACGTCTCAAAAATGGCTGTAATCTAAGCCTACTTGAAATTAAAAAAAAATCGATTTGACTCCTACATCCTTTTCATGTACAGGCTCCAGGGGATGTCCTAGAGAAAGCAGTGGAGGCAGCACTAGAGGCTGGCTACCGGCACTTCGACTCAGCTCGCGCTTACGAGAACGAGGATGCTCTCGGGCGCGCGCTCAACCGGTGGATCGGAGGAGATCCCGCCAAGAGGAAGGAGTTGTTTGTCGTCACTAAACTGCCACCACCAGGTATGCCTATACGTAACTGATCTATAGTATAAAATTATCATTGCGTGGCACGCGTCTTAGACCACTGGCAACACAATCAATAGCGACACGACGTCTTCGCAGTTCCTAAATAGTCAAAGTGGGCAAAGGTACCAATATTAGGTACACTATCCGAAAATTAACAGAATGGTCATATTGCGTAAAAATACTTTAGATTGGACAAAGTAAATAAAATATGCCATTATGTTATGGTTGGAAGCAAAATTAAACTACACCGTTTAAACCATAGATTTACGATTCATAATTCTATGGTTTAAACCGTGCCGTGCTGTTACGATTTTTATACCAATTAAAGTGAACACTTCTTTACCCACGTTGAGCACTTTTTTGGGGGGGAAATCTTGTGTTCGCGTCACCGACATACTTAAGACTGCGTGGTAGAAGACGCGCAGTGTGCTGTGCGCTTTAGACACTTTTTGGATGGGTGAAGTCAAATTTTATTACTATACTACTATGGTGAGGTGTTTTTATTTCTTTTTCTAAACTGCGTACTTAGCTTTTCTTTTTATGTAGTAGGCAGGTACGTATATACTATCAGACACTCTGAAATTGATCCACGTGAAATTCTGTTTACATAAATCCCGCAGTATCCCGTTTCACAGAATTTCTGTCTGTGGACCTTAGATATTGGATACAATGATTTTCTTCTACATTATTTAATAGGTCCCGACTGTTTTCTAATTTCTTTCTACACTTCTGGACTGAGCTTGTTTTTTTCCTTTTCAGTTTTTTATATTTTATGCAGTCGGGTTTTTTAGTTTAATTAATTTATTTATTTGATTAAATAATGATTTCATTATGAAAGTAGTATTATTCAGATTTTTTGCATATAAGTAAACTGCTGGGTGGTTAGGGTAAGCCTGGGTCTGGGATGGGCATTCCCCTTTATTTTATAATATAAGTAAACACAAAATTATACATATGTGTACACTCAAAGAAGTCGCTAAATTCAGATTATTTTTTGCGGTGATTTTGTAGGCACGTAACATGTCTATAGTATAAAATAACATACGTAACTTGCGTTACTGCGATTGCGAAGATTGATTTTTTTTTTATTCTTTACAAGTTAACCCTTGATTACAATCTCACCTGATGGTAAGTGATGATGGAACCGAGCTAACTTGTGAGGAGGAGAATAAAAATCCACACCCCTTTTGGTTTCTACACGACATAGTACCGGAACGCTAAATCGCTTGGCGGTACGTCTTTGCCGGTAGGGTGGTAACTAGCCACGGCCAAAGCCTACCACCAGCCAGACCTGGACCAATTAATAAAACCTCAATCTGCCCAGCCGGGGATCGAACCAAGGACCTCCGTCTTGTAAATTCACCGCGCATACCACTGCGCCACGGAGGCCGTCGTTAATTCGACAAAGTAGCTTGACCTTAAGACCTAACCTTGTTTTTTATTGCTATCATACTAACTACTATTTATATAGCAAATGGTACACGTGACCAAACTTTTTACACAAGCAAGCAATTTTACCAGCCGACAAAATCCGGAAATCAAATCAATTGTTTGCATTTGCAAGGCTGTCTGTTCACAACTTCAGGCCAAGTTTCAATGACGAGACTAATTTCATCTATACTAATATTATTATAAATAGGAAAACTTTGTTTGTATGTTTGTATGTAGTGAATAGGCTTAAAAACTACTGGACTGATTTTGAAAATTCTTTCACCCTTCGAAAGCTACATTATCCACAAGTAACACAGGCTAAATTTTATTTTGGAAAAAAATAGGGTTCCGTAAGATATTTGCATTTTTCGTACACAAGGTGTAAAAAAATCAACCAGAAAAGTTACTTATATTGCGTACGCTGCCTAAACTAAAAAAAAAGGAACCATAAAATTTTGTAATCAATTGTAGATCTTATAAATATCTACAAAAAAGTCTGCGACACACTATACCTATTTATGTCGTGTGAGACACAACAACCATTTTTTTATTTAAAAATTTTCAAGGGGTAGGGGTAGGATAGGGGTAGTTGAAAGTTTACATCGAGTTTCACGCGGACGAAGTCGCGGGCGTCCGCTAGTTAAGACAATCATAAAACCAGTAGGTAGGTAATATAATATTTGAGATATTTGAGATATTTATTTACTTAGCATCCATGCACTTACAAATTGTTTATATACGTAATGAACTAGGCAAGGTATCAGCTATGCTCAAGGTATCGAGTATCTACTCATCATTATCATCATTATCAACCTATATTCCGCTCACTGCTGAGCTCGAGTCTTCTCTCAGAATGAGAGGGTGTAATCCACCACGCACGGCCCAATGCGGATTGGCAGACTTTACACACGCAGAGAATTAAGAAAATTATTTGGTGTGCAGGTTTCCTCACCTTCACCGTTTGAGACACGTGAATCGTGATATTTAATTTCTTAAAATGCACACAACTGAAAAGTTGGAGGTGCATGCCCCGGACAGGATTCGAACCTACGCCCTCCGGAATCTGAGGCTCAGGTCATATCCACTGGGCTATCACGGCTCTTGAGTTGAGTTGAGTTGAACTTGAGGCACGGTTGAGTGACTAAAAAAGTTTATTTAAAGAATTTGTATGTTTCCAGGCAATAAGGCTGAGTTAGTGGAACAGTACTTCGAGGCGTCACTCCGCGACCTTGCCTTAGACTACATCGACCTGTACCTGATACATGTACCGTTCGGCTTCGAACACGTGCCGGGGGACCTGCATCCCACGAACCCCGATGGAAGTATGAAGGTGGACTATTCAACAGATCTTGTCGCAGTGTGGAAAGTTAGTTCTTACTACCTACTACAACATTTAATCATCATCATTAAATCAAACCACATTTGGCTCACTATTGAGCACGAGTCTCCTCTCAAAAAGAGAGGGGTTACAACGCTGGTACAATGTGGATTGGCAGACTTCACACACGTAGAGAATTAAGAAAATTCTCAGGTATGCAGGTTCCCTCACGAAGATTTTCCTTCACCGTTTGAGACGCGTGATATTTAATTTCTTAAAATGCACATAACTGAAATGTTGGAGGTGCATGCCCCAGACCGGATTCGAACCTACGCCCTCCGATCGAAAGTATTTCTTCTTCTTCATATTTTTTTGTTTGTTGTTTATCTTCCGTTCATAGATATATTCCGAGTACTCTTTCTAAACCCCACAGTCTCTATTTGTTTCTATTTATTATACTCTTGATTCAAAATATTGAAAATATTTTTCAAAATATCCTCTTTGGTGTAGGGCGGAAATCTATGGCATTTACTTACAGAAATTATTTTTGATTTTTTAAATACAGACCAAAAATGTAGATACTCTGTCTGTGATTACTAATCTGTGGACTAAATCAAGTTAATGATGTGAAACCAATTCAAATTATAGAAATATTATTAATAAAATTTACTGCTTATTAAAGACCAAAACTGAAACCAACAATCATGGGTGTGTCTTTCCTAAAAAATGAAATTTCGAAAGTTGAAGACAAAACGCAAAAAAGGAAAGTCCAAAGTCGTGGATATCACACTGATGCTATATACAAGGCATGTAGTTACCCTAATCATCCTGCAAAAACTACAGCATCCAACAAAGATAAGACCAGCTCAAACGTTAAAAGCGAACATATAACAAAACGTGACAAATTTTCATGGACAAAGATTTATCGATCCCCAATATTGACAGCGAAAATCAGCAGCAATGATTATTTATCACAGTTTGATAACATCATTTCAAATGCTTCTAATGAAACGCCACTAGAAAAAATAGAAGCAGTCATCGATCAATCGACACCTACACAAGCTAACTTACAAACATCAATAACAACAATACCAAAATTTAAGTTAAAGATGTGTTCTAAAATAATGCCCAAGTTATTATGTCCATGTTGTACAGGTGGAGATGATCAAGTGGAAGATAATAATGTGCCATATAATAGACACAATACAGCAGATTCCTACGAAAGTATTGAACTGCGACCTAATATCTCACCTCTTTCTCTCGATTTAGATGCTTCGCTTATGAGTCTTATATACTTACAGAGAAACACTAACCAAAACAAAAATCCTAAAATATACCCAAAAATTTTAACTGCTATAACATTAAAAGAGCTTATAAATTATAATATCTCTAACCAAAGTGGCTAACGAACTTTTCCTCACATAAACTTGTACCTTTCGCTCCCAATTAAACTCTAGCAGGATTGTAGCAGAAAAATAAAGCTTTGACGTATTGACAAAGCATCCACCATTCAATGTCAATGTCGAATATTTCAATCAAAATTAACCATGATGTCCTTTGGTAATCATAATTATATATTTTATACGAGAAACATAAAATAGAGTAAAAAGTAACAGAAATTACAAAACTCTCATAATGTATATTTTTGGGTGAATACATTCTAGTATATTCTAGATCAACTTGAAAAATTTGGGATAAATAGCCATGGTAACAACGACAACCGTTTTAAGACAGGCAACCAGTGTATGTAGAGGATGTGAATATAGTCGAATGACATCCGGAGCTCCATCTCGAAGACGAAAAGGATGCTGCGCTAAATTTTGCGGTTTTTGCAAGTATGTATTCTGCTGTGGGTGTTGTAAAAACAAAAATCGTAGTACAAGGCCATCAAAAATAACGAGAAGTGTCCGTGATGTTGAATATACAAGACGAGGCAAAGGGTCCAAGAATAGAATGGATGATGTACGAACTTTTAATAAAAATAACGAACTGCAAACCTACTATTGTAACGTAATACCCACAACAATGCAGTATATTGCTATGAATTCACAGCAGAAAATATCAACGTCGAAACCATATTCGCTACAATTATACAATGACTTAAATAAAAATGTTCAACCAGCCAATCCAATATCTGCAATACATGACCAATCTAGTTACAGTATCGACATAAACCAGAAAAATGACGATTGTTGTGAAAGAAGAGTTAAAGCAAAATCGCTAGACCAAAATTCAAAAAGTTCATTGCAAAAACCTCTGGAAAACATACCGCAGCAAAAGAAAAGAGAAAAAAAATTTACTCTCTCAAATCTTTTTTGCTGCTTCAGGATAAATGAAAACCAGGGAGAAACTTTGCAAAACTCAAAAACATCAAGGCCCACTAAGAACTCTTCTGTATGTAATACCCAGATTGACAGTCCATACAATCCCAATTCTAAGCAAGAGTTTGACATATTTTCATGCGGTTTACAAATATCAAATTCACAAATTCCAACATCTGAAAGTAATTTTAGTTTAAATTTGAGACCACGATTTCCTATAGAAGAAAAGCCTGCAGTTTTTCAACGGAAGTTCTTCAATTTAACGAACAAATTTAAACTAAGGAAACCTTATAATAGAAACTCTAAGCAAGACACTGTTGTTGTACTTCGAGTGTATAAGCAATATAGTTCAGAGACGTGTTCCATGTTATCTACAAAAATCAGTAAAACATTCGTAAAAATAGAAAACCCGTCAGAAAGCATGTTTTATCCTACTATTGAAGCGATCACTAGACCTCCAAATAAAATATGTGGTATAGGCGAAGTTGGTTTGAAAATGTAATACCTGACTGATTTCGGACAAGTAAAACATAATCTTCATTGCAAACTTTACTTACATTTACAGACGACAACAAGATCTTACTTTCAACAGCAAGATTTCCTTTTAAAGTTTAATATAACCTACTTTAAATAATGTAAACAGAATGTAAGTCAAACATAGGGAGAGGAGAGTTCCCAACCGCAGGCAATGTATTTCTTAAAACAAACACTTTCAAAATTGGGATGTGACATGAAGAGAAATGTGAATTGCATGAATGCGTACGTACCTCCATGAAGGTACCCAGTCGTATCTATAGTCAAAATACTAAAGGAACTCAAGACAAGATCCAAATGAGGTACCAAGTAGACATTTTTGTTACCTTTTCTTACAATAACCGTCGTTATTAACTTTTGACAAGCCATTTAAAGAAATATTTTTACTTGCGGGAACTTACTTAGTGCCTAGTTGAAACTTTACCTGTCCAACTTATTTTTTATCTGATTGTGTCCTTAGCGCGGTTTTGATCGAGCTAAAAAGCATCGCCTGATGGGGCCCGAAGGCAGAAGAAAAAAGAAATGCGCGGACTCTCTAAGGGCGACTCTCTCCTTTTTTTTCATTATTTTACAAGCTAGCCCTTGACTACAATCTAACCTGATGGTAAGTGATGATGCAGTCTAAGATGGAAGCGGGCTAACTTGTTAGGAGAAGCACGAAAATCCACAACCCTTTCGGTTTCTACACGGCATCGTACCGGAACGCTAAATCGCTTGGCGGTACGTCTTTGCCGGTAGGATGGTAACTAGCTACGGCCGAAGCCTCCCATCAGCCAGACCTGGACAAATTAAGAAAGTCTCAATCTGCCCAGCCGGGGATCGAACCCAGGAACTCCGTCTTGTAAATCTACCGCGCATACCACTGCGCCACGGAGGCCGTCAAAAAACTTGTATAAACTTGTATAACTGCAGCAATTTTGTCCTAATTCTATGTTCTAGCACTGACATATTTTTCAGGAAATGCTCAAAATAAAGGAATCTGGTCGAGCCCGCCATGTTGGAGTGTCAAATATGAGCGAGGAGCAACTGAACAGATTGAGCGCTATTGGGAAACCGGAGTGTTTACAAGTGGAGGTCCACGTGTTGTTCCAGCAGAAAGAACTGATCGCAGCTGCCAACCGGCTTGGGATTCCGATCGTGGCATACTCTCCTCTGGGCTCCAAGGGACTAGTAGATATGCTGGCAACTAAAACAGGGTATTAAAATATCATTTATTTCTAGTAAATACTACCTGGGCTTTTGTACAAGCATTTCTATATTCTAGTCTGTCAGTGCTTAGTGAATCTACCATTAGTTTGTAAGGCAGATTCCGGTGAGAATAGTTTACAAGAAACTCGGCAGTCGCTCTTTTTCTTAATTTAAAGTTTTCGGACTACTAGGAAATGAAAATTTCTGAGCGTCGGAACGAGATAATGTACCACGCAATTTGTAGGACATTGTGGATGTTAAGGTGTAGAACTGTATTATGCAACAGTAAAAACAACAGCTGGTTTGTATCATTTTTTAAGAACCTCGTTATTCATACAAGTTGGGAGGAGGGTAGTTTATCAAAAGTTGTTACTAACCAGCTGTTTTTTTATTCATAGTTGTGTCTCAAAATATTCTTGCTTACTTGCACATATGTGTTCTGTGCTTGCACATTTATGTATGACTAGCGGACGCCCGCGACTTCGTCCGCGTGAACTTCTCCCATTTTCCCAACATTTCCCTTCACTGCTCTGCTCCTATTTATTGTAGCGCAATGAAAAGTGTACTATAACCTGCCCAGGAGTATGAAGAATAATTGTACCAAGTTTCGTTAAAATCCGTCGAGTAGTTTTTGTTTGTATAAGGAACATACAGACAGACAGACAGAGAGACAGACAGACAAAAATTTTACTGATTGCATTTTTGGCATCAGTATCGATCACTGATCACCCCCTGATAGTTATTTTGGAAATATGTTTCATGTACAGAATTGACCTCTCTACAGATTTATTATAAGTATAGATATAGATATCCATGAACGTTAATAAAAACTTTTCGCAATCTATTTGAGGTACTTAGCAATATATTTTCCTCACAACCAGGCGAGACTATCCTAGCCTCCTGGAGCTGCCCGCGGTCGTGAACATCGCGAAGGCACACTCTCGTACGCCAGCGCAAGTGCTTCTGAGATTCTTGCTGCAACATGGAGTAGCTTGCATTCCAAAAAGCACGGACCCTACGAGAATAAAACAGGTATGGTGATTTTTTGAAGACGTTTTGGCCATTTTTTTCACTATTGAAACATGTTTTGGGTGGTAAGCGACGGTTTGTTGGTAGACGGGAGTGTCTATGTCGTGAGGCAATAGGAGAAAGCATAGTGTTTTCTCTTGTATTACTCTAGATAATTTACCAACGCGTTTATGCTGTGCTGACGTCTGCAAACCAAAGCGTTTATTCGATCAAATACTCAAAACCAAACCGACTTCCTGAGTTAGTGAGAGACTATAGGAATGAAGACAGTTTTTTTTAATTGTATTTAAAGGAGTTTGATAATAGTAAAGCAATTTTGTAGGATATCTGCGATCGTTACTTTCGGTGTTACTGGGATTTAAAGGATCTTATTTGCGGCGCTGCCACTGCTGGACGCTGGACTGACGACACCAAGCGAGTCGCTGGATGCAGGTGCCTCAGTATCGTGATGTTTGGAAGTCCCTCCAAAAGGCCTATGTCCTGCAGTGGACGTCCATCGGCTGATATGATGATCATATTACGCTAATTAAATGCTTTGTATTTTCCAGAACATTTCTCTGTGGGACTTCGAGCTAAGCAAAAATGAAATGCAAGAATTATCAGCACTAGACCGTGGGGTGGACGGGCGCATCTGCGATTTCAGTTTCTTTAAGGGTGTAGAGACACATCCTGAATTCCATTTCAAGAATATGAATAAAACGAAATAAGATAAACCAATCTCATATTTGTGTTGACTCAATCATCACAACAAATTCAATATAATACGTATGTCTACGTAGGTGACTTATTTAAGCAAATGTATGTAATAATGACTTGTTTACGACAATCAATTCGTTGAAGAAAACATTTATCTATATTATTTTACTAATATAAATTTTACTGGTTGACAAATTTACATCTTTGTTTATTTTTTTTACCGACTTGAAATAAATAATTGTTATAAAAATGGATTGTTGAACGTTAGTCTAGTTAAAACATACAAATGGCTCATAGAATAAGTATCTTCAGAGGTTATTCAGGAAACATCCTGTATTAGATCGATAGACCTAATGGCATCAGAAAACCTTTAATGTTCATGAGGAGAGTATGTCTTTTACTTGAGATGGCAAATATTTTTTATTTCACAACGCTTATTATGCACTACCGGTCACCCGCGACTTCGTCCGTGTGGATATCAATGTAAACTTTCAAACCCTATTTCACCACTTTAGGGGTTGAATAGTTTAGGGGGGGATAAACATCGTGAAACCTGCATACCTAAGAATTTTCTCTATGTGTGAAGTCTGCACATCAAGCTTTGGGCCAGCGTGACAGGAGACTCGCGCTTAAAGGTGAGCCCTTCAGCCACTGACTATCAAGTAAGTTCACATACCTGCAGCTCTAAAGGCTTGACGTTTAATAAAACTGATCGTGTGTTGGTTATCGGCGATCTACTTGATGTCATGCACATCGCGACCAACACGCGATCAGTTTTAGCGGCTGTCAAGCCGTTAGAGCTGGCAGGCGTGTGAGCTTACTTGATCGTTAGTGGCTGACATAAGGTGATGACGGGATGAGTGTAATTGAAGGTATATCTATCCTAAGACGTATGTCTTTGTCAGGTTGGTAGACTTGAGCCAATTTGGACAATATTAAAATAAATAATTGGATCTGAGCCAGTATCCATCGTTTAAAAACCATAGCATGACCATGTGCGCCACAGAGATCGTAAAATATAAATTGGTAAGTAAGAACCTACCTAGACAGTAAATAACTCACAAAAAATACAAATAGTGGATTTAAGTCCTGCTTTAAGTAAGTATTCCTAACAGCAAACCCTTTCATTTGATATCCATATCATGGGGGTGGATTTCAAACAGCCAGTCCACCATCTTGGGGAGTCCGCCAAATTGCATTTGTAATGACGTTTCTTAGCTAGTAATGTTGTATTGTCATCAGAACTCAGAGCGTGTGCAAAATTTCATCCTAATCGAAGGCCGGGAAGTAGGTCAAAATAAGATTCCAAGATTTGTTTTTCTTACATACATAGTTACAATTGAAGCTGATATACCTACATATAAGCGTGCTAAAAAAAAGGTTGTGGCAGGTAGAATACCTGCATATTAATTATACCTACCTAACTATTTCCGTGTATTTAAAATTGCGTATGACAATGAAGTAAAATTGCTTACATATACAAAAGTGGACATTTGGTTAAATTTAAATTAAGTAAGTTCATGAATTTGTTCATTTTAAATTGGGTGTTACGTGAAATTAGTAGGTACCTACCACTCCTTTAATACCTACCTTATGTTACATAGTACTGGGGAGGTGGGGACCTTGCTGAGGAGAAGCAGGGCAAAAATTATCCTTAAAAAAAATTAACCGGTCGGGATTTTTAAATATATTTTTTTTTTAATATGTAAAAAAGACTAAGAATTTTTTTCTTCTTCTTTCATTGTTTGGCAGCTTCGTACATTATCTTTATTCTTTTCGCGAGCGAATTAGGCATTCGCTTAGATCCCGGTCCACGGCTAGTCTTTCAACCAATAAAATCATTGCCTTCAACCGAGACTTCCTTCTGCGACCAACGCCTATCCTATAATATATTAATTTACTCTTTGCCAACGTCTCTTCTACCGGCAATTTTTCCAATGAAGATGCTGTACGAGATAGTTTAGTGCCATCATAGGCTGTAGCGCGTGCCCCAGATATTCAAGTTTTCTCATTTTGATAGTCTGTAAAATTTTCCATAATAAGTAACAGCACAATATAATATGAAACCAATGATATTAAATACTGTTAGATGTGTTACTAGCGCATGAAATTTTGGCGATCATAAGATGAAAATTAGGCGCTCATAAGACAAAAATACACAACTCAATGTTAGTTGTGGTTAACAACGAACGTTATTTAAACAATAATACCTAAATATCGTCTACAATGTCGAGTTGTGTGTTCAGGAAGAGTAAAACTATATATACATAAATATATAATGGAATTAAAGACAAAATTGTGCATGTGTGCGCTCAGTGTTGTAGCCTAGTATTCGGATCACTTTTTGCGGTGATATTTTAAGGACGTAACCGATCTAAGAGTATAGTATTAAAATTATCATTGTTAAAAACAATTACAATAGTAGATTGTTATACAAGGGGCTAAAAAGACCCATTATATACGAGGTATTTTTAGGGTCCGAGACGTAAGGCGAGGACCGCCTAAATAGAAACCGAGTTTAAAATGGGTTTGGCCCCACGTGTTACACTCTGCTTTTCACTACGATTGCGAAAAAATAAAATAGCTTAGTACAATATTCATTGATTTATTTTAATTGAAAATTAAATGTACAAAGTCTACAGTTTTGGATATTAAGGGAGATGCTTTTACCCGGTAACATAATTTCCGACTACTGTGAACATGAATAATGAGTATGTGAGATAAACTTGGGAGATAATAGTTTAAAAAACTCCTTTTGTAAGTGAATCCATTCGTTGTTGTTTTCTCCACTTATTAAATTTAACGAAGGTAAGTATTTAAGTAAATGCGTCTCGACTTTGATGGTAACAGATTGAAAATTTCATCCATCTCAAAATTAGGATCACCATTCTCACTAGATGAAGACAACAATAACAATTATTGTTGAAAAATATGTAAGTTACGGTCACAAATTTACAATTATTTTCTGAAATAAATCAAGTATGTATTATTTGTTTTAAATTCTCGCTTTTTAATTTAATTTTTTTTACATGAGAAAAAGGCAAAGGTATTACACCGTAAAGGATGTCCCATGTCTTCAATAAAAATTAAATAAAAAAATTAACGCATTCCACAGACAAGAACGCTGCATTTATTTCCAATTTAAAGTTTTTTATTTATTTTTCAAAACAATCAGAGATCTTACCTATAATGATTCAATTTTCGAATAAAACCTCCTCCGTTTTATAGTAGGCTAGTACTCGTAACAGACAAGAATTAAAAAAACAAAATTACTTTAGCCCCTAGAGGCTGAAATGCTTGTTTAGCCCCGCTGTGGAGTGATAATATGACAGTGTTTTTGAGCAAGGGTAGTGAAAAGGTTATTTTTAGGTGATACCACTTACTTACGTATACGTGAGGCAGGTAGGTACGTCAGTAAGTTCGGTATGATTATTCATGAAAACACAAATTTCCAATCAGTGCACCTTGACGATGGTTTACTGGCAGTAACGTCTCCAACAATAACTACTTAAACAGTGTTCATTATTCAACCAGATGTAACAACTACAAAGTTACAGTTTTAAGTTTTAAACAAAACAAAATATTTTAATTAATAAAGTGGTTTGAGCAGTTAATAAAATAATTAGTTGTATACAAATACCTAAGTGGAAACTTTAAATAAATACGTACCTAACTACGTTTTTATTTAAGCAACTAATTAATAGTTCAACTAATCAACATACAACATGGCGCTCATTCTGAGAGGTGCGGTGAAGCTATATTACCATCTGAATGAAGAAATTGTTGGTGAGTACATACCATGGCATACACATGGCATTTGTTGCCATGGACATATTTTTTTCTTTTTTTATCCTGGCCCAAACCTTCGTTAATCCGAAGCTGAATAACTAACCAAAGCTTCGTCAAATACGGACGAATGTTTTAGAGCCTCAATAGCTCAACGGTAAAAGCGATCAGACTCATCATAGAAAGGTGGTGTTTCGATCCCCACTCCTTTGGACTATTGTCGTACCCACTCGGACTCCTAATACAGTCTTTCCCGACTAGTTGGAGAATGGGAATATTGGTCTTATTTAAAAGATATGGCAAATATTCTTAAAAAAAATTAAACATTAATTATTATACATAATGTCTGATCCATACTAATATTATAAATGCGGGATGTCTTTCTGTCTGATACCTTTTTACGGCTGAGCCGTTGCACCAGTTTTGATGATTTTAGTATAGAGAAATTGGTTCTTGGAGCAGAACATAAGTAAATTTGTCTCAAAAAATTAAATACAAGTGTGATACAGTGGTTGAAAGTTTGTAGAAAACTCCTTCCGACTACCAAAATACTTATTTACAATAGCGGACGCCCGTGACACGTGAAATTCAGTTTTTCACAAATTCCGCGGTAACCATGAAAACGGGATATAGACATAGTAGCCTATATGTTGCTCAAAAACCTCTTCTAACTTCCAGTAAAAGTCTCAGTAAAATCGATTCAGCCGTTCCAAAGATTATTACGGACAAATAGACAGACAGCCAGATAAAACATTTTAAAAAAGCTGGATTGTGTAAATAACTATAAGCACTTGAAAAAAAACTGTTCTATTGAAATCAAAGTCAGACAATTTTATATGTAAACAAGTGGACGCCCGCGACTTCATCCGCGTGGAAGTCAGTTTTATACAAATCCCGCGGGAACCATGGATTTCACTGGGATGAAAAGTAGCCTATGTGTTAATCCAGAGTAAAATCTATTTCCATTCCAAACAGTCAAATCGCTTCAGTATAAAGGAGGAACAAACTTACACACACACACAAACTTTCGCATTTATAATATTAGCGCAATGTTGATACAATTAGTTGTATTTTGTTTAGATCCCAGGACACAAGATTGGCCATTAATGAAGACCCCTTGGCCGGGGCTCGGGTTGCTGGCGATATACTTATTGACAGTGCTCAAGTGGTTGCCGAAATACATGGAAAGCAGACCGGCTTACAACCTGCGGAGTGTGATAGCTCTCTACAACGCAGTGCAGATCCTCGCTTGTTCTTATGTTGTTTATCAGGTATGTTGTTACCTGCAGTGGCACGTCTTTGCCGGTAGGGTGGTAACTAGCCGCGGCCGAAACCTCCTACCGACCAATTAAGGAAAACCTCAATCGTTTTGAGGATCAAACCCAGGATCTCCGTATTATAAATCCAGCGCTCATACCACTGCGCCACGGAGGCCGAAGAGAAAACATAGATATTAGATAGATACCTACCTAAACTTAAAAAAATACTTGCATATATTATATAACACCAAACTTTGTAGTCAATATGCCTATTATGTAAAGTTAAAGCAACTGTTCATTGTATTTAGAATGCAAGTCACACCAATCGCATAATTAACCTTATCCAATGAACGAATTTAATTAAGTTTGAAACCAACGACCCACGTTATAAATTTTATATACACTCTAGTAACTATATATAAAAAAAAAACTCTCTCATTCTTAGAGGAGACTCGAGCTCAGTAGTGAGCCGAATATGGGTTGATAGCGAACGAAACCGGTGGTAGTCTTTACAAATAGTCAAACTTGATGTTGCAAGTGCATGTAAACTAAACCTATGTAAAACAAAATATACTCAGAGGCACAATTATCCACCACAATATGAGGCGAGTATATTAAAGTGGGCGGATAATTGTGCCTCTGATTATATAAACTTCGATTTTGCCTTTGATTGTATTGCTTATTATATTTTCTGTTACTATGTTTCAAGGCAGGACAAATAGAGACTGTTCTGCTATAGGCTAATAGCTCAACGATAAAGGATCCGGACTAATCACCTAGAGGTGGTGGTTCGATTTCCGCCCGCTGTAAAAACATATCTACTCTTAAACTTGTTTTCTGTATCTTAACACAGTCTTTTCCGACTAGTTGCCGGAGAGTGGGAATTTTCATCATCATCATCATCATCAGCCGATGGATGTCCACTGCTGGACATTGGCCTCTTGCATGGACTTTCAAACATATATGGTCGACAGCCATGGGAATATTGGTCATATTTAAAAGACATGGAAATATTATTCTATTAAAAAATATATATATATTTTTATTTTTTGTACCGTGCCGTGACTGCCCAATGGATATGACCTCTGCTTTCGATTTGGAGGGTGTAGCTTCGAATCCGGTCCGGGGCATGCACCTCCAACTTTTCAGTTAAGTGCATTTTAAGAAATTAAAATCAAGCGGTGAAGGAAAAACATCGTAAGGAGACCTGCATGCATGAGAATTTTCTTAATTCTCTACGTGTGTGAAGTCTGCCAATCATTGGCCTAACCCCTCTCATTTTGGGAGAAGACTTAACATTGAGCCGATAATGTGTTCCTAATGGTGAAACATTTTCTTTACTCATATAACGTCACGGATTTTCAGTTCAGTTCAGCTTAGTTTACAAGCACTTTTGAAAGGTCAGGTTTATGTCATAATTTAATTTAATCTAATGGTGGTAATAATAGTCGAAAACTTAAACTTCGTCCACGTGAAACTCGATGTAAACTTTCAACTACCCCTATCCTACCCCTACCCTACCCGTACCCTACCCCTAGCCTACCCCTACCCCTACCCTACTCCTACCTACCCCTACCCTACTTTTCTGGTTATTTTTTTACACCTTGTGTCCAAAAAACCCAAATATCTTACGGAACCCTATTTTTTTCCAAAATAAAATTTAGCCTATGTTACTTGTGGATAATATAGCTTTCGAATGGTGAAAGAATTTTCAAAATCGGTCCAGTAGTTTTTGAGCCTATTCATTACAATCAAACAAACAAAGATTTCTTCTTTATAATATAAGTATAGAAGTATAGATAACACTTTAATAAGACTTTCCTAAAAGCTTGCGTTTAATTTGCCCAACATAAGCCGTTTATTCCCAGAGTCTGACGCTGGCGTGGCTGCGACACTATTCGCTGCTGTGTCAACCGATGGAGTACGGAGAGCAGGGTACGGAGTTTGCGTGGAAAGTTTGCTACACCTACTTCTTCATTAAACTGGCTGATCTCTTCGATACCGTATGTACTATGTAATAATAAAATAGGTATATGGCATCGATATAAATAGTTAGATGGGCCCCTCCATAATAAAGAACGCAACATTTTATGTCGTTACCCAAAAACGTGCATGCACATCTTATCTTGTAACAAGCGCATGCTGTTAGTGGACGTGGACTTCAAAAAAATATTTACTGTTTTTTTTTTCATTTTAATCCCATAATAAGGCCTTTGTGTAAAAATGTTCATGTTGGAAGTGTAAAAACACAAGCTACAACATGAATAAAGAGAAATGTGTTGAGTGATGACATACGTACTCAATGTGCGGAACCAATGACAATTCCGCGCCACTTTGAGGCCCATCTAACAATCTACGATCGATGGTATAGAGGCGCTAAAGTGCTGGAATGGCAATCCCACACCGGGGAGCTCAGTGTTGATCGACCCCGAACTACAGGGCTACAGGCTACAGGGCCCCTTTTGTTAAAAGCAAAAATTAGTAAAATATGATCTACAATCTCATTTAATCGGAAAAAGAAAATATAAACAGTTCTCCATGTCCAGGTCCGGTACAATATCCTACATGACATTGTACCGGAAAGTTAAATCACTTGGTGGCACGTCTTGGCCGGTAGGGTGGTAACTAGCCACGGACGAAACCTCCTACCAACCTCCTACCTGGATCAATTAAGGAAACCTCAATCGTAAAATATATTTTATGTTCAGAATTGACCTCTATAGATTTATTATAAGTATAGATTTTATACCTAGCTATATAAGTATTAAGTACCTACCTACTTATAAACATTTTGTTTCAGATATTTTTCGTATTGAGAAAGAAACAAAACCAAGTGTCATTCCTACACGTTTACCACCATTGTGGCATGGTCGCGGTTGCGTGGTCAATGGTCAAATGGTTGCCAGGTTTGTACCTACTTCTTAGACTATTAAACCACAGTACAAAGTATACTGTGATTAAACTGAGATGAAAAAGTTGTACTTAGGTACCTACCTCTACCTTCGCCGAACACAAGCGCACTTAACGTAGCGTATCGATGCGTCAAGTGCCCCGATTTCGGGGCACATAAAACAACTTACGAATCCGGCGACTACACACTATCTATGTGTTATATATCTATGTCTAAAGAACTATTTCTAGTATTGTATGTTATTTATTTTGTGTTTAGGAGGACACACGTCGTTCTTGGTGGTAGTGAACTCGTTCGTTCACATCGTCATGTACAGTTACTACCTGCTCACCGTGTGGGACGACGCCTACAAACAGTCGCTCTGGTGGAAGAAGCACGTCACTCAGTTGCAGATCGTAAGATTTTATACTACAGATATAGATTTTGTACTGTTTACTAATGGCCAGTTTCTTCATCGTAAGTAACAGTCAAAGTAACATTGGATAGAAGCAGGCGTTACTTTACGAAAGTTCATCATGATTATATAATGATTTATTTATTTTGCTATCATCCGCGAAAAGTCGACGAACCCATGCGACAACGTCACCCAGGTCCGACAAAATACTCTCTACGTACGTTTCACCCCGAAACCGGAGCATCCTCAGGAGATGTTGACTCTACAACGTCAATTGCAAAGTAAAAGATGATAGCAAAATAAATAAATCATTATATAGTCAAAGTAACGTCATAAAGCAAAAGTGACGGTCTTAATCACGGAAAAATAAAGTCTTCTTTTCTACTTTATTTTACAATTACTTTAGCTTTACATGAAGAAACTAGCTGTAACCAACAAATTAGAAATGAAGGTAGAAAACGCATGTAATTTCATAGCTTAGTTATTTTAAATTATGTATTGTTTGTTTATAAAATGTATTCAAAAACTAACGAATTGTTTTAAGCTTATTAATCTAATTTATTTTCATTAATTTAAGAACAAGTTAATTATAAATTATTAATCAGGTGTGTAATGACTAGCGATTTATACCTTAGTTATTTTTTTAATTTGTATGATGGTAAACAGTACGTCGAGTAGGGTTGTAGTATAGAGTCGGATGCAATCTTTATGACGTCTCCGAAATGAGCTACGGCTGTCCCGACGTGCGAGGCGATTTCGGGTGGGAGAGGGACACCTAACGATATTTTATAATAGAGACAGGTCACTAGCGCATCAAAACTGAGGCGGACAAATGAGCATATTTGTCTGTAATTTTTATTTAGTGGCTTTTTAAACAACGGAGTAATAAGAAATATTGTCTACATTGTGGAGTTGTGTTTTTGATTTGATTAAGTTTAAGTTTTACGTTCTAAGTTAAGTTAAGTTCACAAATATATACATATATATATATATATATATATATATATATATATATATATATATATAATGCATGTATCTGCAAAGAAATAAATTGATTGATTGATTGAATAAATTAATAATACACTTTTTTATTTACAGCTCCAATTTACAATACTATTCCTCCACTTCTCCGCGTTGGCGCTAGTGGACGAGTGCGCGTTCCCGCGACAGCCGGCTTACATCCTCATACCGCAGAACCTCTTCATGGTCATACTCTTCAGCGACTTCTACTACCGCGCCTACATCAAGTCTAGCAGTATCGCCAAAAATAAATAAATAATAAAATTATTATTTTAGTAACACTTCGTTTTTCCCTTTTTCATAATTTCATCATTAGGTACTTACTTTTTTTTATGCTATACTAGCGGACGCCCACGACTTCGACCCAGAATAAAATCTATTTTTAACCGATTTCAAAAAGGAGGAGTTCTCAATTCGGTCGGTATTTTTTTTATCATTCCAAATTTCACCCAAATCGCTTCAGAAGTCGCAGCAAAAGGAGAAACAAACACAGAAATTTGAAATTTCTTACAAGGAAAAACTCGATAGGTATCTCATAGCTCGACCCAGGATCTCGTAACCTAACTACTGGATGTGGCATTTATTAAATTAATACTCTTTCTAATATATATTAATGTTTACCTACGCATCTCTAATTTCTAGTAATAAAAACAAAGATTACATGTTTAAAAACATTTATTCAAAATTATATTGTGACATTAATTTCAATCAAGTTTGTAGCTTAATACTAAATCATCTTGGAATTCCTTACTTTCTTGCAACATTTTCATATTATTATAAATAATAATTTTACTAAAATAAAACTATAACAGGAAGTATTTTTTTTTATCCCAATAAGGATTCCATATTCCACTTTAATCATACATACGTATGAATTTTAGAATAAATTCTCAGTAAGGCACTTCAAAATTACTAACTCAGTATATGGAGTACTAATAGTAGCAGAATCGGAATCTGACGGCTATTAATATATTATATCGAGCGTATTCTTATGAGACCCTCGTAACTTTAATTTTAAGTTTTCAACTAATTATTATCACCATTATCTTATAATATTATTAGCTGACGTTTGGAAAGTGCTTGTGAACTAAGCCTAATTGAAATAAATGTATATTGACTATGGTTCTAAACTATCAGTATATTATGTCACCGTTAAATTATATAATAACAGTTTCACTTCGATAGATTATAATATAGGTACCGAAAAATAACACGTTAAATTGTAATCAGTATGTTCCAGTTCAATTTACAATTTATCGACAGATTACAATATCGCCAGCGAGATTATCTATATATATAAAAATCAATGCCACTTTTCGTTGTAATTCCATAACTCAAGAACGGGCTCACCTATCCAAACCAAATGCTTAGGATTTGGTCGGCATATTTAGTAGATGGTTTATGTGAAGTTTGCATAAAATCGGTCGAGCCGTTCCTCATTTGTCACATTTTTTGTAATAAATGAATTCAATAGAAACTTTTTTCACAGAAACTTTTTTGAAGTTTTGTTGACAGGACAAGCACGTTGTTATGTCATTCATGCCGTCAGTTCATTTTGGACGTGGTTCGATTAAAGCATATTATCAGCGATAAATTTCTTTGTGTTTATTATTTTAGTCGAGCGGTTCCTCATTTGTCACATTTTTTGTCATAAATGAATTCAATAGAAAGTTTTTTCACAGAAACTTTTTTGAAGTTTTGTTGACAGGACAAGCACGTTGTTATGTCATTCATGCCGTCAATTCATTTTGGACGTGGTTTGATTAAATCATATTATCAGCGATAAATTTCTTTTCACATAATTGCATTTGCAGTGCATTCATACAAACGGTGAGTCCTGAATTTATGTGTACTCTACATTTTTAAAAAAATGTATGTTGTATATTAACTGATATTAACTCATGTGGTTAAGATGATTTTTTAGATTCACAATCTCCCTAATACAATCAAGCATTGTAATTGTATATTGTCTAAGAACGAACGTCAAATCGTTTTAGGGCAATTACCGAGACTTCTATTCATATAGATCCTACTAATATTATAAACGCGAAAGCTTGTATGGATGTTTGGATGTTTGATACTCTTTAACGCTTCTACCACTGAAGCGATTTGGCTGAAATTTTGAATAGAAATAGATTTTAGTCGGGATTAACTTATAAGCTACTTTTTATCCCGAAAAAAAACCATGGTTTCCCGAGATTTGCGAAAACTGATGATTTTGCTGATATGAATGTTTGTTACTCTTTCACGCTTCGACTACAGAACAGAATTAGCTGAATTTTGGTATTGAGATATATTATAACATAGATTAACACATAGGCTACTTTTTATCCCCGAAAAATCCAAGCGTTCCGAGGGATTTGTGTAAACTAAATCCCACGCGGACGAAGTCGCGGGCGTCCGCTAGTAAACTATATAATGTATTTTACAATTTAACGGTAACATATTTACATGACTCATTATTCTAATTGTAATAAATTCAAAACAATGTACTTGTTTTAAATTTATTAAGAATCAAATCTTGATAGGCCCAAAAATACTGGTTCTGTGGATTTAAAATCCTTTTGAACCTGTGGTTGTGAATTTTCACCAATTCGGCGTGTTGCAACTTTAGAGCGGACTAGAAGGCTTTCGCGGACTATACCTATTCAACAAAACGGCAGTTTTTTTTTTCATAAACTAAATTCACCGCTTTAGCCCTTTTGAACCTAAATATAACATAACGTGGAATTCACACATAATTTATTATTTTTAATCTTAAGCACTTTATCACAGTACGCAATAAAACAAAATACTCTTTGAGCATTACAATAAACTATGACCTCAGACCAATTATTGTATAGGACCTGCCTCGCTAGACGTTACTTTTCTGTCAAAGTATATGATCAATGATCTAATGTATAAAAACTGTATAGGATCAAAGTTTCATAGTTGTCGTGTTTGTCGGTTAAAGAGCTCCGTAAAAACACCCTTTTGTGTAGTTGAATGGTGCAAAAAACTGGCAAAAACTTACAGCTTAGTATAAAACGAATAAATATAACAAATCGAAGCTCGTATTCCTCAGAAAATGACAAAAAAATTTGTTCCTAAATTTGGGTACAATGCTGGTCCTTCTATAATTGGTCTGAGACAGACTAAAAATCAATATTGCACAAACTATCCGAGCTTAGCAAAAAGGTTTTGCTTTACAAGATCAATAACATTGCTCTGACTGAACGAATCTATAACCGCCTTTGTTAGACAGAGGCTGCTCGTCCCGCCATCTACTTCGTCTTCGTCCTGCGATTTGCTATTAACAAACTCTTTGATATTACCTTTTATTAATTCTATTAAATCATTACTACTTATTGTGGGTACTACATTTATTTTATTATTATCATTGTCGAGTATTGATTTGAGATCAAACTCCTCTACATCCGGCTCTGTGTTGTCTTCTAGTGTTTTCTGTCGTTTCACTCGTCGACTTTTACGTTTTTTGTCCAAATACGTCTTGACCACTGTTTCCAGTTGTAGGAATAGCACTGCTAATGGTGTATCTGCTATGTCGTCCTGTAACAATGGTTTAGTTTAGTTACTGAATTTCTATTTGCCTCATTGGTCCAGAGTCTAACCGCTTTGTTTGACGGCCGCGTGGCGCAGTGGGTAGAGACCCTGCTTTCTGGCCGCCGCGGCCGTGGGTTCGATTCCCACAACTGGAAAATATTTGTGTGATGAGCATGAGTGTTTTCCAGTGTCTGTGTGTATTTATACATTATATAAGTATTTATATGTAGTATATAATTGTATATTAATACCCCATGCACCCATGCACCCATAACACAAGCTACTCTGTATGCTTACTTTGGGGCTAGATAGTGATGTGTATTGTTTAAGTATATTTAAAAAAAAAGAGTCTAACCGGAATCCAAAATTGTACTCTCTTACCGTCTTACCTGTAGGTTAAAAACCTACAGAATAAGAAGGTAAGTGCAAGTGATTGATGAATTGATGAATTACGCGCACCGACCAGAAGATTTGGAACGAGAATAAAAAGGTTACTGATTTTATCATAATCAAGTCTTAAATTTTGAGTACCGGAAGACAATTGTATGGCTGTTTACCATTTTATTTATACTCATACCTTAATGCCAGTGACTATATCTTGGAATACTATTGTAATATGTTAATAATTGCATAAAAATTACGAAAAACATTGAGCAGATGTATTAATAGTAATACCTATAGATCCCAAAAATGAAATAATACTAAAACACGTGTAATGGGAGTTATCATTTTATTCTCCAAGAACGGCGGTATAGCGTTTACGGGTTTACGTGACGTCATGACATAGCTGATAGCGTTTTAGTTCGTATTGTAAAAAAACATAGGTATTTAAAATTTATATTTTTTATGCATTCATATCTCGAAAAAATATGTTAATCAACCGACTTTAAAAAAAGGAATTTCATTATGGTTCTACTACATATATCGAAAATAAAAAAATTATAATTTATTTTCAATAATACTATAATTTCAAACGATAATGAACAATTTGTGACCCTTTTAAATAAAGTGTCATCTAGACTATTGTTACAGAGTTATTATCAACTTAAGCCCAGCTCGCATTACAGCAGCGTGGTGGGTCTAAACTCCATAATTTCTATCTTATTCAAAGACTGGAAGGACCTGGTGATCCACACTGGATCAATGAGGTAGAAATGTAATTACTAACATTACATAATATGTTATGGAATGTAATAGTGTAGTAGAAAATATGTTCTAAGTAATAAAGTAATATCTTGCAGCTGTGCAAGTCACAGAGATGAGTCAGTACACATAAAATCTGACATCATGCACATAAAACTTTCAAATAACCTTGACGATAATATATCACTACTGAGAAACCACTTGCTATAAAATATATAAAAAAGCATTTGATAGTAATAAGTGGTTAAGAGCCTTTTTTATTTTTATTATATTTTTAACACGTCCTGAACTCTTACAAATAAAGTAAAATACTTGTTGAAGTTTTATTAAAAATATTATTAAAAATCATTTAAAATATTATTAAAAATCATTTAAAATCTATTTACAAAGACAAGTACAAATAGTATATAACAATCTTGTCACTCCTCAGAAAAGGCTCAAACAATTTGAAGGTTTCTTTTTTACTTGTATTATTTTTAATCCTATTACTGTAGACTAACTAGTAATTAAAAAAAATAAGTCATACCTCATTAGGATTAACCAAGAGTCTCGCTGTCTCCTGAGGGAGGTCCTTACACAACTGAGCTATCAGTATTTTGATTAAAGCTTCCGACACTTGGGTGGAGTTGTCCTTCTCCTGAAACAAAAATCAAAATTTCTTAGCATTTCTCAATATTTTAGATCAGAGATTTTTCTAGTGTGGGGTTTCCCCATTCCAGCACCTTGAGACCCCAACGTCCATGGGCTCTTCGGATTATGTGCCCCGCTCAATGGGGATGATGACTAGGTTTGAATATATTGATTTTTATGATACATTCGGGTAAATAAGGTCAATGTTAAATAATTTATACATAAAAAGCGAAGATTGTCTGGATATTTGCAAAATAAATGAGATTATAAAATTTCAAAATCTATTAAAAATATTTTATCGTAATTAGATGAAAATTCACACAGTTTTAGCTGCCTTACATTAAATGTGACATTTTTTAATATATGAACTATAAACATAAACGCACAAATAACAAAGATATTAGTAATTTGGTTTGAACGCACATACAAATCTAACGATCATTACATTACCTACGACGTCATTAGTTCGTGCCATTTTGTATGGAGCGTTTTTAGGGATACGCGGCAGCGTCGGAAATCTGACTCTTTAAATAGCTGTAATAAAATCCGAAAGTAATGATCGCAAATATCCTGTTACCTTTAGAAAAATACTTTACTATTAGCATATTTTTAATTTATGTACAATTTAAAAAGCTCATCATCCGTATTGCCACTTCAACTTGGCGACTCGTTGGGCTATATCGGTGATTTTGGATCTCCTCATTTCTGATTCGATCACAAAGAGATACTCAGAGCAGATTTAAAAATATTTTTTTCAGGTTTTTATAGTTAGAGGTAGACTTTTGGCAGTGTTGTTAATGTACATACTCATGCTAAATTGCAGCTTTCTATAGTAATAATAGTCTGTCCACGAACAGACGGACAGACATGGCGAGACTATAACAGCAGTAGTTACTTTTTTTTTTTTATTCTTTACAAGTTAGCCCTTGACTACAATCTCACGTGATGATAAGTGATGATGCAATCTAAGATGGAAGCGGGCTAACTTGTTAGGAGGAGGATGAAAATCCACACCCCTTTCGGTTTCTACACGACATCGTACCGGAACGCTAAATCGCTTGGCGGTACGTCTTTGCCGGTAGGGTGGTAAATAGCCACGGCCGAAGCCTCCCACCCAGCGGGGTATCGAACCCAGGACCTCCGCCAAGTAAATCCACCGCTCACACCACTGCGCCACGGAGGCCGTCGGAGTGTTGTTAATGTACATAGTACATACTCATGCTGAATTGCAGCTAGTAAAAGTCTCTGAACCAATTTCATCCATCTGTCTGTATGCATGCAGTCAGCAATAGACTAGACTAGACTAGACTAGACTCACATGTGGCAACCACACGTTGAGCGCGATGTTGAGCGGGTAGACGTTCTGCACATAGTGCCACCAGCCGCGCGGCACCAGCAGCGCATCGCCTGCGTTCAACTCCACCATACGTCCACCCGAAAGACCTGACAATGACAACCAATGGTTATCCTACTATCCTACTAATATTATAAACGCGAAAGTTTGTATGGATGTTTAAATGTAAGCGATTTAGCTGAAATTTGGAATGGAAATAGATTTTACTCTGGATTGACACACAGGCTACTTTTATCCCGAAAAAAACCATGGTTTCCCGAGATTTGCGAAAACTGATGATTTTGATGATATGAATGTTTGTTACTCTTTCACGCCTCGACTACTGAACCGAATTAGCTGAAATTTGGTATTAAGATATACTATAGCATGGATTAACACATAGGCTACTTTTTATCCCGGAAAAATCCATGGTTCCCGAGGGATTTGTGAAAAACTAAATTCCACACGGACGAAGTCACTGGCGTCCGCTAGTATTGTAATAAAAGAGTAGTCTGATACGGATATCGCGTCGCTCGATCTCGTGCTGTCTCGTACCTACGCTAGGTGGCGCGACTTGTTTCCGTAAAGGGTGGGAGTTAGAGAGAAGTAAGGCGCTCGACGTACGGTCGGCTTCAGTAGTCTCGTGGCGTTCGACCCAGGGTTGCCACACATCCTAATTTTGCCAGGACAGTCACACTTCGATTTCGAAGACCCGATTTTGTCCCGATTTTTCACAATAAGCGATAGGCTTAATCAATTCATTCACAGTAACTCAACCCAGTCACATGCCACCGCGCCATCTACCGCGCAACGCACATGCGAAGATGGTATGGTAGATTTGATAAAAGCAGAATTACTAATTTCTTTTAAGATACACATGTCTTGTTTAGACTTCATAAATAAATACCAGAATTATTTAAAGCCTCTTTCTTACCTTTAAACACATCCAAGTCACTTGGACAATAGAAATTTAATTCACTATAAACACTGGACTCCTCGTAAGGCACTCTAGTGGGCTTCAAACCGCCAGCTTCAGGTGGAAAGAGAATCCACCTCTTCCTACAACAGAAAGGGATAGAATCAGTAACCAAATCAATTCTTTACACATGCTATTCCTGAGGTATAAGAAAAAATGCAGTGCATTAAGTAGTTTATGATTAAGATATAAAGAGCTTCTTACTGAGCAACTTCAATGCTAAATTTAGCAATAATTATTGTACAACTCTATTATAGCTACACCTTATTTGAAAACATGGCAACCAAAGTTTAATTTTAAATCAAAACATAATGGTTTCTATTAGAAATAATAAGGAATTATATACCTTCCATGGACTTGTGCTATTATGTTGTAACCATAAGTGTCCTGATGTGCTGGAGTGTGACAGCCCTTGCTCCCTACCCACAGGGTGGTCTCTTGGGGCCCTTTGTCGGGATACCCAAACTTCTTCCATGATATTGCCTATAACAAATTATTACTCTACATTCCTAGGATGGGATGTAAACTGTTTTTTTTTTTCAGTAAAAATTTTTAGCCTGGAGTTGGAGTTGTCTGACTATAAACCGACTGTCCAAATGTGCAGGGTGGAAATTTTTACTGGCACCAATGACTTACTATTCAGAGGCATGAGGTTACCAACTGTTTTTTTTTTTCTGTAAAAATTTCTAGCCAAACTCCAGGCTAGAATTTTTTTACTTATGAATTTTTTACTTAGTCATTGGTCCCAGTAAAAATTTCCATGCTGCCCATTTGGACTATCGGTATATAGTTAGACAGTAAAAATATTTTGTTTAGTAAATATCTGATGCATGCCAGTACCATGCAGCACAATCAACACAAACCTTGTACCGTTCAGCCAAGTAATTCCTTAATTGTGTGTAGAATGTATGTACAATATATTTAAACTAAAGCCATACTTGATTTGCACTGTTTATCAATACAAATAAAAATAAAAATAATCTTTTTAATATAAAAATGGAACACACTTCAAAGCCATATTTCAGTTATTTTTATATTAACACAAAATTACTAAGCCGATTTTCATAAAAAATTCAAAAAACAATTTTCAAAATTGGTAAGTAAATGTAAAAGTTTGAAGTAACAAACATTAAAAAAAAAAACATGACGGTTAAAAAACAGTATAAATTGCTAGTCCTTTCTTAAGAATTGACTGACTTGTTCATAAATTAATGAAAATAAATTTGAATTATGTAAGCTAGGAAAATAAGGTATAGTTAAATATAATTGGAATAACATTTTATGACATAATTTAAAATAAATGAGTTACAAAATGACATGCATTTTCTACCTTAATTTCTAATGTTTGTTGATAAACAATGCAATACATTGACTATGGCTTTAGTCTAAAGAGAGGGCGGCCTCCAACTTTCTGATGTCTAATCAGACTTTAACTGGATTTAGGTTCAACCAAAAGAGCAGAGTGCCTTATTGTGGGCATAGAAACTTTACTGGAAGACAGAAAAATTCTTATTAGCAGCCAGCCTAAGAAAATAGAGTATAGCATATTAACTAACCTTGCACAATTCACTTTCATTACCAAACCACTGGTGTAAATATTTGTAATCAAAATACATCCACTCTTGGCTTGTGTTCAGCATGCCTAAAAAGGTCGGGAACGTCATTTTCTTCACCTGGCATCGTCTCTCCCAACATGGTTCGTCGGAAACAAAATTTTTTCTCAAACAGCGAAAAGGTATTTCTCTACCACCAAAAACTGAACTCCACTTGTTCTCATCCCATTCGCAAATCGGCCAGTCTTTTATAAATCGCCGAAATACTAGCGGTAAAGACGCTTTTGTAGTCAAATTCCGAATATCATCGTCAGTAACTTCCATCGTGAAGTCCTAGAGCGAACTGGCGACATGCAGACTGGTGACTGTTCCGGAACGATACGATCTACAGTGACCTCATCATCTATCATCATTCATCTCAAGGAACATATTTACTCAGGAGAAGAATACCAACCTCATACAAAAAAAGTGGCACTAAAATTACCGCCATCTGTGGAGTGCCCCCATTGAAACAATTTGCCAACGCGGGAAATTCAAAGCTAATATATTGTTTTTAAATTTTCACAGTTCAGCTTTTGTAGACGGAATAGCTTTAAAATAAATATTTTTAAAAACCATTTCGATTAATTAATTAATTTAAACAGATATTTATAAACTCTGTCAATTAATTAATTAATTTAAAAAGATTTTTAAAAATATTTATTTTAAAACCACTCCGTCCCCAAAAGCTGAACTGTGAAAATTAAAAAACAATATAATAGCACAATATTTTAGTAACAAGTAATTGTATATAATAAATTAAACAATAGAAAGAATAACAGTTTCAAGTTGAAATGTCTTTATTATCAAATAAAAAATCTTATGCACTTAATCAATAACTAAGTAAACATCAGCACCTAAAATGTAATCTACATATATTCATTTTGCTTCTAAAACTAAATTTTATCTTTAAAGTAAAATGAAAACCAAAATAAAAATATATCTATGCATCAATTGGGTATTTGACTTCACTGAGATATTTGGGAAAATCAAGTCAATTATAACTGAAATCACCCGCCAAATTTTAAAAAATCGGAGTAAATTCTCAAAATTATAGTGCAAATATTGGAATAACTGAGTTTAACACTTATAGTATAGGTAATAATGTATTCACAAAGAAAAACTAATTTAAATAAATTATGAAAACGCATGTTTTTTAATTTGTTTATATGATTTTTAAATTTGGCGGGCAATTTAAGTCTCTACTTTCATTAGCCAAACTTTACAACCTAATGCGATAACATAATATTACTTTTAGGCGAGTCAATAGAGCATTTACCCTCTACCTCTTCAGAAACAGCTCTGATTTTGATGATTTTTTTGTTCAGTTTGTTTCTTCATATTATTTGAAATCAGAAACCTTTTGGAGTGAGGATGGAACGATTTATACTATTTAACAATAGTTATGCTATTTATATAATAAATAATTAAAAAATAAACACTACCGACTTCAAAAACACAAAGTTATGCAGTAAACTAATAAGCTGAAGAAAACATTATAATATTTTATATCTACTGATTACTTTGAAGCCGGTGCCAATTGTACAATTAATGGGTAGGCAATCAATCGTACAGTTTTTTTTCCACCTTAAGGATTCGAATTGTTTTCCGATTTATATGGGACCTACTTCGAAATAAACCCTTTACAAAAAGTAAAGAATTTTCAAAATCGGTCCACTCAGTAAAAAGTTACGCATAGCTTAACATTACAATAAATGGGAAAACAATTAATCATCTTCTATTTTCCTACTATTAGGTTTGAAATTGTTTTCCAACATTTTATGAGACTTTTAGGAATATACCCTTTCTATCAAAAAAAGAATAATCAAAATCGAACCACCCAATAAAAAGTTATGCTTGGTTTTACATTAAAATGAATGAGAAAACAATCAATCGCACATTTAGGATTGGAATTGTTTTTAAAATTTATATGGGAGCTTTACAATCAAAATACCTTTACAATCTATAAAGAATTTACGAAATCGGATCACTTCGTAATAAGTTACGCATAGTTTTACAATACAATTAATGGGAAAATAACCAGTCATCTTCGTTTTTTTTAAATTTATAATGATTTGGGACCATTGTCGGAATATACCCTTTCTATTTAAAACAAAGTTATTCAAATCGGAATTCGAAGACATGCTTGGTTTTAAACTAAAACAATCAAGAATGATCAATCAAAAGAATTATCAAAATCGGACTACTCATGTTAACAGTTATTCTTGGTTTTACATTACGAAAACAGGGGATGATTGATTGTTTAACCATTAATTTTAGTATACAACCAAGTATAACTTTTTATTGAGTGGTCCGATTTTGATAATACTTTTTTATTATAAAGGGTTCATTCCGAAGATAGTATTTTAAAGATATGAAAAAGCAATTCGAGCCCTATAGGTAGTAAACAATAGATAACTAATTGTCGGCCCATTAATTGGACCATTGGCACCGCCTTCAAAGTGATCAATAGATAGAAAATATTATAATATTTTCTTTCGTTTGTTTTTTTTCTGCATAAGTTTGTATTTTTGAAGTCGGTTGTATTTAAAAAAAAATATGTATAAATAGCATAGATATTTTTTAACAATTTAAATAATTTCGTCCACCAAAACATTTCTGATTTTAAATAACATAAAAAACATGACTTTAAAAAAAATCCTCAAAGTCGGAGCTGTTTCTGAGGACTTCCAGCATATGCTTGTTTTATTTATTATTTGATTCCATTATTTCTTTCATAAAAACGTGACATTTTTCATTATGAGAAGTACGTAAGTAAGTAAGACATAAAGAGACGAATTTTAGTATTCCAAAGAATCATGGTGCAGGTGCCTGGTCCATTGATTATATTTGTTACATCAATTGTTGTGACCTGTAATAGAAAATTTCATTTAACATGACTTTTTAAAATGCACTGAAAATAAATATTTACATAATTATATATAATAAGAATTCCTATTCTCTTCAGGGACATATCAAATTTTTAGTCTATTTTCTGCTCCATTTACAAAAAATCATTTTAGGAAGCTCAGCTGTAACCTTGAAAAGTATAGAAATATGGATATTTTGTTACATTATTTACAAGCGGACGCCCGCTACTTCGTTTATGTGGAATTCAGTTTTTCACAAACTTGCACACAAACTTAAAGAGAAATTATAATGTGTTTATTTCAGTTTTTAAAAACAAAACTGTAAGTGTATCTAGGAAACATGTAGTTCATTGTTATTAAGCAGGTCAAAACTACCTTGTTGTTTCAGTAGCTAGCCCATGTGTTTTGGATCACGAGATCCTGGTTCTGTCTTTAAGAGATACTGAGTTTTTGCTTCTGCTAACAAATTCTTAGTCTGGAGTTGGGAAGTTGGTGGTGTCACACCCCCGTGCCTCGGAGAGCATGTTAAGCCGTCGAACCCGGTCATTATCATTAACATTTCTGATAGTGATCATTAAACAATCTAATAATATCAACCTAAGCCGAATGAATAAAGCAAGTTACCTTGTGCTATTTTGCAAAAATGCCAGCAGCAACGTGGCTGCAGTAGTGTGGCTCGGGACGGGTACAGCTAGATATTCATCTTTTATTTCTATCTCATGATATTTAACAATATATCTTCATTTTACAGCACCTGCAAAAATAAATCAGAAGTTATACATTTTACATAACTATTATTGCATGCACTGCACCTGCAATAATAAATAAATAAGAAGTATACATTTATGGGGTGTACGGGGGAGGCTAGTACCAGTCAGCCTCTTCAACTGCCAACATCACCTGCACGTGGTGAACCCTGCAGATTGACCGACGAGGCTCTGGCGACCGACTAATGGCGGTTTATCCATTCTGATTCAGCTAGACTTCACAAGTACCACAGACCGGTGTCAGGCAGCAGCGATACCGGTGCGAGAAGTCTAGGCCTGCGAATGACCAACCCGCATGCCCAGCGTGGTCATTTACGGGCATTACCTTGCAATGTATAGTACAACACAACAAGATCCATGCAAGAGGCCTATGTCCAGCAGTGGACGTCTATCGGCTGATAAGGTATACATTTTACATAATTATTATTGTTACCAGTTAAGAGGATAATCCCAGAGGATGTTGCTATTTCGTGATCTAAACCAGACATTTTCCTTTAGCATAGCACTTGTAGAGCTTACTGTCCCGTGGGAGACTAACATTCCAAAGGACCACAGTATAAAACTGAATAAATGTTATGACCTAACAAATGAACTAACTAAAATGGCTGTATGGTTAGTTTGTACGCCGTAGAGAGGTGCGAGAGGATTACCAGCAAAATCTCTCTATAATTTGCTTAGAGACCTTGGTCTCTCTAGAAGTGCAGATTTGGGTTACCAAATTTGGCAGACCTTACTACGCAGGGACAACAACACGAGCAGAGAAGGGGAGTGTTAATCAATTGTCAAGGAATTCTTTAACCTTACGTCCATTGATCACAAGTCCAAGCTCTGCTCAGCGTTTTTCTCTGCCACGTGATGGACACCCACATGGTGAATCCATGAATTGGTAAGATATTCGTCTCAAAAAAATCATGTTGTACACTAAAATAATTTAGTTGAGTAGGGTGAGGCAAGCAACAATGACCGCGTGAAATACAGTTTTTCACAAATCTCCCTTGATTTTTTCAGGAATAAAAGTTAATTTTAGTGAAATTTATCAACAGTTTTTTCAAGTGATTATAATTATATACACAATACTAAAATGCAAACAAGGTCTTTTAAATTTTTCGTCTGTCTGTGTTTCTGTTTCTTTGGGATAATCTTTGGAACGGCTGAACCGATTTTAATTGGACTTTCATTGGAAGATAGAGGAAGTTATTGAGCAATATTTAGGCTACTTTTTATCCCAGAAACATGGTTCCCGCTGGATGTTCAAAAACTGAACATCACACGGTTGAAATCGCGGGCGTCCGCTAGTATTATAATATTGGTTAGCCAATGTGGTTTTGGATAACGAGGTCGTGGCTTCAAATCCTGGGTCAGGCTATCAGATACTGAGTTTTTCTTTCTTCCAAGAAATTTACAGTTCTCAGCCTGGAGTTGGTAAGTTGTTTGTATTACACTCCCGCGCCTCGTCCAGGTCATTATCATTAACATCTGATAGTGATCTACAATGAATTTCACTTTATCTCCCTTATCTCACCAACCTTTATTGTAGCAGTGTGGTGGGTCTAAGCTCCCTAACCCCTTTTCTATAAGGTCTGGCTCTGTAGTGTCGTTAAAATAGGCTGATAATGATGATGAAGCAGGTTACCTTGTGCTATTTTGCAAACATGCCAGCAGCAACTGTGTGGCTCAGCACTGACTGGCACAGCTAGACCTTCATCTTCTATTTTCCTACACCTGAAAAATTAAACATAAAGAATAAATTTTATGTATTTTCACCAGTTAAAAAACAAATGAACACTAAAATAAAAACATAGAAGTCGGTTAAAAATAAATCAGTTAAATTCTCATCTTGGAGTTTGGAAGCCTTCAATCCCGATTATTATCATTAGCATCAGATAGTGGTTATTAATTAATTGAACATTATCACCCAAAGCCCTCCAACAGCATTGGAGCAGTGTGGTGGGTCTCAGCTCCATAATCACTTTTCTATAAGGCCTGGCCCTGTAATGCCGTAAAAATAGGTTGATAATAACGATGAATCAGGTTACCTTGTGCTATTTTGCAAACATGCCAGCAGCAACTGTGTGGCTCAGCACTGACTGGCACAGCTAGACCTTCATCTTCTATTTTGCTACACCTGAAAAATTAAACATAAAGAATAAATTTTATGTATTTTCACCAGTTAAAAAACAAATGAAAACTAAAATAATTTTATTAAGTGAAAAATGTGAAGAATAGATTATGAAAAAAAAAAACATAGACTCGAATTGAGAACCTCCTTCTTTTTTTGAAGTAGGTTAAAAATGTGAAAAAAAATTCAGTTAAATTCTCATCTTAGAGTTGGGAAGCCTTTAATCCCGATTATTATAATTAGCATCAGATAGTGGTTATTAATTAATTGAACATTATCACCCTAAGCCCTCCAACAGCATTGGAGCAGTGTGGTGGGTCTCAGCTCCATAATCACTTTTCTATAAGGCCTGGCCCTGTAATGCCGTAAAAATAGGTTGATAATAACGATGAATCAGGTTACCTTGTGCTATTTTGCAAACATGCCAGCAGCAACTGTGTGGCTCAGCACTGACTGGCACAGCTAGACCTTCATCTTCTATTTTGCTACACCTGAAAAATTAAACATAAAGAATAAATTTTATGTATTTTCACCAGTTAAAAAACAAATGAAAACTAAAATAATTTTATTAAGTGAAAAATGTGAAGAATAGATTATGAAAAAAAAAAACATAGACTCGAATTGAGAACCTCCTTCTTTTTTTGAAGTAGGTTAAAAATGTGAAAAAAAATTCAGTTAAATTCTCATCTTAGAGTTGGGAAGCCTTTAATCCCGATTATTATAATTAGCATCAGATAGTGGTTATTAATTAATTGAACATTATCACCCTAAGCCCTCCAACAGCATTGGAGCAGTGTGGTGGGTCTCAGCTCCATAATCACTTTTCTATAAGGCCTGGCCCTGTAATGCCGTAAAAATAGGTTGATAATAACGATGAAGCAGGTTACCTTGTGCTATTTTGCAAACATGCCAGCAGCAACTGTGTGGCTCAGCACTGACTTGCACAGCTAGACCTTCATCTTCTATTTTGCTACACCTGAAAAATTCAACATAAAGAATAAATTTTATGTATTTTCACCAGTTAAAAAACAAATGAAAACTAAAATAAAAACATAGAAGTCGGTTAAAAATAAATCAGTTAAATTCTCATCTTGGAGTTTGGAAGCCTTCAATCCCGATTATTATCATTAGCATCAGATAGTGGTTATTAATTAATTGAACATTATCACCCTAAGCCCTCCAACAGCATTGGAGCAGTGTGGTGGGTCTCAGCTCCATAATCACTTTTCTATAAGGCCTGGCCCTGTAATGCCGTAAAAATAGGTTGATAATAACGATGAAGCAGGTTACCTTGTGCTCTTTGCAAACATGCCAGCAGCAACTGTGTGGCTCAGCACTGACTGGCACAGCTAGAACTTCATCTTCTATTTTGCTAAACCTGAAAAATTCAACATAAAGAATAAATTTTATGTATTTTCAACAGTTAAAAAACAAATGAAAACTAAAATAAAAACATAGAAGTCGGTTAAAAATAATTCAGTTAAATTCTCATCTTGGAGTTTGGAAGCCTTCAATCCCGATTATTATCATTAGCATCAGATAGTGGTTATTAATTAATTGAACATTATCACCCTAAGCCCTCCAACAGCATTGGAGCAGTGTGGTGGGTCTCAGCTCCATAATCACTTTTCTATAAGGCCTGGCCCTGTACTGCTGTTAAAATAGGTTGATAATAACGATGAAGTAGGTTACCTTGTGCTATTTTGCAAACATGCCAGCAGCAACTGTGTGGCTCAGCACTGACTGGCACAGCTAGACCTTCATCTTCTATTTTTCTACACCTGAAAATTTAAACATAAAGAATAAATTTTATGTATTTTCACCAGTTAAAAAACAAATAAAAACTAAAAGAATTTTATTAAGTGAAAAATGTGAAGAATAGATTATGAAAATAAAACATAGACTCGAATTGAGAACCTCCTTCTTTTTTTAAAATCGGTTAAAAAAGTAAAAAAAAATTCAGTCAAATTCTTATCTTGGAGTTGGGAAGCCGATAGCAAAATTTCACATATTTTCACCAGGTTAAAAACAAACAAAAACTAAAAGAATTTTATTAAGTGAATAATGTGAAGAATAGATTATGAAAAATGTAAAAAAAAATCAGTTAAATTCTCGTCCTGAAGTTGGGAAACCTTTAATCCCGATTATTAACATTAGCATCAGATAGTGGTAATTAATGAATTGAACATTATCACCCTAAGTCCACCAACAGCATTGGAGCAGTGTGGTGGGTCTCAGCTCCATACCTCCTCTACTATATGGAGACAATAATGAATGATGGATGTGTAGGATTAAAATAGCTTCTATGAAACATAACCTATTTTAACATACCTATTGCCTGGTTTCCATCTGTTAATGCTATATTTGCTAAGCATTGTGTCTTAATATTATTTTATTCTATTGTCTTCTTTTAAATTATCTTCTTGAAATTTCTTAGTCTGGCTTGCAAGTAATGCTAAATTTTGGGCTCATTTTTTGTGAGTTTGTTGGTACTGAACTTCTGCGAACATTGTTTATTTTTGAAAGCTTTGATTGCTTTTTGAGACATTGTGTAAATATTTTTTATATTAAAAACCGTCGTCATGCGGGTAAAATTCATGTGAAATTCATGTGAAGAAGCAGGATTGCTGAAAGCATTAGGTATATATTTTAATTTTAATACATAATAAACTCTTTTTATTTATCTCTCTCTCTCTCTCTCTCTCTCTAACTGCTTTATTGGTTCAGTGTAACTATCATGAAATTCTGAGTTTTCTGAGAGCATTTCCTTCTTTCAAGAAACTCACAATAAAAATCTATACTGATAAGTATTCAACCCATTTTTAAATTAAATGTCTTAAATGGTGAAGCAAAAACATTGTGAAGAAACCTGCATAACTGAGAATTTTCTTAATTGTCTAGGTGTGTGAAGTCTGCCAATCCGCATTAGGCCAGCATGGAGGACTAAGGCCTAACCCCTCTCGTCCTGAGAAGTGACTCGTGCTCAACAATGAGCCGAAAATGGGTTGTTAATCTATACTAATATTATAAAGAGGTAAAGTTTGTAAGTTTGTCACATTTTTTAAATGGGGTAATTTTCAGAACTACTGGTCCGATTTCAAAAATTCTTTCACCAGTAGAATGCTACATTATCGGGGAGTGCTATAGGCTATATTTTATATTAGCATTATATATATTCGCCGAGTTAACACAGTTTTTGTCATACAGGTCGGACCGAAAATCCTCTTAAGCAGACTTATTCGCATGCGCTGCCTTAACCTGTAAAATTGAAATTAATGTATGGAGGCTTTATGTATCTTTAAAAGTTCTACAAAAAAGTCCGCGACACCATATATCTATCTTCTATATATTAGCAGATATAGTACCTTTTGTGTTTTAAAAATTATAAATTTTATATACTTAGGTTTGCGTCATTATTTATGCTACTTAACTTAAATCCTTATCAAAATAAATTATTTAATAATCACAAGGATATTATGGAGATAACATTTGCCCTTTATAGTATGTTAATTAGTTTTGGAGATAATACAAAATTTCTCAAAGACGCAGAAAGTCCGCTACATGACGCCCCGCGCTTTCCATTACGTGGTTCCCGTTCCTGTGTGAATATGGGAATCAAACATAGCCTATGACACTCGCAAATAACGTAGCTTTCTATTGATAAAACAATCTTTCAAATCGGTCCAGTAGATCCAAAGATTATAATTTTAGCATAGAAGTCTCTATTTTCCTTTGTCATCGCACCACGCTCATATTTTCTATTTTTTGTCTGTCTATTTGCCTTTTTTTTTGACCGGGCATCACGCTGATACTACAGAATGAATTCAAACGATACTTAAGACGATTTGAGACCATAATACGTAGAAGGATAATAGGATACTTTTTGTCGTGAAAACATAATCAGAATTGGGTGAAGTAGGGGTAGAAAGTTTGTACGGAAAGTCCTTAATTTTTTTAGTTACAAGGTATAAGTTATAAAACTTGCAAAATAGAATGTGAAATAGGGGTTGAAAGTTGACATCGATTTCTACGCGGACGAAGTCGCGGGCGTCCGCTAGTATGTATTATAAAGAGGTAAAGTTAGTGGTGTTCAAGCAGGTAAACTCTGGATCTACTGAACCAATTTTGAATATTCTTTTACCACTAGAAAGCCACGTTATTTCTGAGTATCATAGGCTATATTTTATCCGCGTATTCTCAAACTGCAGAAAGTTGGTTAATATTTATATTAACACATTACACACATCACTAACTAGTCTCAAAGTAAGCTTAGCTTGTGTTATGGATAGTAAAAGCTCAACTGAATGAGGAATGTTCATAAATAAATTATATATACTTAATATCCCATATAAACTCCAAGCCCACCAACCGATACTGATGAATGAAGGATTAGTAGGATTAAGTAGCATCTACAGGGTGCTCGGGAGTATTTCCCATAACTCTAGGGTAGCTCCAAGTTCTATAAGGAAAATTAATTTAAAATGTCTAAGGAACATGTGTATTAAAAAATTTTAATAAAAACAAGTCAACCGACTTCAAAAACATACTTACTAAACTAAAAAACGAAAAATAACATTATACTAAGTTCTATATATCATAATTATTATGTTCTAACTGATGATCAGTTTGAAGGTGGTGCTAGCCCAATGATGTATTAATTCAAGCCATGTAAGAATATCATAAATATTTAGGTTTTTCAGACAGTGTTCTTTCATGTAGTTCTTTCAGTAACAGCTTAAATTAAAACAACACCGGTTTAGCACAGCCTTCAAACTGATCATCAGTTAGAACATAATATGATATGAACTTAGTATAATATTATTTTTCGCTTTTTAGTTTAGCCAGTATGTTTTATGTTTTTGAAGTTGGTTGAATTTCTTTAATTAAAAATTTTTATTTTCCATTTTTAGTGAAATCATCCTAGATATTGATCTAGCGCCAAAGGTATGTTGCTATGAGTCGTGATAAAACATTGTATTTGATTGCCTCTGACTTAGAATCAAACTAATTACTACTGTGAACCATCGAGAAGTTCCCTTAACCGTCCTTCGTCTTCATTACCAGACCCCTAATACAGTCACAACCCATCTAGGTGGAAAGTTCTCATCAATACAAATTTATCAACACATGGTAGCTACTGTGAACAATCGAGGAGTTCCCTTAACCGTCCTTCGTCTTCATTACCAGACCCCTAATACAGTCACAACCTATCTAGGTGGAAAGTTCTCATCAATACAAATTTATCAACACATGGTAGCTACTGTGAACCGTTGAGGAGTTCTCTTAACTGTCCTTCGTCTTCATCACCAGACCCCTAATACAGTCACAAACCATCTAGGTGGAAAGTTCTCCTCAATATAAACTAGTAGCTAAGGTAGCTCCTATAAGTGGACTTGTCAACACCTTGAATTTATGAGAAATAGTCCCGAGCACCCTGTATAAAATGTAACTTAACTATGCCTAGTTTGTTTCAGCTGATGCTATATTTATGAACAGCACCAATACATATAAATAAAATTTAAGTGTATGTCTGTGATTTCAAAATAACTGTGTTTTCTCAAGTGCCTATATACAATACTGACATACAGTCATACTTCTTTAAAATGTTCATCTGTCTGTTTGTTTGAGCTAATCTCTGGAAAAGCAGGGTCATTTTAATGGGACTTTTACTGGAAGATAGAGAAGATTATTGATCAACATTTACTTAACATTTTGGCCATTACTTGTTATTTAACATAGCATACACTCACAACCACATAGACACTGAAATACATCCATGCTCATCACACTAATATGACGAGTTCAATTGCCACAACTGGCTGTGGCGTGTAGATGCAAAGAGCAATGATGCTATCTACTGCATCACTGGAGAGCTGTTGCTGGTGTTATATCCCTATATCTCAGAGAGTATGATATGCTATGTTGATAGGCTTGGGGTAATAAAGTTAAAATATAAAAGGATCACTATCAGGTATTAATGATAATGACTGGGATATAAGTCATTATCATTAACACCTGATAGTGATCCTTTTATAATTTAACTTTATTACCCCAAGCCTATCAACCCACATTGGAGCAGTGTGCATTTTACAGTAGGTGTTTAACTTACCTTCTTATTCTCTCTCTCTCTTGTTCTTACAGGCAAAACATCTCGTCTTTTTTAAAAATGTAGATGACAAACCATTCATAGTTCAATGTAAAATTTATTCTAAAAGTCCAATAGTCTAATCATTGATTATCTGGACATTACTGAAATTAAGAGAGTGAGTAAATTTAATTAAAAATACATAAACATACTACGCATGAAGAGACAGATGAATATCTTAACATTCCGTGCAGGTGCCAGGTCCATCGCCTGGTAGAGAGAAATACTCCGAGCAGAGTCCTGGAGTTGTGACTACAGGATGTAGGGTTAAGGAATTCCTTGACAATTGATTAAACTCCCCTACTTGTGTTGTTCTCCCTGCTTAGCCAAATTTGGTAAGATCCTACTAAGAGCAGCTTTGGATACTTATTCTTCTTTCTCTCTTTCTTCTACATAGAAGTTGCTGCAGTCCTAAAGATGCCAAGGTCTTTAAACAAGTTATAGAAAGATTTTGTTGGTAATCCTCTCGCAGCTACTTCTACGGCAGACAGACTAACCACATAGCCATTTTTACTTAGTTCATTTGTTATTATTATTTATTACAAAATCTTGACAAGAACCAGGTGAGAAATATAACTAAAATGTCCGGAGGCAATCTGATGATAGAACAGATTCACAGAAGCTACATTGTCAAAAAGAAAAAAAAAATAAAATGTGCAAAGCTTAGGTCTTATAGCTAAAAGCTATTTCTTTCAAACAATCTTCAATGAAAAATGTATCTTATTATTGGCAAAAGCTTTTATAGATCAAGGCAAGAAAAATATTGCTGAAATGGCCTCCGTAGCACAGTGGATTAACTACGCAAAAGTCCTGGGTTCTATCCCCGGCTGGGCCGATTGAAGTTTTCTTTCTGGTCTATGTCTGGCTGGCTAGTTAATACCTATAATTATGTCAAAGAACAGATTTTTGTACAAAGTAAACTAACATACTCTTCATTAGTCTGCCTAGTGCCTAACATAATTATAAAAACTTGTAATTGTAGTTTCAAATTAACAAATTGTTCTAATTCATCATTACTTAATTATAAACTACTTATTATAGATTCAAAAATAAAACTTAAATTTTACTCTACCTGCCTTTAGTACATATACCTGTGGTTTAATATTGAACTGGTAACAGATACTTTCAAATTAGTTCATGGAATTTGCTTTTCTCAGATGTTTATTTTCATTACCATTTCATAATTAACCTTATGTTGCTCCAGATTAAGCTACCTGTGATAACCAAATGAAAATCTGTTCAGTAGATCCAGAGAAGTAAACATTCAGACAGCTGCAGGTCAGACAGTTATTTGGGGTGCATTGCATCTACAAACATCACCATAATGTGTAAACCCAGCATAGTTGTATAATTGAGCACGAGTTTCATAAGAATTAGTAGGAATTTAATAATTCCCATATCTTGAGAAGACTACTAAGAAACCTAATTAACTAACTAATGTAATCATTATCTGATCAATAGCTATTATTAAAGTATTTTAATATTAGCTAAAACTTAAAGTAGGTACATACCGGAGACTAAATTTGTAGAATCAAATTTCTGTAATCTCTGTAGGGTCTTCTCTGGATCATCGGCAGGCGAAGAACCACACTCAAAGCATTTTCTTTTGTTTTTCTTCATAGTTATAGAGACACTTGAACTAACAAAGTCTTATGTTTAACATAATGAAAAACCACAACACTCAGATGAAACGCAAAAGATTTATAGATCTTCTCAACATCAAGAATGGCGAGGATATTACACAGCAGGTTGCTTAAATCCAATCCATGAAGAGGTCTTCATAAATATTAACAGGCCGTGGCAAACATTTATTTTATTATTCGTGAATTCGTGTTTTATTTGGTGAAATGACGCCATTTTCATTTTATAACATATTTATTTTTTATTAAGTAATTGGGGTTGCCACACTTCGTTTAGAAAATCTTACATATTCGTTACTAAAACAATATTCAACGAGAGTGTCTCTCTATATTTTTGTAGAAGAAAAGTATTTATTCAGTTATTAAAGTCATATTTAAATCTAAAAATGTATTAGATTTATCAAAATATTATGTCAGGCGTGAGCTACTAACGATAATAATATTGCTACAACTACCAGACGGTAGAACCGTATGGATGATGACACCACAGGTCTAGCCCCCGTAGGTATAACCAAACTTTGTTCGAGAGTTGACCCGGCCTGATTCATCTCGTCATCACAGTCACACCCATTACACAAAGTTATATTTTTCAATTGAAACTATAAAAAAAATGCAAAAAACAACATGAAGTGAACATTGAACCAAAGACAAACACAAACAGTCAATGTCAATGTCAAATCAAAGAGTAAGGCTTAGTTCTTCTTCTTCTTCTTCTTCTCTTGGTTCTATGGCACCGCGCGTCGAGCGATTGAGCCAGTATCAAGCATAGATTTACGATTCGGTACAAGTATGATATCAAGTGCTTTTTTTTTATTCGGACTACTCTTAAATTAATTTACTCTTTGGGACTCCTATACCTACTTTAATATTATTTTAGTAGAGTACGAACAATTTTTGGGCGGTAAATCCTTAGACCATTAAAAAGAATCCATTCATTTTTCCTGTTTTGCACGCAAATTCACCAACAAAAATGTGTGTCGTTTTTTGAGGGGGACGAGGTAAACTCACACATCGAAAACATTTAACACAATTAAATATTTTCTGTGTCTAACAGAATATACATATAGAATGTTCGATTACCTACTTGATCGATTTTTTGCTGTTCCGTCAAAAGAATCGATTCTTTTTAGAAATCGTTTTTATTACAAATTTGATAAAATTATGGTAGAAATACTTACAAATGAAACGTTACTCCATCTTTTACTAAACTACAAGTTTTTGGCCGTTTTTTATGCCATTCAACTACACATACCGGCATATTTAGGGAGCTCTTTAAACGACGAAAACGATCACAACAATGAAACATCGATTCTATAGCAACAGTTTTTATAAACGCGTTAGATCATTGATTCTTGATCTTTGACAGAGGGGTAACGGTTTACGAGGCAGGTCCTTTCTTTTTAATGGTCTAAGGGTAAATCCAAAAAGTGTTGTTGATTTACCGCCCAAAAAGCGTTCGTACTCGACTAAGGGTGGCCGACTTTTTAATTGTGTGTGATTTAGTTGCACAGATGTGCGGGCTGTCTTAGATCGCTATACCTGTTTTCTGTTTGCTGTTATCTAATCGGCCTAAGTCGGCCCACTAAAAGTTGTAAGTGAGCCAGGGCTCTAAAATACTAAAGTAGTCCGAACCAGGCCTTAGCTTTCTTTGTCTACGGTGCGGCTAGGCTTGTTTGTAAACATACCAAGAAACAAAACAACAATAACATCTTTTAAGCCGTTTGTGACAATAACCTTAGACTTATTATACTCTTTGCAATAACTGACACCTGACAGTCCTGACACAACTAACAAACAAACAAAAGCAAAACAAATCAACAGAAATCAACACTGAACAAGTGAACGCACCAAAACAAAACACACTTTAATTAAATTAGTTAATTTTATTGGTCACAGTATAGTTCAAAACAAAGAGTAAAGTGTAAACTAAAAAATATTAAACTAAATAAGTTAAAACAATAAATACCTACGTGATGCACTAATGAATGCATGAGTCATTGCTATAGGCATTAGGCTGAAAAGCTGAAACTGAAAGAGCAATGGAATTTGAAGTAGTATCGTCGTTTTTTTCTTCTGAGAACCAATCCGATGATTTGAGTGATGAATTTCTTGAATTAGTAGACGAATTAAATGAGGCTCTAACATTATTCCAATTACCGACAGCTGTGAAGTGCGTGTACAATCCAACCATTTATGCGAGACATACATTTGAAATGTATGCTCGAAAATATTGTAACACAAAGAAAAAAATAATGTTTTTTGGCATGAACCCTGGACCCTGGGGTATGTCTCAGACCGGGGTTTGTATTTATCCAAATTTCAAAAATAAGCATGTCTGTAAGTTTGAGTAAAACTACCGGACGTCGCGTCATCTGCCTAAAATTAACTTTTTACAATTCCCGCGATAACCATATAGTTTTCCAGTATTCTATTCCATTAAAATCGGTTTTCCGTTCCAGAGAATAGCCCGGACAACAAATAGACAGGCAAAAATTTTGTTTTTGTAAATTTCTTTAAGCACTTGAGCAAACAATTTTGGAATCACAAACTGACGATTAATTTTTATTTACGTATTGATCACCTTTTGCCTTTACCCACCCACCCATGTAATCCAAACACTGGAATTCATAAAGATTTCTAAAACATTTGCTTACCCATTTCCAGGTACCGTTTGGTGAAATCAGTTCAGTAAGGGATTGGTTAGGTATTGAAGGTCCAGTTGGAAAGCCTCCTCATGAGATTAAAGAGCGACCTGTTGATGGTTTTAACTGCAAAAGGACAGAGGTAAATTCATTTACATACCACTTGATATTAATTCATATACCTACTGTTCATAAATTGAACCAACTGTTCCGACAATCTCACAAAATACTTATATTGAAATGAAAGTTAAGTGTGTATTGTTAATAAGCCAGCTTTGCTGTTCTTTTATTCAAATGTTTGTCAATTGGTAGATTTATATTGAAAAATAAATATTTATAGGTGAGCGGAAAACGATTTTGGGGATTGATAAAATCAGTTTGTCAAACACCAGACAAATTTTTTGCTACAAGTTTTGTTTATAATTACATTAACCAACAGTGGATGAAGAGTAATGGTTGCAATCTTACACCTGGAGATTTTAAGGTACCTATTTCTCCCCTTACAAGACATTTTATTATTTTAATTTTTTTATTTAGAAAAAAAAATTGTTGTGATATGTCAAGAATTAAGTTACTTATTGTTTTTTTTATATTTATTTTTTATAAAAAATTTTAATATAAATGCTCTTAAAAGTACATTCAATAGATGCAGAGTGAATTTTTAATCATAAGGAAGTGTTGAGTGTGTTTTAAAACCTACCGTTTTTACAGGTATCTGAAATGGAACCTTTATATAATATTTGTGACCCAATTTTTGTAAAATTATTAAAACTATATGAAGTGGAGATTGTGGTGGCTATTGGAAAATTCTGTGAAACCAGGGCTCAGAAAGCTATTAAGAAATATTTGCCTTCAAGTTCAATTAAGGTTTGTTCTACTTCTAATAATCAATTGAGTATTATGGTATTGTACAACTCTCAATAAATCCAATTTCTTTTTTCAGATATTGTATTTATCCCATCCAAGTCCTAGAAGTGTGAATAATAATAATTGGGAAGAAAAAGCATTGGCAGAATTAAATAAACATGATTTATTAAAATATTACACCTAAGTTATGATCTAAGAGCTTGTCATAGATCCAGGATGTAGCCATATGGCACATAGATTCGCTTTCTACAAACACTCTCCGAAAACTAAACAAATATATGGGAATGGTAGATCCACTTGATAACTGAAAATGTCATTCCAACACATTTTTTAATTTTCAAAGGGTTTATTATTCTTTACAAGTTAGCCCTTGACTACAATCTCGTCTAAAGGTAAGTGATGATGCTATCTAAGATGGCTAACTTGTAAATAGGAGGATGAAAATGTTATTAAATGAAAACTTTCAGTTTCTTTATGACAGAATGCTAAGTTGTAGAGTAACGCTATGTTGGTAGAGTAGTAACTAGCCACGGCCAAAGCCTCCCCCAAGCCAAAAGTTAACGATTGTAGAAAGAGCATCAACGTACCAAATGGCTACAAGCACCTTGGTCAAAATTCTATAGTTATTTTTAAATCTTGCCAAACTTCTAGTCCACTCTGAAAACAATATGTATGACTAATACGCGGCATACATAAATTTTTAGACATGGTAAAATACTAAAATATCAAACTTTAAGTATCTTTGTGTTATAATAGTCTTCCAACTCAACTTTAGTTGAGGTCTTCCAACTGCTAAAGCATACCTTGGTTTTAATTTTATGGGTTTTTGTGACATAGGAAGTATCATTGACATGTATAAATTGTCCATTATTCACGTGATGTTTTTTCAGAAGCTTTTAACCCTCCCATTTGGCGACTTAAGCCCCTTTTACTTTAAGTCCTCCAAAACCACATGTATTTTTGGAAACTCCAAATAATCTGGAAAATTAGCAAGACTTTCTTCAAGAGTATGGTGGTTAATTGTGTTGTGTGTAGCTGTTGGCAAAGTCAGAATCAAAATTAATTTATTTTCAATAGGCTCAGTTTACAAGCACTTTCTTGTTATGGTGATAAGTAAAGTCGAAAACTTAAATTACTAGGATACCAGACTGCTCTGTGTTTTGTCAAAGATCAAGTCTCGTGATTAATGGACAATCAATAAACTATCCCTTATTATTAAGTTTTACGTGTTGATTATCTTTAATTTTCTAATCATATATTCTATTATAAGTTTATCTATTAAGAGATTTGATATGTGATATTGATTAAGTATAATTTTGACGTTATTATGTTAAGAACAAGAATTTTGAATTTGATTGTGATACCTTTTTTTTACGGAAATAATTTATTTGTTTTTTAAATTTAAACTATACTCAGAGGCACAATTTCATTATTCGCCCCCTTTAATAAGACGCGAGTATATTAAAGTGGGCGGATAATTGTGCCTCTGAGTATATAAGAGTACTATTAGTATTTTGTATCCCTTAAAGAAAAGATGGGTGTTTATGATATTTACTCGCATTTATGCAAGCCATAATATTAGAAATATCAATAAACTGATTTTTGAAATTGGTTGTAATTCTCATTGTAATTTGTAATCAAGACAGACATGGTGAATCAGCATCCCATGAATTATCTTTATTTGAATTTGCATGAATTATCTTTATTTGAAAGTGGATTTGTTCACTATGGGATCCACTTCTTGGGAAAATTATGGTGATAATTATACTTTCATTTAATTAAGATCATCGTCCGATGGTATTTCAATTAGGCTTACTTTACAAGCACTTATGAAACTTTTTTTTTCCTTTACAAGTTAGCCCTTCATTACCTGATGGTAAGAGATGATGCAATCTAAGCCCTTTCGGTTTCTACATGACAGCGTACCGGAACGCTAAATCGCTTGGCGGTACGTCTGCCGGTAGGGTGATAACTAGCCACGGCCTAAGCCTCTCACCAGCCAGACCTAGACTAATTATGAAAACCTGAATCGCCCCAGTCGGGGATCGAACCCAGGTCCTCTGTCTTGTAAATCCACTGCGCTACGGAGGCTGCCAAAAATTCTTTTTATTTGAAAGTGGATTTGTCCAGTATGGGATCCACTTCTTGGGGAGATTTGGGTGACAATTATGCCTTCATTTGGATACCTACGATCATCGTCAGATCGTCACCAAAAATCATTTATTTAAATTAGGCATAGTATAAAAGCACCTTTGAAACGTCAAGGTAAGTCATGATTTAATGGAGGTAATTAAAGTCGAAAACCTATAATCAAAGTTAAAAGGGTTTTAAAGCGCCTCGGACCCATCAGAAGATCCCACAGCAAACTCAACCAAGGTTTATTTTTTAGGTTATGTTACTACTCGTAGGCACAGATAAAACCGCAAACGGCATCTTCTCAGTTCTCTTGCTCTCCGACCTGAGGCACTGGCGTTTGATAAATTATTGGTCTCAAAATTTCTTTATCCGCCCCAGGACTCAAACCCAAGCCTTTGTAAGTTAACGAGGCTGGACCTAAATAGGTATACCCATAGAATTCTAAGTACTTGTACCGACTCTTAAATCTAAGGATATACCAAAATAAACGTGCTATCACACTAATAATAGAAAGGAGAAAGTTTGTGTGCAAGTATGTTTGTTCCTCTTTTATGCTGCGGCTACTGAAGCGATTTGGCTGAAATTTGGAATGGAAATAGATTTTACTCTGGATTAACACATAGCCTACTTTTCATCCCGGAAAACATACATTTACATGGTTGGTTATATGAATATGAGGTTATATGATAAGTTAATAGATTATTATAATTTTTTTTTAATTCTATTTTTTGAATTTCGTATCCTTCCATGGTTCGACACCGTCTTGTTCCGTTCGCTACATCTGTATATTATTGATAAATCTGTGACAACACAAAACAAAGAGTATTCTAAAATTACTACGTTAAAGGCTAGATTTCAGAGCCTTAAAAAAATAATGTGTCAATGACTGACAGTTTGACGTTGACATTGACAGTCGGGAAATTTTGAATTTTTAAAATTAAACTTTGTAAACCTGTATTTTTATTTTTTATATTATTTTTATTCTACTCAAGTTATTTTATGAAAGTCTTTTAATTTTTATGGATCGAAAGAATTCTCAATCTCAATCTTGTAAACTGAGGTTCCAAAGTCCAAACTCCAAACGCGCTGCGTGAGACCTATCGTTAATGTTAATATGTAATCAAATGCATTTAGTTATGGAAAAAGATTAAACCAGATTAGACGCATAAAAATGCATTGTTTTCAATAAACCATTATCTGTCTTCAAATATACAAAATGGTAGAGTTCATGAAAAGAGCCTTGGAACTGGCATCCGAAGCTCTAGCAGCTCAGGAAGTACCAGTTGGTTGTGTTTTCACTATCAACGAGAACATCGTAGCAGAGTCTAGGAACAGTGTTAATATTACCCATAACCCAACCAGGCACGCTGAAATGAACTGTATAGACACTGTTTTAGATTACTGTAAAGAAAACAATATTGATTATGCAAATTATTTTAGAAACATTGATGTTTATGTCACTGTTGAACCTTGTATTATGTGTGCAGCTGCATTGAACATTTTGAAAGTAAATCAAGTTATCTATGGATGCCCAAATGACAGGTTTGGTGGTTACACAGTGTTAGATGTAAGGAAATTTTATGAACCTCATTATATGCTGTCTGGAAACTTGTGTGCTGATGAAGCAATGGCTCTGTTAAAACAGTTTTACAAAGGTGTTAACCCAAATGCCCCAGAATCTAAGGCGAAAAAAAAGCCATTATAAACTTAAGACCTAAAATAATCATCTAGCAAACTACTTGTGGTGTTTCTGGAATCTTAAAAGAAAAACTGAATTATTAGTAATTATATTTGTAAATTATAAATAATAAGCCCCAATAGTTCTAAGGATAAAGAGTTGACTGGAATCCAAAAGGTGTATTTAGTATAATATACAGAGATCAAATTGTAAGATTAATTGAATATATTCAATAAAGTCTAAATAAAACAATTATTGTTTCATTACAAAGTATCAAAATAATTTTAATCTTGTTTTTAACCCCCACAAAATCTTTCGTCACACTCTGAAACAGCTGGATCAATTTAACAAATTCTTTCGCCAATGGAAATCTACGTCAGCAGCAAATAATATTTTATCCCCATCAAACAATCAAACTAAAGAGGTTGGCTATTTTATAAATAACTATATTTTGATTGCTTACATAGCTTTGCAGTAATCCGAAAGGGTTGTGGATTTTTATCCTACTCCTAACAAGTTGGCCTGCTTCCGTCTTAGATTGCATCATCACTTGCCACTAGGTGAGATCGTAAGGGCTAACTTGTAAATAATAAAAAAAACATTCAGGTCTTACTGAAACTCACTAAATAAAAAAAAATGTATTTACTTAGATACCTACATCACGGTCCATAGATCCATATTGATAAGAAAACTGGGTCATGTATTGTAATAAAATGTATAAACATTTACTGCGTTTTATGGACTTCTTTGCATAGTAAAAAATCTTGTAAAAAGAATCAATATTCTACTTTATTTTTAAGATATACAAGAAAAGATAAACTTAATGTAAGTTGTAAAATATTTAAACATAAAATAGACTCACTCTAAAAACCTTTCAATGAATTATGGTATTCTATAAATAAAATATGGTAAGCAAAACTACACAACACAATTTAATATTCAAATGGATTGTAACTTCATCCTCGATTTTACTTTAAGCATGCTATAAAACTACCAAAATATCTTATACTAAACAATTACATGATAAAAAAACTGTTACATTTAATTTTATGCTTAAAAACTTTTAAAAACCTATCATTTAAATGCAAATAAACAAACCAGGTGCTGATTCTGGCATTTAAGAATCCAAGGTCATATAAAACTTGACTTGATAAAAAAAATATTTGAAAATGCACACATTATCTATACTAATATTAGAAAGCTGAAGAGTTTGCTTGTTTGTTTGGTTGAACGCGCTAATCTCAGGAACTACTGGTCCGATTTGAAAAATTCTTTCAGTGTTAGATAGCCCATTAGGAACAACATAGGAACTACGCGGATGAAACCGCGCGAAGTCAGCTAGTTAATGGTAAAAGGTAAACCTTGAAGCAGATGTTTATCAAAGTCGTGTATTAACTGCATCTTGTACCTACTACATTTATTCAAATACTTGTGTATACATACATATTTAATTAAATTGTGGCAAAACACATATGTGTACAATGTTTACAACACGTTGCTATGCTATTTTCAGATAACAGTTTCCTTATCATGCTGTATAATTATGTGTGGTTGTAGGACATTTAAAAATAAATCCAAATATATTTTACTTGTGCCTGTCTTACAACTTATACATAGAATTATGCGATTACACATTAAAATGTATGAATGCAATCTATTGCATTGTCTAAAATTCTAAAAAAACTGCTTAAAATTATCCCCGACTTATGGGTGTCACTGCCATAAAATGCATAGTTTAAGCACACACATATATACTCAGAGACAATTATCCGCCCACTTTAATAAGCGCAAGTATACTAAAATGGGCGGATAATTGTGCCTCTGAGTATATAAAAAATACTGGTCTATGATGGCTAGACATTCGTTATTTTATAAAAGTTGAAAGTTCGTCAGCCTAAGCTTGAATCATGGTAGCTTTGGGAGGTAGCCTATTTATAAAGACTATAATGAATCTTCCCTTCCTCACTCAGGATAAGTCTGTCTTGTAGCATGTGCTGAAAAACCCTCAGCCTTTATAAATAACAAGGGTCAGCCTGCAAATTCACGAACTTGACGTATGTTAGTTGACTTATACGAAATTGAGTTTCTATGCAACAAATGTCAATAGGTGCCTACTGACAACTCTTCATGTTTATCATACAGTAGGTAGATGTCATTTCTCAGCTGATGATAATTCATGAATAATTAAGAAATGAATGAGTTCAATGTTAATAATGGACAGTGAATAGGCCAAAAGGACCTCATGCTTCACTTACTTGTATATTTGTTTGTCTTATCATTGATAGATACTAAATACTTATCAGTTATCACATGTACATAAATGTCAATGATACAAGTAGATAAGGCATTTATTTGGTAAGAGTCCCAGGCCTGCACCTTAGTTTGTTTACAGATATGATGTTATTTACTCATCATTTTACATTTGAGCTTTTAGCAATGTGCTGTGAACTATGCATGTATTAGTGTTGACACTTACACTTAAACACTATTTTACAATACTAACATCTTAATGCCACTTTGACACAACATAACAAATATTATATTATTTCAATCAAACAAATAATATATTAGTCATAAATCTATATAAGCATATTCTATGTACCTATTTTCCTTGTCCTGTGTAAATATAAAAGTGAGATCCATTTTATGGATAGTGCGCATTACATTTATACTATTATTTTAAACTATACCATTCCATACTCTCATATCCCATTGTGAAATACAACAATTTTTAATAAATATTTCAAACTCTTATTTTCATTCTCTTACCCAATTAGATCACTTGAAATATTATGCAAAATTAGTACCTAATGACACATCGAGCATATTGCATTAATAGTTGCAATGTCTGAAATCTTCTTATTCCTTACTTATTCATTGCAAAACTTAATGCAAGTTTAATTTAATAAATTTTGCAATGTTTCATAAGAAACACTATTAATAGCAATTACTAGACAATTTTTATCTCCGTTCTCTAGTCATGTTACATACCTATTTTCTTTCAACAATTGCTAAAACTTTATTCCCATTACTTTGATTATTAAAACAAACAACTATATTGACCACTTTCGCACTAATGATTTATTTGATAAAAATTATTACTTGATGACTGGCTAAATGTATTGCAAAGCCATATTGAAACAAATAAATGAAATAAAATTAAAACAATGAAAAATGGAAAAAAATACTTCACAATATGATCTAGCGATAACAAACATCATTACCAAGCATTAATAACCAACATAAAAAAGGAGAATGTTCTCAATTCGTCGGTATCTTCTATTTGGATCGACAATATTAATTTCAAACATGACTAGATCGGATGGTCTGTCTGTCTGTGTCTATATCTCCAAACTCCAAAATTAACAAAGATACATATTATAAAAAATTTAAATTTATAGAGGCTTTGTTTTATATGAGCTTAGAAATAGGGATTTAATTTAAAAACAAACAAACTATACATAAAATGGGAGTTAGTTACAAAATAATGGTGATTTGGAATTCTTGGACCAATACTGATTAAGTTAAACTCATCAAGTCATCAAAGATTTGAAATTAAGTTTTAGTTTAAATCATTCTAATGAATTCAACATTTCAGTATTAATTCCATTCAAGCAACATTTGTCTTTTACTTTATGAAATGATATATTTATTGCCTAGTTAAATTTTTGAATTCACTTTGTACTGTCAGGCTTTAGATTCCCATAAAATATTAATAACCAAACATCCTGAAAGCAAAAAGCACAACCAATTTTATACTACTAACAAAACATCCACAAGGATATCACAGATGTTCCACTAAATCTAAGATGAGATCTCACAATTACATTCCCAAAACCACTCTATTGCCAAACTTTGATGTAACCAGTGTGATTTAAAAGTAGACTACTATTTATAACCTGTCAACATTATCTTGACACCTGGCTACCAAACACATACAAATACAGTAAAAACATCATTCAAACCAGGTGTCAAGTTAATCCGCACAAGCTGTACATGCCATCTACCCGAACTCTATGACATGAAACTTCCATGACATAAATGACTGTAATGTTTATTTACATGTTTGTCTGCAGTTATGTTCCCAAATCATCTCCCTGAATGTGTTATTTCATCCATTTTAACTGTAATATATATATTCAGCCAACAATTACAATGTTATCACAAGTTTTGCAATACAGTAGCAGTCTTACAATCTATGACATATAAGAGTACAGCAACAAACAGACTTACATACTATAATCATATATTAATGGTATGAACACTAATTGCTGCTTAAGACAAATAATGACAACATATCACATAAATTATTATTGATATGAATATTCCATAGCTTTCGGTAGCAAACATATTTTTAAGAAATAAACAAGCTAACTTCTAAAATTTCATAGATATAAAGTCTTCTTCTTCTTTCCTGGGCCTTTTCCGCACTTGGCCATTTGTGTTTGGCTGTTGTACGTAAGATATAAAGTCATGAAGTGTCTATAATTTTGTAAAACTCAACAACTATTTATTTCTAGTACACAAAATAAAGTGTGGGGCATACTTCCCTCTTTTCCTCTGCCAGTTAAATGTGACTACCAGATTTCTTTTTTAAAAAAATTTGCCCTATCTTTTTTAATACATATGACCAATATTCCCAGTCTCCTCCAACTAGTCAGGAAAGACTGTATTCGTAGTGGGTACAATACGCCAATGGGGTGGGGATTGAACCCAGAAAACATGCAACAAGATTGCTACTATGAAAACTATGGAATGATCATGTTATATTTATTCAGTTGGGCTATGAAACCCATTGACAACTGGTTGCTCATCATCTGGACTGTTAGCAGTGTGCTCCCCATTTTCATGAACATGATTCCCATTTGGAATGTCACCAGCACCATCTACCGCAGCAGGAGCGTGCTCGGGACTGGAGCAGCTAGAACTGCTGCAACTATCTGAGCTTGAAGAGCTATCACTCTCAGAGTCCTCACTCGAGCCTTGGTTATGCCTAAGGTGGCTATTTTCCAGTATCAACTTTTCATTTGCCAGTTTAAGCTCCCGAATTTGCTGCTCTTGTTCCATTAACCGTTGCACAGCATCATATAATGAAATCTCATCCATGGAACCTGAATTGATAGAAGCACCAGATGTGTCCCGGTCGGTCACCATGCTGTCGGCATCTGTGGCACACATATCCTTGTCAGTTGCATTTGTATCTTTTTCGTCTTCAGGTTCTTTGGGCTTGCTGCGTTCGTTTCTCTTTACAAGATTGTCATATTTGGCTTCAAGGAGTAGATACTCTTGAATGAGTTCATTCTTGGACATATTAGACAAACGTTCACACTGAGCATCTTCATATACACTAGAAAATTCCTTTGTCAAATATTCTTCTTCGTCTTCAGGAAGAGAATAAAAATAGTTTTCTTCTGAATCAACACTAAAACTTGAATCTCTGGTGCGAGCAGACGGAGTTCGGAAAAGATACAAGTTGTTTTCTGGCTCTGGTTTGTGGATTTCCATAAGAAACTGATTGTTGTTGAAAGGGGCCTGCGTTTTGGACAAGGCTAATTTCCGAAAACGATTATTTCGCTTGGTATTGACGACCTTCCTCCTATCCTGCCAGGGCACTTTGAGAAATGGCTTTGAGATTTTCCATTTGGTCTTCCCGCGCCTTCTTTTTTTCTTTACACTCACACTTCTGTCCAATTTATGTTTTGGCACATCCAATATAGATGGCGCTTCCACTAATATCAGCGAATCGCCATCTTTGATTTCGGCTAACTTATTTACATCCATATTTAGAAAACAAAAAGTACACAAAACTATAATTAAATCCTTATAAATGGAACACTCAGATCACAATGAAATAAAACCGCATTAACAGGAAAGTATCGTTGACGGCAATCTTGATTTCACAAATTGTATCTGAATTAAACACATACCATATTTCGCCATTTTTAATAATAGAATCATAGATAGATAGACCCAGTACACAGTCCACTAAATTCGTTTTACGACTGACTGAAAGTCTATGGACTGATGGAACTTTAAGGAATGGATGGATTGGAATTTGGAATGTGTACGGATTGTCTCTATTGGATTGGGATTGGATAATAGAATGAAAATGAACTGAAAAGCTATAGAGTACATAGATTTACGATTCGGTACAAGAGAGTAGGACTGAGATAAAATATCTATCGAAATATCGATATTATTATTTACAGATTTACAGAAATAAAAATTTACTTCTGTCCTTTTGTCCGAATTTCGAGAAGTCGCCGACATCCGTTTGTGCCCATTTGTCGTCTGTGGTCCTGGTCATAAATAATAAATGACAAACGCAGGGTTCCCAACTTAGGGGTTTTCCCCCCAGATTTAGGGGGCAAATAAGTAAAATGAGATTTTTAGCGGTCTGAAATTTTTAGGGGTATTTTCAGGGATTTTTGACTCTTTAATATTTTTAAATTTATGGTAATTTTAATATTTCTTTCTTGACCTAGCGACTTATAACGATATATAATACGTTATTCTACAACCACTCTGAGGCAACTGGCGGCAATTTTCATCGAATAAAAAAAATTGTTATTGTTTTTTTTATTCGATGTTTTTTATTCATTGTCAACATGTATGATTTCAAAAAATCTGAATCTTCAGATAAAGACGTAATATTTAGTATGTATAGACGTAATATAGACTTTTGAAACATATTACAGCAGATTATTTCTAAATTATTATGAATTAATATTTTTAGAGGAACAACTCAATAATTAAGGCGATTTTAGGGGTTTTTGACACAAATTTTAGGGATAAATATTTTGGAGAGTTGGTAACACTGGACAAACGTCAAACACGGTTAACTAAAATAACATAAAAACCAAATTATTTTTTCATAAAAAGTTCAATTTTATTTTTTACCGTTGATAAAGTAATGATATTATTTATTGTGCAGCATTTGGCTTAATTTTTTAATTCAAATTATACGATTGTTTTAATCGTGGACATTAGCAGCAGTGGATGTATTGTTGATAAATATAAATCAATAAAATGGCTGATGATATTGTATTTGATTTGTTGCATTCTGAAATAATAAATTACGCTCTAGAACAAACTAAAACCACAAACGGTAGTAAGGTAATTTCACTACTGAACTACTTACTTACACTTTGATGTAAATTATGACACATTAGGGCACAAGTAATTAAAAAGAAATTCGGCTGGACGTTTCTATACGTTGCTTCACCTGTATTCACATGATTTATGTGCTGGTAAAACATAACACTAATTTATTCCAAATTTTCAGGAAGTTGACTTATCAGTTGTGGAATACATTGGGTTTGCAGCCGGTTACAAAATTATGGAAAGGCTGACCAGGGAATGGCCCCGATTCAAAGATGAACTGGACACTATGAAGTTCATATGCACAGATTTCTGGACGTGTATCTATAAAAAACAGATTGATAATCTAAGAACAAACCATCAAGGTGTTTATGTATTGCAAGACAACGCATTCAGATTCTTGACCAACTTTTCCAATGGCCACCAATATTTGGAATATGCACCAAGGGTATTTTATTACTAACTTACTATTAATCATATTTACTTGCAGCTCAATTTGTATACCTCTACTAATACTCAGCTGTATCCTCATAGTCCCCATTCCCGTTGAAATATGGGTACAAACTATAGCCTATGTTACTGCCTGATAATGTAGCTTTGCATTGGTGAAAGAATTTTTAAAATCAGTCCAGTAGTTTCGGTGTTTGTTTGTTGCATACAAAAATACAAATCTTTCTTCTTGATAATATTTGTGTAAAAATGTAGAGGTAGGCTAGTGTATTTTAACTCAATGGCATAGGGGGAAGATGATCGAGGGTTGAGTAAAAAAGGTGCACATGTTATAGAAGGCCACACTGTTGCAGCATCATCATCATAAATGCCAATGTTACTAACCAGGTGGTTGGCTGGTTTTTTTTTTACTGTTAATAGTTATACAACTTAACTTGTCCTACAAATTATGTGGTGTATTATCTTGTTCCGACTCTCAGAAATTTTTATTACCTGCCCCTATAGCCAAGTGGCACATAGACTTTCTTTCCACGATTGCAAATGCTTCAAAAACTAGAGAAATGTATGGGAATTTGCTAATCGACAGGTCACTTAATTAAGATCTGTCATTTTTCTACTTTTTCTAGTTTTTGAAGCATTTGTGATCATAGAACGAGAATCAATGTGCCACTTGGCTACAGGGGCTAGTAACCCAGTTAGCTACCAGAATCAAGAATGTTTTAAACAAAAAAGTTGAGTGTCACATCAAGATGAAGCTACTCACAGAAAATTAACTTACTAGTAATCGAATGTGAAAATGTTCCATGCATCTTGGGCTAATATATTAAATTGGTTTATTTTTCTTGCAGTACGTGGCCTACACATGTGGCTTGATACGAGGTGGCCTGGCAAATCTGTGCATCAATAGTATTGTGACAGCAGAAGTCCAGTCAATGCCTTCGTGTAAATTCCATATACATGTTCAAAGAACTTAAATAGATAAATCATGTTATTAAAGTATGGATGGATTATTATAGCTTATGTTGTTTTATGTAAAAAGTATTATGTATTTGTAATATATATAAAATAAATAAATCAATATTCAATGTCAGGGTTGCAAAGAGCATGTCTTCAGAGTATGAGCTCTGCTAGCTAATGGACCCACCCACAAACAGCTCTAGAATCTGTACTACAGCCTTACTCAATGTGTATTGTTTATCAACAAACAAATAAGAAATAAAGGTAGAAAACACATGCCAATAAGTCTTATTTATTTGAAATTATGTATTGATTTTTTTTTTATAAAGTATTATAATAGTATAATATATTAACTATATGTTACTGTTCTAAGCTTATAAATTTAATTTCTTTTAATTATTTTTAAGAACAAGTTATTTATAATTATTATTAGGTGTGAAATGAATAGTGATTTATACCCTAATTTTTAATTTGTTTGTTATTAGTACACTTGTACGACTCTTAAATCTATGGTAGTACACCCAGCATAGAGCTGTAGTATAGATGTCATTTGAGGTCTGATCAGTTTTATCCACTTTAATTACGTAGAATTATAGTCTGACTAGGAATATTATGCATTCTACAACATTTCTTGTAAAAAGAAAAAACCAGACCAATAGTGGCTGAATAGGAAATTATTTTCTCTTTTGTTGTAATGGAATTAGAGAGTAACATTTTTGGAGTTTACTCCTTAAGAATCGATTTTTCATATATAGCCCCTGGTATGAAAAAAATATGGGCAGTAAAATTCGATGAAACGAATGACAGCGTTACGTTTTTTACGCTACCTATTCTGCGCATCTTTCGCCGTGTGCTGCCCCTGCGGCTCCTCGGTTGCGCACCTTTCACTTTCATAAATATGCTGCGCGGCAACACATCTATTTAGACAGTCGATCTGAAAGAGTAAACTCCATTCGTGCGTCAGAGCTGACACACACTTTTTTATATACTACTATTAGCCAATAATGTCGTTATTTTTTTTGTTTAACGTGACGCGCATCTCAGACATACAAAAAAATATATTCTTTGTATCAATTTTGTTTAAAATAGTAATTTGATTACTGCAATATTTTTTCTGAAGATAAGTTCTGTGTATATAATAATAAAATATGATTATGTATTCAGTTCTCAGTTTTATTTCAATACAAAAATATGTATAGGATTAAAGTCAAGTATTGCAAATATTAAAATTAATGCTTTCTTTTAGATTACAAAGCATTATTTTTAGTTGTTTAGAATTCCCTCATTTTTGTAGCCTGACCATAAAAATAGCTCTGAATAATGCGGAAAATTAAAAAAAATGGTTGTCAATTTTCATGAAAAAAGTGATAAGTAGTGGCGTTCGAAGATAAGGATCTTTTATCTTAACATTCGCGCCATGATTTATGTCGTCAACGAACTGGAAATATAGCTATCTATTTCGTCCCTTCGCAATGAAAGAGAGACCGATATTTCCGGTTCGGACCTATTAGTCGACAATTATGTCGTGGCGCGCATGTTAAGCCTACTAGTTATAATTTATTAACATGTTTGATCGCCTTTCTTCCATGACGACGGCTTGCCATTATCGTAAATCGTCAATAAAGTCATTAGAATGCCTAAATAGCTCAAAAAAAAAGTAGCCGAAGAAAGAATGCGATCCTTTGCGCCGCCTTTCAGCCAAATCGGTTTCCCATCTTCAGCCTGAAATAATACAATTTCATTTTCATTATCATCATTAACAACCCATATTCTGCTCACTGTTGAGCGCGAATCTCCTCTCAGAATAAGAGGGGTTAGGCCTTAGTCCACCACGCTGGCCCAATGCGGATTGACAGACTTCACACACGTTGAGAATTGAGAAAATTCTCAGGTATGCAGTTTCCTCACGATGTTTTTCCTTCACCGTTTGCGACACGTGATATTTAATTTCTTACACATAACTGAAAAGTTGAAGGTGTGCCCCGGACCGGATTCGAACCTACGCCCTCCGAATCGAAGGCAGAGGTCATATCCACTGGGCTAACATGTTTCTGTCACTTCATTTTAAAGGTTAACGATTCTCTCGTACAAGTATCATTTTTGCATAATTTAACCGATTAACGAACACGCAATGGGAACTCAAAAGGAGTTATTGCCTAATTTTTCATTCATTGTGAATATAAGTACTGCTTTTAGTCGTAGCGTGTTGTTATAATATAGCCTCACACACAATGTTAACGTAGCTTACTGATTTATGTATTTTTAAAATCGATTCAGACAGAGGCGTCTTTACTTATAGTGCAGGGGATGCGAGCGCCACTCACCGCGTGGGCTATATATATATACTAGAAGGCGCTAGCTAGGGTGATGATTGCAGTTGCACTACCAACAAACACAAACTTTACCTGTATAATACTAGTATACGTTGATTACCCCCAACAAACACACAAACTTTACCTTTTTAATATTAGTATACATTTTACATTATAATATGATTGATATCTATATCTTTAGACACTTACTTGAAAGTCTGCCTGTAGTTTCTTTAATTTGTTAAGCGAATTAATTCGATTAACTCTCGTTGTGCATATACCTCGCAAGAATTGTCGCTGAAAATACTTGAGTTAATGAAGAAAATTAAATGTTATCTATACTTATAATAAATCTGTAGAGAGGTCAATTCTGTACATGAAATATATTTCCAAAATAACTATCAGGGGGTGATTAGTGATCGATACTGATGCCATTTTTCAAGCTTCGGTATGTTCAATACAGAAACAAAAACTACTCGACGGATTTTAACGAAACTTTTCATCTCGCTACAATCAATAGGAGCAGAGCAGTAAAGGGAAATGTTGGGAAAACTGGAGAAGTTATTCCATTTGTTAAGCTTCCGTCGCCGTAGCGTAGTGGTAGGGTTGAGTCCCTAACCATCCCCTATATGGTAGGGTAGTAGTACGGTTTCACGCGGACGAAGTCGCGGGCGTCCGATAGTGATACGTTTAATACACTATAATACGTTTGAGACACGTGATATTTACATAAAATGCACACAACTGGAGAGTTGGAGGTGCGTGCCTTGGACCGGATTCGAACCCGCACCTTCCGGAATCAGAGGCAGAGGTCATATCCACTGGGCTATCACGGCTCAGTAAATAACGATTTACGAGTACCTACATGATACAAGCTTTTTTATATTCTTGTCTGTCTGTCATTCTGTATGTCCTGTCCGGGCTAATCTACGCAATGGTTGAGCCGATTTTAATGGGATTTTCAATGGAAGATAGATGAGGATAAGGTTATGAAGCAATATGTAGGCTACTTTTTATTCCAAAAAAATACCTACATGGTTCCCGCGGGAAGAATGTTAAATGGAAACAATGGGGTAGATATTGATTTTTTTTTTGGTTGGGGACCGTTAAGTTAATCTATTAAAAGTAAGTTATCAGGTACATAAACCTACTATGTTAAAGCGAATTCTTTATTCTTTAGTTTTAAAATTTATCTACAAAATCTAATATATAAAATTCTCGTGTCACAGTTTTCGTTGCCATACTCCTCCGAAACGGCTTGACCGATTTTGATGAAAGTTTTTGTGCTTATCCGGTATCTATGAGAATAGGCCAACATCTATTTTTTATACCCCTAATTGTTATTGTTAATTAAAAATCGTATAATTATTATTATTGTATTATTTTCAGCGCGTGCACTACATTTCCCCTAAAAGCGAATGTCGCACAAAGAGGAGAAAAAATATTTATATGGCAAAACAGCGTTTGCCGGGTCAGCTAGTATGTTATAAATGCATACCATCGAAATAATCATTATTCCAGCGAGTTTACAGCTATGTATAGCCAACGAACAATCAATATTATTGTTAAAATGACAAGACTATTGTCAGAAATATTTCATGAAAAAAAGAGATTTGTCAGAAATGTTTGAAATATTATTAATTATTATAACAGCCAGGATTTTAGAAATAACTTAATTAAACAATGGAGTTGGTATTCTATGTTACAGAGTAGGGGTAAGTAGGGAAGGGGTAGAGTAGGATAGAGTAGAGTTAGGGTAGGGTACAAGTAGGGTAGGTGTAAGGTAGCGTACGAGTAGGGTAGGGTAGGTGTAGGGTGGAAGTAAGGAAGGGTAGGGGCAGGATAAGGTGAGTGGAAAGATTTACGCGGATGAAGTCGCAGGCGTCAGCTAGTGGTTAAATAAAAAAAAAACGTGTGCAAAACATAAAAAAATGCAACTGTTTTTAGATAAGTACCTAATTAAGATTATAACATTCAAGGAATCTCGTTATAGAGTACCAAAAAAAGTCTAGCCGATCAAGTAAAATTCAAAAATATATCTGATACATTAATCTCACAAATTTTTAATATCAGTTTATTTTACTCCTGTAACAATAAGGATATTTTTGTTTTACGTGTAGGACTTCATGGAATTCGTCTGAGGCTTTATCTAAGCAATAGACCCATCTCAGACCTTTGACTCCTATTTATCTAAGTCTCAGACCAAATAATAATTATTATAGTCTGTGTATGAAATTAAAAATACGCTTAGAGTCTATGGTTCTTTGGTCTATGGTCAACTCAAAACTTTCTGACGCATACTTTTTGATTGGCGCTCTTTTACTTCGTGCTTCCTTCATTCGCTCCGCTCTTTCAATTTATCAGAAAATGGCTACCGAAGAATTGGTGACTGAGCAGTTTCAATTTTTAGGCATAGAAGTGCCTAAAGAAGTTTTAAGTAAATGTAAGTATTCAATATATATTATAAACAAAGTTTCTGAGTCATTGCCTGGCCTTGAAAGTTTCTTCTGAAAGTTAGTTGTTGAAGTAAAGTTCGTTGTAAGAAAATTAGTTTTCAAGGTTGTTCTGTTATTCATGTTTTTCAAGGTGTAAGTTTGTGCGCGGAATACGATGTAGATGCTGAAACATTTATCGAACAATGGATGGCATTCAGTTTGACAGCGCTTAACGGCGCCGGACCGACTTTAGAAAACATAAATCTGCTTGAGAAAAGGGAATTTTCCAAACGGTCGGCAACTCGAAACACAAATGATACAACCGGCACGAGTTTGACAGTGTACGGCGCGCCCGCATCTATCCAGTATCCTTTTCATAGTAAACCCCACGTGTCTAGTACTTGTATTCAACTTTTACACATTTAAAAGTGCTTAATTGCCAACCGGCAAAATAAATTTCTAACTTTTTAAAGTTTGTATTGTACGTTATTTGTTTTGATGTTTGTTATCTTTTGATTTATATAATCTTTATCATTATTGCAATAATCTCTCTTCACAATCAGACCAGAAAATGAAGTTCTCTCAAATTACATGAGTGACACACCAAAGGTAGGTGGACAAAAAAATTATTCCTGATAAATAGGTTACATACTCAATATATGTAATTTTTTTTATGTAATCTTATCACTAGTTTTGTAGCTATTAGAATATACTTTAATTGATTACATTGCAAAATAATATTTGCAACTAGCTAACCAAGCAAAAGTTGTTCTGATGTGTAAAATAAAATTGTCATTAAAAAATTGCGAGCCTATGAGGGTCAAAAATAAATTATAATCCATTGTCATATATTCACCCAGTATACCCAGTTCACTTTAAACATTTTCTGTTGTGATCACTACAAGATTTTCCCTCCAATGTGGTTATGGTTGCCGCTAAGTATGGCAGCAATTTCTTGGTGGGGATGTTTTACCATTGTACCATTCTCTGGGCTCATGATTGTAAAAAATCATACTTGAACTAATTAATGTTAGTATTTTAAAGTGAATTTGAACAACACAAATAAAGTAGGTTTAGTCATATGCAAACTATATGAAGTCTTGGAAATAAGGTTCAGATGTCGCTGCTCACAGGCTGCAGATAGTACAAAAAACACGCCAAAATCAAGCATGTGCGGTGATGCAGCCCAGCCGCTGCACTCCTTTGTTACCGCTGATACCTAACATCTTGTATTGTGCAGCTTAGAAACATTCAGTGTTCCAAAACATCATGAAGTTTACATATCACACTGTAGGGATAAGTTATTTAAATACAAAATTTAATCCTTACCTTTCATCAAAGGTTAATAGGGATGATGACTAGGTTTGAATATATTGATTTTTATTAGACTTTTGGGTAAATAAGGTCAACATGTTTTTCTCTGCTCCACAATGGACCCGGCGCACGCATGTTGAATCCATGGATTATCCATAGATATTTGTCTCTCTAATTTATAAGTAAAAAGTAAAGATTGGATGTTTTCAAAATAAATAATAAATGCACAAATAATGAAGATATTTGTAATTTTGTTTGGACGCCCATACAAATCTAATGATCATTATCAACGACATCATTAATTGGTGCCATTTTGTACGGGGCGTTCTTCGGGGACCAAATACGACCCTTTAAATCCCTGTAGCTCCAAAAGTAATGTTTGCAGATATCCTGTTACTTGTACAAATTTGCTTTATTATTAGCATACTCCTAATATACATACTTTAAATATAATACTTTAAAATACTGTCATCATCCCTTTTGCACATAGGGGACAAAATTTTTAGTAATAGTTTGTGTTGTTAATATTTAAGAGTTATATACAGATATAAAAAAAAAATATATACAGATATATTACAGACCTAGTCTACGTGTAGTGTTTACCAACATCAAATTAGAAGTGAAGGTAGAAAACACATATATGTATATTGTTTATTTATAAAATGTTATTCAAAATATGTTAACTATATCTAATTGTTCTAAGTTTATTAATTAAATTTATTTTAAATAGTTAAAGAACATGTTAATTATAATTAGAATTAAGTGTGAAATGACTAGCCATTTATACCTGCATTTTTTATTCATTTGTTGGTAAACAGTACACACTAAGTAGGGCTCAGCAAGTTTTTGGGCATTCAGGGTTCTGTTTCACAAACATGTTTTGTATGTGTATTACTAATACTTTATTTTTATTTTACGCCAAGTTTCCTAAACTGAAGGTTGCCTGGAAGAAATCGCTACTTAGCGATAAGGCCGCCTTTTGTATGCTGATCTCTTATTAATATGTTTTTATTTCACTTGTATGTACAAGTGTCAAGAGTGTGTACAAGAGTCTTTGTGGTGTACAAATAAAGTATCTATCTATCTACATAAAGAAGATAAGGCTAAGAACTAGAAAAGACTACCTTGGAATAGAAAATATCTCCCGGCAGTCAAGGGGTTTAAATCTAGTAGCACAGTGTTCACCTGTGACTAGATCTACACTCATTGATTGCTTGGACGATGATCAACGTTACTCGAAAACTTGATGAAGAATCTGAAACTTGATGAAGAATCTGAAGTAAAGGAAACATTGAAGAACATTGACTTGATGATATTTGTGGGCGAGTTTGCTTCTGGTTCATGTATTTCTTGACGTCATGACTAGATCCATACTCGTCTGCAGCCATCAACTCAATCACCATAAGCTTGGAAGAAAGGGAAAACAAGACAAATGAAAGTTGTATGTTTTATATAATTATTTTATAAATATTTGGTTTACTAGATGTAATACAATATTAAATTAAGTAATATTTTACTTAAATATAAAGTGAAATAGCCAATGGCAAATATTTCACTTTACATGCATCTTAAATTATAAATACTGTTGTATTATAGATTAGGGCTATTTCCTGCTTTTTCAGAGATGTCTGTCTGTCTGTTATTGATTTTGAAACTAGACAGGGTAAATATTAAATTAAATCAGTTGATTTACTGGTAATTAATAATTATCCAAAAGACCATTATCAGAGAACCTGTGAATGGATAGACTAGATACATGGGGAAATCATAGATACTTGTTAAGTACTTCCCTTGTGGGTAATTTTCCTGAGAAGTTACAAATTGTTAGTTTTAATTGTTTTGTGTGGATTGGTCTGTTCTATTAGGGTATTATTATTACCCTTAATTTATTTTAATTGCATTATTGTAAAATATACATTATACAGTATAAGCAGCACCTTTTCTATGCTTATTTTTGTCTTATTTGAATTTATACGTTTGATAATATAATCATGACAGTTCACATTTCACACACACGCACACACACACACACTTTTTGTCGACAGGGAGTTCGTACGGATTAGGAAAAGTTAAAATTGCTTATCTATCTAAAATACTCCTACAAGCAAATATTTTATTGGATATGAACTACTGAGCTGCCATTGAACCAAAAGATCAGTTTTAGGCTGAGTAAATACCAGAGTCCACTCCGACCAAGCATACCTGCTTTAGCCCGGTATATTAAGTAATTAGTAATCTGTGGTACTTCGTCTATAGGATTGTAAAACTTAACATTTCAGAGGGTGAAGACTGAGCACACAGAACAGAGCTCGAATCAGATTGAACTGCGACCGGCCACATATTCGCCAAGTGTGTAAGTACATAGCTAAAGAGTCTACAAATTACTGTCTGAAGTCTTTAGTCGAAAAATCGTACTCACTTACAAGGGTAGATTGAAAATTGGGTGTAATTTCACAGTTCAACACGTTAACAGTCTAGTGTTCCATATGTGGTACACAAGGAGCGGTTCCGTCAAGTTCGTGAACACTATTCGGCACGTAAGACCTGTGTTACATGCCACGTAGCCACAAGCCAATGGATCTAATATTAAAAAAAAACATTTTATTTAAATTATTGACACAACACCAAATAAAACAATATATAGACAATGTTTTGCTTTTTTGCAAATTATACATTATGTTGATACCCTTTTGGAGGCGTACGAAAAAAGTCAACATCCTACGCACAATCTACGGGTGTGATGTGAGCGAAATCCTTTATTACCCAACTCCAAAAAATGTGTACATAAACTTGAAGAATGCAGTCTTCCAGATGATGATCCTGATAAATCTGTTAATCTTAGGATTATAAAAACCTTGAGACCCTGCATATGTCTATTAACACACTCGAGTCCGTGATATTTATGTTATTTTTTTTTAATCCAAAACTTCGTGTACCGCCTGATGAACACTGATATATCTGGGGTCAACAACCAGTATTATTAACCCCGACGCAAAAGAGGTTATAAATTTGACGTGTCTGTCTGTCTGTCTGTCTGTGGCACTATAGCTCCCGAACGGATGAGGCAATTTCAATTTAGTTTTTTTTTTGTATGAAAGATGACTTACGGGCGAGTGATCTTAGACATGTTTGATGAAAAAGTTGTGGGGAAGAATAACCAATTGTCTGCAAATATACTCGAGTGGGGTCTCAAATGAAAGCGCACTGAAAGAGAATATTGATGACTTGATCGAGAGTGTAATAATTTCGAAGATTATTACACTCTCGATCAAGTTCGGGGTTCTTCGGGGGTTTTTCAAAATTTTCAATTTTATGTTACGTTAATTTTACGCATCAGTTCTTATGTAAGTAGATAATGAATAATAGCCAAAAGATCACAAATAGCCTTGCGTATTCAGAACACGCTTTTATTCAGATAGCCCAATTGAGGAAGGCTATATAAAACTACGCTACGATTATTTACGCGGGTGGTATCGCATAGCATGTAAAAATATCTGAAAATCCGTTAACTTTTAGGGACCATTCAGGCAAATACAGTTCCCGCACAAATCAGGGTTCAGTAGTCTATTCGTACGGCGACGAGAAACTGCTGGCGACACTGGCCAATGCCACTTCGGCGAGCGATATAACGGATTTGAATATTTCCCAAGTGCGGAACGATGATGGAGAATTGTATACCAAAGCAATGTGAGTATTTTAGAATATCTGCCATATCTTTTAATTATTCTTAAAAGACTGTTAGAAGTGGGTATGACCATATACCAATAGTCCAGCGCATAGGCGTTCTTTTAGTGTGTGAAGTCTCCTAATCCGCATTGAGCCAGTGTGGTGGAATATTAGCCTAACTTCTTCCAGCATAGGAGATGAGACTCGTGCTCAACAGTGAGCCGAATATGGGTTGTTAATGATGATGAACACGTGTTGGAATCTAAATCACTGATGCGACTGGAACAGAAATGTTTAGTCTTTTTTTTTCAATAAAAAAATTATATTCACTTAGGTTTGGTTTTGAGCTGCTTCACGAGAAAGCGAGCACCTTCGACAACCACATCCGGTACATATCGCAGTGCATCATGAAGAAAAATGGAATCACAGAGTCGTCTTCAGTCAGGCACAAAACTCAGGTAAGGAATAAATAATAACATGGTAAAATACATAACTATCGAGAGCCGTGATAGCCCAGTGGATATGACCTCTGCCTCCGATTCCGGAGGGTGTGGGTTCGAATCCGGTCCGGGGCATGCACCTCCAACTTTACTGTTGTGAACATTTTAGCAGCGTTTTACCTGAAATAAAACGCATATTAAAATACTTACCTCACTGGAAGCTTTTATATTGAGAGTAGCATTTCCGTTTCCGTCGATTTCATACCAGTTTTCGTACTTTTATTGACGTCACGTCTGGCTATGTGGCGCCACCTGGCGGTGTCGGGCTCGGGAAGTTTCGTAAATCGCTGAGCGCGACTTTAGCTCATTGGCTCAATATATCACCAGGCAGGAATTACTTAAAGCTTCCAGTGAGGTAAGTATTTTAATATGCGTTTTATTTCAGGTAAAACGCTGCTATTAAAATATTGACCGTAACTGGAAGCTTTTATATTGAGAGCCTGTTTGTTTTCGCCTGGTGACGCCACATTATGGTATTATTTCGCCAATGTGATTATTAAAATAAAATTTTTTATAACAATATTATCTCTAATTCGATTAGGCTTTATTTAGAGAACAAGCTAGTAACGAAGTTTGACTTACTGTGTCTGTGCATAATACAATATTCCATTTTGTTGGAATGTAGCAAAAATACATGTCTACGGTACAATGGTAGCCAGTAATAAGTATCTATTGTCTGTGGATATTATTTATTCAAACTGTCAACTCTTTGACATTCAAGTGTCATAATATGTCATCAGCCATTTACTATATTTTACAAATATTAATAAATAGAACAGTTAGCAGTGCTTAACGTGTTTTCGTTCATCTCGCGACTCCAACTCTCTCTCAACACATTCAAAAATAAATCAATGAACTAAAAACATACCATACATTTTTTGGATTGGAGTTCAATACTTTTAATTTTAGGGATTTCATCATATAATTGATATTCACACTAAATTATTTAGGAAAAACACTGCTGACCGATATAGTCGTTATGAAGATTTCTTACGTGACGTCTTTACTCATTCTGCTATAACCATATGCGAGGCGGTTTAAATTATTACAAAGAAATTAATATTAATTCCTAAAGGAAAATTATGATAGTGATTATTTTATTTACAAATAATTTCCAGCCAGAGTAAATACTTCTATCGGTTTTTGAGCCAAACTGCGGCCAAAATTAAATAAAATCATCAGATTTTATACTATGTTATCCCTATAATAAGTAATGTTAGGTCATATACACGCCTTTCAGAGTGTACCTACAAAAATATAACTATTGAAAAAATAATTAAGAAGTTACTGACATTCCAAACTGGTGGCATGGAATTTTTAGGCTTTCTTAACAATTTGGCATGAATTTAAGGATATGCTTTACAAAGTTATTGATCTCTTAAGTAGGTTACTTGAAGATTCAAGAAACTTAAACTGAGTCAGTTCTTAGACATTAGGTCATATAATGTACTAAAACTTTTACTTTTCGACTAACACTACACAAGCCGATTTTTAAGTTTTGACAGGAAATTAAAAATAATTTCAGGTTTTTCCATATTTCTTGAAGACTACCTCTAACAGTTTTGTAACTGCTAAGTCCGTTGTCGTGATTATAATAAATTTGTCTTCATTCTATAGAATTATCGGTACTGCTAGCACTCGGAATCTGAGATCCAAATGACATAAGACTTACTCTTATCAAGGCTATTAAATATATTCCTGTCAACCGATTCTGATGATTCTCTGAGAATCAGTGTAAGTGGTGGCGATACCATAAAGCAAGTGGGAAATTCCCTATACACACTGTACACATCGTATAAAACAACTTGAGCGTAAGTTACATCTCGGGATACGTACAAGTAATCATGGACTACGTGTACCTTATTTAATGAGTCAGATCAGAATAGATCAGTCACCGACATACCCTATTTCACAATCACTTTTTCTATGCTATAGTAATGAAAGCGCCAAGTATGGAAGATGGCGATGTTGTATAACAAGTGATTTGCATGCTTGTTGTTCCTGCCGCGTATACTATTGTGTACTGTTGTGAACTTAGTGATAGTCTAATTAAGGTTACTAGACATAAAGATCTTGCAATTTTAACTGTTATATTCTATATTTAAACTCATTTCTCTTTTCCTCCGTAATATGTAACGGCAGTCATTTTGTCCAATTGAATGTTGCTTAGGAGGTGAGCTTGATTCTAGGGACATACACGAGTAGTATGACATACATTTCCTTTTTATTGGAATGCAGTACCTATTCCTCTCGTGACCATGAATACCTCAGAGGGTGAATGTTTAGTAACGCTGACCAAGCGTGGTCAAAGGCATCTGCTACTAACAAAAACACTGGCTGAGGGTGTCAGTGAAGTAGGTAGCTAGCAGTCTGATTATATTAAACAAGGTCATTCATTCATTCAATGGTAACGGGCAAGTTTTCGATATAGTCTACATCTACGCTTCGTATTATTTTCTTAGTAAATGATAAAATTGTCGATTCTTAATTCTACATATCTCTTACAAAACATGCTGCGAATTTGATAGCATTGAGAAAGTATTTGAGAAAGAGACATGTATAGTTCAAATGACAAGGAAGTAATGTCCAACAATTCCCTGTATACAAAACGTAGGAAGCACCTTTGGGATTTTATTACATACACATGCAAGTAGGCTTGTGTCTATTCTTCAAACTGAGTTTTTGATGCTGTGCGTATTTACGGCATCAACCCATATTCGGCTCACTGCTGAGCTCGAGTCTCCTCTCAGAATGAGAGGGGTTAGGCCAGTAGTCCACCACGCTGGCCCAATGCGGATTGGCAGACTTCACACACGCAGAGAGTTAAGATAATTCTCTGGTATGCAGGTTTCCTCACGATGTTTTCCTTCACCGATTGAGACACGTGATATTTAATTTCTTAAAATGCACACAACTGAAAAGTTGGAGGTGCATGCCCCGGACCGGATTCGAGTGCGTATTGTGCGTATTTAGCAAGTGGAAATGAGGTTAAATATTGGTCCGGCTTCAGTATTAACAACAGAGCATGGTGCTTTTATGATCCTTTGTATTTCATTAAGTAGACAATTGTTGGTATTTCTTCCAAAACAGGAGTGTGGAACGATGTTCCATATAGATTAAGAAAAACACGAGGTTATTCGAGAGAACGGTAGGAGATAACCTCAGATTAACCTCTGTACGTTTCTGGTGCCACCATTTTCTCCCATTGAAAAAGGTGGTGAAAAAGGTGGCTAAAAAGACCGCTTGAAATGAAGTCTATCTCAAAATACTTTAGGTTTTCTGGATGCATTAAACTTTAAAGCATACATAATACCCTTGATGGGCCTCGAGCCCCTGAAAAAGGATTCATTTAGAATCCTTTGTTTTAATAGAAATTTTTATGTTACCGCTTATGCGTTTTTCTACATTTGACGGAGGGTATCATAATATGTTTTACCTTTTCGTTTGTTTCTAAGTTTTATGAAACCTGGAGTATGGTTATAAATTTTGCAAATAATAAACTGTATACATCCAGTAACACCTTTAGAAAACTTTGATGTATTCGAAAAAATAAGTTTCCTGCCTTTAACCTCAATACCAAAATGTACATGATGTTTTAATCTGACGCTTTCGTTCATCAGATTTTTACGCCATTGTTACAAAGTAATTAATTCACCCATTGGTTACAAATCTAGTTGGCCTATTCACTATTTTGGTCTTTATTATCAACCTATATCAATTGGAAAAATGTCATTTACCTACTGTGGGATATTCACGAGTAAGCAATAAATGACATTTTTACATAGAAACTCAATTTTGTATATGTCAACTAGCAAACGTAAAAGATAGTGAGTCAGCCTGCAAGGGCTTTAGGACATTAATCTCTTGTACATTGCTAATAAACACCCCGCGAGAGTGGATTATAATGATCATACAAGCAAGGCTGCGCAAGCGTTCCAAGCGATGGAATCTTAACATTTTTCATGCATTCCCCTCGCGAGGGGTGGCGATCACACACACGACATCGACACGGGTATTTGAATAATTTATATAGATAGATAAGATATTCGTATCCATACATCGTTGATAAACACCCCGCGAGGGTGGATTGTATTGATCATGCAAGCAAGGCTGTGCATGAACGTGTGCGCATTACAGATATATTCCGTGTTGTATGTTCCACGCGATGGAACATTACTCTTCATGCATACGCCTGCGACGGCGATCAAGGACACCGGTATTTGAATAATTTATATAAAGAGATAAACACCCCGCGAGGGTGGGTTGTAATTATCATGCAAGCATGGCTGTGCATGAGCGTTTGCGCATTGTATGTATATTCCGTGTTGTGTGTTCTACGTGATGAAATTTCAACACTATTCGTGCCTTGCCCTTGCGAGGGGCGGCGATCCTTAGTATTTGACTGGAAATACGTCTAGGAATGTTAACACTTTCTATAACCTCGTCCCAATGAGGGGCGGTAATCTATTAGTCCGGTATTTGACTGTGCAAATACGTCTAGGAATATTTAAACTTTCTATACCTTACTCAGTAAGTTGGTTTTGCAAATACGTCCAGGAACGTTAAAAAACTGTGTATACCTTGCCCCCGCGAGGGGCGGTAATCTATTAGACCTATATTTGACTGCAAATGTGTCCAGCGACGTTAACAGTGTCTACGCCTTGCCCCTGCGTGGGGTGGCGATTTATAAGGCCAGTAATTTACATCCAATCAAAATTCCTGTGCTAAATTCTGGCGGGATTTGTGAACCTTTTTTCAATGCCGGTTTGAATTGAAGTAACAATATGTTTGAGTAACTTCCAAAAACTCTTTGTCTAACTTGTCTTCGAGCATTCGTAATTTATGTACTCCTTTGAAACGAAAGCCACTGGCCACGCGTTCGTTTTGTAGTATATATGTTAGACAACAGTCTATTGCTAGAACGTTCACTTTGGTTTCTGAGTTCACATTTTTAGGAAGCCCGCTGGGCCCCGCCACTTTTAATACTATTTTAATTGTTGAAAAATTACTACAAAGAAAATATTATTATATACATGCAAGTACGAAAACATTTGCAAAAAAGCAAGACTTTCAAACACATGAAGTAGTGATCCGAACGGAAAAACCGTTAAAATAATGATCACGTACTATTTTCAAATGAAATTTAAAATTTTACATAATTTAACGTTAATTACATTAACGTATGAAACAACGTAATAAAATATAAAGTACTCACAGCGAATTCACTTCACTTATTACATTTTATCTTGCAATGTCGGGTACCAACTGATTGCAAGATGTTGCTTCGACGGTAAACAAAACGCCAATGAGCTAAAGTCGCGCTCAGCGATTTACGAAACTTCCCGAGCCCGACACCGCCAGGTGGCGCCACATAGCCAGACGTGACGTCAATAAAAGTACGAAAACTGGTATGAAATCGACGGAAACGGAAATGCTACTCTCAATATAAAAGCTTCCAGTTACGGTCAATATTTTAATAAGAAATTAAATATCACGTGTATCAAACAGTGAAGGAAAGACATCGTGAGGAAACCTGCATACCTGAGAATTTACTTCATTCTCTGCGTGTGTGAAGTATGCCAATCCGCATTGGCCGCGTGGTGGACTATTGGCCTAACCCCTCTCATTCTGAGAGGAGACTCAGATATGGGTTGATAATGATGATAAATGACATAATTATTAAGTGTGTCAAGTTAACATGTAGGTATCAAAAGAAGACGCCAAATAATATTTCCCACAGCGTTAGTACAGCCCAGAATCATAATCTGCATGCTTTTCTGAGTTTAAAACTGTGAACAGAATGCAGTCTCCATATTATGCACACTCAACTCTCACAGCGCCTGGTCTAATAACAATGCTAAAATAGCTTGCCAGCACTCCTTTGACATTACTGAATTTTGTAATTCACAGCCTGTGAATTACAAAACTTATCCCTTCCACATGGACTTTTGTGCTCTAAGCACAGTGGTGTTCCCAATCTGAATACAAATGTATATAATTGGAAACTTAGTTAACTTATCTTAATAACTATATAAATCATGGCCACGCAAGAATACTGGCTGCATTTCCGCGCTGGACAGCCAGGCTGATCCTTTGCGCAAAAAATGAGCCAGCCCTTCTGTCATCAGTCAGGGCACTGCGACTCCATAGCCCAAGGGTCTACACGGCAAAAAGAACAAAAATGTCTTTTCAGTCAGAGAACCACTTACGGGCTTAAGTTTTTTCTGCTGCGGCTCCCGGTTTTGTCCCTGTCCCTGATATGTCACGGAGCCAATGTTTGTCCCACATTAGGGCTCTCCCCATTTTCCAAGGAATAAGCGTCAAGGCTGCCAGTTAGTTGCCAGTCCACCGAAGCGAAGCGAGGCAAATATTAACCAATAGGATTGCACAAAATCTCCGCTCCTCTTATGGGGTCAGGGACTTGCGAGCTAGTTAAAAATTCATAAAACCGGGAAACGGAGCGGGAAATCACATGCAGGGAAGCAAAGCGGGCAAGTTTCTTTCGAAAGTCACTTCGCTCTGCAGCCTCGCTCCGTTCCGGTGGACAGGCAGCCTTATTCCTGATTACTTGATCAGCGATAATTTGTTTTTTTTGTAATTATTACATAATTTGTATTTTTTGCAGACAGAAGTATATGTAGCGGGTCGCATAGAGTGCGACGCAGACGCAAGGCTCAACTCCAAAAGTGTCGTTCTGCAGGGAACATGGGACGAGTCGCTCAGCTTAGTTGTTCCTGTCGACTTAGACAAGTGAGGAACAGTATTTTAAACATATTCATGTACCTACCTATCTGTACTGAATACATTAAACTAATTAATGTCTCTGTACTGAATACAAACTGCATTGTGGATCTACTGGTTAACCTGTGGCTTTACATCTGGGCTCAAATTCAGGTCATAGCTAAGGAAACCTGGCCCTTTATTGAACCCCTAAAATAGGCTATCACTCATAAAGGCTAAAGTTTGTTAATAGGATTTCTCTGAGGCATAGAGATAGATTAAACCCTGGAAACTTTATTTCCAACTAGCGGACACCCGTGACTTCATCTGCGTGGAATTCAGTTTTTCACAAATCCCTTGGGAACTATGGATTTTTCCGGGATGAAAAGTAAATTATGTGTTAATCCAGAGTAAAATCTATTTCCATTCCAAATTTCAGCCAAATCGTATCAATAGTTACGGCGTTGAAGAGTAACAGACATCCAAACAAACGTCCATAATACAAACTATCGTTGATACTAATATAAACGAAAGTTTGTTTGTACCTTCATGGGCTGTTATCACGCAATGAGATTAAATGCTAATGCTTACCTTGTTATAATATTTTGCCCAACTCTTAATCCTTACAAGATGAAAGACAAGTTGTTGGCTTTGGTTTTATCAGTTAGCAGTGATTGTTATAGATCACCAAACCACATTAAATCAGTGTAGCGAGACTTAGCACCAAATTCGCTTTTATAAAAACTGAGACCTGGCCTATATTCTATAGTAAAGACAGTTGAAAATTTAATCAAGATATTTGGAATATCTAATAAGTTCTTTTCAAATTTTATACGTAAAAAAGTGATGACAAAAAGTGTTTATTATATTGAAATATTGTTGAATTATAAATTCTTTAGTGTGGCACAATACTCGCTGTTCCCCGGGCAAGTGGTAGTGCTGAAGGGCGTGAACCCGCGCGGCGACAAGTTCATCGCGCGGCGAGTGGTCACCGACGCCGCGCGCCCCGCGCCCGCGCCCAACGCTGACTTGATGAACACGCTCAAAGGTTAGAGCATCATCATATAAAACTGATACATATGACGTCACGGATAGCAGCGACCATCATTTAGTGGTAGAGGAAACACCTCGAGCAGGTCCCAGGACTTGTGACCTTGAGTGTAGGTTTAAGGGGGGATGCTTTGAGATTCAAAACAACAACCAAAACACCCTTCCCGAGCGGCCTTTTAAGCCGAGATTCAAGTCTCAGAGATGAGGTCTCTCTACTTCTACTTTTGGAAAACTGATACATATGACGTGACGGGTAGTAGCGACAGTGATTGTGCTATCATTTAGTGGTAGAGGAAACATCTCGAGCAGGTCCCAGGACTTGTGACCTTGGGTGTAGGTTTAAGGGATCCCTTTACTCTCAGGCCTAAACAAACTTACCGAATGGCCCTCTAAGCCGAGGTCCAAATCTCAGAGGAGATGCCCTTACAGAGTCGTTTCGCCCATCTATTTTACTTTTACCTTCGGGCACCACCAGGCGATGTTTCTGCGCTCGCCCAATGTCCCTGATGACGCCGCTGAGTTCCCATTAAGGAGCCTACGACACTGTCAGGATCGGAAAAAAGTCATATAAAAATGGAATTTTAGACCCATACATTTCTATTAACACTTATGGATACTGGTCTTAGGTTTCTAATATCTATTAATGGGAACATGGTACCTACTATAGCACGAGCGAGGCACTGTTATACTATGATACCTACATTTTTATATTCTCTACAAGTTAGCCCATGAAGCCGCTTCCATCTTGCAATCCAAGATGGAAGCGGGCTTAGGTATTGTTAAGAGGATGATGAAAATCCACACTGCATCGTACCGCAACGCTAAGCCGAAACCTTCCACCAGCAAGACCTGGACCAATTAAAAAAACCTCAACCGGCCCAGCCGGGGATCGAACCCAGGACCCCCGTCTTGTTAAACCATTGCGCATACCAATGCGCCACGGAGGCCGTCAGAAAAGCATGAGGTTTTATTGTTGATTGAAGGTACAATCTCAATGGTGATATCAGCGGGCCCCTACACCACATCCACCAACATGGCGTACGAGCCCCTCAAAGACCTGATCTCGTACGTGAGCGCGCACAAGCCGCAGCTGCTGCTCATGACGGGCCCCTTGCTGGACTGCGACCACGCTAAGGTGAAGGACCACTCCATGGCCGAGACGTACAAGGCGTTCTTTGACAAACTCTTGGATAATATAGGAGAGATTGCTACGGCGAGGTAAGGGACACTTATAATACTTCAGTAAGCCTAACACTAGACGAAATGTATCGTGAAGACAACAAAACACATTGTCGACCAATAGCGGCGGCATCGCAACGAAAGAGTTTAATATTTTCGATTTGGTCGCTATTGGTCAACAATAACATGGCTAATATTACTAAAATGCTTTTTGGGTGACGGTAATTAAGATTTTACCCTCTCGTACATAAAAAAAAAACAGTTTTTATAAAAAAAATTTTTAGTCAAATATAGCGTATTTTTTTTACGCTTTGCTGCAATCACGCCTGGTGGTAAGCGATGATACAGTTTATGGTGAAGTGCGTTTGCCTAAAAGATCTTTGTTGATGTTGTTGAAGAATGTTGGCTTCACTCTTGAAAATACCAACATTCTAGGTGGTAAGGAAAGGTAGGTCTTGAAACAGAGGGTAATGTAATTAAATTATTTCCACCACAATAAAAATGCCAAACATTAGGATTGAAAAATATAAATTCACATGTGACTAATTAGCCACTCCCTTGTATTTGTTGATTTTTTTAACCGACGAAAGGAGGAGGTTTCTCAATTCGACCGTATATTTTTTTTGAACTGTTGGACTATCAACTCAGAACTCTCACTTGATTTATATGTATCCCTAAAATTGAGTATAATTGAAAGTCAGGTTCTAATTAAATATCCAAGACAAGGTATTAGGTGTTTATGTATATAATATGTACACGTATATTTTGTGTAGTGTATGTATATAGAGCACTAGCGGGCGCCCGTGACTTCGTCCGCGTGTAATTATTTTTTCACCAATCCCGTGGGAATCATGGATTTTTCCGGGATGAAAAGTAATGTTTTAATCCAGAGTAAAATCTATTTTCATTCCAAATTATAGCCATATCGCCACAAAATTGACAAAGTTCCATACTAATTTTCATCCCCTATTTTTTTCCTTTGAGGGTTGGAATTGGTCAAAATCCTTTCTTAGCGGATGCCTACGTCATAACATCTACCTGCATGCCAAATTTCAGCCCGATCCGTCCAGTGATTTGGACTGTGCGTTGATAGATCACTATGTCAGTCAGTCACCTTTGAGATTTATGTATTTAGATGTAGCTTATCTTTACGATGAACAGATGAAATTTCTTCATAAATATTGTAAGATCTTGTATTATTTTTCAGCCCCTTCACCAAAATATACATAGTGTCGAGTCAAAAGGACGCGTTCCACGTGAACATCTACCCCACACCCGCATACAGCAGCCGCAAGAGACACCCCAACATACACTTCGTACCGGACCCCTGCACTCTGAACGTCGACGGCGTGCTCGTGGGCATCACTAGCACTGACGTCCTCATGCACATAAGCCAAGAGGAGATTTCGCTGTAAGTTTAATCATTCATCATAGCTCGAAGAGCCGATTGATGTTGGGGTCCCAAGGTGCTGACGACAAAGCGAGTCGCAGGGATTCGCAGGATGCAGGTGGCTCAGTATCGTGATGTTTGCAAGTCCCTACAAAAGGCCTATGTCCTGCAGTGGACGTCCATTGATGGTCGATGATGGTGATGATAATGATCATCATCATTATTAACAGCCAATGGACGTGACCTGCTGCATAGTACCTCTTGCATGGACTTCCAAACGCAATCGTCTCATCACTAGCACTGATGTCCTCATGTACATAAGTCAAGAGGACATTTCGCTGTAAGTTTACTTCATTCATCATAGTTCGAAAAGCCGAGCCGAAGCACAAAGGTCTAGCCGTGAAAAGGTAACGGACAGACAGACAGACTCACTTTAGCATTTATTAATATCAGGTATGGATATTAATTTTACTGTCCCCATACCAAACAGTGAAGTTACAATTTCCAGTGGCATGGGCGGTGATAAGCTGGCGCGTCTAGCTGGTCACATCCTGGCGCAGCAATGCTACTACCCGCTGTGGCCCGCTGCGGCGCCGGTGGACGCGGCGCTGTGGGCGGCGCACGCGCAGCTGCCCGCCACGCCGCACATCCTCGTGCTGCCTTCCAACTTGCGATACTTCGTCAAGGTATCGTATCTCCAGATACTTTGTCTAATTATCGTCGCCGCAAATCTGACCCTGTAAATTCCTGTAGCTCCAAAAGTAATGATCGCAAATACCCTGTTACTTTTACAAAATTGCTTTACTATTAGCATACTCCTAATTTATATTCAATTTAAAAAACTGTCATTGTCCCTATTATTATTACAGGAAGTGAATGGCTGTGTGGTGGTGAACCCGGAGCACTTGACAAAAGGCGCCGGCGGAGGGACGTTCGCCCGCGTACTGGTGGAGCCTACCAACGACGCTATCAACGTAGCGGCGCAAATTGTACGCATTTAATAAACAAACAATAACTATGATAAACGTTTATTGATATAAAAGCTTTAATTAAAATTCGTTACAAAATATACCTGTTTTTTTAATTTTTAAACACCATTTTCTTACAATTACATCATACGTTATAACATTTAATATACGTACTAACAGTACATTAACATAGTTGTAATCAATGATTATTTTATACATATGTGATTATGACTATGGGCCTCATAAGAAGGCTCAGAGTCACACAGCGGGCGACGGAACGAGCTATGTTAGAAGTATCTCTGCGTGATCGAATCAGAAATAAGGAGATCTGCAGAAGAACCAAAGTCACCGACATAACTCAACGAGTCGCGAAGCTGAAGTGGCAATGGGCGGGGCATATAGTTCGACGATCCGATGGACGTTGGGGTCCCAAGGTGCTGGAATGGCGACCACGCACTAGAAAGCGCAGTGTTGGGAGACTCCCCACCAGGTGGACTGACGACATCAAGCGAGTCGCAGGGATTCGCTGGATGCAGGCGGCTCAGTATCGTGACGTTTGGAAGTCCCTACAAAAGGCCTATGTCCTGCAGTGGACGTCCATCGGCTGATATGATGATAATGATGATGAATATAATATGTTACGTGCCTACAAATTCACCGCATAAAGTGATCCGAATCATCCAGCGAATACCTGCGATTCGCTGGTCGTCAGTTCACCTGGTGGGTGTCGACCAACACTGCGCTTTCTAGTGCAGGGTCGCCTTTCCAGCATCTTGGGACCCCAACGTCCATCGGCTCTTCTAAGAAGTGCTCCGATCATTGCCACTTCAGCGACACGTTGAGCTATGTAACTCAACTAGTAGCTTTGGTTCTTCTGCGGATCTCCTCATTTCTGATTCGATCACTCAGAGATACTCTCAGTATAGCTCGCTCCATCGCCCGCTGCGTGACTTTTATGAGAAGGCAGGAAATGTACAGAATTGGATTTGCTATAGTTTTATTATAAGTATAGATATAATGTATATATATCACCCATGCACACACATCTATACTAATATTATAAAGAGGTAAAGTTTGTAAGTTTGTAACATTCTTTAAATACATATTGTTATACGCAATAGAGAAGAATTTTAAATTTTTAAAAATACACACAAATTGCAGAACAGTTTGGGAATGGAACCAATCTCTCTGGGTAGCGCGCCTTTATCACTTCATGTCATTTTATCAACAAAATGAGTTTATAAACAAGAGGTTACAAACACCTTTTAATAATCTCGTTATTGATACAAGTTGGGAGGAGGGGTAGTTTATCAAAAGTTGTTACTAACCAGATGTTTTTATTTACTGTTGATTAATTTATAAGTTATACAACTTAACAACCCCAATGTTCTACAAACTGCGTGGTACACTTAGACCATTAATAACTGGTCTAAGGTGGTACATTATCTCGTTCCGAAGCTCATATATTTTTATTTCCTGCGTTAACTCAGCTACCAGAATCAGGATTTTTCGTAAATAAAAACTCACGAAAAATTAACTTGATATAATCAGTTGTACAAAATGTTCTACGGATCCCGGCCTATCACATCTTAAAAACATAAGTGTGTACCTACTATATTGTAAGTAACCAAGGCAAACCGTGTAAGGTCCTCGTCCGCATAGTCTCTGTCGTCACTATCCCGTACTGCGCGGTTGAGGACTTTGTAGATACAGTACGTAACACAATTTATAACATAATCCTTATCCGTCATTTAAGGTTAAATTATAATAACAATTGGACCCAAGTCAAATTCAATAATTGATATTTTTTTTTGATATTTTCTTTATTAATAGGTATTTTTTTAAAAAACATTTTATCTATAAAAATTAAATTCACAACATAAAGTTTACATATTGGCTATCTGTGCATCAAGACCATAATAGAAAATAGTCTTTACTCCGGGCTAGAATGAAGAATGGGAAGAATCTTTTAACCTTCCCAGTATTATATATTATTTTTTGCACTATTTTATAATTTTTATGTAATATGTATACTGGGTGTTTTACCTTTATTAAAAATCATTATTATTATTATTATAAACTTTAAGCCACATAAATGCGGTCGTTCTTAGCGATGACTCCGCCGGGCGCAGATCGCAGCGCCATCTGCAGGCCCATCCTCGGCGCGGTCCCCGCAGAGCGCCGCGCGGCCGGGTCGTCTGATTGACGGTAGCTGTGAAAATTTATTTATATTAAAAAAACACGCTTTCATCCGATTGTAGGCAAGTCTATGTCCTTGTCCAGAAGGAGCAAATTCGTCGCGAATCGTATCGCGCGTTGTCGATGTACTAGACATCAATACATCGCGTCCACAAGCATCGCGCGAATTCGAAATACGCGCGTAAATTGCGTGCACTAGGCCAGACTCTCGCGCGAGTCGAGATACTAGGGACGCCTTGTAGCGTCCAGTTAACGCGCGAACTCTAGAGCGAGTGCGCGTTCAACTCCATGTTTTATACTGAGTTCCTCCCCAAATGTTCGCGCGTAATACACGCCTTGTAGACGCAACGGTCGCGCGAGAGAATCGCGGCTAATTTGCCCTTTCTGGACTGAGCCTAAAGACAATAGTTTATGTCACCGTCATGTTGTGAGGGCCATTGTAGCTAGAGTGATTTTTCTGCCTGCAATGAGGCGAAGCTGAATTACACAATAGACAGCACGAGTGCTACAATGGCTAATTACGTGCAATGGCGTACAATACTTTTTCTACCAACTTGATAAAAAAGAATATAAAATTGGCGTGGCCTCTAAGATTTAGTCTATTTTATCTTTGGACGCCGGAATTTTTGTAGCCAATCAATAGAACTATTTAAAAATTAAGATAAATTATTGTGGCACGGTTTACCTGTATGGCAATGAACATTACCATTTGAGGTTTTATATTGAGTAGATTACGAAATGGGAAGGAAAACATACATATAACGTACCGCACTTTTACTTACAGGTCAAACACAAATCTCATATGTGTTTCATCTGTAATGTATGTAAGTATGTGTAGGTATTCGTCTTGAAAATTCGCGATTCACTTAATTTATAGACAAAAAATATATAAATCATTTGTTTTCAATAGGTACTCTCAATTGGCATAAAAGGCCTTTCAAGGCGTATACTAAAATTATATGTATAGGTAACAATTCAATATAAAAAAATAGAAAACAAAATACTAACGTCTTTAAAGTTTCCAATGGCTCCTGTTTCTCATGACGCACACCAGTTTCAGGGTCGATCGTGGTCAAGATGCATCTGTAAACAAATATTTCTTATCTACGTAAAACGACGACGACTTTAATACAAAATGCAAATACTTATACCTATATATTAATGTGTGGCCTTCGATTCTCTTTCTACAATCGCAATCACTTCGAAAATCATAAAATGTATGAGAATGACATTCGCTATCGACAGGTCACGTGATCAAGTTTTAGATCAGATCTGCCATTCCCTTATATTTTTTTAGTTTACGAAGCGTTAGCGTTTGTAGAAAGAGAATAGACGTGTCACATAACTACAGACTGGACTCCCTCTTTATAGAAGAGGGTATGTAGAGTTTAGACCCACCTGAAGCAAGGTTTGATGATCTCAAAGATGTTGTCTCCAATCTTGACAAACTTCCAGTAGTCTTCGTCATAGGCCTTCGCCCCGGCCAGCACGAAGTTCGGGCGGAAGTTCTGCGGTCGCACCCGGCAGTCGCTCACTCGATGGTCGAGGTCCTCCACGGACGCCTCGTTTATTAGATTGTAGGGCACCTCGTCTGGCAATGCACCCTGTGGAATATTTTTTATTGTTAGCTATACGAGCAAATGCAGTTAAGTATATTTTTTATTAAACTGTTATAATTAGCTTGCAAAGTTTGTAAGGGTCAAATTTACCTCTTCCTTCCTTTTGAATGATTGATTTCCTATTTGTTATCAATCATTCTTTCTAACGACATTACAATTTAATATATTTAGTGTAATTCATGATGTTCGCCGCTACATTAATTTATTTGATACCCATATATAAAGCTGTGATTATCTAAATATGGGTATCAAATTAAAGATGAAAAACTGTCAACAAAATGACGAACTTTTTACGATTACTTGAGCAGTTAGATTGCAACAAATTGTCAACCTTGAATAATGAACCTAAATGAGTAGAGCAAAATGAAAATATTACTTGGGTATATAATAAAAACTAAAAACCTATACCTTTGGAAACACTGTTTCGATACGTGAATATGTTAAAATATATATATTAATTTATTGTAAACTATCGGACGCCCACGACTTCGTCCGCCCTTATACCTCTTTAATAAAATAGTAGTTTAATACAGTATACTATCGCTGTAAAAATGGAGTAACTTCTCCCGTTTTTCCAACATTTACCTTCACTGCTCTGCTCCTATTGATTGTAGCGTGATGAATAGTATACTATAACCTGCCCAGGAGTATGAAGAATAATTGTACTAAATTTCGTTAAAATCCGTCGAGTAGATTTTGTTTCTATAACGAACATACAGACAAACAGACAGACAAAAATTTTACTGATTGTATTTTTGGCATCAGTATCGATCACTAACCACCCCCTAATAGTTGTTTTGGAAATATATTTCACGTACAGAATAGACCTCTCTTTTTTTAACAGATTTATTATAAGTATAGATTAATTTAAAAGCTTACCGTATCGTCCTTCGTGAACTTATAAATTTCGTTAGTACTAGGCCTCAGAGCGCGACTCTGAGAGCTGGCGTAGTATACAAGTCTGAAACTTGTCGCTGTGCGATCCAACAACCTGAGGACACGTCGATAAACAAGCATTGTACAAATCGGTATAATTAAGTTTAACCTACTAAACTATAAACTAAACTTATTAAATCTAACATGAATCGTCATCAACCCATATTCGGCTCACTGCTGAGCTCGAGTCTCCTCTCAGAATGAGAGGGGTTAGGCCAATAGTCCACCACGCTAGCCCAATGCGGATTGGCAGACTTCACACACGCAGAGAATTAAGATAATTCTCTGGTATGCAGGTTTCCTCACGATGTTTTCCTTCACCGATTGAGACACGTGATATTTAATTTCTTAAAATGCATACAACTGAAAAGTTGGAGGTGCATGCCCCGAACCGGATTCGAACCCACACCCTCCGGAATTGGAGGCAGAGGTCATATCCACTATCACTGCTCATGAATATTTCAACGAAATAAAGTAAATACCTACCAGTTTTTTGTTAAAATAGAGTTATTAGATACTTCCTATTACAACTACTATACTAATGTAACTTTACGTAAAATGAGGATAATGGAGAATGTTCACTATTTTCAAATGTAAGCTTTCTGTATTGTCAGTTGATAATAAAAAAAATCTCGCGAAAGAAGTATTTCGATACGTTAATTAATTCTCGTAGATATTGAATTTTAAAGTAACATTCTCCATTATGTAATTTCGATGTAAAAACAAAGTTAGATGATAGTAAAAATGATAATACGATGTATAACGATGTAGTGACTGATTATTTTAATGGTACACTGAGATACATAATTAACCCTGCTGACCTAGTAGTAGTCCATTAAAATAGGCGCATAGCATCAGGCGGTGGCGCATGAAACAGCGGTGTTACGTGCTCATTAGTTCCTATGCTGATTGTGTAAGTAGGACGATCTACTATGATAAGAGCTGTCTATTTAACGATTGCTCCAAATGTTAATAATCAACTCGGCTAGGCAGGCTCACAGTTTCCACTATGAATCTTTTCATTATTATCATCATTAACAACCCATATTCGGCTCACTGTTGAACACGAGTCTCCTCTCAGAATGAGAGGGGTTAGGCCTTAATCCACCACGCTGGCCCGCGTAGAGAATTAAGATAATTTTCAGGTATGCAGGTTTCCTCACGACGCTTTTCTTTCACCGTTTGAGACACATGAAATATCATGTGTCTTAAAAGATGAAGGTGCTTGCCCCGGACCGGATTCGAATATTATATTGTACTAGCGGACGCCCGCGACTTCGTCCGCGTAAATTTCGATGTCAACTTTACTACTACCCCTACCCTACCCTACCCCTACCCTACCCCTTTTTTTTTTTTTTTTTTTTTTTTTTTTTCGTGGGGAAATCCTCATGGATACCTCCGCGCCACGGGGAGGCGAGGAGGTTATGTCGGACTCTTACCGACTAAAACCCCACGGTGTTCCATCTTTCCGCCATGAGATTGGGCCACGGGTACTTCGACTCTTCCGCGACCCAGTCAGCGTCATCTCAAGGAGAATCTTCACTTAGAGACCCACGAGTCTCTTTACGCTATAAAATCGCCGGAGTACCCAGCACGTTATTTATCTTGAGGACAAGTGCTCCGTCGGACGATAGGCTCCCCGTGTCTATCGCCCGGAGATCCTCATCAGGGGGGCAGGCGTCGTTCGTAAGCTCGCTGCCTGCGTCCTGGTCTTCTGCGGCGTATTGTTTGAGACTCTGGGTCATCTTCTCTAGCCCGCTCTGCCATTTCCTTCTGTGATATAACAACCTCACAGAAATTGACCACTGCTTCCCATGAGCTCTCGCTGTCAGCCATGGCATTGACGACGGCTGGCAAAGAGAGATCCTGGCCTACTACGGCAGATAAATCCACCCGTTGAGCTGCCCATCTTGAGCACTCAGCCAGTGTGTGTTGCGCAGTATCGGAAACACAGCCGCATTCGTGACACACTTCGGTGGGTTCACGACCAGCCACCCTACACAGGTACCTTCCGAAGCAGCCATGCCCCGAAAGGATCTGTGTAAGGTGGAAGGTGAGCTGTCCGTGCTTTCTATTGACCCATTTGTCAAGGATCGGCCGAATGGCTTCGATCGTTCTATGACCTGCACCAGGCATCTCAAGTCTCTCTCTCCAGTGGTAGAGGAGTTCCGACTGAGCTAATCGTCGCCATCTGCCAAGCAACTCTGGAAGGATATCATGGCCTCGGGATTTTTCTGCCACCTTCCTCCAATATACACTCGACAATAGTTTCGCGTCCAAGTCCCATGGTGGAGTTCCGGCCAGGACACAAGCAGCTTCGCAAGATATAGTACGATACCCCCTTGCCAGTCTTACCGCCATGATCCTTTGTGGTCTACGCAAAAAAGGTCTATTTCGGACTGTGAGAGCGTTTGCCCAAATTGGAGCTCCATACATGGCCATTGATCGAATAACGCCTGTGTAAAGGCGGCGACACCCAGAATTAGGACCACCAATGTTTGGGAGCAGTCTACTTAGAGCCCCAGCAGCTCTAATAAGCTTAGGAGCCAGACGCCGGAAATGCTCATCGAATTTCCATCTACTATCCAGAATAAGTCCCAGGTATTTCATCGTTGATTCAATAGTGATGGAAATTCCCCCAACTACTAGCGTCGCTCCAGCCGGAGGTGCCATCCTCGGCCCGTGAAAACACAGAGCCTCAGATTTGTTAAGGGCAACTTCTAGTCCTAGCCGTCGGATCTGCGCTACTGTTTGGGCTACTCCTTCAGTAACCAGAACACGCGCCTCAGCAAAGGTACCACCTCGAGCCGTAATTAGGGTATCGTCTGCGTAGCAGGTCACTTGGACACCTGGAATATTAGCACCCCGCAGTACCCAGTCGTACCCAATGTTCCACAGGAGTGGACCGAGGACCGACCCCTGTGGGACACCACACGTCATTTCTCTCCTGGCCCACTCCCTTCGCGTAGGATACTTCACGTATCTATCTGATAGGTAGTTATGAACAATTTGTCGCAGGTAACAAGGCAGTTCGTGAAACCTCAGTGCCTCCTTTATACAACTCCATGGCAGAGAGTTAAAAGCGTTGGCTATATCTAGAGATACCGCCAACAGAACCTCGCCATGAGACACTGCATCGTCCGCAAGAGCCCTTACCCGAGCGATAGCATCTATTGCGGATCTGCCCCGACGAAAACCGAACTGGTTATCACTTAGGTTTGGTCCCGTTTCTTCCAAGTGCAGGACTATGCGATCTGCTAGAATACGCTCAAAGAGCTTGCTTACATCGTCCAACAAAACTATGGGCCTATATGCAGACGGAGATTCGGCTGGTCTTCCCTCTTTACGTACCAGGACTAACTTTCCAGTTTTCCAAACTCTTGGAAATCTGCCCTGTGCTAAGCACTCACTGAATAATGACCTGACTCGGGGTTCTAACGGACCCATAGCCAACACCCAAGCGTGGGCAGGAATACCATCAGGGCCAGGAGCAGGTTTCTTTGTCCTCAACCGAACCATCGCCGCTCGTAGCTCTTCTTCCCCTACTTCATAAACACCCACATCAGATGCATCACTGTCTGGTAAGGAGGATCCCATGTGAAAATGGTTTTCTACACTGAGCGGGAAAAGAGTATGCACAACTGACTGTAACAGCTGAGGCTCTAGAGTCTGCGTTAATGGTGGGGCTCGAGGCTTGAGCTTGCACCTAACCATTTTATATGGCCTTCCCCATGGGTCACCATTGAGGCTCTCTAGCATTTCATCTTCAGCCAGATCCTTTGCTGTCTTTATGGCTACCTGTAACGAAGTAACAGCTTCCCTATAGATTATATAGAGGCGCTCTTCTTCTGGTTCATTCCTCAAACGCCGCCTCCGTTGCCTGGTGTATTGACGTCTTGCTGCAACACATAAAATGCGTAGTTGCGCTATATCCTCGGACCACCAGTATACCGAACTCTTCGAGGACAGTCGTCTCGCCCGAGGCATTGCTGCGTCGCATACATTCTTCATAGATTCACCAAGGCCGATTGCTTCCTCATCCACATTTATGATAGTTTCTGACCCTGAAACCCACGCCTGAACAAGAGCTGCCTCAATCAAGATGTCCCGATCTAAACGCTTTAGCGACCATCGGGGGCTGTCACCTTGGTTGGTTATCCTACTTAAGTCGCTCGATACAGACGTTTGTTGACGTATATTATAACGTATGTATCGATGTTCTGACAGTGTTTCCTCATTCACTATCACTTCCCAACCATAAACTTGGCGTGTCAATGCGGGATTGGCAAAAGTGAGGTCCACAATGGAGCCGCCTTGTCGCCGCACGCATGTGTTTACAGATCCTCGATTGAGAACTGTCAGGCCCGTCACGACCGCCCACTCCTCGAGTGCTTCTCCTCGTGCATCAGTCCTTGGAGATCCCCACGCCCTAGATTTGGCGTTAAAATCCCCAGCGACGAGCATCCGATTTGAGTGACTCTGGCCAATAAAGGCCCCCAGTTCTAACAGGAACTGTTCAAATTCAGCCAGGCAGCGATTTGGCGAAAAATACACGCCGACTACTGTTATGTCGCCCAACATTGCAGACACATAACCTCTACCTCTCACTGGATGCTCAAAGGTTGGGGAACCGATTGAGGTTTGTGTCACCAGAGCCGCCAAACCATCTAGGTCACCAATCCAGTTGCCCCTGGCAGGAACAAAATAGGGCTCAGCAATCACAGCAAGGTGAATCGATCGTTCCGCCATACTCTGAATCAATAGATCCTGAGATCTGGCGCAGTGATTGATATTCGCCTGCAAGACTTGTAAAGTCATGTTAGTCTTCAGCCATTCTATTCCCACCATCGCCCAGAGACTCACCTGTATTCACAGATGGACAATCAGTCTGCACGGTACGCTGAGGTCGTACCCAGGCCTTTTTGCTTTTCTTTCCGTTTTGACATAGCCCGCTCCCAAGCTTATGATTTGCGGGCCCTCCTGCTGCTGCGCAAAGAGAGCAGTTCGAGTTGCTCGAGCAGTCCGCTGCCTTATGGCCAGGTTGACCGCAGTTGTAACATTCACTACTGCGGTCAATTTCGGCTGTACACATAGGGCGAACATGTCCAGTCTCTAGACAACGGAAGCACCGGAGAGGTCTTTGCTCGAGCAATCGAACATTGGCCGATACCCACCCTACCAGTAACCGGCCTTCTTCCATCTTCTTAGCTGCAGCAACAGGACATCTGATCAAAACTGAGCCTGTGCTCTTAGGGGTCCACTGGATTTTTCCTACTTTCACTGCCTCGATTGGGCATTCGCCTTTTACTGAAACAGCAGCAGCAATTTCAGATTCATTTACAGAATCGTCTAACCCAGTGAATCTAAGATTTACACACTTTTCGGGCCTGGTCACCCTCACAATTTCGTCAGGTAAGATCTGTCTGAGGCTTTGGGCTAAAGTGTCGGCCTGCTTTCCACCAGATTCGCCAGGAAGCTCCAATATACGGGCGCCAGTGGCAGCTCGACGGAACCTCAAAGCCGATATACCTATACTGGAGAGATCGATTTTAGATTTCGCCTCAGACAGTATACTGGCGTAGGTAACAGCTTTATCAGTAGCTCCAGGCTGTAAAGTTATAACCACAGCCGCTGACCGTGCTAACCGCAGTTTCTTTACAGAAGGTTTGGAAGAGTTTGCTCTGGTTTTGGACTTTTTGCCACTCTTTCCAACCTTTGTCCATTCCTCTTCATTTTGCGTTGAGCCCGAAGGCTGCGGGGCACTCTCACTTTTGTCCACGGGTTTTGTCCCTGTACCTGTCTTTCGCACTTTGCCCTTCTTGGTTTTAGGGGCTGTAGCTTCTTCTCTTGGCTCCGGCCTTGTCTGCGGAGCACCAGAAGTGGAAGCAGACGCATCATTTGCACTGGTTCGTCGATCCGTAGACAATGGGGGACGAATCCTTTCCTCTGGTGGGAGACTCTGCTCCAGCGAATGTATACGTGCATCTATCATGGTGCCAACTTGGATCATGATGGACCGTGCTAGCTCATCTACAGCTTGAGAATCAAACGTTGATGAGGGCGCCGGTTCTTTAGTTTGTTCAGGGGCAGAGGTTTGGGTTGATGGAGTATAACAACTATTCGTTCTCCGCACCTCCATTCGCAGCTCTGCCATGTCCTTCCTAATTTGTTTTAACTCTTTTCGGAGTGCGGCGTTTTCTAGCTGAAGCCTTGTTACTTCCTCACTCGACATTTTGTCTTTTAGGGCTTCTACCGTTTCTTTTATTGAAGCCCCCGCGTCTTTAAGTGCCTTCTGAAAGGTGCCCTTCAAATTTTTGGATTTGGTAGCTACCTTTACGATAATATTTATATCGTCTTCCACCCGTTTCATGAGGGCCTCATTATCAGCAACGGTAGGAAGCCCTATAGTAGAACGTGCCATTCTCGCGGCACGTGCTAGCTCCTGAATGTGTTCCTCTCCGTCATCAGTAGCTCGTACTGGTTTGAGAAACATTTCTTTTTTAGTGCAGGGGCCCTTTTTTCGAGAAGAAATATTCTGGCTCGCCACCTCTTCCGCCTCGCTTGTAGACTCTCCACCATTGGAGAGGCGCCGTCTTTTGACAGATGACGACTGTTTAATTGCAGGACGGACGCTACTTCTGTCTGAGTCAGAAGCACATGATGTTGCGTCCATTCTGTTTTCTACTAAATCCTCCACTACATTTATACCTCTCTCCAACTCCATACTCAAACTTTCTCCCCTCTGCGCGTTTCCTGTTCTCTCTACCTCCCTCATTCTTTCTAACCTAGCCTCTATGCGTCTGTTGGCCCCCCCGTATACGCTGGGGCCGATGCGACGGCTATCCGACGCACCAAGGGATTCCCCCCGAAGGGGACCCTCCCGGGTAGATTTATGTTCAGATCGCATTTTCATATTTATTTTTTAAGTTAAACCCCTACCCCCCGGATACCCTAGCGACTGAACTCCCAACAGCCTCATCCTATCAGCGGGCATCAAACCTTAGGATTGGGAGCGCCCTAAAGACTGTATCCCCAACAGCCACACATCCCCTCGGCGGGCGCTTAACCTTGGGATTGGGTTTTAACACCCGGTGACCCGGTACTCTCCCCTTGTTTTACAACCCGGACGCTCCATAGTCTACTCTGATTAGCAGAGCAGTACCAGGAGCATCCAGGTGACACGCAGAAGCGCCGAAGTACCCTCCCCCCTTTGCTAGTATGGTTCACGCCGGGTTACCCCGATACCTCTCCTATGGAGAGGCTTTCCCCTATCCACCACCCAGGGGACGCACCCGATGGAGGACTAGCAACCCCACACGGGACCCCTACCCTACCCCTACCCCAACCCTACCCAACCCCTACATCTACCCTACCCTTACCCTACCCTACCCTACCCTACCCTTACCCCCACCCTACCCCTACCCTACCCCAAACCTACTCGTACCCTACCCCTACGTTACCTACACCCTACCCCCATCCTACCCCTACCCTCCCCGTACCCTGTCCCTTTCCTTCCCCTATCCCACCCGTACCCCTATCTCACGCCTATCCTACCCCTACCCTACCACTTCCCTACTCTACCCGTACCTCTACCCTACCACTACCCTACCTCTACCCCTACCCTACCACTACCCTACCTCTACCCCTACCCTACCACTACCCTAAACCCGGCCCTAAACCTACCCTACCCCTACGCTTCCCTACCCGTATCCTACCCTACCCTGTAACTTCTCTATCTTACTCCTACCCTTAGCAAAATCGGTCCAGTCCTTCGAGAGTGGTGGTATGACCAAGAGAAATAGAGACTTCTAAGCTAATAATATAAAGAGGTAAAGTTCGTGTGGTTGTAGGAGGTAATCTCTGGATCTACTGGACCGATTTGGAAAATTGTTTTACCAATAGAAAGCTATGTTATTTGCGAGTGTCATAGTCTATGTTTGTTTCCCATATTCACACGGGAACGGGAACTACGTAAATGAAAGCGCCGGGCGTCATATAGCGGAATTTCTGCGTCTTTTAGAAATTTTGTATTATCTCCGAAACTATTTAAGTAATTAACATACTGTAAAGGGCAAATCTTATCTCCATAATATCCTTGTGATTATTAAATAATTTATTTTAATAAGGATTAAAGTTTAGTTGTATAAATAATGACGTAAACCTAAGTATATAAAATTAATAATTTTTAAAACACAAAAGGTACTATATTTGCTAATATATAGAAGATAGATATATGGTGTCGCGGACTTTTTTGTAGAACTTTTAAAGATACATAAAGCCTCCATACATTAATTTCAATTTTACACAATAGTTAAGGCAGCGCATGCGAATAAGTCTGTTTAAGAGGATTTTCAGTCCGACCTGTATGACAAAAATTGTGATAACTCGGCTAATATATATGATACCAATATAAAATATAGCCTATAGCACTCCCCGATAATTTAGCATTCTACTGGTGAAAGAATTTTCAAAATCAGACCAGTAGTTCCGAAGATTACCCCATTTAAAAAATGTGACAAACTTACAAACTTTACCTCTTTATAATATTAGTATAGAAGTATAGATTAATTTGGAATCCAATAAAATTTAAATAAATTATCTATTAAAATAAATATTAAGGAATTATGAACATATTTTCATGTTGTACCTTTACCTATTTTTTCGATTCCGTAGAGTTGTTCATACTATAATGTATTCTGTGGCTGTGTTTTAAACACAAAAATGTTTGCGGAACACTAACCTAGAAAACCATTCGCTCGCCTCCCATCCGCAGTCGTACACCGGCACCTGAACTCCCCAAACTACCGCCGGTTTAGGCTTTTGCGTATTTGTTACCTGGAAATATGTATGTACATATTATACGAGTAGGTAAAGATTTTATACTATTAGATATGTCACGAGCGCGTCAAAACTGAGGCGAACAAAGGTGGCTAACTGTATTTATTTTATTTAGTCGCAACGAAAGTTATTTAAACAATTAATACCTAAATATTATCTCAGTATCATTTCGAGCTGTGTATTTGGCCCCTGTAGCCAAGTGGCACGTCGATTCCCTGTCTACGATCGAAAACGCTTCGAAAACTAGAAAAATAAAATGTATGGGAATGACAGATTTTGATCACGTGACCTGTCGACAGCAAATGTCATTCTTATACATTTTTCCAATTTTTGAAGCCTTTGAAATCGTAGAAAGAGAATCGACGGCCATTTGGCCACAAGGGCAGGAAATGTATAAATGGTATATACATAAATATATAATGTAAGCAAACTCAAAATTGTGCATATTGTGTGCGCTGGGTAAATTCGGATCACGTGTTGCAGTGTATTTGTAGGCACGAAACATATCTAATAGTTTAAAATCTTTGCGAGTAGGTAGGTAATTAAAACAAATCTTTGAAAATAAAATTCATTTCCTACTAGAATAAGTCCTGTCATTACTGTTTCGCGGTCATAGGGATCTGTTATAAAAGCTATTACTCAAAATGTTGACTTTACCATGTTCTAGTAGACGTAAGTCAGCCAAGTTGACACTGGCCGACTCCATAAAAGGGTGTTTCTGGGTGAGTGTGGAACTGGGGTAGGGTGTCGTGTGTAACTCAGTCTACACGACAACTCTACAAACAATGACATAAAACGGACTTACGTTAGCTTACTTGACGCCGGCAGACTCCATGTGAGGGTGAATTAAAACCGCTTATGCGCAACATAAGTACTTTATGTTCTGTGATTAAAACAGACTTACGTTACAAGTTGACGTTGACCGACTGCATGTGAAGGTGAGTATTCAGGGTGAGTATGGGATTGGAATAGGGTGATATGCATATCTCAGGCTGCACTATGAGCAATGTAATAAAACGAAAGTATTGGACTGGGTCAGGGTAACAGGTGTATCTCGGGTTGCTCTAAGTGAATCAAAACGGACTAAGGTACTTTTAAATACATAATATGTTGCTTCAGTCAAATTGATGCTGACCGCCTCAATGTAAGGTAAGGGTGAGTATTATACTGGGGTACGGTGGCGTGCTTATATCAACCTACAATAAGAACAGAGAAGTAAAACGTACTAACTTCAGCCAAGTTGACGCTGACCGGCTCCATTTGAGGGTGGTTCAGGGTGAGTATGGGACTGGGATTGGTTGACGTAAGTATCTCGGGCTGCACTAACAACATCTCAGGGTAAGCCCGTGCCGTGATAAAGTTATTCTTCTCATCTACTACCATTAGTATACTGAAATTAATTTACTCGATATTAGTACTTAATCGACTTTTTAGTATTTATATAAATTCAATCAATTTTTGTAAGTTTGACAACCACTTACAGGCGTGCGCTACATAGATGCAATAAATTAAAAAAAAAACCAAGCCCGTTGAATTGACATCATTATCAATGTCAACCCATAATCGGCTCACTGTTGAGCTCGAGTCTTCTCTCGGAATGAGAGGGGTTAGGCCAAATATACTACTCCTAATCCAATGCGGATTGGCAGACTTCACACACAAAGAGAATTAAATTATCAATTCAGCTATGTAGGTTTCCTCACTATGTTTTCCTTCACCATTTGAGACATGTGATATTTAATTTCATAAAATGCATATAACAGAAATGTTGTAGGTACATGTCACGGACAGAATTCGAACCTATACCCTCCGGAATCGAAGGCAGAGGGTAAAAATGCACTGCATGCCTATTTACAAACCTGTATTGGGTATACCCAATTTTTACCCTGTTTCAAAACCTAGTGCACGTCACTTTAACCTACTTTAACCTTGTACTATGTATTCGGTGGATTAGCCACAACCGCATGTTTAACTTCTAGAAGATTGCAACCGTTCCAAAATCATCAAAAAAAAAAACAATAGGTATTTTCTATTTATCTTCGCTCAATACATACCGGTCGCGCATCCAACCATCCTTCAAGCCAAGCGTAGTGACCACAGCTTGGTTCAATATGATGGGAGCGCAGGATTTGATCGGATACGCGTACAGGTCCTTCAGGTGGCCCACTTCCGTCCACTCGGTGGGCAACTTCGGCTTCTGCGACTTCTTGTACAAGTGGTAAGCGCAATACGCGCCCCCCACAGCACCCGCCGTCACTACCGCGGCAGTCACGTACGTACTTGTGCCTACTGAAAAAAAAAACTGAATGCTGCAGCCATTCAATGCTCCTCGCGCTGTCGCAATGTCATCCTCCGTGACGGCCTCGTTTTGACGGCCTCCGTGGCGCAATGGTATGCGCGGTGGATTTACAAAACGGAGGTCCTGGGTTCGATCCCCAGCTGGGCAGATTGAGATTGAGATTTTGGTCCAGGTCTGGCTGGTGGGCTTCAGCCGTGGCTAGTTACCACCCTACCGGCAAAAACGTACCGCCAAGCGAGTTAGCGTTCTTTTTTTTTTTATTAGCATTTTGACAAGTTAGCCCTTGACTACAATCTTACCGGATGGTAAGTGATGATGCAGTCTAAGATGGAAGCGGGCTAACTTGTTAGGAGGAAGATGAAAATCCACACTCCTTTCGGTTTCTACACGACATCGTACCGGAACCGGAACCGAAAGGAGTGTGGATTTTCATCTTCCTCCTAACAAGTTAGCCCGCTTCCATCTTAGACTGCATCATCACTTACCATCCGGTGAGATTGTAGTCAAGGGCTAACTTGTCAAGAATATATAAAAAAAAACCTGTTATGTCTGCTCATTACACACTGCTCTACTCGTGCAAATAATCGCTACACCGTGTCCTATGTTCACACCTTCGTTCGCACCGACAAAATAGGGAGCGGTGGGCAGGAAGAGCGGCATGAATGCGGCAGGACGAGTAACACGACGTCTCTGCTAACTTTCCTCGCTACTTTCCACACTGCGAAAGTGTGTGGCGGGCGGATTACAGAATACGCGTGCCACAAAAAGTCTAATGCTCGCAACACGGTCTAGTTTATTAAGTCTATAGAACAGACAAACAAGAAGAAACGGATGTTTTAAAGTCTGTTTTTCAAAAATCCCACGGAAACCATTAATTTCCCGGGACAAAAGGTATTGAGAGTAGTATCATCATCATCATCATCATCATCATCATCATCATCATCATCATCATCACCATCATCATCATCATCATTAGCCTATTTTAACGGCCCACTAGATAGCCAGGGCCTGTAGCCAAGCGGCACGTCAATTCTCTTTCTACGATCGCAATCGCTTCGAAAACTAGAAAAATGTATGGGAATGACAGATCTTGACCACGTGACCCGTCAATAGCACTTGTCATTATAGAGAATCGACATGCCACTTGGCTACCTTTCTATCTTCATAAAAGAGACCATATTATAAAGCTTAGGACGGACGCTGTGTCAATGCAGGTTGGCGGGCTTGGGGTAATATTTTTTTGAATATTTAACAGACGGCTTAACGTGCTCTCCTAGGCACGGGGGAGTAACACCACCAACTATACTCAGAGCACAATTATCCGCCCACTTTATTATATTGTGCCTCTAAGCATACAATTATAATAATAATTAATCGAGGATTAAATCTATCTCAATGCGGCGTAAGGAGAAACAACCTCCGTTTGACGGCCAACATGGCGTAGTGGTATTGATTGGTTTACGGGTTCGATCCCCGGCTGGGCCGATTGGGGATTTCTGAATTGGTCCAGGTCTGGCTGGTGGCAGGCTTCGGCCGTGGGTAGTTACCACCCTCCCGCAAAGACGCAACGCCAAGCCAAGCGATTTAGCGTACCAGTGCCGTTTAGTGTCGTGTAGAAACTAAAAGGAGAGTGGATTTTCATCCTTCCATCCAAGTTAGCCCGCTTACACCTTAGATTGCATCATCTTACCATCAATTGAAATTGTAGTTAAGGGCTAACTTGCGAATAATAAATAATCACACACACAACACAAACAAGCATTCATCTTTTTATTAAGTGTAATACCAACTTAAGTTAATATGTACCTATTACGTCTATGATAATTTTAATTATATAAATTAAAAATCTATTCTGAACGATCAGAATTTATTTACATACGAGGTAAGTATGTACCTACCTATTGAAAAAAGTCGCCCTAAAATAGTTCTAGTAATTTTTAATAGCTGCTATTTATCACAACGGTAACCATTTAATTCAAAATATTTTTTTTTATTATCTATACCTACGTTAAACAGCAGGTCATAGAAATCATCAAGATCAATGTCATGAAGTGTACTTATGTAGGTAGATACTTACGTGCTTAAATTGTAATTCTACGCTTGCGTATCAAAGGTTTTCATTGGGAATGTGTAACACTTACATAGATATAAATACGTGGAAAGAAATGTTTAAAACAAATGAAAAGAAAATAAAATAAATGCTTAAAATAAACGTACCTTTAAAACTCATGTTTAAAACACTACTCAGAAGTCTGAACTTGTATTTGTATCTTCACTCGTATGTTGACTGTAATTAGTGTTGACATTAATGATCATAAATTACGAGTAGGTACATTGTGTGGGTAGGTAAGATTGTTAATATTATATTGACATAGCCAATACTTTCTATTTGCGTTTTACGTATGTCATACGTGCTACATCGTATAGTTTAATATTGTTATATAGCATGCAATAGCATGTAATCATGTATGCAAACGGTGACAGTATCTATTGGGGTGGTTGCTTTTTTAACGCTATGTTATCAATAAAATGAAGAAGGATTATCAGTTGTTTGATTTTTACTGGCACATTCTCTGTCTACGACTGTCAGCGAGTTACATATTGACACTGTCAGTGACAAATGTCAATGTCAACAAGTCGTCAACGTGTATTTTTGCGTGGAGCCGTCAGCCGTACGAAAGAATTATTTTCTAGTTTTAAAATGACAATTTTAGAGTTTTAAAATGAGTGAAAAGTAATGAATTTTATCGTAACAAGTGTTTAAGTTTATTGGACTGTAAATAGCATTTGTAATGGTATTCTAAAACTGGATTTCACAAGTCAAAATCATGGTTTTGTTAGGAAATGAAGAGGTATATTTTTGAATATGTATTCGATAATTTATTGTGTTTTTTATACTTGAGGTATCCATAATAAAATATTTTATTTAAATTTCAGTTCTTGACAGAGTTATCGAAGCTATTCCAAAAGGCTCGAACATCGGGATCTGTAACTATGACTATGAAAAGATGTAAGTAGTTTCTATGTTAAAACCAACAATATTTTTGTGATTTGAGACACACTGACGCTGTGGTGATGCTCAGAAGCTAGTAACGGCATTAAGTCCCGTTTTTTATTTATTAACGTTATCAATCCATACTCGGCTCGCTACTGAGCTTGAGTCTCCTCTCAGAAAGACAGGAGTTGGGGTTAGGTCAATAGTATACCACGCTGGACCAATGCAGATGGGCAGACTTCGCACACGCAGAGAATTAAGAAAATTCTCTGGTATGCAGGTTACCTCATGATGTTTTTCCTACACTGTTTCAGACACATGCTAATTAATTTTTTGAAATGCACACAACTGAAAAGTTGGAGGTGCATACCATAGACCAGATTTGAACCCACACCCTCCAGAATCTGAGGCAAAGGTCATATGCACTGGGCTATCACTGCTCTAGACTAAAATTACAATAAAACAGCTTAAGACACTCAAAAAACTCAAAAAAGAATTTTCAAAATCAGTTCAGTATATCTGATCACCACCTACAACCTAACAAACTTTAAAACTCTTTATAATATTAGTATATAAAAGTGAAGTAAGAGATTACAAAAATTTCCATTTGTTTTATTACAGATGATGGTAGAACGAAACCTCATCCACGGGATGGCACACCAGCAGTCAAAGACCCAGAGTACAAATGTCTTGTGAGAGCACAATCCCGGAGCAAAAAAATATCAACAGTCATAGAGCAGGGAGATGTGGAAAAGTTCACTATGGCCTACTCAAATCTATTGAAAACTAGTGTCAATGGGCTCAAACGTTTAAAGAAGCCTAAGAAAAAGGCAATGGCTGCTCAGTAATGTTATCTATGGTCAATATAAGAGACTGAAGCAATATAATTAGTATTTATATGATGTGAAGTGTTGTGAGTGTTACAGATTGTGTCAAATATTTAGTATACATAGATTTCAAGTAAGCCTACAAAATTCATAGTAAGCAGGTCCTTTAAAACTCGAATTTGTACTGAATGGTTTTAGCAGCAGAAACTGCTGGCTGTACCCAGAGTTTCTTTTCATCCTATCATTAATTTTTAAATAATGTCTAATGTCTATTGTTATTGATTCTTTCCCTACTATATCTGCTTTAAGGTTATAAACTGATAATGAAATTTGTTTCATAATAACTTACAAATGTAAAAAGGCAATGAAATTACTTTTTTACTTCTGGTAACACTGGTAACACTGTGGTAATTAGATGTTTGACACAACCTGTGCAGTTAAATCTGTGTGCGTCAAGTTCCATTGAAGTGTGCTCTTCGCTCTGTGAGATGAAGAGTTGGAGTCTTGTATGTAACTGGTGATGACCGACTGATGCTTTGAAATTTTACATCTAGCAACATTTATGTCAAGAATCTATGGTTGCCATTTTTGTGGCAAGATGATTAATTTGATGAATTTAGACCTAAATACAATGAGTTATTTATTTTATTTTTTTATATAATGATTATTAGGTCTTGTTTTCTCTGTTGAAGGGTTTCAAGATTCAGTTGCATGTAAATATCCAACAAAATAAATGAGTGTTGCTAGATGTGAAACATGCTTCTACTGGTCTAACTGTCCATGCACCACATTTTTTATATAAAGTAAATACATTTTATCAAATAAATACTACTGGTTCTTATTTGTTTTTGTTACTAAAACTGATGAGTGTGAAGTTAGAAGCTTTTGCAAAACATGGCAGATTTGATACTTACTGTCCATGTGTGTTTCTTGGTAATCTAGTTTAAATATTGCATAAGAAAATTAATATAAAACTACCACAAAGCCAAATTACTGTTTGAGGGTTAAAATAAAAAAGACTCATTTTTCAGTACAGTTTTGTTCTTTGATCTTACTAACAGTTTATATATCACAAGATTGAGACCAATTAATGCAATAAATTAACAATGCAATACACATCTTATATATGATAAAATTTGAGTAAATTATAACAAGAAGATATTTTATTACACACATAATATCATGCCTTAGGTATTTGAAAATATGTAAACATAATTAGGTAACTAAGTAAATTAACTAAATAAAGCTTTTTATATTAATTACATATATTCAAAAGACAAAATAGCGTTTTTTTAGTCCAAAAACTTAGTTTTCATTTCATTTAGCGTATTTTTTCGTGTCAGTAAATTAATTTAAATTTTAACTTTTTATTTTATTAGACTATCATGTTTTTTTTAATAATTTACCAACGCCAGTTCAATATAATGAATTCATTGTTTATTTACATATTATATGTAGTAATTATTATCACATCATAGTATAATAGCACCCAGCGGTTTTTCTATGAAGAGCAAATAATATTACAATTGTCAGTTCAAATTAAACTTTTTATAGTATAATTAAATAAATGGTAAAATAGCAATACTAAAGCTGGCATATTTTAATCAGTATGTTTGCAATACATCACTTATTACAAACTGATGGTAGCACTTCTAATTTTATGATGCAAGAAAGTAGCAATTTATTTAATTTCTTATTTTCGTCCATGATATAATCTAATAAATAATAATGCAATAAATAACATACAATAGCCAAATTTCATCTATGTATTGTGACGGAAAAATACTATTAAACTTTCCATAAAATAACATGATTTTCTCCTAAATCTATAATTTCGTTAATCATTGATGCTCCCGTGCCGCGTCGCCAGAATGTCATTCATTATATTTGGCACACCAGTAAGCGTCTGCAACATCTTCGTGAAGAGAAAAAGGCATATTATCGACTTAAAGCAGCGGAATTCATATCGCGCTCTCTTTTGTTTCAGCGCAACGTTTTTTTCGAGATAAGAGTATATCTTAGGCCTACTACACACTAACAAGATAATTTTGTCTACATATCGCTCTCTCGGTCGTCACGTTACAAAACAAAACGATATTTAAGTTATCTCTTATGTTACAATAGAACAAAAGAATGATATGTAGCCAAAATTATCAAATTATTCATCTTTTGGCACGCATCGCTTTCGCTGCAGTCACAATATGCTTCTCGTGTTGCCGCGTTGATGTCCTGTCTGCCCACACAGCTCATAAATGAGCTGATAAAGTACCATACGACGTCTCTGCCTACTTTCGTTCCTACTTCTCGTGCAGTGGGTTAGGCCTGGAGGCGGCAGGTTATACTAGCACGTTCCTGGAGGTGAGTCGCTTGAGGCACGCGTTCCTCACTTGGTCGTTGCCGAGGCGCTCGGCCTCGTGCAGCACTCTGCGCAGGTCGTTGGTGCGCTCGTGCCGCGCCGCCAGGATGTAGGCGCTGCTCACGTTCCGGCACACCAGGTAGCAGGATATCTGACAACGTGAGTCCTACGTGAGTTTTTTAAAAGTACAACAAAAACTGATGTACGCACGCTTGGCTTGGGGAGTCCGTGAATGTGATATGAAAAGTTTAATCGGGCGAGGCTTTCAAGATAAGTGCTGCCATCTACAGGCAGAGTGAAACAGTGTTTGGTATTGTAAACTACTAGTAGATGGCGCTCTTAGAAAACTTTGAAACTATCCCTTTTTGTACACTTCAAGTTTCACTTCAATTGTATGATATAATCTAAATGAAAATCTTAAGCACTCTTTTTTATGATTTATGATAAAATAATATGTCCATTCATAGGCGTTATTGCACATAGTTAGAAAACTCTGTTGTTAAGACTTATTGTTATTAAATATTGGAGATACAAAGTACTATGCTGACGTATTTAATATTAGGAACGGGTATAAAATATGCCGATTGTAGTAGATAGTTATACAATTATTCTAAAATTTAAAATAATACTCGTAAAATAGGTTTAATTTTACTTCATCAATAAGTTAAGTTATTAACTTTCCCAATTATGTTCCAAACCCATTTTATTTTTAGTAATTTAAAGTAGATATTCGTTAACTTGAAAGTTAAAACTAAAGCCTTAATAGTAATTAAGTTTTTTAAACGCATGTTGAAATAGTTCCACGACAAACAGCACATAATAAATTGACACCCATTGGTGTGACTTACGCCAATTGCTCTAACCCACTCTGTGTGAAATACATTAAATAATCTCACCTTGATGGCGTGGCTGGTGATGTCGTGTATGAGCAGCTCGGCCTGCTCGTCGTGCAGCTGCCCGCGCGCCTCACAGCGAGCCACCACCGCGCCCGTGCCCGCCTCCAGCACCTGGTCGCTCACCAGTTGAACATCCACTCACCTTGATGGCGTGGCTGGTGATGTCGTGTATGAGCAGCTCGGCCTGCTCGTCGTGCAGCTGCCCGCGCGCCTCACAGCGAGCCACCACCGCGCCCGTGCCCGCCTCCAGCACCTGGTCGCTCACCAGTTGAACATCCACTCACCTTGATGGCGTGGCTGGTGATGTCGTGTATGAGCAGCTCGGCCTGCTCGTCGTGCAGCTGCCCGCGCGCCTCACAGCGAGCCACCACCGCGCCCGTGCCCGCCTCCAGCACCTGGTCGCTCACCAGTTGAACATCCACTCACCTTGATGGCGTGGCTGGTGATGTCGTGTATGAGCAGCTCGGCCTGCTCGTCGTGCAGCTGCCCGCGCGCCTCACAGCGAGCCACCACCGCGCCCGTGCCCGCCTCCAGCACCTGGTCGCTCACCAGTTGAACATCCACTCACCTTGATGGCGTGGCTGGTGATGTCGTGTATGAGCAGCTCGGCCTGCTCGTCGTGCAGCTGCCCGCGCGCCTCACAGCGAGCCACCACCGCGCCCGTGCCCGCCTCCAGCACCTGGTCGCTCACCAGTTGAACATCCACTCACCTTGATGGCGTGGCTGGTGATGTCGTGTATGAGCAGCTCGGCCTGCTCGTCGTGCAGCTGCCCGCGCGCCTCACAGCGAGCCACCACCGCGCCCGTGCCCGCCTCCAGCACCTGGTCGCTCACCAGTTGAACATCCACTCACCATGATGGCGTGGCTGGTGATGTCGTGTATGAGCAGCTCGGCCTGCTCGTCATGCAGCTGCCCGCGCGCCTCACAGCGAGCCACCACCGCGCCCGTGCCCGCCTCCAGCACCTGGTCGCTCACCAGTTGAACATCCACTCACCTTGATGGCGTGGCTGGTGATGTCGTGTATGAGCAGCTCGGCCTGCTCGTCGTGCAGCTGCCCGCGCGCCTCACAGCGAGCCACCACCGCGCCCGTGCCCGCCTCCAGCACCTGGTCGCTCACCAGTTGAACATCCACTCACCTTGATGGCGTGGCTGGTGATGTCGTGTATGAGCAGCTCGGCCTGCTCGTCGTGCAGCTGCCCGCGCGCCTCACAGCGAGCCACCACCGCGCCCGTGCCCGCCTCCAGCACCTGGTCGCTCATCAGACTGCAAACATCCAACATATATTATAACAGTTTCCTGCCACCAACATTTTGGTTACAATGAAACAACTCATCCTAATACGTAGGAGATATTTTCGTATCTACAAACGTCCTACAGGGCGTGTGTGTTTTTACAGACATACGTATTAGGCGTAACATGCGCGCCAAGACATACCTCGTGAAAACACATATACTAAAGCCATATTCGTGAAGTACTGTTTACAAACAAACAAATTAGCAATGAGGGTATAAATCGCTAGTCATTTCACACCTAATACTAATTATAATTAACTTGGTCTTAACTTAGTGAAAATAAATTTTGTTAATAAGCTTTAAACAATTAGACATAGTTAATGTATTTTTAATAATAATTTAGAAAACAACAATGCATGATTTAAAATAAAAAAAATATGAAAAGATATGCGTTGTCTACCCTCATATCTAATTTGTTTGTTTGTAAACAGTACTCCTCGAGTATGGCTTTAGTATAGACTAAATGCGACCAAACCGGAAATATCGTTCTCTCTTTTGTCCCAAAGCAACAAAAGCGATAGCGATATTACCTGTTCGGCGCTATAATGTCGTGAGTCGCGGTAGGCTTACTGGTCAGACATATTATCATAAGCCTGCCAACAAGCACTGTCACAACATGACCAATCTGAATGTACCCGTATATTACCTGGCAGCCGTCTCGTTGGAAGATCGGATGCACTTGGCGAGACTCTTGACCTCCATGAACCGGTCCGCGTTGACGAGGTACTTGGCCACGTGGATGTAGATGTTCATCGAGTCCAGCTTGTGCTCGCTCACTATCCTGCAATGAAAATATTCTGGTTTTAAATTTGCGTTTTCATATATTCCATATTAAATACCCAAAGGATAAGGAGGCAGGCCTGTGGGGTCGTTAAAAAAGTCTGATAATAAGTAACTAATGATCCAAAAGTGATGATTGCCGAATAAAATTTTAATAGATAATTAAACCTTTAATAATGGGTGCGGCAACTAAAATTGTATAAAAAATGCATTAAATATATCCTTGTTAAAGCTGCCAAATTACATTAAAGATAGTTTCCAGGATAGACTATGTGATTAATGAACATTGACCGAAATAACCACGTGTTGTCACTTCTAATCATATAGCTAAACCATAAAATCGACTTACTTGAAAGCCAAATCCAATCCACTCTCTACAGTCTGGCCGCACGCCAAAACCAAAGCCACAATCCTTATTTTATCTGTATTCGACCCAAAAAGTGTCAGGGGTCTGTGATCGCCCTCTTCTTTTCTCCCCCCCTGCGCAGGAATGACGTCATGGATGACTTTCTCAGTCAGTCTGCCGCACGCTTCACAATTTGCAAGGTATTTGGCTAGTTCAATTTGTCGAGATATCGTTGTCATTAGATTGTCTATGGTCACTCTGTCCAGATGGAATTGGATGGACTTCGGATCGTTGATCTCTGAAAAAAAAACGAGTATGTTTAGAACACACAGTAAAACTTAGAACAAAAATAAAAATCAAAGCGCCACCTATAAGTCACAGGCATAACTGCATCGCAACAGGTTCTTGCAGTTTACAAATAGGGATTGTTTCAAAGTTCTAAGAACTAAAAACGCCATCTATTGGTAGTTTAAAATAACAAACACTGTTTCACTATACCTGTAGATGGCAGCAAGTATATTAAAAGCCTCACCCGATTGCACTATTCATAACGCATTTGCCAACTTACTCCCAAAGTCAAGTGTGCGTAAAGAAGTTTTACTTCAATGTTCAAGTTTCAAGGGTCCAGATCCTCAACATGATCTTTAACTTTTTTCGTGCCCCGTGCCGCACGTACAGTGTGCACTTACTGTTGGTGACCGGCACGCACTGGGTGAGGTGGTGTAGCGCGGCGGTGAGGTGGTGCTGGCGCGCCAGCAGCACAGCGAAGGGCGGGTTGCCGGGCGGCACGGGGCGCGAGTACAGCAGCGCGCACGACGCCGACGCGCGCGCGTGCTGCCCCGTGCCGCACTGCAGCGCGTACAGTGCGTCCAGCTTCTTACCCACCTCCAGTGTCCGGCAGATGTGCATTATGTATTCCTGGCAAGAAACGTAACAGTCATCACAAGTCGCAAAAAAGCAACGAAAGAGAAACCGCTATTAGTTCTCTCTTTAGTTGCGATGGAACAATAGAGAGCGATAAGTAGGCAAGTTCTCTCTTGACGCGCATCTTCAGCAACAATCAAGTGATGTATAGGCTTAAAATGAATTTTCTCCTAACGACCCTTTTCCGAACTGCAGCCTTGAGTCATGAGTGTTAAGTATAGATTGGCAGCGTTTATTTCCGATTCTAAGAACCCCTTCCGTTTGACGCCAGATGATTATTGTAGGAAGTGATATCCATTCCTACTACTCACGTTTTTTTGCTATATCCATTCCTACTAACTCACGTTAATTATCATCTTTGCGATTTTATACGTTCAAGCATCATTGATCGCTTGCAAAAAGATTGACTGATTTTCATAGAAAAAGCTAAGTTTGGACTAGCTTTTAAGCATATTTTAAGTGTTGTTTTATTGAAATCAAGCAGAGATGTAACGAAGCTTCGATTCCGGTTCCGTTAAGTCGGAACTTCCGATTATTATTACACTTTCGGTTCCGACTTCGGTTCCGATACTTTTGTATCGGATGTTAATCGGAGGTCGAACGAAACAAAGCGGGCGGCGCGCGACGGCCTGTGCCGAACAGGTTCATACATGTTCAAAAACGTATAAGTATTAGTGATGATCCGTTATTGTGGTGGAAAGTAAATGGAAATACAAAATTCCAGCCCCTACAATCAATTGCCCGGCAATATTTGTCATGTCCACCGGGCTCGGTAGCTAGCGAACAACTTTTTAGTGGTGCTGGCCTAATTTACGACTCTTTAAGAAATAGATTGGATGGAGACAAAGCATCAAAGGTTTTGTTCATAAAGTACAATACATTACTTTTGGAGTCCATTTTGATTTAATTTGTTTTAGCTTTTGTTCATTTATTGTAATGTAACCAAATGTAACACGCTACTTTGGGTTTTAATTTTAATTAAACTTTAAATTCATTAATTTTATCTTTTGTTTATTTGGAATTATGCCAATTTTTTTTCACAGTTGTTTTTTATTTTATAATAAAAAATAAAAATGAAAAGAATTTACTATAAATCATGTTTTATTTGTCCTTAAACAAACTGACCCTGCCTCCGATTTTGATTCCGATTCCGATAAACCAAATTTGAAAACTCCGATTCCGATTTCGGTTCCGATAAAACTACTTCTATTACATCCCTGAAATCAAGTGTCAGTGACACTAAAAGTGGTTCGACACAAATCCCATCTCTGATCAAAATCAGAGTCTATTCAGAGGACTTCTTTGGCATCTGTCCGCTGTCGCTGCGTGGATATGTCCGATTTGAATTCCAGCCCAGGCATATCCAAGGTATTCTCACAGAATACTCGAAATAAATCGGATGACGGAAATCAGAATCTAGATAGCTATCATAGGAATAGTTTCATGACTAAATACTTTGTATCAAGTTCAAAGAAACTAATGTTACTTACCGACCACATTTCCAAAGAGCTGTCCATATCACTCATAGCCTTCAGCAGATCATTCACTTTGTTCTTCTTCAAGCACTCCATGTAAACGGAATCAGTGAAGGTCTCCTTTTCCACCACATTGTCGTAACAGTACCGTATGACCTCGCGCAAATTACTGTGCTTCATATAAAACATTATATTCGCCACATGAGATCCATAGTTGCTTAGATAATAAACGCATTCTTTGTAGAAGAATGGATCTAGTTTTTTGTTCGTATGGTCGACTTTTACTTCGTTGTGGTTATTTCTCCGTAACAGTTCTTGCGCTAATGTTTTCTTCGGTTGTATTGTAGCTTTTTGGAAATCGCTGTAATCGCCCTGTTTTATCTTCTTGACGCTCGCTAGCATGTGCATTATGTTTAGAGCCGGCTCTGTTAGTTGGATCTTCTTTTTCGTATTCGCTGTAGATAGCATTTTGTTTGTTGACTGGAAAGAATATGTAAAATACTTAAACCATTTTTTCCCAAATTTGTCCTGATGGGTCCACGAGAGACTCAACAGGGGTCATGTTGGCGTAACCAAAAAATGAGGGTTTTCGTTTTGTAAGCTGTCCATGAAACTTTTATCTAGTTTCATACTGAAAGGGGCATTTTCTAAATAAAACAAGTGAGAATTTATTGGATTACTCGCTATTATACGTAGTGTCAGCTTAAACACCTATATCTGATCTTTGTAAAGTAAAGAAGGTTAGCGTTTAAACACATTGTTAAATTGTTTAGAGTAATACAGAAACGAAAGACATAGAAACCCGCATACAAACAAACTGTTGTTACTTAGATGGTCGAGATGCTGGAACTTTGTTGCCTCTCAAAGTCACCATGGTCCAAACTTGCCACAGTAGCTGAATAATTTTTAGATTTTATAAAACGACAAAGGTCTTTACAGATTTTTAGACCACTAGGTATATAGTGTGCGCTAAAATTGTAGTTCGTTGTTAGAATATACATATGCCTCATGATTCGAGTGGAGTGTGGATTCGCGGTTCGTGGCCAAACTACGGTTAGATTTTAGGGTAAACCTTACCTTTATAGTTTCAGCTTTGTCCAACAACTGCTGATTAACCGGATAATTCATGTCCTCCAACATTGTTATGATTTCGTTCAACAAGGGAGGATTCGTCCTCCCACGCCCTTCAGACGTCGCGCTGGAAGTCGATATAGACCTCTCGGAGGATCGCATATGATTCAACCTTCTATTAACGAAGTTGAACTCGGAAGCTTCTTTTCCGTACTCAAGTTCATCGACGTCTACACAAACGGGAGTGTTTTTGAAACACAATGCGAACTTTCGTCGGGCCTCTTTGAAGCAACCGGCTTTGAGACACGCTTTACCCCACGCAGCGAGGACGCTGTTTCGGGGAAGTCCCGATTTTGTTGCTATCTCCAATGCCAACTCCCATTTTTCCGCTTCCAGAAGAGAACGGACTATTTGACCTGTGGAAGATGTCTTGAATTTTAGTTTTGCGTGCTTTTAAGATACGTATTTTAGAATTAAAAAATATGAATGTTGTCACTCGTGCTTCCAAAGAGAAAATTTGGTATAAATATATTAATAAGGCATAACTCAAAATATATTACAATTTTTTGTTACATTAACTAAAGTTTTAATTCTAAATTTTTTACTTTATTTATTGACATAATTTTAAAGCAGTTGTTCTTACACGTTAGGATGTAGGATGTGTGTTTTGGATATATACGATTAGTTCGCCATCTACATAGCTCGTTCGAGCGTTAGGTACTCTGGGTAGTTTATAGGTACTCCTATATCCTATATCCTACTATAAATGGACGTTGACGTGATAACTTAGTGAATATGACCTCTGCCTTCGATTCGGAGGGCGTAGGTTCGAATCCGGTCCGGGCATGCACCTTCAACTTTCGAGTTATGAAATGAAATTTCACGTGACTGAAAAACATCGTTAGGAAACCTGCATACCTGAGAATTTTCTTAATTCTCTACGTGTGTGAAGTCTGCCAATCCGCATTGGGCCAGCGCGGTGGACTAAGGCCTAGCCCTTCTCATTCTGAGAGACCAGAATATGTGGTTAACGTGGTTAACAGTGACCAGAATATGGGTTGTTAATGATGATGTCTCCTATACATGAAATTTATCGTGTAATTAGGTGACATACGTACTGGGATGCGCGCCCTGGTGCGGCACCAAGTGGTGCGCCTGATGTTTGACAAGCGTCGCCATCGCGTCCGCGTGCGCCAGGCAGCGCGTGGCGTGCGCCGCGCCCGTCTCCGCCACGCGCATGCCTCCGCTGTACAAATTATATAGGCTCATACTATAAATTGCATAAATACATATTTCATTTTCTAGTATTACTGCTAGTGACCATTTGCTTGGTCTCAGGTCCGTCAATAAATAATATATCCATATTTAAAAACAGTTTTATCCATTTAAATAATTAGGAAAATTTTATTTAGATGGCTATACAGAGATGTTAAACCCAAAGAACAACGGGAATTACTAATACGTAATTATGAGTCATGACAAAAGGCTTATTAGTAAAACTTATGTAAATACATCAGGTAAAAAATGCCTCACGGCGTTGTTTTGTTTCGTGCGTACATTTCTATGTACAATAAGGCACTAAAACAAACAAAACAAGAAATACGTTCCGCACAAACGACCAACAACAATCTCGTTCTAATGCTTTATGAAATCTAGTAAACAATGATAATGGAAATTATACCTACTCTTCTTTTTCTTCTTCTTGATGTAGAGGCTTTGCAGGTCTTCATGAGGTATATGACTATGACTTGACTCTTGACTTGACGCTTCCGATCTATTGTGATCGCCTCTGACTAGATTTCTCCTAGCAGCAGTTTCTTGACTGGGATGTGTTTTACCTCCTCTGGGTTTAAAGTGAACTGTGAAATGCCCATTACATTATACTCACGATTTTTCATTTGGAGCTCTTGAATATAGCTCAGCAGCAGCTAACAGCAAGGAGCGTCGAGCGCGCACCAACAAGCCCGAGTCGCCTCCGTTGGCCAACTCCCGCGCTACTTCATCACTGCGGTCTAGTAGAAATCTGTTGGGACATATTTAAAAAAAAAAAACAATTTTAGAAGCTACTTTTAATTCTCAATATTAATCTAAGAATTATAAGGACTCTTTATTTGTTTATTAAAAGTTTTCTAAGTAAAAATATTTTTATGAAAATATCCGCCTTTTTTCTTGCATTTCTTTCTTAGTAATAGTAACAAAAGTCATAATAAATATACAGATTTTCAAATTGTGTATTACAATTACTCACTTCAAATAAACTTAAAACTTATGATGATTTATTTGTCATGTTACAAAAAATAAATAAATCAAATTTATTGGAGTTTATTGGAGTTTACTCCTTAAGAATCGATTTTTTATATATAAGGCGCCCGGTATGAGAAAAATCCGAGGGGTAAAACCAACTGAACTAACGAAAAAGTGTCACGTTTTTGGTGCGCACCCTTAGTGCGCAACTTTCTAATTTAGCTGTGAGTGTATTGAGACGTACATAGGGTATGCTGTATAGGCGACTATACCTATATACTATATGTTATTGGGCTTGTTTGTTTAATGATTATATCATTGTAAGAGTAAAATATATAATGTGAAGTATATTATAAAGTCTATTAGCTATTTTACAATTCTATTCATTTAGTCTTCTTTAACATAAGTATTACTAAAGCCCTACTCGATGTGCACTGTTTACCAACAAAAAAAAGTGTGTATGTTAAAAAAAACAAAAAGTTAGCTCGAAGCACGTCTCAATACTCGCGCATTATAAGTGAAAGGTGCGCAACCGAGGTGCAGCAGGCCGCGGCGTGCGCACCCGCCTACAGCGTACACATGGGTGCGATGTGCAAGTTGTTGGCGGCACAGTGCACGGTGAAAGGTGCGCAGAATAGGTTGCGCACAAAAAACGTAACGCATGTCATTTCATAACTTATTGGAGTTTACTCCATCACAATCGATTTTTCATTTATACCCCTCGGTACGTTTTTTGTGCGCAACCTATTCTGCGCACCTTTCACCGTACGTAGCCGCCATAGCGTACACATGCCTAGCGCACGCACGTGCACGCTGTTGGCGGGCGCGCACGCAGCGCTGCACCTCGGTTGCGCACCTTTCACTTTTCAGGCGTTGCTATTGAAAAGAGTAAACTCCATTCGTGCGACGGAGCTGACACACTTTTTTTTTTTAAAAATTAACCCTTAGATCCACTAGGCTGGTAACGTGCAGTATGACGCTCAGTGTGTAATACAGAATTTTTAATCATAATCTCTTGAAAAAATCGTCGTTATCTGAAGTAACCTCAGACTAAATACATAAGGACTAGTATCGCACCCAAATTCACGAACAAAATTTTCTGCCATTTTGTAAGGAAAATGAGCTTAGATTTTATACATATCTTATACTAAACTAGCAGTTTTTGTTCGTTTTTTACACCATTTAACTACACAAAAAGGTATTTTTACGGAGGTTTTTAACCGATGGACACGATTGTAAACGATAAAACATCGATTCTATAGAGACAGTGTTTATAATCACATAAGATCGTTGATCACATACTTTGACAGAATAATAATGTCTTGCGAGGCAGGTCTTTCTCTAATTAGTCTGAGGAAGTAACTTAGGCTAACCACTGATGGAATAAGCAGTTTCACGCAATCATATACCGATCTGTGATAATACAAACTTATTGTATGAATCTTCAATGGGTGTAAACTTATAACTGAACTCAACTCTCACAGCCTTGTTTTCCTTGATTTTGGTAGAGAGGCACCAGTCCATGCAGGTGGTGCAGCTTTTGCCGGAGTCAGAGTTGTGTCAATCACTCTGTAGAGTATGATGTGCTATTTACGGGACACCCTATATAAAACACTATACCAACCTGGGATAATCCAAGCTTATTGTGTGCATTTTCATAATAGACAAGCACAGTGTGACGTTGGGCGTGAATTCATAACTGAACTCCGCTCTCACTGCCTCGTTCTTCTTGGCGTTGGTGGAGAGGCACCAGTCCATGCAGGTGGTGCCGCTGCCGCCCGAGTCAGAGTTGCTGCTCAGCATCAGGTTGTCGTACTCCGAGTTGGTCTTCCTGTTCATTGTCTGGGTGTAACAGTCGTCGCACACGCGGAACTTGACACCGCTCGGGTATGATGGTACCTTTGAAGATAAATTTATGACTTCAATGACGTCATCAGGAGGGCCAGGGCCTGTAGCCATGTGGCCATGTGTATGGTAACCATATCGATTCTCTGTCTACAATAGAATGCGCTTAATTTAAAAAGTATGGGAATGACATTTGTTATCGATCGATCGGATCGGATCTATCATGCCCAAACATTTTTTCAGTTTTTGAAGCGTTAGCGTTTGTAGAAAGAGAATCGACGGACATGGGTGCAGGCCCAGGCAAGGGCACCAAACGCAAAGCGTGTCTTTGGAGGCCTTAGTACAATACAACTTCAAAGTATGATGATTAACACAGAAAACTTATGTAGGTACACAAGCATGAAGCTTTTTAGCTCAAGATTAACCATTTCATTAAAACATACAAATAAACTTGACGTCTCTGTCTATGATTTCGAAGTAAATGTGTTTTATTAAGTGTTTTTAGTTATTTACGCAACACCAAAACACAAGCATTTTTAAAATGTTCGTTAGTTTGTCCATCTTTGGAAAGGCTGATTACAATGAGACTTTCATTTGAAGATAGAGGATCTCCTCTATCTTCCAATGAAAGTCTCAGCATATCGAGCAATATGCTTTATTTTATCCCAGAAAAGTTCATGGTTCTCAAAAACTGAATTTCACACGGTCAAAGTCGCGGGCGTCCGCTAGTCGAATATATAGCTCTCTCTTTAGGCCTGCCTACTAGGCCTACTTCATTTAATTCGAAATAATTGATTTACCTGCATTCGACTCCTAGAACAAGCGTGGCAGACCAATCGTCCACATCGCCTGCAGTGATGCCTTCGTATGATCATAGAGAATATAGATATTTTGCACATCATGCATCTGTCCACCGTGTAGTCTTCGACCCAATTATCCTTCGAAGGCACATGCTCCGGCATCACAAAGGGTTTCGACGCAGCTTCTATGTTTATAGAATCTATGGATTGTAAGAGCGAATCGTCCCAAGGTTTGAGCGGCGAGGGATTGCTGTGCCAAGGATTCTTCATGTCCAAAGCTTTTTCCGCGTAATATCTAGAAGAGAATCGATAAGCACGATTTTACAAGGTGCTGGGGAGTAATTCCCATAATTCTGGGGTATATTCTTTACCGAAAATTAATTAAAAATGTTCAAAGAACATGTGTTCTGAAATTCATATTTTCGGCGTAAATAATATTTCTTTTTAAAATGCAAGGAAATAAAGGCGTGTGTTACATGGATACTTGGAATTATTCGAATTGCTTTGTATCAAAGCATAAAAATTTTTTATTTTATAGTTAAAAAAATACTAATTTCCTACAAATAGACTTGTCAACACCTTGGAAGTTATGGGAAATACTCCCCAGCAACCTTTAATTTCGGAACTAAACAAACAGATAGTAGAGTTGGATTATAGATTGTTATTAACTGACATCAAAAATGAGGAGGTTCTCACTAATTGAGATCGCTAACTGTGCTTAGTTATAGCATAGTTGGCGATCTTAATTATATTAGACGACCAATCAATTTATTTGTTCGGATACAAAGAAACGGATTATTTAATGAACATTGGGCCATTTACAAAATAATAGAAAGTTACATTGCAATAAGCAATAAACACTTAAACTTAATTGTTATTTAAAATATTAAATAACATAAATTACCTCAGTAAACTGTCGACAGCATTCCGAGATATCAACAACGTCTCGATAGTCTTTATATTGTAGTAGAGGTTGTCGCCGCTTGGATCGTTTTTCAAATTCGATGATATTTTGGTAATAATATGTGCCAACATTTCCAACTTTCCATTCATTAGAAGCTGTTCGATCATTAGCAAGGGTTTCTCAATCAAATCCCAAAAGAGATGTCTTGAATTAGCCTCAATTTCGAGCATGATTTGAAATCCTGTTTTGATATTCTCAAACGACCTCCAAGTTGTACTATTGGCTGCGAGATAGTCAATACACACTTGGAGTATTTCTATGTTTCTGATTTTGGATATTTCATCCGCGACCAAGTCCACTGCTTGGCTGCTGGGTAATCTTGTAAGCAGATCTCGGACTAAAGATGGCGTGGCTTGGTTTGTATACTCAAAGAACTGGCGTAAAAGATTGATAACGATCAAGTTTTTCATATGCTCCGACACGTCGTGGCTGTCTGCCCATTCTAAACACAATTTGAACTGCAAGATAAATGTTATAGAAATTCAATAAGTTCACGGGTTTTTCTCAAGTTTGATATCAACTGTACATTAAGCCAATGAAATAGCAGCATTGGAATCGATTTACAGCTATACTAAATAAATCAGTTTAAAACTATTGAAATTAAAAGTAAAGTAATAAGAGACAAAACAAGTTGTTATGGCTGTTTTGAAAACGCTGTAGCTACTGTAAAACTGCCTTCTTATGAAAGTCTAAAAAAAAAGAGAAAATTTTACACTAAAAAACTTACTTGTTGACTATCCATAAGCACTTCAATAATATTTTCAGGATTTTCTATTGATTTCTCGTATATCGTGTACCAGTGGTTCGTGCCCATTATGGACGATATCTAAAATTAAACACCACGGTTAATTAATAATAGCACACTCATCTTATTTTAGGTTTGAATATTTTTGTACAATTCTATTGTCGCGCACAAAATGCTATCTTTACGAAGTCCAAGTTTAATAAAATAGAGATTATTTTGTAGCTCACCTGTTCATAAATAGGTATTTTAACTTTCCATTCATTACATTTTTCATATAAACCTTCCTCCGCAGCAGTTTCATCCAAAATAAATCGAAGGTAATCGATAGCTTCCATAGCACCTTCCGCGGGCCAGCAAGCTAGATTGTTCAAGATCAAATCAAACTTCAGTTCTGAACATTTCAAGTATTGACAATATTTCCAACAGTTAGGAACTTTTGGATTCGTCGCAATTTTAAACAACATTAAATCCCGCAAATTCATTAAATTCGCACTGCACATTAATTGCCGTTCGGATAGTGCGTCGATAATTTTCAGGCATTGCAATATTTTACCTGACTCTAGTAATTTTGGCAGATAAATAAATAATTTGTCTAAATCAATGATCGTGTGTAGTGAAGCCAAACATTTATTGTTACCAAACAAAACTTTGGTACTATCAAATCTTTCCAAGTCCATGTATTTGTTGAGGTACTTTGTTCGAGCGTCCATACTGTGTTGACTTGTGCTTTCGCTCAAGCTCGAATGAATTTTTCGAATTATATGAGCGAGCACCCAGTTGTGTAAGACAACGTACGTCAAGCATTGGGGATCTGGAGTTCTCGGGAGTGGAGCAAAGTCTGCAGTAGGTTCAACAAACAATTTCTCTTCCAAATTCTTGAAATCAAATACGACTTGAAGAAGGTTGTTGAAGTTTTCTTCACTGGCTTCTCTCAACGACCCCGCCAAGGTTATCGATGGACAGAAATTCAGAATCAACTTTGGAATCAAATTGACGTTTAATTTTTTACATATCGGCTCCAGATAGCTCACGGGCATTTCTTTATTGTTAATCATATTTCCAAATATATCGTGCAACTGTCTCTCTAAAACTGAAAAGTAGGGTTTTTCAGTTGGAGATTCATTTTGGCGGTCCTCTTGTTCGAGTTGATATACTGATTTCGAGTACATGTAACATTTTCTTAAATAATGCACTCTAGCTTTCTTTGTTCCATGTCTGGACACCTCTCCTATATTACATATATCTTTATCAGAAGCAGCCACAACATTCATGTAAATTTGATGATATTTTTGCAATAAATTTTCATCCACATTAGATTCTGCGGTAGGATTTACGATGTCAGCTAAGTCTAAGCAACATTGTCTCAGTTCCTTGGATAGCTGGTTTAGTTTACAGAATTCTTTATGCTTGATTGGAATGCGACAATCGGCTATTAATTCGCAAACATTATCGACGAATTCAAAAGATTTCTCGGTGTTTCCGAAAATTTCGAATGTAACACTGGCTATATCTTCTACAAATCTGATGTAGTTGGTCTTTTTAACAGCAGTGACATCCGTACTACATCTTACTTCTGCAAGTTTGCGTTCAACTACATTTATTAGCCCGTATGTTATTTCTCTATTGAGTCCGCTGCTCAGAAGTATGTCGACAGCGTTTATAAATGGTGCGTTTTGATGATTATAAAGTTGCAAATGCGGATGTCGGGGGCCTAGCTCAATGATATCGAAGGAATTTGGTGGTCTGTTTGAGGCTAGGAACCCCTCAACGAGACCCATAACTTCAGTGGACACGACAGAGAGTGCTGACAACTCCTTAGTTGGGTATCGGGAACAATCTCTGTAGCAAATTATATTTTTTATTTTCGCTACTAGATGGCGCAATTGCTCCGTAAATGTTACTTCTGTAGCGATTTCGGAATCTGATAAATCGAACATCTGAAATAAGAAATAATTCATATTTTGTAATGTGTTATTAATATACAACAAGTAACAACGCAGTCCTCAACAAGTGCCTTGGACACATATTAAACGTTTTAGTTCCTCGTTTGTAAACGCAAGATACTTAAAGTTTCTTTTGTATGCTTTTCAAAAACTATAAATAGCACAGAGTGTATGACTGTAGGGTAGAATATGTTGGGATCATAGATACCCAAGGTGAATTGAAAAAAATAATTCTTACAATTGACAACTTGACGTTCCATCACGAAATTAAAGTATTCAATGTTTTAGTTTGGTTTTGGAATCTATTTTCTCTTTTATGACGAAAATCTATATTTTATTTTATATCCACATAGCATTAGATGCGAATGCATTTGTCGATAGCTCGTACAATTTATCACAGAACCAAATAAATTATACTGATAACATGGCACCCAAAGATAAGAACATGGTAATTAATTTTAATTATTATTAATCTCGAAATTATTACTAAAAGACATTTTATTTATGTTAAAATTTTAATATTTTTTAGTACTAATACATATAAAAACTGTGTCGTAATAGCCCAGTGTATATGACCTCTGTCTTCGATTTAGAGGGCGAAGGTACGAATCCGGCCCAGGGTATTCACCTAAACTATTCAGTTATGTACATTTTAAGAAATTAAATATCACATGTCTCAAACGGTGAAGGAGAAAACCAGCACACCTCGGAATTTTCTTGATTCTTTATGTGTGTGAAGTTCGTCAATCCGCATTGGGCCAGCAGTGAGTCAACAGTGAGTCGTATAGGTTGTGATGATGATGATAAAAATTGTGTACCTCTTTTATAGAACTCAGAAATATTATGACCAACTAACTAGTAAAGACGTAACTGACTTGCTGATCCACTGGTTAGCCTATGTGACTTCAGATCATAAGGTCCTGTATTCGAGTCCTGGTCGGGCTATGAAATATTAAACCTTTCATTCTTCCAAGAGTTAGGAAGTTTGTGGTGTTATACACCCTTATGTTTCTAAGAGAGAGAGACGTCGTTCCCGGTCATTATCATTAAAACCAGATAGTGATCATTACAAAGTCAAATATTATCACCCTAAGCCAGCCAACCCGTATTGCAGTAGCGTGATGGGTTTAAGCATTAAACCCCTGTCCAACAAAGGAAGAAGACTGGTCCTGTAGTAGGCCATTATAACAGACTATTATGATGATGGGAAAAAAATCACCATAAGCCCTTCAGCCCGTATTGCAACAGCGTGGTGGGTTTTAGAATTAATCCCTTCTCCAACAAGGGAGGAAGACTAGCCCTGTAGTAGGTCATTCAAACAGGCTGTAAGATGATGAGGAACGAACCACCATAAGCCCATCAACCCGATTTTTAGTAGCATAGTGAGTTTAAGAGCTAGTTCCCTTCTTCAACAAAGGAAGAGAACTGGTCCTGTAGTAGACCATTCAAACAGGCTATTAAAACGATGAGAAAATAATTCTATTTTCCTAAATATGACGGTTGTTTTAACACTTCGTCCTCCAAACATACTTGACAAACATTCCTGACACAATATTGTTTCGTAAATATTTTTAAACATTTACAAAAATAATTCATAATTTTCAATAGATCCCAACACAAAACATATCCAATTAGCAACTGTTTAAACAACTTTGTTGTGTAAATGTACTACGACCACGTTGTTTATAACAAATTGATAATTAACATTAATTTATTATTGTCGTTATCGATTGTGTGAACAGTTGTTATGTTCAGCCGAGGGTTAATGACTTGATATGGATATAAGTTCGCCGATGGATCGTAATGACGGAAATCAATGTTATCTTAAAATTATAAATAAAGTATCCTGTCGTCATCAACATTATCAACCCATATTTAGCTCACTACTCAGCTCGAGTCTCCTCTCAGAATGAGAGGGGATAGGTCAAATAGTCTACCACGCTGGTCCAATGCGTATTGGCAGACTTCACACATGTAGAGAATAAGATAATTCTCAGGTATGCAGTTTTCCTCACGATGTTTTTCCTTCACCGTTTGAGACACGCGATATTTAATTTCTTAAAATGCACAAAACTGAAAAGTTTGCGGTGCATGCCCCAAACCGGATTCGAACCAACGCTCTCCGGGATCCGAGGCATAGGTCATAATCACTGGGCTATCACGGCTTCCATTGGGCTATCACAGCCCAGCCAAATAATAATTATTATTTGAAGCATCAATAGCGACCTGTTGCAAACGAGAGGTTAGTTTCGTGGACTATTGTCGTACCTACTCCAAACACAGCTTTTCCGAATAACTGGAAGGGAACGGAAAAGTTGGCCATATTTAAAACTTAGCAAATATTCTTTAAAAAATCAGTCGAAAGTATATTTATACTAGTCCGTAGTATAATTGTCTAAAGCAGTATTCGCATCTTCCCAATTAGATCAAATTCGAGAGGCAATAAAATTAAATACGAATTTTAATGTTCACTTTCAATTCTAGTTTGATGACAAAAATACTGACGTTGTGGAAATGAAGGAGTATATGAATTACAATTATGATGACTTGGTTAACGAATATTTGAATGGAGATATAGATGATATTGAATCTGAAACAAATGTAACTTACAGCGATGAATCAGAAGAATGTAAGACTTATATCTTTACTAAGAATCTATACTAATATTATAAAGAGGAAATATTTGGTTGTTTGTTTGTTTGTTTGTTTGTTTGTTGGATTTGACTTTGAAACTACTGAACCGATTTGAAAAATTCTTTCACTGTTAGGATGCTACTCTATCCCCGAGTGCTATAGACTATATTTTATCTCTGTATTCCTACGGGAACGGGAACCACGCGGCGTTGATAATAAAGATAAAGATATTGTTTTAACGCGCTTATTTATCTCTGGAACTTCTGGATGGAATTGAAAAATTCTTTCAGTGTTGCTATTTATTAATCGAGTATAAGCCATATTATAAAATTAGGTTAGGTTATATATGCAATCATTTTACGCAAATAAAACCACGGATTCCTTATATTATACGTACTGCAAAGATATCGAATGTTCTTCCAGCTTCCGTTTTTCCTACCTACTACATTATTGGTATCTTTAAATAGGAGTGAATATGCATAATTCTAGGAAAGTTATTAAGAGCCTTGATAGCCCAGTGGATATGACCTCTGCCTTACGAGGAGGGCGTAATGGTGATAAATAAGGTTTGAATCCTCTCCTCAGTTGGGTAAAATGCATTTAAGACATTTCAAGAAACGTGTTACAATCGGTGAATGAAAAACGTCATGAGGAAACCGGCATACCTGAGAATTGTCTATTGGCTCAGAGTGGTAGACTGTTGGCCTAGCCCTCTCATTTTAAGAGGGGAGTCGTGCTCAGCAGTGAGCCGAATATGGGTTATTAATGATGATTATGATGAGGCAAGCTATAAAATTAAAGGCCTGTCCCTGCAGTGGGCTACTAAAATAGCCTAACGATGAATATTAATGATGTAAGTAGGAAGTATATCATTTTAGCAAATTATAAAATGCCTATTTATTTTCAGTATACGATAAAAAGGATCTACGAGTATCTATATCAAACAGCTCTGATTCAAAAAGTAAAAGTTTTAAATCTATCAAAATGTTATATGGGACACAGAAGCAAAAAATAAACGCAAAACATTTATGGAAGATCATCAAAGTTTGGTTCGTCATCTATTTGTTGGTGGCTCTACCATTATGGTGTAGTAAAGGTATTTCATACTATTTCAAGATCAATTAAAAAATGTAACGCTATAGTCTGGCAACTTCGTTCGTTCGGGAATTTTTCATTCATCGCTACACGCCCCCCGGCCCGCTCCCGCCTCGGGAGTGTTACGAACGAAGTTGCCAAGATATAAGGTTCGAGTTCACCGACACTCGTTTAAACATAATCAACCGTTTAACGCCAAACGCCGTTTAGTCCAAATTTCCTGTTCACCACAGCCCATATGCCCAAATGTAGAAAAGTTACAGAGTGCCACTGGATGCAGGCGGCTCCAGACAGACCTTATTTTTTTCTGATTGTAAAAGTGACGTAGGCTTAATGGGACCTCAGTGGCGTCACCTAGGGTTTGGCGCGAGCGCAAAAGCATCGTTTGAGGGGTTCGAAGACAAATAAGGGGTGCCTACAAAATCACACAATCACACGCAAAGTGATCCGAATTTAGCTACTACACTGAGAGCACACATGCCCAATTTTGTGTTTAATTCCATAATATATTTATGTATATACAGTTTTGACAGTTATTGAACACACAACTCGACATTGTAGACAATATTTTATTTAGATATTATTTGTTTAAATAACTTTCGTTGTTTACAATACGACGAAATGAAATTAAGACAATTATCCACTTTTTGACAAAAGTGTAAAATATAAATCTCAAGTATAAGTAATATAATATCTCAAGTATAAAATATCTTTGGCTGAAACGACACTCTAAAATATTCTGTCGGCAACATATTTCGCAACAAACCCATCGCCCCAGCAGTCCTGACATCAAACGTCTTAAATCTTAATTGAGATAACCATTAAGGTTAAAATTAAAAATAGATGGTATAGTTGTATATTAATAGTATTTATAGTATAATTTTCGAGAGTAAATATATAAAATGAAGTACCGGTCAAATAAATAAACTAATATATACTCAGAGGCACAATTCTCCGCCCACTTATCTATATCGCAAGTATATTAAAGTGGGCGGATAATTGTGCCTTTGAGTATACTATCACTTTTTAGGATGGTGCTGTTGCTGTCTGTTTTGCAAATTCTTTAAACCAATGCAAACCATAGAGGAGGCGAAGATGTTTCTAGAAGCAAATCCACCGGGAGTTCTTCAAGACAAAAAGGGTGGAACAGTATTTTACGAACCGACAGCCGATGAAACTGAATGTTACGAAAAATTAGGACACCTTATTAGAACCATATAATTAAGTGTATTTTTGTTATTAAATTATTTAGCTTAAATAAAATTTAGTTACCTATACTACAGCTCTACTCGATGTTTACTGTTTACCAATAAATAAATTAAAAATGAGGGTATAAATTACTAGTCATTTCAAACCTAATAATAATTATATTTAACTTGTTCTTAAATTAATGAAAATAAAATCGATTAGAACAATTAGACATAGTTTTAATCGATTTTAATTTGTTGTTATTTTGAATAACATTTTATACACAAACATACATACATATCTATACTTATAATAAATCTGTAGAGGTCAATTCTGTACATGAAATATATTTGAAAAATAACTATCAGGGGGTGGCCAAAAATGCAATCAGTAAATTTTTGTCTGTCTGTATGTTAATTATAGAAACTAAAACTACTCGACGGATTTTAACGAAACTAGGTAAAATTATTCTTCATCCTCCTGAGCAGGTTATAGTATACTTTTTATCACGATACGATCAATAGGATCAGAGCAGTGAAGGGAAATGTTGGGAAACGGGAGAAGTTACTCTATTTTTACAGCGATACTACTGTAAAGGCTGGATTAAAGAGGTCTAAGGGCAGACGATGTCGCAGGCGTCCGCTAGTAAGAAATATAAAAAAAAAAACATACCTCCAAAATCTGATTCGCTTTTGCGAAGTCGTTTTGGTAGAGCGCAAGTGCCACAAGACAATTTGGTTTAGCCAGCATGATCGAGATGAAATCTATCGTGTTCTTCTTTACTGAATATGCTGAAACAAATCATTGTACTTTTACTTTAAACCTTAATATTTTCCTATATAATTTGATACCATGCACCTCCAACTTTTTAGTTATGTGCATTCTAAAAAAATAAATATCACGTGTCTCAAACGGTGAAGGAAAAACATCGTGAGGAAGTCTATTAATTCTCTATGTGTGTGAAGTCTGCCAATCCGCATTGGGCCAGCGTGATGGATTTAAGGCCTAACCCCTCTCATTCTGAGAGGAGCCTCGTGCTCAATAATGAGCCGAATATGGGTTGTTAAATTAGAGATGATCTTACCATCTATAGAAGCGGAAACTGTAGAAGCAAGCATAACATGTCCAACTTCTGGTTTAGGATTAGTGTTACGTCGTTTCATCTTGGGTTTCTTCCTAAACGCTTTGGCTTCTAACTCCCGTTCTTCATCTTCGCTACTATCGTCGACTTCAACATAATCGAGACACAACTTTAGTTGCAGAGGACTTGTGTCAGGAGAAAGAGTTGACACTAACTGCATTTTCCATATTGAATGGTTTACGACATTAACTAGCCTTTTGAAACGGGCAAACATATTCGGATCATTGTATTCTAAATTTTTAACTTCCCCATCTTTTAGGGTTTCCAAACAAAGTTTCAAAGTGTTCAAAATAATCTGTGTTGTTATTGCATTGCACATGAATCCAGTGCTGGTACTGTTAATGTTAGAAGTATTTTTGTTTTGCTTTTTCGAATAAAAATACGAACATTCCGAGTGAGTTCCACATGGAAATTCTTGATTGTGTTCGTGGCAGGAAAAGTATTCATACCTCAGAAATATACAAGAGAATATAGTTTCTATAACTTCAATACAATATTGCAAAGGTTGAATTGATAAGAGTAAACGTTTGATATCGTCCAATGATGTGCTCATTTCTTGCGTGTTATCCATACTGTCGGACGAATTCAATATTGTATCTATAACTTTGGTTATTGCACAGTAACCATTATAGGTCGAAATGTCCCAATTAGTACAGATTTGATCAGAATTTTTCTCACTTTTATTGCTCAATGCTAACAACTCTGTTATAAAGTCGTTATTAGTATTCAACAGCCTCGAAACTTTGTATCGATCTACTTTGGATAGTCTGCAGACCTGTGATATGACTGTCAATGCACTTTGGCTTAAAACTTGACTAAATATAGATGTTGACATTATTTTACAATTGTTCTCCAAACAAAACTTTATTACTGTTAACTCTCGTTTCACTTCTGTCATGTAAAACTGCAGCTGATGATCAGTTGTTGTATATGTGTCGAGAATTGAGAATATGTTTGTTAATTGATTTACTAATGAAGGCAAATCGTATGTTTCAGGGGAATTTGTCAGATCTATTAGCACCATTATAAGTATCTGCTTTGTGAAGTTGTTTATTTCGAATGTAACATTTTTCATATCTTGCAATTGTTGTTTGTAAATTTGAGCTGCTTTCAACAGCCAGTGGGTTTTGTCTTGATAGCAGAGCTCTATCATATACTCAGCTGTTAATTTGAAATGTTTTTGTGACTCATTTTTATGCATCATGTCAGATGCTATGTTTATTAGTTCAGGTTTACTATGGGTGACTAAGCTTATGAGAATTTGTTTTCTATGTTGCCTAAATATGTCGTCAGAGAAATGTTTAAATATTTCATTTATAAACACAGGCTGCAGCTTATCAACCCATTTCAACAATGACAAAACAGTTATCACTCTATCTGGATTGTTGTTGGCTAATTCAGTTTTCAACACATCTAAATACAACAGTTGCAATTTATGTAACTCATCTGTATCAGTTATACATGAGAGCAGAAAATTTAGAACAGTTGATGTTGTTACTGGATTACTTTTTAAATTTTTTGCAAAGAACTCTAATGTCTGGCTAGAGAGTGGATTGATTGCTTTTGATTCCTGTGTCACATTGAATATTTGCAGGATCTCCTGTGAAAGTCACATTGTTTATTAAAATTGGACAAATTTAGCTAGCAGAGAAGGGGAGTGTTTATCGCTTTTCAAGGAATTCTTTAACTCTATATCAATTAGTCATAAGTACAGAGCTATGCTCGGAGATTTTCTCTCTACCACACCATAGACTCAGCACCCACACATTGAATCAATGGAATGCTAAAATATTTGTCTCTTATATTAAGACTTAAATCTTATAAATAAATATCTTATAAATAATCTTATAAATAAAAATAATTAAATAGTTGGTCTTCTGGTTCGTAATTCATTTGATCATTCTAAACAATAAAAATAGCAAATCTTAACGGTCAGTTTATTCTATAAAGTATTTAAGGTAAATATAACTATTATTATTTTATGTGTACTACCAACGCCACAGTTTCACTCACATAATTCCCATTCATGTATGGAGATAAAATATATAGCCAAACATAAAGTGGCATTCAATAAAGTAGGATACAATTTAATGGTGAAAGAATTTTTCAAATCAGTCCAGTAGTCAGAGCATATTCAAAGCAAGCATACAAACAAATAATCAAATCTTGCCTCTTTATAATATTAACTTAATAGTTTATAGTTAAGAAACTTTATAGATAAGAAACTTCATAGCATAGGAAATCAATATCAAAAGTTTGCAGTACTCACCTTAAAAATATCGACAGTAAGCTCGTCCAGCAATCTGAGATTATATTTTAGCTCTTCCTCCTTCATTTTGCTGGTTTTGGAATCTGCAAATGGAAGAATTTTAAAAAGAATATGAAAAAAATGTACACATTAAACAACCAACACCACAAAACCAGATAAGCTGGGTTATTTGACACCTAAGTTGCTATAAGATAATAAAACCACAAAACCTGTTTAACTTTTAAAGGTTTTTAGTTTTTAACCGACTTCCAAAAAGGAGGAGGTTCTACGTTCGGCTGTATGTATGTTTTTTTTTTTTTTTTTTTTTTTTTTTTTTTTTTTTTTTTTATGTATGTCCAGCGATAATTCCGTCATTTGTGGACCGATTTTGAAAATTCTTTTTTTGTTTTGAAGGGTTTTATTCCAGGGTGGTCCCATTTTTTTCATGTCAGGATCTGATGATGGCATCCTGGAGAAATCGAGGGGAACTTTCGAAAATTGTAGGGAAAGCTAGTGCGTTTGTTAGTGTTTCCATAAGGTATTTTAAACCACTACACTATTATGAAGGTCTGGAGTTGGTCTGATGATGGAGCCGAAACACAGACGATGGAACTCGTCAACGATTTACAGCAGGTACCTTTTGTTTGGGCTTGATTTATTTGTATTGATGAGAACTTTCCACCTAGATCGGTTGTGACTGTATTAAGGGTCTGATGATGAAGAAGAATGACAGTTAAGAGAACTCCTCAACGGTTCACAGTAGCTACCTTGTGTTTGGACTTGATAAATTTGTATTGATGAGAACTTTCCACCTAGATGGGTTGTGACTGTATTAGGGGTCTGGTGATGAAGACGAAGGATAGTTAAGGGAACTCCTCAACGGTTCACAGTAGCTACCTTGTGTTTTGACTTGATAATTTTGTATTGATGAGAACTTTCCACCTAGATGGGTTGTGACTGTATTAGGGGTTTGGTGACGAAGATGAAGGAGAGTTAAGGGAACTCCTCGACGATTCACAGTAGCTACCTTGTGTTTGGACTTGATAAATTTTATATTGATGAGAATGTGACTGCATAGGGGGTCTGGTGATGATGACGGAGGACAGTCACCTTTCACGATTTTCTGAATATTCATATTACGTGTGGATAAAGGGGGAGTGAAAGTTTGTATATGAGTTAAGGTAGTATTTTTAAAATTGGGATTGTAGGACTTAGATACTTATCATAAGAAAATAACGTTACAACTAATTGCTTATTAATTTTTGTTCACACTCAGTAGGTGTGCTAACACTAAAAATTAAAAAATAAAAATTTTAATAAAAAAAATTCAACCGACTTCCAACTAAAAAAATAACCTAAACTAAAAAGCAAAAAATAACATCTTACCTATGTGCTACCTTCTGATCAGTTTGAAGGCGGTGCCAATCCAGTGTCATGTTTTAATTAAAGCCATTTCTGAAAGAACCACAGAAATTTTGTAATTTAAAGGGCTTAAATTAAAACATCACTGACTTGGCACCGCCTTCAATCTGATCAGAAGGTAGCACATAGGTAAGATGTTATTTTTTGCTTTTTAGTTTAGGTTATTTTTTTAGTTGGAAGTCGGTTGAATTTTTTTTATTAAAATTTTTACACACACACACACTGATGAGAAATATCTACCTGAGCTTATTTAGAAATTATAAATTCCCGTATTGAGCATAGAATTTATTTAATTTAAGATCTTCTAATTGTAAGCATATAGTTCTAGAGAGACCATCAATATCTTTGGATATGTGATGTTTGTGTGAAATTCTTCTTCTGGTAAAAAGCTTCCATCTTAGATTGCACAATCACATACCATCAGGTGAGATCGTAGTCTAACTGGTATAGAATAAAAGAAAGACTATGTTCTGCTTCAAGGTTAAGTTTATCTCTTTATCAAAATTCATCAAAATTGGTTCATCAGTTTATTCCTGAAAGGTAACATGTACTGTCTTTTGCATTTGTGATATTAGTGTGGATGAATAAAGGCAATTTTGTAGAGTATTTAGATAAAATTGTTTTTAAAAAAAACTGAAAGTCATGAAATTATTAATTACACTCTCAATCAAGTCATCAACATTCTCTTTCAGTGCACTTTCATTTGAGACCCCACTCGAGTATATTTGCAGACATTGAGTTATTTTTCCCCCTTTCACATCTCACAACTTTTAAACAACTCAACCGATTTTCATCAAACATGTCTAAGAACACACACACCTAAGTAACTTTTAATACAAAAAAACTAAATTGAGATCGCTTCATCAGTTTGGGAGCTATGGTGCCACAGACAGACAGACACATCTAACTTATAACACCTCCCTTTTTGCATTGGAGGATAAAAATACTAAATAAAACACAAATTATGAGTCAACCAGGTGGCAAACCAATCAACTATACTATCTTGTTTAATATTTGAATGAATGAATGAATATTTTTTTTTTTCTTTTTTTTTTCATTTATATATACAACAATGATATTAAGATGATATGCAAATCCAGAGATCTGGCACTAGAAATATATAGTTCATCTATAATTTATTTATGATAAGAAATAAATAATAGATAATATTGACAGAGTGACACATTTCAAACAGGTTGCCCAGTTAAATTGCGGCCATACATAGGTATTTTTCATACAAAATCTAGTAAACTATGCACTGGATGAAAGAGAGTAACGTGGTTAAATTAAGCATTAAACAAGCTTTCATTTGACATATTTGATGACTAAATAACGGATGAGTTTATATATTTCTTATGCCTGATCTTGTACTATAACAAAGAAAAATAATTACAAGAGTTAAGAATAACGAATTCGCATAATAAGCCATTATTATGCGAATTCGTTAAGATAATTTAGTCTTAAAAATAAACAATTACAAAATAGGCCGATTCTATGATGGTTTTCTTAGTATCCAAAACGTTTTGTTTTGGATACTAAGAAATCCATATCCAATATATGTTTTTGAACATGTAGCAGTATACAAAGTCGTATAAAGTGGATGTTGTATGTTTTGTATAAAATTAAGAGTCACATAATATTCTTGTAAGTCACACTTACAATATATATACCTATAAGATTATCGTAAATCATAATTATTAGAAAATGATATTAAAATGAAGACTAAATACCTTACACCTGTTGTAATTTATATCATAGTAAAATGAAAAAACATCACAGTATTCGGTAATCGCAAAACATGTAAATTTATTGTTTTTATGTTTAGTTAATAATTATTTCCCATTTCAAGAACAAACACCAACAAAAAGCACAAAAAAACAGAAACATTAATGACAATGACTGATCACAGACGTCAAAGGCTGTCACAATGACAGTTGACATTGACGGTATCGGATTTTTATAGACGCTCTGAATGGGACTGAAATCTAGCTTTTCTAAGCCTAACCAATAACAATCCATTAGCAGAATACCTATTCACAAAAAACATCGGTACCTAAAAATTATGCCGTACTGTGCGTAGTAAAGTAAAGTTATTATCAAAGAAGATATAATATTCTACAAATAAGTAGTGTATGTATTTTTATAAATTACAAAGCTCAAAAGGGCTAGAATGAGCTAGTCGTAAAAAATTAAACGTTTTAAACTTTTTAATTTTAAACAGTCAAAGTCAGCTGTTTTTTTGGTGTTTTTGAGGTTATAATTTTTATTTATGTTTGGCTATGTGAGAACCACTAACATATTTATTATTTACTATTACTATTTGTAAATCTCAACTCAGATAATAGCTTAAACATGAGATTTAGAACGTACAACTTTGTGAAACAAATTCAAACTTTTTGTAACCCAAGAAACCACCAATTTAGTACACTTACGACTCATACTGAATTTGCGCGGCGGCAATTCGTGAAAAGACCTTTAAAACTTACGTCTATAGTTTGTGTATACTCTTCAGACAATAAGAAACATTTGCTTGACATAGATAAGCAGAAAGAGGCATTGCAAGATGTTTTGGAACAGAAAAAGATACAAATTAAAGATACAGAGCAGAGGCTACGTCAAAAGGGCGTGGAGATCGTCCGGGACTTGAAGCAACAAAAAGAGATCACAGGTCAAATACTTAAAGAGAAAAAACAGCATTTAGTGAAGGATATTTTAGAAACAAAAGCTAAAGTTCGAGAGAAATTTGAAGAAGTAGTTGAGGTAAGAGAAGTATTCTTTTATGGTTATACTGTAGTATACTATCACTTGAAGATTAGGTATACCTCAACCTAATCTTCAAGTGATAGTATATGATGTGCTAAACTTTGCTAAGCTTTGTTAAGCTCTGACATTGCAACAAAGCAATTGCAACCAGGCAAAGATTATAACTCAGCTGAGATGTTTTCGTATACTTCATACAGAGCCAGATGCACCATGTTCAGAGCTGCTACACACCTCCCCGGGTTATGCTGGCCACCGGGAGTGTTATGAACGAAGTTATCAAGCTATAATTACATTCCTATCATCTTCTAGCTCACTGGTGGTAGAGCTGCAAATATAAGCTTGCTTTAAGCCATCAAGCATGTCAGCTTGCTTCAAGCTTTTGACAGCCTCTGTGGAGCAGTGACATGCGCTGTGTATTTACAAGACGGAGGTCCTGGGTTCGATCCCTGGCTGGGCAGATTGAAGTTTTCTTAATCAATCCAGGTCTGGCTGGCTCTAGATTTATAAGATTGCCAAAAATACCTTAATTTTCCTTTTTGTTGTATTTCCTAAAGAAAGCACACTACATAGATTAATTTTAAAGCAAAGCCTTATCCAAATCCATTATCTTATTGAAGTTCTCTTAGAATCATACATATTTGAATAATGATAATAATTATCTACAATGCCACTGCTCATAGATTGTCAGCTAATCCAATGAGAATAAAGAAGTTATTAAGTTTTTTTTATCTTGTTTCAGAAAGAAAATGTATTTACCATACCAAACATACTTTGCATGACCAGAATAGCCATGTCTCCTTATTTGGGTTATGTTATACTACAAGACAATTACAACCTAGCTCTAGGATTGTTAGTGTTTGCAGGCATTACAGATGTGGTAAGTTCCGTTAGTTTTTAACCGACTTCAAAAAGGAGGAGGTTCTCAATTCGGTTGGTATTTTTTTTTTTTTTTTTTTTTTTTTATATGTATGTACACCGATTACTCAAAGACGCGTGGACCGATTTCAAAAATTCTTTTTTTGTTTGAAACGGTATAGTCCCCATTTGGTCCCATTGCCATCATGACAAGGTCTGATGATGGAATCCTGGAGAAATTGAGGGGAACTTTCAAAAATTATATGGGTGTCTAGTGTGTTCGTGAACTTTTCCATTTAGTGCCTTTAAGAAATACAAAATTATGAAGGTTTAAAATCGATCTGATGATGGAGTCATAAAACAGACGAGGGAACTCCTTGGCGATTTACAGCAGTTACCTTGTGTTTGGGCTTGATTAATTTGTCTTAATGAGAACTTTCCACATAAATAGGTTGTGACTGTCATTTAGGGGTTTGGTGATGAAGACCAAGGACAATTAAGGGAACTCCTTAACAGTTTACAGTAACTACCTTGTGTTTGGCCTTGATTAATTCGTATTGCTGAGAACTTTCTACCTAGATGACTTGTGTCTGTTATTAGGGGTCTGATGATGAAGACCAAGGTCAATGAAGGGAACCCCTTGACGGTTTACGGTAGCTACCTTGTGCTTGGGCTTGATTAATTTGTATTGCTGAGAATTTTGTACCAAGATGGGTTGTGACTGTCATTAGGGGTCTGATGTATTCGTTTGAGATGAAATTTTACACTAAAAATTGAAAAATAATAAAAAATTTAATAAAAAAAATACAACTGACTTCAAAACCTAAAAACGTACCCACTAAACTAAAAAGCGAAAAATAACATCATAATATGTTCTACCTGCTGATCAGTATGAAGGCGGTGCTTAGCCGGTGTTGTCTTAATTTAAGCCATTTCTGACAGGACCACATGAAACAACATTGTCTGCAAAATCTAAATCTATAAGATATGCTCACATGGCTTGAATTAATACATCACCGGCTTAGCACCGCCTTCATACTGATCAGCAGGTAGAACATATTATGATGTTATTTTTCGCTTTTTAGTTTAGTGGGTACGTTTTTAGGTTTTGAAGTCGGTTGTATTTTTTTTATTAAATTTTTTATATATAAGTAATATATTTAATTACATAATCAACTTGTATGAGTTAAGAAAAAAGTCATGTATTGAGAAATATGAAGAACTTAAAATAAGTAGCTATATACTATGAAGTATATCTAGCTATTGTTAAAGCAGTATAGATTACTCTATTACAATTCACAACTCAGCAAAAAAAAAAAACATACATACAGCCGAACGTAGAACCTCCTCCTTTTTGGAAGTCAGTTAAAAAGAAAATATGTACTAATATTATAAAGCTGAAGAGTTTGTATGTTTGTTTGCTTGAACATGCTAATCTCAGGAACTACTGGTCTGACTTGTGTTAGTAAAAATTCTTTCAGTGTTAGAGAGCCCATTTAGTGCTGAAGGCTATAGGTTATATATTATCCATATACCTACAGGAACAGGAACCACGCGGGTAAAACCGCGCGGTGTCAGCTAGTATTAAATAAGTTTTAGATTTTGCCACATTTTTTGTCTCTAGGGGGGGAAGGGGGGGCAGATGCCCCTCCTGCACCTCATTGATAATGTTCTTGTCAAACATACTTGTATAATATGTTTTTGTTTATTTTCAGCTAGATGGTTGGATTGCCAGAAACTGGAAAGGGCAATCATCAAAGATGGGTTCATTCCTTGACCCAATGGCAGACAAAATCCTCATAGCAACGCTTTTCATTAGCCTCACATGGCAGAACTTGATACCTTTGCCACTAACACTACTGATTGTAGCGCGGGACATTGCATTGGTTGCAGCTGGCTTTGTCATCAGATACATCAGTTTGCCACCGCCTGTACGTTTTCCTTTTATTTATTTGCATGTTTCATATTTAGTTTATACTAGCAACTACAACTTAGCGTGGAATTCAGTTTTTCCCAAATCCCAAAGTAACCTTGGATTTTTCTGGGATAAAAAGTAGCCTATAGGTTGTTCAATAGCCTCCTCTATCTACCAGTGAAAGTCATGTTTAAATCGATTTAGCTGAGACAAACAGGCTGTTAGACAAAAATTAAAAAATTGCTAGATTAGTTTTAGTATTTACGTTTAGTATCGTAACCATCCATTCTTTGCTAATGGTAGGTAGTGGGTATAACCCGCGCGCAATCAGGTGCTATAGCTTTGCAAGTTTGTTGATGACACCTCCATGATATGCGGGCGACGGGGGGAAAGGAATACGCGGGTATTAAGTCGTGCGTGCGGGGCATCGCTACCCCCTTCCGGCCCGCGCAGACCATCGGGGTTACGAACGAATTTGCCAAGCTATAGCAATGGCGTGCACTTTATAGATGCAAAAATGCACTGCCGAAAAAAAAATTCGTTGTACAATTTGTACCCTAGTCAAAAACTCTTTGCACGCCACTGGATACTAAGATGCTACGTTTTGGAACTGAGAAGCTCGCGATTGCGCGTCATACTGGTCGGCAAAGTTAGATAGAATATGACGTAGCGTCCGTAGCGTCTTTGACAAGGTTCCATACCATTCTCATCGGACGCGGGTCATATCTTAATAGTTGTGAATATGTATTACAGAAGACCCTGAGCAGGTACTTCGACGTGACTCACGCGACGGCGCAGCTCGCGCCCACGCTCGTCAGCAAGATCAACACCGCGATACAACTGCTACTGGTAAACAACATACATCTTCTATATATATATAAAAATGAATTGCTGTTCGTTAATCTCGCTAAAAGTCGAAAGACTGCTCTACAGATTTATCTTATCTTGGTCTTGAAATGTTCGTGGAGGTATAGGGAAGGTTTAAAATATGAGAGAAATTAGAAAAATTGCCGGGAAAACTATAAAAACAACCCTTTTCTATTTCTCATACAAACGTTTAAGATTCAAAGGGTAGATGTAGGGTGGGAGTAGGGCTAGGGCTAGCATATGGGTAGGGTAGTATAGGGGTACAGTACAGTGTAGTGTAGGGATAGGGAAGAAATGCACATAAGTCAAAGCGAAGCTTGACCGGGTCCGCTAGTCTTACATAAATGTGAAAGGTCGAATCTCGAATATCAGTTGACATACAAAGATGAAATTTGGGAGGTAGATAGTTAGTAGAGGTCCGCCAAGAATGGATTTTGAAAGAGGACTGGATTAAAGAAATCTAAAGGCGGACGAAATCGCGGGCATCTGCTAGTTTACTATACTTCAGTCCGACTTGATGTGTACTGTTTACCAACAAACAAATTAGAAATGAAGGTAGAAAACGCATGCTATTTCATAACTTATTTATTGTTTGTTTATAACTTGTCATTCAAAATATAGCTTGTAAGAAATGTAAGGTTGTTGGTTAACCAAATAAATGAAATATATATATATTTATATTTATATAAATTAAAATGAATCCATATAACCCTTGGTTGATGATGATGATGATGACGAATCAGTTGTACAAAATGTTCTACGGAGCCCTGACTAATTCATCACGAAATCTCGAAAACCGAATGTACAAAGCTGAAATTTGGCAGGGAGGTAGTTTAGAGTTAGTTATCCACTAAGAACGTATTTTGCGATAGGGCCGGATTAAAGAGGTCTGGCTGGCGTCCACTAGTTCTAATATAAATTTAATTCGGCAGGTAGGCACAACGTTAGCGTCTCCCGTATTCGGCTACGTGGATCACCCAGCGCTGCAAGCTCTGTGCGCGCTCACCGCCGCCTCCACCGTAGTCTCAGCTCTGAGCTACTTAGTTAGTAAAGACACGTATAAAGTGCTGAAGAAAAAGTTATGAGTGATGTGATTACACACACTGGTAACACGCCACGCGGACTGGCGTGTTATAAGTATGTTTGTAGCTTTAAATGAATATCATTGAGTGTGTATTTCCATTGTGTATATAATTGTTGTAATTATAGTAAACGATCTAATAATAAACTGAATCTTCCTTTTATTTAATCTAATCAATCTTTTTTTTTCTTCTTTACAAGTAAACCTTCACCAGACGGTAAATATGATGATGAAATCTGAGATGGAAGCGGCCTAACTTGTTAGGAGGAGGAAGAAAATCCACACCCCTTTCGGTTTCTACACGACATCGTACCGGAACGCTATATCGCTTGGCCGTACGTCTTTATCGGTAGGGTGGTAACTAGACGGCCGAAGCCTCCCACCAGCCAGACTAAGACCAATTAAGAAAACTTCCGGGGATCGAACCCAGGACCTCTGTCATGTAAATTCGTGTATACCACTGCGCCACGGAGGCCGTCTTCGTTCGTAGTCAACCCACATTCGGCTCAGTGTTGAGCTCGAGTCCCCTAACCCCGGGTAAGGCCGTAATCTAATCAATACATATAGGTGAGTAGAATTGATGTCTGTTTGTGATTTGAAGTGCATTGATTAATCAATTATTACACTAATATTATAAAGGCGAAAGTTTGTGTGTAAGTACGTTTGTTCCTCCTTCACGCTGTCGCTACGGAAGCGATTCGGCTGATATTTGAAATGAAAATAGATTTTACTCTGAATTAACACAGGCTACTTCCGGAATTGGTGAAAAACTGAACTCCACGCGCATAGCGGTATAAGTATATATAATAAGTAGCGGGCGTCCGTAGTATGATAATGAATTACGAACTTTTTTCAAATTTTTGTCTCTCTATCTGTCTGTTTGACCGGATTAATCTTTGGAACGGCTGAACCGATTTTAACGGAACTTTCACTGGAAGGTAGAGGTTATGGAGCACATTTTAAGGGAGGCAAGTCGGAGTCATGACACTTGCTCGGGGTGCTTCCTCTGCCAAGAGGTGGTGGTATAATAACTGTCGCTACTACCCATAACGTTGTAATATCGTGGGTATGTTAGACCCACTGTAGAGGCAAATAGACACCAGTGTGCGGTTATGTGAAACGAAATGCTACTTTAGTTACGTTATAAATGGGTCACGGGTAGTAATTTAAGACGAGTCACAAGGGCAAGCTTTAAGAACATATTAATTCGAATCTATGTTTTTATATATGTAAGTTACACGATTACTCGAAGACGCCTGGGCCTGAAGAAATGTTTCTAGCCTAGATCTATATCTAGTATGATTGCAGTCAAAAATGGAAAAATAAAAACAATTCAACCGACTTCAAAAACATGAAACGTAGGTACATACATAGTCGTTTACCTTTTATGATTTTGAAGTAAGTTTTTTTTATTGTATGGCATTTCCAAGTGCAGGGCAGTTTGAGTATGAAGATTAAATGCTACGTTATATTTTATCCCATTTAGTATGTACCTACCTACTTTATCTAAAACAATATTATAGACGAGATTTAATTTATTGTCTGTTTGTGACGACAAACTACTTGATCGATTTCAAAAATTCTTTCACCATTGGATATCTGCATCTTCACCGAGTAACAGGCTATATTTTATCGTCACGACGCCACGCGGTTTCACCTGCGTAGTTCCAATTCACTTAGGAATACAGAGATGAAATATAGCCTATGCTCCCGGGTGTATTGTAGCTTCGCAACAGTGACAGATTTTTCAAATCGCTTTAGTAGTTTCGGATTCAATGCAATCAAACAAACACACAATCAAATATTTTTTCTTTATATTAGTATAGACATACAAGTATGTAGTAGAGTAGACCCTAGATATTTCATAAAATTAAAAGCCATAATTGTATAAAATAGGGGATAATTTTATTTCCTCATTCTATTCACATGAATTAATATGCACATAATGCGTATTATAGATTATTATATTGTTATAAAAAATGATAAAGTACAAAATTATACTTAGACTAAAGGCAGATTCACATTGAGCCACTCACTATCTTCTGCTATATTGACTGACTATATATTTTTTGTAATTATTTGGTTTTGTTTTTATTTGAAGTTGTTTATAATTGACATTTAAAATATGAGATGCTTAAAAATATGGAGTCAAAAACAAAACAAATATGAGGAAGACAATTGCAGCATTCACAGGTTAAATATACAATTAATTTCCTATGTAACCTAACCAAAAACGTAGGTGTCTATTTTTTTAATATATTATACATTTTTATTTGTATTTCAAAAAATAAATAGGCTATAATTATTAATAAAATTACTGTACTGGGTTTGATCTAGACTACCTACTTATTATAATTGTACGGCAGCAACTGACTCAATGTAAATCCATATTAACAAAAAAATCTCAACATTTTTGGGGGGTCTTCATTAACATGAGACGTGGTTGTTTTTCAAAAATACATTTATCTCTATAACATCAATGAGGCTATGACTTTTTCAAATAAATGGGTGGCAAAAAATATTTTTCAAAAAATCACACTTTAAAATAAACAGTGGAATGTTGATTTTAATTAGATGTTACGGTTTGTTAGCCAATCATTAATTGTTTGAATCGGTTAAATAATGGAAAATCTCAAGCATTACTATTAATAAGTCAACCACTTTATTAAGGCTAGTCAGAGAGACAGCTACTATAATTTAAGCAATCCATAACAAAAAAAAATTAACTTGTTTGAAAGTCTTCTGCTAGTTTGATTTGAATTATCTTATTAATAACAATTTAAAAAATGAAAATAGAAAAATATAAAAAAAATTTAAGTGACAAAAATATATAAAATTTAATTAAACCATCCAAAGATAACATATTTGCCTTCCATCTAAAAGTCAATCTAACTGTCTCTAAATTAATAATCAGTGCCATAATATTACAAGCTGTAATACATTTGCGTCGTGAACAAAGTTATCGTTAAACTACTGACTACAATTACATATGGACAGGACATTAGGTATAGTCGGAGAGATGGCGGAAGATTCGTTTATAAACATTTACTTTTATAAAAAAAATAATCTCGAGAATTACATTTAGTTACAAGTAACTTCGATCACTCATACTCATGTTTTATATGAACACTCTATTTGTTTTAGTTTAAGATTCTTTTATAAAGCAAGAAACGTTTAAGACAGTCAAGATTAGACAGATGAAAAGGTTCACACGCACACACACAAGATTACACACATTCGCAAGTCATATTATTATTAATCAACCGCCTTTAAAATATTGTATTTAAAATACATTTTACGTGTAACCGTCATAAATTGTCAAACAAATCTTCATCCATCTCTTAGACTATAACGTATATAATTCACTTAATAACTTTTAAGAACATTTCGTAATGTATTGTTACATTGGACTGGATGGATACTGAGTTTGTTTTATAAAGGCACACACACTATACAACCAAAACAATCTAATAATAAATTTTTAATAGCCTAAACGGGCACGGGACCGATTTACGGACCAATTCGGTCGACTAATTCCACAATAAACCAAGTATTTGTTGTGAAAGTAGATGGAGTTTCGTAAGCTTTAAAAGAAGCGCGCGACTTTTTAATCGTGCGACAAACGCAATGCTTATTTTACGGAATAGCCTACGTGCGTAAAAAACCATTGGGCTCATATCAAAATTAGATTACATATCATGATAATTTTTCCATGGTGTTGTGTAAATTAAGTAACAAAATTATCAATTTAAGATAATATTAATATCGGTTCGATAATATTATATATTATTATCAATCAGAATTTTGTATCTTATTTTTTTGTTATTATCATCTACCCTCGTTTCTATTAACGATTCTATCAGATACCAATTATTGTACTTTTGAAGCTTCTATATGACTTATATGGTCTGATATCGAGTACCTATTTCATACTAAAAGTAGTCCAACAATGTCTGACATATCAACCATTTTATTTTACAACATGAATTTTGAACTTTGAGATCAGTTTTGGATCAACATTATTGTAAAAAGTAATTACAAATGTCAAAAATGTTCATTGCAATCCACATTAAATGTTAATCACATTCACGATTTGATGTCCGAGAATCGGTTCGTACACGCATAGCCTTCGAATTTTTGAAATAAGTTTGAAAATTTTTTGTACATATTATCTTACTGAGATGGAGATTCTATGAAATAGGAACAGAATTTTAGAATATATATTTGTCTACTTTAGGCCCTTTGTGATTGTGTTCTGGCTATGGTGTGTAGTGAGTTAACCAAGCGGTATTTAATTACTAATTTTCACTAAATATTAATACACATTTTTAAAATCTATTTTGAGTTCATAATCTCATAAGCAAAGCATAATAACTTCGGAAAATTAGCTTTAAAGACTAGATTGATAATAAACAAGCAAAGTTTTGGGCCGGGAATACATTTAACTAAGTGCACATATAGAATAAAAGTGACCACAAAGAACTTCAAATCCGTGCCATAGACTCCTACACATTTCCGTAAAAAAAATGTCACTTATATTTTATATGTGGCATATAACCTTGAAATACTTCAACTTAAAATTATAGTAACACAAAATAAAAATAAATCATATTAATAAGGTTAATAATAAAATAGAAAGCACAAAATAACAACTACTCTTACACTATAATATTATCAATTACTTATTATTTTATACATTAATACAAAATATTTTAATTCAATGACATATATGGCAGCTAGGGTTGTTACAGTTTAAAAACTTTTAAGTTTCACAAAATTCAGGACTGTGGTAAAAATTAAATTATACAGGATGTTATTTTGACAGTGATCAGCATACTAGTACATAAGTTTAAAAATACAATGTATGATAGGATTACAGTTTTATTACCAAATATTAACTATTTTTACTATTGAATGTAAAAATAGTAAATATTTAATAAACCTTTGAATTGCAATTTTAGAAACCTTTCAATGTTTTTTCAGAATTTTAAAATAATTAATAATTCGATGTGCAACTGTCCTCTGCCAAAATAACATATCCAAACGAATACAGACCTGAAAATTGTCCCATAGCGTTAAGACATGATTGCACTATGCTAGAATGCATTTATTTTTGATGTGCTTCAATGAATTACCATAAACTAAACGTTCCATTGTTTCATTAAAATGCTTCAATTAAGCCAGTCTATTTCTGGCCTTACATATCTCTGAATGCTTCGCACCACCGTTTCTGGGAGCACATTCTAAAATAAATCTTTGGAAAAGAATCTGCTACAATACTTATACAAGAAAAAGATTTCAGTCACTTTAGTAAACTAAATTAATGAGAATATAAAAAGCTTTGGGTTCCTTCACATTATATTTACATAACTCAAGTCTTTATAACAAAAGTGTGACAATCACAAAGCACTAAGTTGACTGGTCTACAAAGTAATGCAGAGTTGTCAAAATAGAGTTAGTATAAGGCCTCATTCGCACAAGTATTTTTAACAGATGTTAAAAAAGCGTTCAAATACAATGAATGCATACTCAAGTATATGTTCACACAACAGCATTTTTAATTGGAAATAGACCATGAATTAAATTAAATATGTTAATAAAACCGCCAATGCTGGGTTTTAACATATCGCTTTTTTAACTCTCATGCAAATGAGGACTAAGAGAATTTATGTCCAAATCCATAACTCTTTGTGATAATGGTGCAAATGTTTGTACAATAACTTATAAACTTCATTGCTAAACAGCTGTACAAGTAATGCAACTACACATTTGAAACATAAAACTACCTTTCTGTCTATTTTTGCTTAGAGATGATTCTATGATACCAACAACAATGTGAAAGAACCAATAGATTATTGCAAAGCACCAAGTGACTTTATTGCTGTATGAATTATGACACCAAACACAAAATACATGCAAATAAAAATATTACAAGAATCATTTGAATGTTTCAACCCAAAATACTTATTTATACTTTAATAGATTTCTTTTAATAAGCCTTGATCTAAATAAAGAACAAAAAATATATACTTTTTATTCACATAATATTGTTGTAGGCTCATTCAGTCTATTCTTATTTTGCTTGTGTAGTAATCAAAATGTCATATGATAAAAACTTAAATTACTAAATAAACTTTATTTTTAGATGTGTACAAAAATAAAATAAAAAAATTACTCACTGATTGCACAATCTATAAATAATAATTAACATACATTGCTTATGTATTTTATTTATGAAATGGTAACAGCTTCGCTTGCTTCAATTTGCTTGTTATTTATAATCATTAAAAACATTAGAGTCTGTGATTATTTATTTATTAATGTACTCTAATGTTGTTTTTCATAAATCTATGTGTTAGTTAGTTAAATGAAAATGATTATGAATATAGTCAATATGAGTAACCATCTAATTAATTAACCCACTTTGTTTATCAACTCATCACAGATGGCTGTGAGCTCCTCGTTATCTTTGATTTTCTGCGCCAAAGATTCCTGTAGCGATGAGGCATGTACTTCACTCTTTTTAAGCATTGCATTCAATTTAAGGATTTCGGCTTGATGAGACTTTTTCACAGAGTCCAGTTCTGTGTTAGCTTTATTCAGCTGTTGCATTGCATGTTGCCTTAAAGTCTCGTATCTTGCTTCCAACTTTTGTATTGCATCGTTATTTTCTTCGACAGTTCGTTTCAACATTTCTTCATTCCCTTTGTACCCTTGAATAATCACTTTACACCTTTCGTATTTAGTGTGAACATCGTTGAACGCATGCTCCATGGACGCCAAATGTGCTGCAGCCTCATCACGTTCTCGTAGCAGAGTGGAGCGTTCCTCTGCCCACCTCTTAGCCTCTGTTTCTCTTTCCCCTATGAGTGAGGATATGGTGCGCTCGTACTCCTCCATAACAACACTCATCTGTTTATTATTCCGAACTTTCTCAGCCACACGATGTGACAGTACTTTCTCCTTTTCTGCATATTCATCATTTTGTTCAGTTAGCTTCTTTATTTTAGTCTCGCAATCCTCTAATCGCTCTCGCAAGTCTCTGTTGAGATCTCTCAAGCTTTGGGCTTCTTCTTCTTGTGCAGTCAACATTTCTTTTACAGCGCGCAACTGTTCCAGCGTGTGTGGATCCATGTCTGAAGACCTTGTTATCACAGGAGGGGGCGGAGGGACGCTTGCACCGAGGCTGAGAAGTCTGTCGATGGTTGCTATGGCAGGGGACACACTGTTGACCTTCACAGGTGTAACTTTACTAGTAACAGGTTGACTTCTGTTCACGGCGGGAGTGACTACCTGAGTTGGCTTCTCTGTGTGGCCACTATTGCTTGGTTGCACAGACAGTTGTTGGATAGAGTTAACTATATTCTGCTCTGTACCTGACATGGTACTTTCCACGATCTACGCGAAATATTTAACTGCACTCTCTCGGATATATTCTATACTTGGCGAACTTTTGCTGCGGACATTGTCTCCTAAAACCATATAAAGAAATAAGAATTGCATTTCCAAGGACAATGACGTTATTAAAGATGAATCACAAAACTAATTTTAATCAAATAGGCTGTTTGAATTACCTTGTAATTAATGTAACACATCACAAAGTTCGCCTACTCTCATAGAAATAATCAAATTACAAAAATATTGTAAACATCCCACGCATGGAATTACGAATTAAACAATATCACTTGGGGTTTTGGGTTAGAGAAGCACGACACTACACAGGTATCACAAAATAGTTTTATAAAATCGATGACAAATTGCATGCCCTAATTAAGCACTCCTTTGCAATTTTAACTAAATACGGTAATAAATTTAAGATTTTCGCTAAAATCTAAATGGTCGACGGGAGGATGACATCAGAATCTTTTGCACAGATAATATTTTTTTTACCTATTTGTCACCGTACCATGGAGTAAAAACAAATCATAGACAATCCTATGATCTTAAAATAAAATAAAAAAACAAAAATAAGTACTCTTTTTTTTAATAGATAATCCTTTTTTTTTACGGTAACTTGGCCAGGCTTGGTACGATTTTTGGGCGGTAAATCCAAAAATTGTTCGTACTCGACTAAAATACTAGGGTAGTCCGAAGTAGGCCTAATTATTTATGCCATTGACCTATTGATAAATATTTTAGAGTCTGTGCCTATAGTGATCTGAGGTCTGTGCTTCGTAAATTTGATTTCAAAAGCTAGAACTCAGAGCCCTAAATTAAAGTTAAAGCCAGTTAAGAAAAATTTACTTTGTTTTGTCCACAGACCTTCATTTGTGGTCACCATAGATATATAACTATTCTAAGTCTATGGTGATCACTGGCCTGAATAAATATGTTCCTTGGGTCTGTGCCACAGACGACAAATGAAGGTTTTGTCTATGTGCTGCTGTGCTGCTAAATATTTATTTTTAATTTTTGTAATGTATTTTAAATTTATATTTTAGTATTCCTGAATAAAAAAATTCAATTTATATTTTGAATTTGAAGTTTTTTGTATAAATTGTATTAGAGACGCATTTTGAATGTGTTGAAATGTGTTTCTCTTTGAAGTTCATTGTAAGCATTAACCCCAGTGTCCCTATTTTACAAATAATTTATTAAAATGAAGTGTTGCTTGTCTTTCTGCGAGAATTCACGAAACAATCATTTCTCTTCGAAGATCCTAGGACAACAAACAATTACATTTCATAAGTAAGTAATGTTTTTCAATAATAATCAATAAACACCATCTATCCACTTGTAAGTACCAACATTGGGACCATTAAATTAACAAAATAGTTCCTTACAGTTAAATGAAAACTCGGAGAACATTTTTTCTATTTAGAATTGAAAATTGTATGTGTTTAAAATAGGTTTTTTTCTTGTTATTGCCACTTCTTATTAAGTTTTTAGAAGATTGTAGTACAATTGGCTAAGATCACCAAAATTAACTCCACTGGTGAGGGTATTGTCTTACCCACTCCTTACATAGCTTAGAATAATAGCATACATAGAAGGTAAGTATTTGTTTAAAAAAGAACAAAGTTATAACTTTTTTGAAAAGGACAGCTAAACATTCTTTTTAATTAAAAAAAAAAGTAGCAGCCATGTAATTAAATCGAAAATATAATTATTGTGTTACAGGGTCCCTACTAAACAATGTTTGAGGTTGTCTTGGCTGGAAGCTCTTGGCTTAGAAGAAAATCAATTGCCAGAAACTCCAGTCATCTGTTCCCAACATTTCCAAAAAGATGATTTTTATATAAAAAATGGGTTCACTGAACTGAGAAGCAATGCTGTTCCTTCTGCAGTACAGGTAAATGGGAATTCTTAGAATTGTTATTAAATAACTTGAATCATTATAAATCATCAGAATTTTATGTTATGTTTGAACTTAAAGCTTGAAGCTTGTTTTTATGTTATGTCAACTAGCCTATAGAGTCAATCAAAATGAAGCTTGATAGGGTCTACTAATTAGAATATAAGACAAATATACATTACATTATAAGACATACTACTATAGTAAATAATTTGTGTCATTATGATATTTTTTTTTATTTTGCAATTGCTGTCTTATCCAGTCATCTGTGACCGCCATCTTACAACTGGTTATTTATCGATGATTAGATATAATTTTTTATTACATATCTCTTACAGATCTGCCTTATATGCCTGGATTCTGCGAGCAAACTATATCCATTAGGCAAGTTTAATTTAGAAGAGGCTTACATCAATGTGACTGGAATTTCGGTAATAATATCTTCATTATATTTGGATTTTTTTTTTCATTTTAATTCTAATACATAGTTCAAAAAATTAGTTCTAAAAATTAACAGTCGGTCTGATATAAATAGAGACTCAGAAGACATAATTCAAAATTAAGGGGTAAAATGTAAATTATTATGAAACTTTAAACATTGAATTTTTTTATTTATTTTGATATATATGTACTCCTTGAAAAATCAGAAACACATCAAAAAAACCATTTATTTTATTTCCAGTTGTATAATAAAGTGAACATTGCACCAAAACTATGTGTGGAGTGTGCACAGAGGCTGGTGAACTGCAACTCATTCAGAGACAAGAGTCTGCGGGCACATACCTTGTTGCTGGATTTAGTTAAAAGCAATGACTTTGTGAGTATTACACTAATTACTAGTGGATACATAGAGCGGATAAATATAGTTTAAATTTGACACTCAGCGGGTGAACGATCCCCTAGGGCCGCCCCCACAAAGTCTATGAATTCTACTGTTCGACCGCCTTAATTTGGCCCTACCACAAAACCAGTTCTTAGCGAATATCTAATAACTATAAACTTCATCTTTGTATGTAGTTTTTTGTGATTTTGCATTTATTTACATTAACATTCATAATCTAATTTTTTGGCCTTTTAATATTTAATTAATTTTGAATTGTTGTTCAACTTTTTGTATTTTCCAGTTAACAACACATAGAATAAAGAGGGTATATCGCGAGAAACATGGCCTAACATCCAACATAGTGAAGAGAGTGCACCAACCAGACCACTGTGACCTTCATCTGGTTGATGAGCAAGAGGAGAAGCTGTACCATGTGCCACTGGTCAAAGATGAGGATGGGGCGAATGAAGAGTTCAACTTATCCAAAAGTATTCAAAGTGCCAATAGAGAATTAGGTAGGTATTACTGGTACTGGTGGTATTATTGTTGTAAGGTAGTGGGTAGACAAATGAAACACACAATGGTTATATATTCCAAATGATTTTATTTTAACAAACAACTTTTTTTTCTTTATAAAAGAACTAGCCGACTCAATGTAAACTTTAAACTACCCCTATCCTACCCCTAGCCTACCCCTACCCCTACCCTACTCCTACCTACCCCTACCCTACTTTTCCCCTAAACTGAACCCTATTTTTTCCAAAATAAAATTTAGCCTATGTTACTTGTGGATAATGTTGCTCTCGAATGGTGAAAGAATTTTTAAAATCGGTCCAGTAGTTTTTGAGCCTATTCATTACAATCAAACAAACAAACAAACAAATATACAAACAAAGTTTTCCTCTTTATAATATTAGTATAGATATTTACTATAGTTTTTTACAATATGACCAATTTTCCCATCCCCAACTAGTCGGGAAAGACTGTGCTAGGAGTGGGTACGACAATAGACCAACGGGGTGGGGATCGAACCACCACCCATCTGTGATGAGTCCAACCACTCTTACCGTTGAGCTATTGAGGCTCCCACATTATGTGGGGCTTTGGATTAAAGCCACACCCCACCACCTACCCCACATAGTATAACCTGGAATCCTCAAGTTTTTCTTTTTGTTTTTAATTTTTCTTTTAATAGTTTTCACTAAAAATTATCAGCACAGAGTAGGCACTGGTGGTGTTAAACATGACTGGGAAAGCATGTTAGCCACATTATAATTAACATCTGACAGTGGTTAAAGAATTTATAATTATCTCCCTAAATACGTCGTTCAGGAGAAGCGTGGTAGATCTAATATAATGTGACGGGTAGCAGCAACAGTGTTTGTACCATCATTTTGTGGTAAAGGAAACACTTCAAGCAGGTCCCAGGACTTGTGACCTTGGGTGTAGGTTTAAAGGATTGTGTTAAAAAGCATCAACACTCATCTCCCCTGGCGGACATTGGCTTGTCTCCATGCCCACACTAAACAATTTATGATAAATAATTACATCACAAAACATGCTCAAAATCACTAACATGACTAGAAGCGTGACAGTGTTCAATCGATACCTGAAAAATTCGGTAACACTGTGCTCTGTATTCCCTCCTATTTTTTCATGTAAATTTCCTGTTTCAGAACCAAAACAAGAAACGTTAAATAGCGAAATAAAAAATGACGACGGATTTTCGAATGACGAAGTGAAGTTCATAAACGACGAATTCAGTTACGTCGACGTCATAGATGACGCCATCTTCGACATCGACACGGGTTTCGCTAACAGTGATGAAGACAAACCCGACATACAGGCAAAATCACACAAAAAGAGTAAAAAACCTTCACTGAAAAGGCTCGGTAGTAAGGATTCTGTGAAAGGGATTAAGAATAAAGGTTTGTGTTTTTGAAAAATTTTTTTTTTAGGTTTTACGATTTTAGCTGGGCTGGGAGAGACTGCCTAAGGTGAGGGATAACTGATTAAGGTGAGGGATTTAAAGTTTGTTTCATGTAGGATGTAGGTGACAGTTTGTTTCACACTTGAAAGTTTTTCAATTCACGGTAATAGTACGTATTATGAACTTCATACAGGCATCTGTCTTTTTTTTTTAGAATTTAAGCTATCGTGAGTGTTATTCATATTAATTGATTATGAAACACGGCTAAAACTCACGTGATATTAGGTCGGAGTATGCCCGACTAGTTTCGAACCCATACGGGGCCCTTAGTCATGAGCTGTTTCTTGCATCGCGGCACGATCCAAACTGGCAGGCATCTGTCATCGTACCCATGCTATCTGAACAATACTTTACACTTTTTACATGAATCAATAAATGTAAAATAAAGTTGAAGTGCTTATATGTAGTTATTTACACAATACCGAAAAAAATCAACATTTTTAAATTTTTTGTCTGCCTGTCTGTTCAGGCTAATTGCTCTGGATTGGTTAAACCAATTTAAATAAAACTTTCACTGGTAGATAGAGGAGGTTATTAAGCAACATATTGGTTACTTTTTATCTAGGAAAATACATGTATCCCACGAGATTTATGGAAATCTAGTACAAGTTAAATGTAGTCAACATTCCAAAAAAACTTAAAAATGACATACTTTTGTTATTACCAATTTTTTTAAGGGTGAAATTTTCGAGACAAAATAGCCTATATTGTTCTCCAATAGTCAGTTTATATACACACCAAAATTCATCAAAAGTGGTTTAGTGGCTTAGCAAGGTAACAGACAGACCTATTTACTTACATAAAAAATTAGTGTGGATTTGCTGTACATACTCGTAATAAGCACTGCAAAGTTGTACAAAAAAAAACATTTATCACATTACAGGTACATTAAAAAGGATAAACAATAAAACTAAAGTTAAATCAACAAAAGAGCGAACTAAACTGAAAGTTAAATTAAAGAACGGCATACTCAAGCTCAAGAAACAGAAGGAAAGTACATCTGAAGTGAAAAGCGATGATAGTAAAGTAAAACCAACTGAAAAGTTGTTCAAAAAGACTGCATTGACGTATGAGGAACAGTTAGCCGACGTACAACAAAGAAAGGAGACTGCAAACTATTTAAATGCTGCATATAAATGTAGCAAATGTTATAAAGGCTTCATAGATGTTGATGCCTATAATGGGCATATGATTAAACATACTAATGTAAGTATTTTTTTTTTATTTTCCACTACTACTACCGTGCAGGCAAACAATAGCAGTAGACCAAAAATTGCGCCCCCTTTGTCCCATTGCAACAAATGAAAGAGATTTCCGGTTTGGCAGACTTTTTCACTAAACGAGATATGTCGGGGCGCCCATGTAAGGCCTACTGATTACTCCCGGAATAGAGTTGGGAGACAGTGCTCTCGCTGAGTGCTCAGAAAATCTAAATATATAAAACTCAAAGGTGACTGACTGACATAGCGATCTATCAACGCACAGCCCAAACCACTAGACGGGTCGGGCTGTAATTCGTCATGCAGGCAGATGTTATGACGTAGGCATCCGCTAAGAAAAGATATTGATCAATTCTACCCCCAAGGGGATAAAATAGGGGATGACAGTTTGTATGAAATTTTGTCACCACTGAAGCGATTTGGCTGAAATTTGGAATGGATATGGATAATGCTACTTTGCATCCCGTAAAAATCCGTGGTTCCCGCGGGATTTGTCAGAAACTGAGTTCCACGCGGATGAAGTCGCGGGCGTCCGCTAGTGTGAACATGTGTTTACATTTATCGAGTAAACTCTGTAAATGTAACATATGACCAAGTGTTTGGCCGTGCAATAGGCAGAGAGAATCTCTCAGACCTTTTACTTATTCAGTAATTCTGAACACTCAACTAGCGTACACTCTGTGACCACTCATTGGTGAGTGGTGATTTTATTCTTACTTGTTTTTATGGAAATTTCAATTTATATAGTAAGTGGTCTGAGAATGTACAACTCAGTGTGATCTTAATTAAAAAATACAATTGAAAAATAAGGTTACTCTTTAAAATTTTTGTATGATAGGTCTATGTGATACATTTAACTAAACTAAGATAATTATTATTTACGAGTGTACAGACTAATTAGATTTTAATTTTACAAACAAAAAACATAAATAACTGCTATAAATACGGATAGTTTACATGCTTGTTACATAGAATACACGACTAGTTTTAATAAAACAAAGATTAGAGCATAAAGTTATTCAGTAAGTTTTCCTGGTTCAATTACTCAACGTTCAAAGCCAATACACAAAAAAAAGGAGTACAATAAGAAGAATGTTATCTTTCAGAAATATGGTCCGTTTGAGTGCGACATCTGCGGGCTGCACAGCAAGAGTCGCAACAACCTCTGCCGGCACATCGCCGTCAACCACAGCATCCGGTACAGCTGCACGCTCTGCATGTTCGTCACCATGCATATGTAAGTCTGTCTGTGATACCATCATCATCATCATCATCATCATCATCATCATCATCATCATCATCATCATCATCATCATCATCATCATCATCATCATCATCATCATCATCATCATCATCATCAACCCATATTCAGCTCACTGTTGAGCACGGGTCTCCTCTCATGCCAGTTTATAAAAAAAAACAGCTTATTTTAAGCTTAAAATTTTTTTTATTTTTATCGCGAAAATCTTGCCACTTCTTTTTTGGCTAGGTATTGTTTTTATAATAAATATAAATCATGTAATTTAAAACTACCTTTTACAACTTTTTATTACAAAAAGAAAAATCCAATTAGCGGACGGTCCCACCGAAGTTTTACCTGCATAGTTCCCATTTCCATAGATGAAATATAGCCTAAGTTACTTAGTGATTATTAAGCCTTCCATTGGTGGAAGAATTTCTAATTTTAAGTCAGTCCATAACAAATAAATTAATTTTTACCTCTTCCACATTGATGTTGTTAAATTACATTGTAATTCGCAGTGGCACAGCGAATTCCCACGAGCGCTGGCACAAGGGGTCCAAGTTCAAATGCCCGGAGTGTGATCTGGAGTTTGGGTAAGTGATACAGGGTGTCCCATATACAATATATAGTTTAATACTTATAGTATACTATTAGTATTATTCCAATATTTGCACTATACAAAATGGTGGTAAACAAAAAAAAAATAAACCTTGGCTGAGTTTGTTGTGGGCTCTTCTCGGACCAAGGCGCGTTTGGAACCCCCGTAACTTAAAATTGAGTGGATATGTTTGTTTAATTTTATTAGCTTTAATTAATAAATTATTATGACGTTACTATATGAGTACCTGACATTTATATTATTTAAAACTTCGAACAATCCAATTTAGTTTTATGAATGTTCCACTCAAATTTCTACTTTAATTTTATTTTTATTTTAATTTTAATTTTGTCAAATGAAATGTACATAATATATCTTATCTCCTATTATTAGAATGCAATACTATTATTATTAGCAATGCCCTGACAGGGTCCCATGTGACATGCATGCTAAGCTCTTGTATTAGTCTGTAAGTGCATGGATGCTAAATAAATAAAATAAACTTTAATTTTAAGTTTTCGACTATAATTACCACCATTAGATAAAATTAAATTTTGACATATACCTGACCTATCAAAAGTGCTTGTAAACCAAGCCTAATTGAAATAAAAGAATTTGAATTTTGAATTCTATATCTGCGGATATGCGCAAACGTGAGTTGTGTATCGTTGCAGCATCCGCTCGTCGTATCTATCGCACTTACGCATCAAGCACCCGTCGGACTACGCGTGCACCATCTGCGGGTTCTCGTTCATCGGCGAGCGCGGCATCAAGCTGCACATGAACAAGAAACACCGCTTCGACGTGCCAGTGAGTTCCTTGCGACTACTAGATATACTCCGCCACACTTCACTCTCTGATAACTTTATTTTGTTTCATATTTCTTTATTTTGTCTTGGCTGGTGGGAGGCTTTGGACGTGGCTAGTTACCACCCTACCGACAAAGACGTACCGGCAAGCGATTTAGCGTTCCGGTTCGATGTTGTGTAGAAACCGAAAGGAGTGTGGATTTTCATTCTCCTCTTAACAAGTTAGCCCGTTTCCATCTTAGACTGCATCATCACTTATCATCACGCTTCCATATATAAAAGAAAGTCGTGTTAGTTACTCCACTTATAACTCAAGAACGGCTGAACCGATTTAGCTGAAAATTGGCAGAGAGGTAGTTTTTAGAGCCAGGACAAGTACATAGGATACTTTTTACTTTTTTTTTTTAATACTTTTTTTTACGGGTAGGGTAGGGTAGAGGTAGTTAAAGTTTACATCGAGTTTCACGCGGACGAAGTCGCGGGCGTCCGCTAGTTATATGAAAAAACGATTCTTAAGGAGTGAACTCCAATATAAAGTGTCTTGTGGTATGTTGCAGAGCCCCGACGGGCCGCTGTGCAAGCCGTGCAACATCCGCTTCGCGTCCGAGATGGCGTACAACCAGCACATGAAGGTGTCGCCCAAGCATAATGTTGGCCAGTGAGTAGCACTTTGCTATAGCCAATAGGGTCGTTATCAACCCATATACGGCTCACTGCTGAGCTCGAGTCTCCTCTCAGAATGAGAGGGGTTAGGCCAATAGTCCACCGCGCTGGCCCAATGCGGATTGGCAGACTTCACACACGCAGAGAATTAAGATAATTCTTTGGTGTCAAGGTTTCCTCACGATGTTTTCCTTCACCAATTGAGACACGTGATATTTAATTTCTTAAAATGCACACAACTGAAAAGGCCGTGATAGCCCAGTGGATATGACCTCTGCCTCCGATTCCGGAGGGTGTGGGTTCGAATCCGGTCCGGGGCATGCACCTCCAACTTTTCAGTTGATCCATATCTTTGTTTTTTTTTAAAAGAATATTTTTTTTTTTTCGTAGGGGGAAAATCCTCATGGACACCCGTTTGGGTAGTGCCGGACTCCTACCGGCTAAAAAACCCTCCTACCTCCAAAAACGCTAGTGTACCTGCCATTTAGCCTACCACCGGCGTCACAGCGTCTTTCACTTTCCCAGTTCCCTTTCATCCTTCTCCTTTGTTTTCATTACGTTTTCTAAATACATTTTAATTGCGTCCCATTTGTCACTCGCTTGTAACATTATATTTATTAAAAAGAATATTTGCCATAATATCTTTTTAAATATGACCAATATTCCCATTCCCCTCCAGTTGGTCGGGAAAGACTGTGTTAGGAGTGGTTAAGACACGCGCGGGTATTAAGTCGTGCGCAGGATCGCTAACTCCCTCCCGGCCCCCGCGGACTATCGGGAGTGTTATGAACGAATTTGCTAAGCTATAGTCCGTTAGGCTGTGATCTATGCTTGCCACCCGACTTGCTCCCGTAGCCAAGTGGTACGACGATTCTCTTTCTACGATTGCAAACGCTATGGGAATGGCAGATCTTGATCACGTGACCTGTCGTTTATAGTTTTTTAAGCGTTTGCGATCGTAGAAAGAGAATCGACGTGCCACTTGGCAACAGACCAGAGCTGAGCCAATTTAGGAAACATAAAATACTAAATTGACCCGATCGAAATAGATTTTTAGTTCTGTGTTGAAAATGTTGCCAGTCAGTAACTTCACCTGAAAACGTTGGCAAAGGGACTGGGTAAAAAAAGAAAATATCAAAAATCATTTATTTCAAGTAGGCTCAGTTTACAAGTACTTTTGACACGTCAGTTGACTATTTGTAAAGATTCTACCACCGGTTCGGAAGGCAGGTTCTGCTGAGAAGATACCGGCAAGAAACTCAACAGTTGCTCTTTTTAAAAATCATACAGTATTATAATTTACAATTGATGATAACATTGCAATTTCTTATAGTTTTACTTTTTGTGTGAAAGTGGTAATTTATTCATGTGTGATGTGTTTTGAAAACAAACTGAGTGACGTTGGTATGTTGGTATGTAGGTTGGTATGTTCTTAAAATCTCTAAGAAATAACAGGAAAAAATAATATATCATGCCAAAAGGCAATAACTACTATGGTGAAAGAACTACCGGCTATATGGTGCCATGGCCAAAATATATAATAAAATTGAGTGGCTCAAAAAAGAAAGGGAGATCTGTGAAGGAGTCCTCAAGAAGAAATTAAAGAAAGTTTTCCTTGGGGACCCCATCACTGACTGAAGGATTTACTTTATAGAAATTGTCTTGCACCTTTTGTTATATTAAATTCTTAGGTTACCTTAGTTTTAAGTATCTTCTATCTACTTTTACATAATTATTAGAATAATGAGCGTCAACTCGCCAACAAACTGCCTGTACAGTTTGGCGAGAGTATCGATAATAATAAGGCCGTGATAGCCCAGTGGATATGACCTCTGCCTCCAATTCCGGAGGGTGTGGGTTCGAATCCGGTCCAGGGCATGCACCTCCAACTTTTTCAGTTGTGTGCATTTTAAGAAATTAAATATCACGTGTCTCAATCGGTGAAGGAAAACATCGTGAGGAAACCTGCATACCAGAGAGTTATCTTAATTCTCTGCGTGTGTGAAGTCTGCCAATCCGCATTGGGCCAGCGTGGTGGACTATTGGCCTCACCCCTCTCATTCTGAGAGTAGACTCGAGCTCAGCAGTGAGCCGAATATGGGTTGATGATGACGATAGATAATTATATGTTCAATAATTGTTAAGTGTTATCAATAAAATAAAAAAAAAAATGTACTTGACAGTCTATGCTCGTCATCCTGTGTCTTTAACTTGTGTGTGTGTTATTTTTGCAAGGAAACGCGAACGTAACGACCCGCTGATAAAGACCATGGGCTGGAGCAAGCGGCCCTGGCGGAACAAGAACAAGAAAGAGTATCCCGACGCTGACGGCGAGCCCGTAGAGTGCGAACAGGTATACAAATTGATTTTGATGATTTTCCCACAGATTAAAGATTAATAGGCAGATAGAGCGTACGGAACACAGCAGTGATGCATTGCAAATTTAATTCAGGCTTCAATCAGGAATGACTCATTCTGTATCATTTTCCAGAGAAGATTTTTGTCAAATACATAACAGTTACAATATAGAACGTTTTTGACGGCCTCCGTGGCGCTGTGGTGGATTTACAAGACGGAGGTCCTGTGTTCGATCCCCGGCTGGACCGATTGAGGTTTTCTTAATTGGTCCAGGTCTGGCTGGTGGGAGGCTTTGGCAGTGGCTAGTTACCACCCTACCGACTAAGACGTACCGCCAAGCGATTTAGTGTTCCGTTACGATGTCGTGTAGAAACCGAAAAGAGTGTGGATTCTCATCCATCTCCTAACAAGTTAGCCCGCTTACATCTTAAATTGCATCATCACTTACCTTCAGGTGAGTTTGTAGTCAAGGGTTAACTTGTAAAGAATGAAAAAATAATTTACAAACCTAATGTCTGACAAAAGTCTGGTCTTAGAAATCCTAATTATTGAAACAAAAAAATTGATTCATTATAGAAAAATTTTTAAAATTCGAATTATGAGGGAAACTTCGTCGCTAGGTTTTTTTTTTCAAAACGAATCAAATTAGATTACTTACGGGTCACCCTGTTTACTCCCCAGTGCGGCATCCCGCTGAAGGACTACTGGATGTACACGCAGCACTTCAAGAAGGCGCACCCCGACAAGAACCGCACCAAGTACCACCGCCCCAAGCTGCTGTGCGAACTCTGCGGGAAGGTTTTCAATGTAAGGCTGCCATCATACATACATACATACTATCATGTCTCATTCCCATATAGGGGTAACTAGAGACCATGTCCTTCGTCCTTCCTCTTGTTACAATCTTTAGCATATATGGGAACTTGACTGGTAATATGATATTGTGTGAAGAGAGAGAGAAGTCATAGTTCTGTATATGCATATTTCTATTGCGTGCCACTGCCAAGGATTTGGAATAATAAAGACTTGAGGTTAAAACACTGTTTAATGAATACACAAGATACAATACAAATACAAATGAGAAATAATGTTAAAAGTTACTAAACGAGATAGCGGACTGTGAACCGAACTGTTGCGTTACGAAATCAACGAATGACTAACTTCAAAATGCATTGACCAACACGCGTTAGAAATAACGTTTAGTTGGCATGCCGATTAGGGCTGCTACAAATCCTTGCATATCTCACTTGCTTTTTTCAGTGTCATCAATCCTTTCATACAAGTTCTTCGGTTCAGTGTTCTCTTGACTTGGCCTGATCATTATCAGATGTTAATAATATGGCCAAGTCTGGCGGTTTCCAAACACCAGGCTATTGAGGAGAATATATCTAAAGAAAGAAAAGCTCAATACTTCATAGGCTGACCATCAAGATACGTTATTATCATACATTTTATAGATTTTCAAGTGCTCATCAATAAAAATGGTATATATCATTAGAGCTGGTAATTTGGAGTAATTGATAATACCCACGACAACTACCCAACAACACAAACCCAAGTACTCATAATCCGGAATCAGTTACACTTATCTCTAGAGTAGTAGGCTATTGGCCTACTACTCTAGAGATAAGTGTAGTAAGCATAAATAAATAGAAATACATTAATTTTACGATTTCATAATTCGAGAATTTCTCGCTCGACTTCCCAGGATCTGCTCTAGAGATTTTTCTCTGCCAATCGATGGATTGGCACACACAGTGAATCCATGAATGCTAAAATATTAGTGTATAGGGTAAGGACACAGAATATATTTAATGGTGTTACATATTTTCGATGCGTGAGTTCACCTCGTCAGACAATCATGTTGGTAAATTTGGGTGCGATGCATTTACAATAGTTTTACTTATAGTTCTAATTACTGTATGATACAGAACGAGGCGCACCTTCGCTACCACATGCCGGTGCACTCGGAGCACAAGCAGTTCAAGTGCTCCGTCTGCGCCAAGACCTTCGGCTCCATCCTCAACCTGAAGAGTCACGCCACGCTGCACAGCGCCTCGCGCCCCAGCTACGCCTGCGACTTCTGCGGCAAGACCTTCGCCTACCAGTCCAACAAGTACCGGCACATGACGGTGAGCCCGCGCTTGTGTTGTGGTGACACTTGACTAAAGCTCGCTGCACACCGCCTCGCGCCCCAGCTACGCCTGCGACTTCTGCGGCAAGACCTTCGCCTACCAGTCCAACAAGTACCGGCACATGACGGTGAGCCCGCGCTTGTGTTGTGGTGACACTTGACTAAAGCTCGCTGCACACCGCCTCGCGCCCCAGCTACGCCTGCGACTTCTGCGGCAAGACCTTCGCCTACCAGTCCAACAAGTACCGGCACATGACGGTGAGCCCGCGCTTGTGTTGTGGTGACACTTGACTAAAGCTCGCTGCACACCGCCTCGCGCCCCAGCTACGCCTGCGACTTCTGCGGCAAGACCTTCGCCTACCAGTCCAACAAGTACCGGCACATGACGGTGAGCCCGCGCTTGTGTTGTGGTGACACTTGACTAAAGCTCGCTGCACACCGCCTCGCGCCCCAGCTACGCCTGCGACTTCTGCGGCAAGACCTTCGCCTACCAGTCCAACAAGTACCGGCACATGACGGTGAGCCCGCGCTTGTGTTGTGGTGACACTTGACTAAAGCTCGCTGCACACCGCCTCGCGCCCCAGCTACGCCTGCGACTTCTGCGGCAAGACCTTCGCCTACCAGTCCAACAAGTACCGGCACATGACGGTGAGCCCGCGCTTGTGTTGTGGTGACACTTGACTAAAGCTCGCTGCACACCGCCTCGCGCCCCAGCTACGCCTGCGACTTCTGCGGCAAGACCTTCGCCTACCAGTCCAACAAGTACCGGCACATGACGGTGAGCCCGCGCTTGTGTTGTGGTGACACTTGACTAAAGCTCGCTGCACACCGCCTCGCGCCCCAGCTACGCCTGCGACTTCTGCGGCAAGACCTTCGCCTACCAGTCCAACAAGTACCGGCACATGACGGTGAGCCCGCGCTTGTGTTGTGGTGACACTTGACTAAAGCTCGCTGCACACCGCCTCGCGCCCCAGCTACGCCTGCGACTTCTGCGGCAAGACCTTCGCCTACCAGTCCAACAAGTACCGGCACATGACGGTGAGCCCGCGCTTGTGTTGTGGTGACACTTGACTAAAGCTCGCTGCACACCGCCTCGCGCCCCAGCTACGCCTGCGACTTCTGCGGCAAGACCTTCGCCTACCAGTCCAACAAGTACCGGCACATGACGGTGAGCCCGCGCTTGTGTTGTGGTGACACTTGACTAAAGCTCGCTGCACACCGCCTCGCGCCCCAGCTACGCCTGCGACTTCTGCGGCAAGACCTTCGCCTACCAGTCCAACAAGTACCGGCACATGACGGTGAGCCCGCGCTTGTGTTGTGGTGACACTTGACTAAAGCTCGCTGCACACCGCCTCGCGCCCCAGCTACGCCTGCGACTTCTGCGGCAAGACCTTCGCCTACCAGTCCAACAAGTACCGGCACATGACGGTGAGCCCGCGCTTGTGTTGTAAATAAAAAATAAACAGTGTTAAAGTATTAGAGGACTAGTATAACGTGACGGGTAGCAGCGTCAGTGAGTGACCATCATTTCGTGGTAGAGGAAACATGTCGAGCAGGACTTGTGACCGTGGATGTAGGTTTAAGGGATCCCTTTAGCATGTTCTCCATGTCCACACTAAACAATTATGATCAATAATTACACCACAAATAGATTATTGCACAAAATCACTAACACGACTAGCAGCGTGACGGCATGCACGCTGTCTAACAAAGAACTGACCTCAAATCACAATCGTCTGATCACTAATATTTCACCGGTCTGAGCACTGATCCTTCACCGATCTGGTCACTGATCTTTCACCGGTCTGGTCACTGATCTATCACCGGTCTGGTCACTGATCTTTCACCGGTCTGATCACTAATCTTTCACTGGTCTGATCACTGATCTCTCACCGGTCTGATCACTGATCTTTCACCAATCTGATCACTGATCTTTCACCGGTCTAGTCACTGATCTTTCACCAGTCTGATCAATGATCTTTCACCAGTCTGGTCACTAATCATTCACTGGTCTGACAACTGATCTTTCGCCGGTCGTGTCGGTCTGCCGTCCCATCGGACTATAAGAGTGAGTGAGTGACTATTGTTCAAGTACATTTATTTATATCATTTGTCCCACAGATACACAAAGGCATCAAGTTCAGCTGCGAGATCTGCGACAAGAGCTTCAACACGGCGCCCGAGCGCTCCATACACGTGCAGCACGTGCACATGAAGGTGCCGTGGCCCAAGCGCAGCCGCGCGCCCCGGGGCAAGCCGCGCCCGCTCGCGCCGCAGGACGACCTCATGTGTTAGTGTCGCTGTACACTGAACCCTGAGGGTCATCAATAGCTCATCTCTTCTAATCTCATGTAGAGATGTGGGAACAAACAATGTTCCCCGATTTCTAACGTCATCCGGATGTAGGCAATATCAGTATGGTCAGTATACTCAGGCCAGAGAGTGGGAAAATAGAGATGGTCAGTATACTGGGCGACCTCATGTGTTAGTGTCGCTCAGTAGACTGAACCCTGAGGAAAAGCTTAACGATACAATCAACTTAGGAACACTTAGCTAATCTCATGTAGAGATGTGGGAACGAACAATGTCCCCGATTTCTAACGTCATCCGGAGGCAATATCAGTATGGTCAGTATACTGGCCGACCCCATGTGTTAGTGTCGCTCAGTACACTGAACCCTGAGGAAAAGCTTAACGATACAATCAACTCAGGAACACTCAGCTAATCCCATGTAGAGATGTGGGAACGAACAATGTCCCCGATTTCTAACGTCATCCGGATGTAGGCAATATCAGTATGGTCAGTATACTCAGGCCAGAACACCCTTCCCAATCTGTCTAAGGTCCGAGGCTCAGAGGATTCTTTAGAGAGTTGTTCCGCGAATTCTTCTGCTTCTGTCTCCGGGCGTGCTTCTGCCTTCTCCCAAAGTCTCCGGTGATGCCACTGTGGTCCCACTGAGGAGCCTTCGGCACTTACACAATCTGATATTTTACTTACACAAAGCGAATTTCACGAACTACGATACAATACATCACTTTCAATGGGTATTGAATACATATAAATACACAGACAGACACCATAGTAAAAATAGTCAGGATAGCTTCATAGTACCCCAAAATGTGGGGATTCAATGGAACCCCGATTTTCTGAAAATGATTTTTATTTAATGAATCAATTGATTTTTACAGTTTTGCTTTATTTTAAAACAAAACATACATGATTTTAAAAGTTGTCAACTTTATAGCATCCTGAAAGAACAGTTTTTGACATTCTTTTTTATAATTTTTGTAATGTAAAAATTTACAATAACTAATATAGATGTAAATATTATTATCAATACAAATCATGTGAATGAAGTTATAGAGATGACCTCGTATGTAAGGACAAAGAGCGAAGGTGGCCAGTTATAATATATTAAGTAGAAAATTAAAACTGCAGTTTTATTTGTATCATAGTACAATGGTACTTCTATACTCAGAGGCACAATTATCCGCCCTCTTTAATACGACGTTAGTACTATTAAAGTGGGCGGATAATAGTGCCTCTGAGTATATTTTGTAATAGCAAACCCAGCGGTTTTACCCATGTACCATTCCAACTCTGAATGTAAATAAAAAAGAAATATATGCCTATGATAATAGGTACTCCTTAATGTAGTCTTCCATTGGTGAAAGAATTTTTCAAATTGGCCCAGTACAGATACAGAGACCATTCAATACAAACGAACAATAAAATCTTTATAATGTTAGTGTAGATATGTGACGTAAATTAACCATATATTTCAAATAATGATCAATATTAACTACCCTCCAATTAGTTGTAGACTATTAGATGCTCAACTTTAAGTACTCTAAAGTAGTAATAAGTAATAGGCAAACAGGCGTGAGGCGGGTCTCGAACGCATTACCTTTTGCTATGGAGTTCTTTAACCGTAGAGCTATTAAAGCTAACGCATAAAACCTTCATTATAGTACTAGCGGACGCCCGCGACTTCGTCCGCCTTTAGACCTTAATCCGGCCGTTCTTAGCGGACGTTTACTATTTATAAACTACCTCCCTGCCAAATTTCATCTTTGTACGTAGAGCGGTTTTTAAAATTTCGTGATGAATAACCTTTCGCATATATATATTGAGATTACAAAACGAAATATAGATAACGTTGACTCACATAAAATAAAGGGTAGCAAATAAAACGCTATGAATAATTGTCTCACGTATTTAATTAGTTAAACTAATACAATAATTACACTCCAACTATGTATCTATCAGTTTTGTACATTTCGTAAGCGAAGTCTTCGTCGTGTGTCGGGTCAAATTCTAAACCTGAAATGTAAAGTAATTGTTAATATGTTCTATTTTATTACAAAAAGGAAGTATTTGTATATAGTTGTTACGACAGTGTATGACGCCTGTGTAAATAAGACGGTATTTGGTGATTTGAGTTCAGTTCTTTGTTAAGCAGCGTGCACACCGTCACGCTGCTTGTCGCGTTAGTGATTTCGTGCATTATAAGGTATGTTTTGTGGTGAAATTATTGATCCGGCTCGAAGGATCATTTTGTAAGGGCCAGGCTTAATAAAACAGCTTTTCTTATAAAACGGCTTATTTCTTTGGAGACGTGTGTGGTGACCGTGTCTCGGTTGAAGCAAGAGTCGTTGAATTTCAAATTAGTTGTCAATGAGTGACGTTTTGATTTTACTATCAGTGAGTGACGTTTACTGTCACCAAACGCGTTCCATTTCGCCTTTTATTTAAAATCAGATCAGATGTAATGTACAACAACAATATGTGGCAAATAAATAATATTAATTCGCGTCGTTTACACATATTATATTGTTTAGTGTGGGCATGGGGAACAAGTCAGGCGGGGAGGTGAGTGTTAATGCATCATGAAACCTTTAAAACTACATCCAAGGTCACAAGTCCTGGGGCTCGAGATGTTTCTACTGTCGCTGCTTTTCCTTCCTTTTTCCTTTACGTTATACTATGTTTCAACTTCAGAGCATATCAATCTATACTAATATTCTAAATGCGAAAGTAAGTCGGTCTGTCTGTTACCTTTTTACGGGTAAACGTCTGAACCGATCAAAATAAATTTTGGTATAATGGGACCTAGGAGCAATACAAAGGGTAGGTAAGTACTTTACGACCCTAAATTAAAAAATAAAAGTGAAATAGAGGTTGAAAGTTTGTATGCAGGTAAATTCCTTCACTTTTAGAGTTATTTTTAAAAAATTGTTCTTAGATCATAAAAAAATACGAAATATAATGTAATTTAAGAATTTTTAAAATTAAACCCTAATAAATAAAATAAATTATTAAAGTGGTGAAATAGGAATGAAAGTTTACATTGATTTCCACGCGGACGAAGTCGCGGGCGTCCGCTAGTACAAGTATAAAATATTACCAATATATTCAAGTTCAAGATTGAAAGGCCCGTCGATCTTATCCCCGCACGAGATGCCGAAGTGCGTGACGCGGTCGAGGCGCATGCGACTCTGCTTGTCCTGTATCAGCCCCTTTGAGCCTAAAATGAACTTTGAAAACGGAATCTGAAACAAATATAATCTAGGTAATTAGGTAGATAGGTATATCACACTATATAAAAAAGGCAAATGTTTGTCTTTGTGTAAGTGTAGATTAATAAGTACTAAACCGATTTAGATGAATTCGAGATAAATATATTCAATAATCTAGATAGATTATTGGCTATATTTTATCTCGAATTCCACTTAGAGTTAACCCTTTGGGTTAAAAATGATTATTTCAGCGGTTAAACAATAAAAGAAAATTAAACGTAATTAAAATTAAATTAAAAGGAAAGCTAACAATAAAAGGTAAAGGTAGGTCTGTTATGTGTATTATTAATAATAACTAATCATTATCGGTCAGTCATCAATATTTATCATTACATAGTATGTATCATTTGACGACGACGGGTCTTCTCCGGCTCGTGTAAACGGGGCGGTGTTTTCTTCCATCCCCTCCCGGGATTGAGGCTTTTCAGCCTAGGGGTTTGTGTCAAGCGCGTGTTAAGTTTAAAAAAATATATAATTTTCGTCACCTTAGCGATTTGCCAATAAGGTCCGCCCCTAGTGAAGAGCACGTAGTGGTAGATATCGTTCCACGTGATGTCGTAGTAGCCCTCGCACGATATGTTGAGCAGGTAGGAGCGCCCGTCGCCGCGCAGCTTCACCACCAGCGTGTTGTAGAGGTGCCAGTTGTACGTCGCCTCGCGTTTGAATGCTTTCTGAGGACAATAGTGTCATTGTCAGCCAGTGGCGTTCGTTCGTTCGTCATCAACCTATATTCGGCTCACTGCTGGGTGTAGGTTCGAATTCTGTCCGGACATACACCTCCAACTTTTCAGTTGTGTGCATTTTAAGAAATTCAATATCGCGCGTCAAAAACGGTGAAGGAAAACATCGTGAGGAAACCTGCATACCAAAGAATTATCTTAATTCTCTGCGTGTGTGAAGTCTGCCAATCCGCATTGGGCCAGCTTGGTGGACTATTGGCCTTACCCCTCTCATTCTGAGAGGAGACTCGAGCTCAGCAGTGAGCCGAATATGATTGATGACGATATCTATACTTACTTACCTATAATAAAATATGAAACAAATTGACGAATCTTTATACTAAGATTCCGTACCCGTGTGCGTTGTGACCTCAAGGCGCAGTATCCAGCCTTCTTGACCCTGCCGTCCTTCGGCACCCTGGTGTCCAGGTACCCGTGGAACAGCGCGCGGCCGGCCGGGCTCGGGCTGAAGGAGCACGAGCTGTAGCCCTGGTTGTGGTCACTGTCGCTCGTGGTCACGAACTGCTCCAGGACTTTGGGCTCGTTGAAACACCATAGCAAGTCTGTTTCGCCTGAAACCATTTAATTATTACTTACTTATTTTATTGCTTAACTTTATTGGACAACAAGACCATTAATTATTTATTACTTTAAATAGGGATGATGACAGTTTTTTAAATTGTATATAAATTGAGGGTATACTAATAGCAAAGCAATTTTGTAAAAGCAACAGGGTATCTGCGATCATTACTTTCGGAGCTACAGGGATTTAAAGGGTCAGATTTGCGGCGCTACCGCGGATCCCTGAAAAACGCTCCATACAAAATGGCACGATTTAGTGACGTCGTTGGCTCGCTGATCGTTATGTTTGTATAGGCGTTCAAATAAAATTACTAATATCTTTGTTATTTGTGCGTTCATGTTTATAGTTCATTTATTAAAAAATGTCACATTTAATGTTATGAAGCTTAAACTGTATGAATTTTCATCTAATTGCGATAAAAAAAAATTAATAGATTTTGAAATTTTTTAATTTTATTTATTTTGCAAATATCCAGACAATCTTTGTTTTTTATGTATAAATTAGTTAACATTGACCTTATTTACCCGAATGTATCATAAAAATCAATATATTCAAACCTAGTCATCATCCCCATTTTATAAGAATAACGAGCGACGCCCTCGACTTAGTCCGCGTGAAGCCCTACCTCTACCTATCTTACCCCTACCCAAAGTATCCTATGCCCGTCTCCGTTCTAATTTCAGCCAAATCGGTCCAGACGTTCTAAGTTATTAGTCGTGTAAATAACACTTTTTTCTTTTATAATAATAAAAGAAAATCGTTAATATAACTTGGTATCTACCATTTGCGTTTTATCGATTAATTACGAGACATCCTGTATATATATATACATAGATATATATACAGGACAGGATGTCTCGGGCGAGTATTAAACGTATGACTTCTCGCTATTGAGCCCAGTCCCTTTACTGAGGGATATCGAGGCCTCATCATTATCAGCATATTTTACTGGCCCACTTTGCTGGTTGGCGGGTTTAGGGTCCAATAAAGGGACAGGTCACATGATTAAGTTATTGATCAGATCTGTCATTCCCATTTTTTTAGTTTTCGAAGCATTCGCTTTTGTAGAATATATATAAATCACATACCATTAATTATGAGAAGTATATGTTTTAGGTAAGATTAGATAAATGAAACAAATTCAAACTTTTATAGAAAATTTATTGTTACTAATTAAAAGTCATCAAAGAAATCAAATTAAATTAACTTAACAAAGCATGAGATTCTTGCCACCTGACTATAGAAGTATAGATGGTATATGATTTTGAATAACATAATATAAAAGGAGCTAAAACTAAAAATTAAAAATAATAATACCATAGACCCACAATTCTTTTTAATAACAACAATTTTCTGTGCTTTCTCTCTCCCTTTAATCCTCTGCTCTGTTGTAGCTGCCATATTGGATATAAGAAACACAAAATCAGCTCAGAAAAATCAAAACGCTAAACAAAGTAACATCTATATATACAAACATACAGGTCAGTAAATACATGCATACATAATATAATGAAAAATGTCATAAAAAGCACCACATTTTTGGAAAAAACAATTAAAAATGACCTCTTACATAAAAAGAACAATTTAGTTTTAGAATTAAAATAATCATAAAATCTATATTCTAACTATAAAATAAATTCAAGTATAATAGATGAAAAGTGAAATGTCTTTAAAGGTTGACGTAATAGTAATTAAATATCATAAGTCCCGTGCCGTGCATAAGGTTGTCGATCAGGGTATGCACTAATAATAAAATTAAGCACACTTAAAGTATGCAATACTTTAATGCATGTATGAAGTGCATGCCACTAAATACATGTAATATTAACCAACTTGCCACTTGATTTATGTCCAGACAAATCAATGGTATTTTTTTTCAAGAATTTAGATGTCTTATCCTGAATGTAGATTGAAGTGTATTTAAATATCAATGGAAACTAAATAGAAATTCAACCAAACAGAAATTACAAAAATTTAGATAGAAATCATACTTTCTTTGACTAAGAAATTAAAATCCAAGACTTCAAAAATACCTACATGTAGCAAAAGTGTTACATATTTATTCTACTAGGTATTAAATTAAAAAAAAACTTTATTCATGTTTCAGAGGGTAAGTCCACTTCAGTTGCTATTAATCAGTTGGTCACAAATTCTTGTCAACTCTTCTATGTTTCTATTTTTTTGTGTCAAAGTCTCCTGGAGAGAGGACACGGTGATTTCATGTTTCTTAATGTTAGCGTTTAATTTTGTGATCTCTAAGTTGTGTGTTTTGTTCATTTGCTCTAGTGTCTCATTGGCTTTGTTCAGACTGTCAGTGGTAGCTTGCTTCAATGCATTGTATGAATTCTCGTATTTTTTCATTCCAGCTTCGTATTCAGTTATTTTCTGCAGTAACAATTTTTGATCATCTTTAAATGTGTTTATAACAACCTTACACTTTTCATATTTTGTGAGCAGATCGTTGAATGAGCTCTCCATACTTGTGAGGTGGCGAAGGGCCTCGTCCTTTTCAGCTGACAGTTTTTCCTGGTCGTCAATGAGCTGGGATATAGTTTTCTCATATTCCTCCATAACTATAGCCATTTGTTTGTTACTCAATGTTTTGTCACTAACCTGTTGTACCAGTTTGCATTCCTTCTGTGTCAATGATTCAACCTGACCTTCCAGCTTATTAATTTGAATTCCCATTTCTTCTTTTGTTTTTTGTAATGTGTACTTAAGTTCCTTGTTCTCTCTTCTGAGAAACGAGAGCTCCTGGTCCTGCTTCTGGAGGACGACTCTTAAAGATTGGACATGATTGAAGTCTTGAGATGCAAATGTATTGTCATATTTGAATCGCGGGCTCCGAGGTGCCGCTGTCGGCGGTGTGTTTCCAAATATGTTGATCAACCTCTCTGGGCCGACTTGCGTTGGCGTGAGGATAGCGGATACGCTGCGCACCAGAGCCGGGGTTGGCGCAGGAGGCCCAAGTATAACTTTCGGAGTGTCAGCAATTACAACGGGACTCACCATCTGTGTTGGCTTATCATTTGCACATTTGGAGGTGAGTGAACCCGCAGATGAAGTATATCTAGAATGTGCCGCACCGTCGTTCACTATAGAGTTGTTGCTAGCGGTTTCATAGCCTATGTCGTTCTCTGACAAGTCTGCCACAGATTCTGGCGGAGCGCAGTGGGCTAGCAGTGTTTTCGCGTACAGGGGGTCAAATTTCACAAACAAGCTGTCCTTTCCTCTGTCAATTAAAGTCTGGTTTTTTTTCGATTCAGTGCATTTGTCGAGATAGTCCAAGCTGGTAGCGTTAAATAGATTATCGTCGTGGACTTCTCGCATCGTCACGTCACAAATGCTGTCGAATTCGCCGTCAGTCAGGTAGTCGCTCGGCAAGTGTGGGTCATCGAGTACAGTTCTTCTTGGAGATAACGTCATTAGATCTACAGTAGAAGACAAAGGTGTTCTGAAACTTTCGTCGGACGCCATGCTTCTCAATTTTGCACAATAACTTTAGTTACTAAGTTTTATCACTCGGTTGAGTCGTTACACGAGTTGGGAAGAAGGATTATCGCACAGTATTCATTATTTGAGAATTGAGAAATATCACACAAAACAGCAACTAGCAGCCAGTAGGTTTAAAAATATTCCTGAATCGTCGGACTTGAACAACGAAAATTGAAATTACAAGCTAACGGATGTTTTCGATTTGAAACTGACAAGCGCTACATGTGTCATGTGCTTTGCGTAGACGTCAGAATTTGACATTTACACACTATACTTGTCTACTTGTCTATGCTATGCGCATTGGCAAGTAATAATGCATGGTTAAATTATTTTTTATTTTATTTTTCGACACGATTATGGGTGATTAGGACTATTGATAGTATAAAGCAGAGGTTGGCAACCTTTTATCGTCATCATTATCAACCCATATTCGGCTCACTCCTGAGCTCGAGTCTCCTATGAGGGGTTGCTCCTGTCAGATTGGCAGACTTCACACACGCAGAGAATTAAGGAAATTCTCTGATATGCAAGTTTCCTCAGGATGTTTTTGACCTTCACCATTTGAAACGTGATATTTAATTTCTTAAAATGCACAGAATCGGAGGCAGAGGTCATATAATAGCATAACAAGTAATAATACAGAAGTCTGTGATGGACAGACCTTGGAATTTAAATACTGTAATAAACTATACAGGGTGTCCCTTAATCAATGGATAAAACACAAATGGTAGATACACCACCTAATTGGAATAATTAGTATTGAAATAATCCTTAGGATGACCACAATATATATTTTTTATTGGATCTTTTAAATTTTTCTATCTTGAATCAGTTTTTTTTAATGCTGTACTTGTATTAAATATTTGAAAGATCTGATTTTTGTTAAATATTACAGATTAAATTACCCATGGATTTTTATAAATATTTTTTTATTTGTTTTGTAGAAGGAGCTTTGAGTGCAACAATTATTTTTCTTTTGAAAATAAATTCCTGTAAAGAACAATGTATGGAACTGAAGTGGACCATCATTTAAAAAACTTCGACACTTATCGAGGTTTTTAAATTGGTATAAAATTTGTGTCTACTTTTTGTAGTTACAAAGTTGCTGGTAAAAATGTAGTGGAGGTGGTGAATTTTCAATACTAGAAAAAAAAGTTTTCACAATCTAACTGTTTTTTTTTTTCAAAATTTATTATAATATCTGCTTACTTGTATAAATTTACTAATGCAGTCAAGATAGATACATCCCATCGCAGCCAGTTTTACAAATCTATAAAAGAACAATATTCCATCACAAATTTCAAGAAAAGATACAGAATTTGTCTACAAAAGTTCTACAGAAAATGGACTCTTTCTTATTTGTTAAGAATTAGGATATTAATAATAATAAGTTGAAATAAAAAACAAGATACCTGGTCTAGCTATAAGTAAGGGGTCAGCAGCTAAAAATTCTTTTGCTTCTTCTCCTAGCAATTTAAATTCTGATTTAATTTCCTTAAAACCTTTCATAATATGTTGAAGGGTTGAAACTTTTTCCTTGGCATCATAGCCACCCTTTCTATCCTTCTCCCAGAATAAAAGTCTCTTTGGGCTTACATTTACGTTGGAGTGTATCTTCAATGCACTAGCGTCGCACTGTCTACACAAGATGCTAAACGAGCGATATCCTTGTAAAGAATACGTTTTCCAATTTCTACACAATGCCATTTTGCAAAAAAATCTTATCTATCACTTATTGGACTGCAAACTTTATGAAAGTAGGTACTTAACATGTATTTTTTTGAATTCCATTATTTTATTTCCATTTGAAAACAAAATTCTAACCTATTAAATTAAAAATTTATTGTTTACTGTCAAAATCAGCTGTTAAATATCATAGAGAAAAATTCTTTTTGTTGTTTTGTTTACATAGAATGTACACCATTTTAAGATTCTATAACTGTTTTATTCTTTGGTTGCGAAGAAATTGTAAATCAAGAACAAATATATATATTTTCTAAACTAAAATCTAGGAAAAGGTCGGATGAATTAAAAAAACCTACGAAAAAGTCAGTTTCATTCATTTTTGAACCTCATTACCTTCGCATTTTTAACCGACTTCCAAAAAGGAGGAGGTTCTACGTTCGGCTGTATGTATGTTCTTTTTTAATTTCGAACTTCACTTTGACAATATTCTAAGTTACTGACAATTTACTGTGTAGTCAGTGTCTGTGGTAAAAATCTACATTTGTTGTCTGTGCTTAAACTTACGTCTGCAAAAAAATACCTTCAGTTTTTTAGAATTTTGATGGTGGTATAATTTTTTTATAAATTGTAAATTAAATATCAGTTTCAACGTTCTTTTAATTAATTTATCAGTTATGTCTTCGTATCAACTGTACAGGAACACAACAATTGGGAACACGTTACAAGAAAGCCTCGACGAATTGATTGAAGTGACTATTTATTTACCATCCAAAATACCATGTCTTAATACTTTGTCGTGTCCTTGTAATAATTAATATTTTTTTTCCAGTACGGTCAAATAACACCAAATATAGCAGTGAAGGTGATGTTACAATTTGACAAATCTATAAACCAAGCCTTATCAAACAGGGTTAAATCTAGGCTAACCTTCAAGGCAGGAAAATTAAATACTTATAGGTAGGTATATCTTCTTTGTACTAATGAATGAAGTATTAAATTTGTTAATAGCATCTTTCAATATTTTGGTTTTGGTTGTTTTTGCTACCATTTACGCAAATACAAAAAATGTTGATCCTGAAATCTTAAATATTTGTTAAGTTCATTAATATAAATCTTGATCTAGCTTAAAGCTGAGTTAGAGCATGTCCAAGTGATATGCAGGTTCTAAATTATACAAAAACACTTAACAAGTTCTAATGAAGGGAAGGAATATTGATGTTATTTAACTGGTATGGTTGTAACTCGACACAAGTTTATGTTGAAATCTCATTTTTTACACCATGTATATTGAAATTTAATTTGTTCTAGATTTTGTGATAATGTGTGGACATTTATGCTAAACGACGTTGAATTTAGGGAAGTCCAAGAAGTTGCCAAAGTGGATAAAGTCAAAATTGTAGCCTGTGATGGTAAAAGTAAGTAAATTATGATATCTATACTAATATTATTAAAAGGGAAAAATTTTATTATTTGTTTGTATTAGATAGGCTTTGAAACTACAGAATCGGTTTGAATATTCAATATATATTATTAAATTCTTTCACTGTACAGGAGCTACACTATTAGTGCTATAGGCTATATTTTATCCCCATAATCTTCCAGAAATGGAAACTATGTGGGTGAAACTGTGTGGCGTCTGCTAGTTGATTTTGCTTTAACAACTTACAAGTGTATGATTGTGCAAGCATTTCTAACTATTGACTTTTGGTTTACAGATGTTGATGACCGGAGGTAATATCTACTGTATATTGTAATGGAAAGGTTTTGTAAATTACCATTTTGCTAAATTATTATCTAATTGTATAACACAATGTGTTGTGACTTTGATTTTGTTGCAGTTTATTTGTGAGTGATAATTCAAATAAAACTGCTTAAGTCAAATGCTCCTTTTATTTTAGATAGAATTGTCCTCAAGTTATCCAATATTTTTTCTCTGCATCGTTATTATTATAGAGTTGTGACCCTTATCACACATTCACGACTATTGCCCGCACAATGTCTCGCCATGCGGCTCAGCTTTTTACACCTTGTAGAGCTTTGTGTACTTTTAAAAGAGTAGAGAGAGAGTGGTGTGGATTTGATCTGACCAATGCATAAGGCTACATCTTTGAGGTCTCTTTCCTTCCACTTTGCTTTGATTTTAATTATAAATATGCCATATTTATGTTTAAGCCTAACACCAACACTATATTGGACCAAAAATATAACACTGACCGTTACTTCTGTAAAATTCTTTCTGTCTTGTCTGTCTTATACATTGCAGCCACATTTAAAATTTTATGATTACTTTCATGCTTAATTTTATGATTGATTTTATGATTTTTTCATGGTGGAATTTTTTCATTTTGTACAAGTTATGCAGTGATGATGCAATCTAAGATGGAAGCAGGGTAACTTGCTATTTTATCCACAGTCCCTTCAGTTTCTACATGACATCATCATACCGGAAAGCTAAATCACTTGGCAGTCTTTACTGGTAACCAAATTCAAATAATGGTACAGGCTAAATCGTGGAACAGACACAAGAGACACCAATACATTGCATAGTGTGCATATTGCCATTAAATGTATATTTTGGATTTTGTGGTAGAAGATCTGCGACAGATTTTATGATCACAGTGGCACTGCCCTTAACATCCTACAGCAGAATTTATTATTGAAAAATAAAAGTCAATATCTTTGGTAATAATTTTTATTATATTATACATTTTTTAATCTTATTACACCAAGTTTTCCGTTTGTTTTCTAATTAAAAAACCTTCACAGATCTTTAGAAAAAAAAAAACAACTAAACACAACACTAAAATTATTATAAAGAGAACCCAAATTTAATTTATATCTAACAAATAAACATGTATACACTTATTTTTGCAAAAACAAATGCATTAAAAATAAAACTATAGTCATGTATATGTATAAAATATACACAATAATAATATAATATATACATTGTCTATATAAAAATATATATATATTCCTGAGGTATAATGCAATATAACCTAATACCAAGAGTTTTAACTAGGTATTTATACCTATAAACTGTAAGTAATTTTTAACTTTTGAATAATGCTGTTTTTATTTTACTCTTAAATCAATATAGTTTTTTTTACCAACTTATAACAAACTCAAGGTCAAAGAGAATTTACGTAATATGAAGTGATGGGCCTAATGATTTTATTATTGGCGATGTTGAAAGTTTCATTTGATTTACAACTGATAAATTGCAATATGCTAAGTAATTGAAACCATTTACCAACCATTTATAGAAATACCTAATGCAACCAAAGAATTTTGATAAAATAAACAATTTGTTTTAAATAAATTACCGCTAGGTATAAATACCTATACTATACTTCTACAAAACTAGCAGTCAGTGGATATAAAGAATATTAACTGAGAAGTTTTAGGCTAATCCTGTATAATAAGGTAGTTGATTCATATCAAATTTAATACATATTATATTATATAAAAACAATATTAATTTCGTGTAGTACATGAAGCAAGATTCCGAAATATATCGATATCAATGAATAAAAGTTAAGGATTTCTTAGAAAACTTAATTTAAATATCACGTATTTTTTTTAATTTTCCAAACGTCAAAATCACTGTTGTCCATTCTGTGACGTCACTAACGTCGAACTAATTGTTAATATTTTTGCAAAACGATTTTTTGTAGTGACGTCATGAAACAAGTTATAAGACTGTCATGGCCGACAGGCGTTTTAGCTCGTATTGTCAAAAACATATTTAAAAACTAAATTTTTATGTAATCACGTCTCAAAAAAATTAAAAAAAAAAATCAGTCTAATAGAACGATAATGAACTATTTAAGACCATTTAAAAAAAGTGTCAACTAGCCTATTGTATGGATCCGCGAGTTGGTCGTTAACTATCCTATAGTTAACGACCAACTCGCGGATCTCATGAGAAAGCTCAAAGTCACTCAGCAGGCGGCGAGCTATTGCTAGCTTGGAGTTTCAGAATTTTCAACATTGTATATAATCTTTTTAACATAAAAATGGAACCGACTTCAAAGACATATTTCAGTTATCTTAATTTCAACACTAAATTACTAAACCTGAAAATGAAATGGGACCAATCTGGATGTTTACTTTTTCAAATAAAAAAAGAATTTTCAAAATTGGTTAATAAATGATAAAGTTATGAGGTTCGTTATCAACCCATATCCAACTCACTGCTGAGCTCAAGTCTCCTCTCAAAATGAGAGGTGTTAGGCCAATAGTCCACCACGCTGGCCCAATGAGGATTGGCAGACTTTACACACGCAGAGAATTACGAAAATTCTCTGGTATGCAGATTTTATTCACCGTTTCATACACCTGTTATTTAATTTCTGAAAATGCACAACTGAAAATTTGCATGCCCCGGTTCGGATTCGAACCCTCGTCCTCCGGAATCGGAGGCAGAGGTCATATCCACTGGGCTATTACGGCGCGTTATGAGATAACAAACATTAAAAAAAAACGCGTCGAATTGAGATTCTCCTCTGTTTTTGAAGTCGGTTGAAAGTATAGAAGAACCAAAGTCACTGATAGCTGAGCGAGTGGCGAAGTTGAAGTGGCAATGGGTAAGTGTTGATTTACGCAATTTAAGTGTTGATTTACACAATTTAAGTGTTGATTTACACGAGCAGCAGTTGCTCGTGTAAATGAACACTTACCTACTTGTAAATGAATATATTCCTAATGTCGAATTAAGTGGTCAGTATTAAATCGGGATATTAGACGTCCCGATCAAACGGTTTATCTAATATTTATACGCAGTGGCGTGCGTAAGGTTTTAACTAGGTATTTATACCTATAAACTGTAAAATGGAAAATTCCAATAAAGTTTTGTAATATAACAATACGAGGCATTTATGGACGCCACCTGGCAACATTATTGCATAAATAATAATTGATTCCGCCAACGACTTGCGCGCAATTTATTGTCTTTAGATCGTATATCGTTGTTTTCTATTGTATCCCTAGTGCGAAATAATACACATAATGTCATAATTGCGAACACAATTATTTGCTATCGCTATTGGCTAAAATATAATTATAGCAAGAATAGTGTAAATTTGTATAAATGTAAAAATTGTCACTATGTAACTATTTCAACTTTTGGTATTAAATTTTCCAGTACATCGAGGCAACTTTTTTCAAAATCTGACAGCGGATCTAATTTCTCGAGCGAAATATTGTCATTTTTATTCAATTAAATAGTTTCCTTTCCTGTGTATATTGCCTAACTAATAGTCTTAAGAACTCATATTAAATAACTAACATCTCACGGCCTGTTCATATATCAGAAGTGGGATCACATTTCAAGCACCTCACTTTTTATGGCAAATTGTATGTAAATTCAACCACTAACAGTCGCAACTATTAGGCCCCTCGCCCACGGCGACTTTTTGTTGCGATACAGTCGCGATACTGTCGCGCGTAGCATCGATACATACGCGAAGCTGTTGCTAGTTGTGTGCCCTCACCTACGGGAACAGATTCAGTCGCGATGCAAACGCGATTCGGTCGCGATGCAGTTACGACACAAAAATACCTTGGATTAGACAATCCCTCCCCCCTCCGTTCTCTCTACCGATGTCGTCCGACGCAGTCGCGCGTTTGTATCTAAACAAACGCGATGCAGTAGCGCGTTAGTAATGCGTTGGCATTACTATTGTAGCGCGACTAACACGCATTAGAAGAGAGTCTGTCGCGCATTTGTCAAACGCGCGACTGCATTTCTACAAAAAGTCGCCGTGGGCGAGGGGCCTTAGTCGCTTAACGTAATTTGTCGATTCCAAAATATTTTGATCTGTACGACAGTTAAGAAAGTTTCCACAACCGTTAATTTGCTTTCAAAGTGCAGTGCTATTTAGGCGCAATATGTTGGCGGTGAGGTCAAATCTGCCAACAAATCTAGTTCCTCTTCGGTCAACTGCTCCCTATGTTTGGTCCAATCGTCTTGGTGCGTCCTCCTAAAATCGGCCAATGCCTTCCTTATGGTGGCGGGGATTGGGTCGGGTGCGCTGGTGTGCCTGGCCAATTCAGTCAGAACATCGCCAAGCCTTGGCCCAAGGCTGTAGGGCCTCGACGACAAGTAGCCACACAGGCCAAGGACTCCGCAATGGCGTTCAACTAACTCCTTAGACCTACAGCTTCGTTGAAGTGATTTTAAGGTCTTCTCCTCATCGGGTAAGGCTCGACAGTGCATCAGACCTGTAAGTAGTTTGGCAGCCGCTTGTCGGACCTGGAGAATAATAAACAATAATATAAATGAAGCTTTTTCCCTTTAAAGGTTTCAAAAAACTCTCCTAGGATCAATATCGGGGAAGGTACAAATAGACGCATGACTGTCAAATTATAGTAAGCGACACTTATTTTGTAAGTGACAATTTTAACAATAACGATTTTGAGGGAAAACGTAAAATGGGTCAATACCAACTGATTCGCTTATCGTTAATAAAACTATTTTAAATAGTGGTTACACTATCAAATAAAAAAATATCAAATCTTTATCATAAGAATAAAAAGATTTGATATTTTGCAGCGCAAGCGACATGAGTAAATATAGAAAAGTATTAAGGTAAATAAAAAGTAACTTTTGCAGCGAAATCGCAAACGTCTAAACGTAATAAAATTGAATTAAGACAGCACAATTGTTGTACCACGAGCGCCCCAAGAGAGTCGAGGTAAGACTCCGGGATCGGTAGAATTTTTTTTACAACTGATTACTATCAAGTTAATTTTCTGTGAGTTAGCTTATATGATAGATAGATAATGTAACACGCAATTTGTAGGACATTGTGGCTGGTAATTTGTTTAACTATTAATTAAGCAACAGTAAATAAAACAGCTGGTTAGTTACAACTTTTAATAACTTGTTATTGATACAAGCTGGGAGGAGGGTAGTTTACCAAAATTTCTGACTAACCAGATATTTTTTTTACTGTTGCTTAATTAATAGTTATACACAATGTCCTATAAATTGCGTTGCGACGCTCAGAAATTTTCATTTCCTGGTAACTCAGTTAGCTACCAGAATCAAGCATTTTCGTAAATAAAAAAGTTGATCGTCTCATCGAGGTGAAGCTACGCACGAAAAATTAAATAGATAGTAATCAGTTGTAAAAAAAAATTCTACGGATCTCTGACTATAATGGCATAGTCTTGAGGTAAATGCAAATAGGGATGATGACAGTTTTTTAAATTGTATATAAATTAAGAGTATGCTAATAGTAAAGCAATTTTGTAAAAGTAACAGAGTATCTGCGATCATTACTTTCGGCGCGATAGGATTTAAAAGATTTGCGGCGCTGCCGCGGATCTCTGAAAAACGCCCCATACAAAATGGTACGAACTAATGACGTCGTAGGTGCATAATGATAGTTACATTTGTATGGGCGGTCAAACAAAATTACTAATATCTTTGATTATAGTTCATATATTGAAAAATGTCACATTTAATGTAAGGAAGCTGAAACTGTATGAATTTTCATCTAATTACGATAAAAGATTTTTAATAGATTTTGAAATTTTATAATCTTATTTATTTTGCAAATATCCAGACAATCTTTGCTTTTTTAATTATATATTAGTTAACATTGACCTTATTTAATCGAATGTATAATAAAAATCAATATATTCAAACCTAGTCATCATCCTCATTATTCACCCACTTTAATATGACGCAAGTATATTAAAGTGGGCGGATAATTGTGCCTCTGAGTATACAACACTAGTTGTTATTACCTCGACCCGCGAGTCTCTCATGAGCGTGAGCGCGAACCGCTCGGCGCGCTCGGCCCGCTCGGCGCGCGCGCACAGCAGGGGCAGCCCGTAGAACAGCAGCGGCTGAGCGAACTCCAGACACGCCAGGCGCGCCCACCACGAGCGCCCCGAGGACAGCGACTCCAGCACTTCCAGAGCTACAAGCGTGATTGAATATTATGTAATGTTATTGTTGAAATGAACCTTACTCCTAGGTTTATAAGGTTCACTATTTCTTGGCATTGTGACATACAAGTTCGATTTTTTTTCAGAGAGTTTTTTTTTCAGCGAAGAGTGATAATAATTATATTTCGTCGCTTCATTTTCAGATATAATTTTACCAAGTAGTTTCCCTTAACTTACAAGCACGCACGCAACGCACGTTTCAGAGATTTATTTGCGTTGCGAAACGTGCGTTGTTGCTTGTCAGTTAAGGGAAACTACTTGGTAAAATTATATCTTCGAATGAAGCGACTCACATAATTATGATAGAACTTCACTTACAGGTAAGTCCTTTAATCATTAATTACTTATCTCTACCATTCGTTTTTTTTTAAATTATAGTTGGCTTAGTTAGTCTAGTTTACTTGCTGTTTGAGTTGCGGTAGTTTATGAAATGTTCCTGTGGACTGAGCTACAGAAGGTTATGTCGGTTAAAGTCCGACATAACCTTCTCACCTCCCCGTGGCGTGTAGGTATCTATGAGGATTTCCCCCCGCTACAGACAGATAAGTTAGTCTATACTACAGCATGTCTTGATGAATACTGTTTACCAACAAGTAAATTAGAAATCAAGGTAGAAAACGCATGTCATTTCATAACTTATTTAATTTAAATTATGTATGGCTTGTATACAAAAAGTTTTATAAAATATATTAATCATATCTAATTGTTCTAAGCTTATTAATAAAAATTTCATTAATTTATGAACAAGTTAATTACAATTAATTTTAGCTGTGAAATGACACGCGTTTTCTACCTTCATTTCTAATTTGTTTGTTGGTAAGCAGTACTCATGAAGAAAGGCTGTAGTATAGTTTATCCGTCTGTAGCAACTCTACTGCCAGCTCAGACCAATTATTGTATAGGACCTGCCTCGCTAGACATTAATTAGACTTTTCTGTCAAAGTATATGATCAACGATCTAATGCGATTATAAAAACTGTCCCTATAGAATCGATCTTTAATAGTTGTAATCGTGTTCGTCGGTTAAAGAGCTCCGTAAAAATACCTTTTTGTGCAATTGAGTTGTGTAAAAAACGGGCAAAAACCATACTTTAGTATAAAATATATACCAAATCTAAGCTTGTTTTCTTCAGAAAATGACAGTCAATTTTGTTCGTGACTGTGAGTGCGATACAGGTCCTTCTATAATTGGTCTGAGACTGCCAGTTATGAAGATATTAGTGTAGTACCTTTGTCGAAGGCGTCGTACGAGTGGTTGGCCAGCGCCAGCGTGGCCAGGAAGCCGCCGGCCGCGCGCGGCAGCTCCTCGTGCGGCTGCGGCGGGCCGCGCGCGGCCAGCGCGCACGCCGTGCCCACCAGCTCGTAGTGCGTCGCCGTGTTGCCGCTCACGCTGCGCACGATCACGCCCATGCTCGCGCGCAGCACTGCTCGCAACAGGTACAAACTGAGCCTCAGTAGCTCAACGGTAAGGGATTCATCACTGAGGAGTGGTGGTTCGACCCCCGCTCCGTTGGTCTATTGTCGTACTCACTCTTAATATAGTCTTTCCCGACTAGTTGGAGGGAAATGGGAATATTGATCACATTTAAGAAGATATGGCAAATATTCTTTTTTAAAAAAAACTTGACTCAACAGAAAAATGGAATATTTTTAATACCTACCTACGATTGTAATAATAATGAAAATTAACATTGTATTGTGCTATCTTCTGATCCAATGCCAACACAGTGATGCATTAACTAAAACCGATTAAGTCATACAGTTTGAAGATTTAAAGACAGTTCTTTCTCGCAGCTTTAATTAATACGTCAATGGCTTGGCACCACCTTCAAAGTGATCAGAAGGTAGCACAATACAATGTTATTTTTCGTTTTTTAGTTAATGTTTGTGATTTTAAAGTCGGTTAAACTTTTTTGTTAAAGAGATTTTATTGTGTGTGCGTTACCGGTGGTGAGCAGGTTGACGGCGCGCGCGTGGTGTCGCTGCGCCGGCGCCGCGTCGCCCGCCAGCCGCAGCGCGCTGTGCAGGCGCTCCGCCAGCTGCTTGTTCGCGCGCGCCTCCTCGCCCGGCGCCTCCACCGCCTCGGGCGCCGCCTCCGCCTGTGGACGCACTCATTAGGGCTTCTGCACACCACGTTTTTTAAACGTGCGTTATATTACGATTGGTCTTCGGGCAGACCAACCTTGCGTGTTTTGGTAGAAATGAAACCACGGTAAACGGTTGTGTACTATAATAGCATAAATATATACAATACTCAAGATCTTATATACTAAATGATTCTTTACAATTAACAATATTAATTTACGTCATAATGGAATGTGCTTACAAGTATTGGACGTGTTATTTTCTAGGCCGTAAACGCGGAGCATAAAGTGATATATAAACACTTATTCTATACATGTAGTATTACCTTGGTTTGCTTATTGATTTAATTATATTAATTATTTATACCTATGTTTTAATTGGTTGTGGCCAGACGTTACGACGCGCTTTTACCTACAGAGCAGTTTGTTGTCGTTTGTATCGACACACACGCGCGTTAGCATTGCATTTGTATCGACGTATAAACGGTACGTCGCTGAATGGATTCAAACGCGTGTTTGAATTTATACATGTGTGCAAAGGTCTACAGGCTGCGTCTTACTCGCGTACGTATCGCGAGTGTATCGCTACAGACGGGCGTCGACGGCGCGTTTAAAAAACGCGGTTTGCTTAGGCCTTTAGTATTACACACTAGCGGACGCCCGCGACTTCGTCCGCGCGAAATTTAGTTTTTTACAAATCCCTCGGGAACCATGGATTTTTCCCGTATGGAAAGTAGCTTATGTGTTAATCCAGAGTAAAATTTATTTCCATTCTTAATTTCAGCCAAATCGGTTCAGTAGTTGCAGCGTTAGAGGGTAACAAACATCCACACAAACTTTCGCGTTTATAATATTAGTAGGAGTAGTGTTGAGTGACTGTACGGCGAGGTGGCGAGCGTACCTGGTGCGTGCGGTTATCGTGCGGCGCGTCGGTGGCCAGCCGCAGGTGCGGCGCGACGGCGTGCAGCGCGGCGAGCGGCGCGGCGGGCGCGGCGGCCACGGGCGGGGACGGCGCCTCGCACGCCGGCTGCGCCGCGCACGCGCTCATCAGTGACGCCGTCGTCTTGATCACTACAATGGGGATGATGGCTAGGTTTGAATATATTGATTTTTATGATACATTCGGGTAAATAAGGTCATTGTTAACTAATTTATACATAAAAGCATGGATTGACCGGATATTTGCAAAATAAATAAGATTATAAAATTTCAAAATCTATTAAATTTTTTTTCCTTACACTAAAAACTTTTTATTGTTATTAAAAAATGTGACGTTTTTTAATAAATGAACTATAAAGATAAACGCACAAATAACAAAAATATTAGTAATTTTGTTTGAACGTACAAATCTAGCGGTGATTATGTACCTACGACGTCATTAATTCGTACCATTTTGTATGGGACGGTTTTCTAGTTATCCGTGACAGTGTCGCAAATCTGACCCTCTAAATACCTGTAGTAAAGTAATGATCGCAGATACCCTGTTACTTTTACAAAATTGCTTTGCTATTAGCATACTCTTAATTTATATACAAATTAATAAACTGTTATTATCCCTATTGTATTGTAATGTTAACTTATACACCTATTGGTAAATGGTGATAAACTAAAATTCAAAACCGAATACATTCTCGAGTCAGTACGACACGAAGCAATCAGTAATTTTCAATATTATTCAAGAAAAATGGCGTCTTATATTTTTAAATGTTTAAAAACTGTTCTAAAAACTAAAGAAATAAGGTGGAGTATTTTCTTATTGGTCATTATTGATTATTATAATAATTTACGTAAAATACGTAAAAAAAGTGGAACAGCAAAAAATCGATCAAGTAATCGAATATTCTATGTATATATGCTGTGAATAGTCTAAGCAACGTGTTTGTTACGCTGTGTAAAAATTACACGTGTGTGTATTACGAGTCAAATTTATAGTTGTGTGTAGTGTGTGGACACAGAATATATTTAATGGTGTTAAATATTTTTGATGTGTGAGTTTACTTCGTCGTTAAATATTTTTGAGGTGAATTTGGGTGCGAAACAGGTCCATAGTCTAAATAGTCTAAGATGATATGAGTATAGAATAAGTAAACACACACCAATGTCCCCGTTCTCGTCGTACAGCGCTGCGAGCCGCGGCTTCACGTCGCGCAGGAAGCGGCGCAGGCTGGGCGTGCTCCCCCCGGCGCCCCCGGGGAACACCAGCTCCGTGTCGAAGATCGTCATCAGGATGCTGCGGGCAGAAAAGAGGCTCAGAGGTTACGCCAATAGTCCACCACGCTGGCCCAATGAGGATTGGCAGGTTTCCTCATGATGTTTTTCCTTCACCGTTTGAGAACGTGATATTGAATTTCTTAAATGCACTTAATTGAAAAGTTGGATGTGCATGTCCTGGACCGGATTCGAACCTAAGCCTATTTTTCGGCAAATTGATTTATTAAATCATCTATAGCTAAAGATGATTTTAGTTTTTTTTTTACCTGCCTCATATATAACAGGCAGAAATTAAGAAAAAAACAACAACAAATAGTGACAAGCTGTTATAGTGATAGCCATTCCTGTCCCATCGTCCTTAGGGGCCTCTGTAGCCCGGGGCGCCCATTCACTGATACGCTGGTAGTTACGCCCCTGTATGGTACATTACCGACTTATGGCACTTAGGGGACTCGTTAAGCTAACGAGTCCCCTAATTAAATAAATAATAAAAAAATAGAGTGCACAGTGCACAGTTCGAAGAGCCCATTGACGTTGGAGTCATTAATTATATTAATAGTTATAGTATATTACTGATTTGTCTCTATTTCTCATTTGTCAAAAATTATAAGGGTGATTATGAGTCATCATGTCAGCCGATGGACGTCCACTGCAGGACCTGCCTTTTGTAGGAACTTCCAAACATCACGACCTTGAGCCGCCTGCATCCAATGAATACCTGCGACTCGCTCGATGTCATCAGTCCACCTTTCCGGGATCGACATTCCAGCACCTTGGGATCCAATCCATTCCTGGCTCTGGATTATGAGTTCTCTAGGATAAAGAGTTGCACAGTGCGAACCTGCCAACAGTTTCCCGCACGTTCTGGTAGGGATGCTGTATGAAGTTGGCAGCGTCCAATCGCCGCAGCAGGTCAGCGGCCAGCGGGGCGGTGCGCCACGACATGGAGCCGAGCGCGCCCTGGGGTACAAGAGATTTTTTTATTTTTATTTTTTATAAGTTAACCCTTGACTGCAATCTCACCTGTTGGTAAGTGATGTTGCAATCATAGATGAAAGCGGGCTAACTTGTTAGCGACGAGGATGAAAATCTACACTTTCGGTTTCTACGCGATATCGTACCGGAATGCTAAATCGCTTGGCGGTACGTCTTTGCCGGTAGGGTGGTAGCTAGCCACGGCCGAAGCCTCCCACCAGCCAAATGTAGATCTCCAAGTGTAAAGTAGTGAATCCATAGGTTCCCAAAGTGATAACTCTTCCCAGAATTTTAGACTTTTAGACTGGCTAAAAAAGACAGCCCTAGATAATATAATAGAGTATATAAAAAACATTATCTATTGGTGAAAACAGCATGAAATATCGCGAACAGACAAACAAACAAGTTTTGTGAAATTTCTAATAAAACAAAAGCCGCAATAGCTTAACAGTAAACGTGCCAGACTCATCCCCGAGTAGTGGAAGAGGTGGTGGTTCGATCCTTGCTCACTGGACTATTGTCGTACCCGCACCTAATAAACTATATATAACTCAAAAACGACTGGACCGATTGATTGAAAATTGGTGGAGAGCGCTTAGAACCAGGAGACGGACATAGGATATTGATGGTATAGGGTAGGATAGGGATAGAGTGCGAGTAGGTTATCGGTACGGTAGGAGTACAGCAGGGGTAGGGTTGAGTCATTGGTTGCCTTCATCCAACTGAAGTCATGTGTAGAAAACTCTTCTGGTCTTATGCATAATTTTTAAGTTGTGTGTAGGTGAACTTGGTCCACTCTTTGACAATATCAGAGCCTCAATAGCTTAATGGTAAGAGCGGTTGGACTAATCACCTAGTTTTATCCCCGCCTCGTTGGTCTATTGTCGTATCCACTCCTAATACAGTCTTTCCCGACTAGTTTGAGGGGAATGGGAATATTGGTTATATTTAAAAAAAAATTGCAAATATTTAAAAAAAAAATAATAAAGGTCACCTGCAGAGCGTAAAGCCTGGCGCACACCACAAACGAAGTGTGGTGGTCGGGATCCGCGTCCCCCGCGGCGGGGGGCGGCGCGCACAGCTGCAGCAGCTCCCTCAGCACCGACGCGCCGCGGATGGGGTCCAGCTTCTCGAGCCCCGTGGCCACGCACGTGCCCCAGTCTTCCATCGTCTCCGCCGTCACTGATGTCAGACCTGGAAATCACACTAACATTGTAAAGGCGAAAGTTTGTGTGTGTGTAAGTATGTTTGTTCCGCCTTTACGCTGCGGCTACTGAAGCGATTTGCCTGAAATTTTGAATGCAAATAGATTTTACTGTGGATTAACACATACTTAAACGGGACCAATCCCGCGTCAACCATGGGCTTTTCCGGGATGAACCCGGAAAAGCCCATGGTTGACGCGGGATTCGTGAAAAACTGAATTCCACGCGGATGAAGTCGCAGGCGTCCGCTAGTATCATATAGTCAAAATCAAAGTTTCGTCAAGTTGTGTCATGATTTAACGGTGATAATTAAAAACTTTTATTTCAACACTCTTCTTGCTTAAAAGTACGCCGGTGTACCAAAGTGGCGAAATAATATTTAAAGCTGTATTATTTTATTTTGTTATCAACAAACTTAAGAAACAAGAAAACGATTCTTCAACGACTTTAGCTTGTCCCCATGGTGGACAAATTAAAGATGAATTAAAAATGTTGTTGTAGCAAACAATTTTTTGATAAAATAATGACTTGATTATTAAAATTGAATCATCAAGATTTTTGGAGTTTACTCCTTAAGAATCGATCTTTAGTGAGGATCGATCTGAAAGAGTAAACTTACATATAAGTAAATTTGTGGGTGGTTAGGGTAGGCCTGGTCGGATGGCCTGGAGGAAGAGCATTCCCTTTTGTGTCCAATGCTAAATTAAAATGTTGGTAATGAAGTACCTGCTTTGATAATTTCCATGGCGGAGTCGTACATGGCCATTGCGCGCGCGCGCGGCCAGTAGCGCGGCGCGCGCAAGGCGGCGGCGGCGATCTCTGCGGCGAACCGCTGCGGCGCCTCCTGCGACTCGCGCGCGCAGCGCAGCGCGTGCTGCAGCAGGCGCGCCGACACGCGCTCGCCGAACTGGGCGAACGCCATCTGGACAATTGATGATAACCATTTATAAATTATGTGAATGTGAATTTGACACAATGAAATCCTGAGTACAGGATCTCTATATATTTGCAAGATCACAAAAGGTGAGAAAGAAAAACGATAGCTTTTAATTTCTTCTATATATACATACTAGCTGACGCCGCGCGGTTTCACCCGCGTGGTTACCGTTTCCGTAAGAATACGGGGATAAAATATAGCCTATAGCCTTCTTCGATAAATGGGCTATCTAACACTGAAAGAATTTTTCAAATCGGACCAGTAGTTCCAAAGGTTAGCGCGTTTAATCAAACAAACTCTTCAGCTTTATATTATTAGTATAGATTTGTCATAGACAAAATAAATAAATTAAATATTGTAAATAAAATAAAACAAGTAATGTTCACAGATAATAAATATTGATTATAAGGTCAGGTCCACACTAGCAAAACATAGGCCTCGACCGCACTATACTACTATCGTTAACAACTGAGTCTTAGGGCCATAAATCATTTCTCTATATCTATCTCGCTTGCACTTATGGGTCTTATGGAGCCGTCTAGTGAAGGGTGTAACAATGAAAGACATATTATCGATAAGTAAAGTTTATTATCGTATCTTGTTCACAAAATTAAAAAAATTAACAATATTTGATTTAATATAATACATATTTCATATTATATAATTATTAACTAAATACTTCCGTCTTGATTCGGTCCACTGTCGCTCTGCTCACACCACAAAAAAATGCGGCCATTTCACGTGGTTTGTTGAAATTTAGAGAAGCCACTTTATTCGGATCACTTTTCAATTCATTGAGAAACAGGAATACGTTGTGAATCAGTGTTCGAGCTTGAGGGCTAATATCGCCATGTAATTTCTTCAGATCAACGTTAGAAAATAAAGTATCCATAGTGCGCAACGAGTAACACATGAATGTATTTATTTAATTGCAGTAAACACATTTATAGCAAAAAAAATACGCAATGCAATTACATTAGAAACCGACCAATCAGAATCGTCCAAATCATTATTGACTCATCATTAGCACGTGCGCAGGTAGCCGTTTATCGATAATTAGGGTGCGCAGGTAGGCGCGCTGCACATTCCTATCTTTTTTGACTTTTATGACCGGACGACTCAGATGATAACGCGCATACTATATCAAATCAAATAAATTGAACGGCCTCCGTGGCACAGTGGTATGCGCAGTGAATTTACAAAACGGAGTTCTTGGGTTCGATCCCCGGCTGGGTAGATTGAGATTTTCTTAATTGGTCCATGTCTGGCTGGTGGGAGGCTTCGGCCGTGGCTAGTTACCACCCTACCGGCAAAGACGTACTCCCAAGCGATTTAGCGTTCCGGTACGACGCCGTATAGAAACCGAAAGGGGTGTGGGGGGATTTTCATCCTCCTCCTAATAAGTTAGCCCACTTCCATCTTAGATTGCATCATCACTTACCATCAGGTGAGATTGTAGTCAAGGGCTAACTTGTAAAGAATAAAAAAATAAAAAAGCTGACGCCGCGCGATTTTACTAGCGTGATTCCCGTTCCCGTAGGAATATGGGGGTAATATATAACCTATAGCGTTCCACGATAAATGGGCTATCTAACACTGAAAGAATTTTTCAAATCGGACCAGTACTTCCTGAGATTAGCGCGTTCAATCAAACAAACAAGCTCGTCAGCTTTATAATATTAGTATAGATTAAGAGTATACTAATAGTAAAGCAATTTTGTAAAAGTAACAGGGTATCTGAGATCATTACTTTCGGAGCTACAGGGATTTAAAGGGTCAGATTTGCGGCGCTGCCGCGGATCCCTGGAAAACGCCCCATACAAAATGGTAGGAATTAATGACGTCGTAGGTACATAATGATCGTTAGATTTGTATGGTCGGTCAAAATGATTAATATCTTAATACTTCTACTTCTTGTATGAAGATGAAAGCTAATCCAATTGTTACTGACCAATCATCAAGATAATATTATTATTATTTATGCATATTATTTAGAAAATCATCAATCGTATATAAATACATTTTTAAACACATACATAATTTTAAATTTATGCATTGACAGGTCCAAAATAGCCTGGAACGTTACAAAAGATTACGTTACGATTATTAAAGATTTTTTTTCTAAGTTATGCCACATATCGCAAGGTATTATTCTTAAATAATTGTGATGTGTGGCATAATGTAGTAATAAATATATTTTCTTTCTATTTTCTTTTTCTTTCTTTCTTTCTTCGAACAACCATTACCCGAAACATGGTGAACCGAATCCCATTGAACTTGTCCTTCCCCTTCTTCTCCTCGACGGTGTAGAAGGCGACCAGGCGGTCGACGCACTCTTCGTCGCTGAAGAACTCGAACAGGTACCGCTCGCCGTCCTCCATCTCTTCTGGGGGAGTGTCCAAGGAGTATTCCTGTTCGCTTATTGGTGCTGCTACCTGAAGGAATAATAATAATAATAATAATAGTTGATAGAACGATAATAAACAATTTAAGACTATTAAAAAAAATGTCAACTAGCCTATTGTCGTGACCACTTCCAGCAGAGGCTGTATTGATTAAGAGTCGCCGCACACGGGTCACACGCGACAGCCACAAACGTCGCAACAAGAAGCAAGAAGGTACCACAAAAGTATCTGAAGCCACTTGTGGACGGTGATCGACACTTGTGGTCGGTGGTTGCTACTTTTTACCCACACATGCAGTATCATACTGATAGGCTCAGTACTGAGGCAGTACTGAGGCTCAGTATCGTGATGTTTGGAAGTCCCTACAAAAGGCCTATGTCCTGCAGTGGACGTCCAACGGCTGATATGATGATGCAGTATCATAATTGCGCGAGTGGCGAGTGTCAGCGTTTAGTGGCCGGTGCCGGCCATAAGAAGCGAGCAGCGACGAGTATAGCATGTGGCGGCCACCGACGTCAACCGTGAGCGACGAGTCCATATAAAATGTATGAAAACTACAGGAAATATTCCGGTAGCGGCGTTTTGTGGTTGTGGCCAGTGGCCCGTGTGCGGGAGTCCTAATTGGACAGGAGAAAGAACATGGATCATTAATGTTACCTTGAGCTTTTTGGGCCACGCGAAGAACCCAATAGTATAGTCGCGCAACCACGGCTTGTCCCACTCCTCGTCGGTGGTGATCTCTTTGCCCTCCGCCCACATGGCCCACTCCAGGTCCTTCCTGTAACCTACGAGACCATGTCTATCTTTATTACAAAAATAAAAATTATATATTCCATACGACTAGTGGCGTGCATAAGGTTGTTGGTCAGGGTATGCACTAGTAAGTCAATATAACCAAACTGAGAAAATGTGCACTGGATAAGCATTAACAAAACATTTGTTAGGGTATGCAGTGATTTAATGCATGCACGCCACTGCATACGACCTATGAGACCTATGACCTAGAGCCGTGATAGCCCAGTGGATATGACCTCTGCCTCCGATTCCAGAGGGTGTGGCTTCGAATCCGGTCCGGGGCATGCACCTCCAATTTTACAGTTATTGAGTGTGTGCATTTTATGATAATTAAATATCACGTGTCTCAAACGGTGAAGGGATACGTGATTAAACCTGCATACCTGAGTTTTTTCTTCATTTTCTTTGTGTGTAAAGTCTGCCAATCTGCATTGGGCCAGCGTGGTGGACTATTGGAATAACCCCTCTCACTCTGAGAGGAGACCCGAGCTCAGCAGTGAGCCGATGTGGGTTTTTGATGATGATGGTGATGATATGGGTTATTGATGATGATGACGACGATGACGACGAGGACGACGACGACGACGGTGACGACGATGATGACGATGGAGATGACGATGACGATGACGATGATGATGGATGATGATGATGATGATGACCAAACTCGAGCTTATTTCACATATAACATTAATTGATTTCACCCATTTTCCACAAAAACTTAAAAACTGAGTGTACTTTGAGAAAAACATCCTCACAAACCAACGATATTTTATACTGTAGACATGATACGGGTAGGAATGTAATATTACCTGGCACATGTTTCTCAGGTCTGGGCACGCCGGCTATCTCGTACGGGTCGACCTCGATCTTCATTACGACGTTCTTCCTCTGCTTCAAGGCGTAGTGCGTGAGCTTCTGCGCCGTCCGCCGCACCGCGATGTCGTCGTGCAGCAGCGAGCGCACCATGAGGCGCACGGCGCGGGGCGTGTACGGCGTCTGCACTAGCGGGCAGTACGTCAGCATCTGCATCGCCAGCTCGAGACGACGCCATTGTCTGTGTATAGAGTATATAGAGTATTTCACAAGTACTTTTGTATATATAAATATTACAAGTTCCTCGATTACATGTGGTATTAATATTCATTATTTTAGAGAGGAGTTATCAGTGTTGGTATAAATAAGAGGGTATTCAATGACTTGAGCTCAGTTGTTTGTTAGGCAGCGCAGACACCGTTACGCTGCCAGTCGTGTTGGTGATTTTGTGCAATTATGTTTCGTGTTGTAATTATTGTTCATCATAATTTGTTTAGTGTGGGTATGGAGAACATGTCGGGCAGGGATGGTGAGTGTTGATATTATAAAGGGTACCATTAAAACTACTCTCAAGGTCACAAGTCCTGGGACCTGCTCGAGGTGATTCCGAGGCTAAGTCATTATATCCGACCGACCGACCGATCGATAACTATTTTAAAAGTAATTTTATATGTAAACCAAACTTCGTTGTGTGTATGTCACCGTTAAATTGTAATCTGTCGATATATTGTGAACTGAACATACTGATTACAATTTAACGTGTTATTTTTCGGGATAATCTATCGAAGTGAAACCGTTAAATTGTTAATCAGGATGAATTAAACATAGAGTTACAAAAATATTACAGCGGGTTAATAAAAATAGTAATAAACTACAATGGACAAATCAAAGAAAAAAGAAAAAGTAAGAAAATCGCAGGGGTGGCCAGTGCGTTTCTTAATTTTTTTAAACACTGTTCTTCCATTAGTAAAATATTGTTATTGGCAATTATAATTAACAAAATATAAAGTTAGGTTAGGTTAGAACATAAAAATTCAGGCCTGCGGTCGGGCACTTCGGTCAGTCTTTATAATAAATGTAATAGTGATGTCACAATTCTTGAAGTATTTTATTTGACTGACATATGTGTTTCATTCCTAACTCTATTGAGACAGAACGGTCTGCTGTAAGGCAATCAGGGGCAAGTTCGGACAGTTGACGTTTTAAGATTGCAATTTAACGGTTTGACTTCAATAGATAGATAGATATAACGCAAAATAACATAATTGTAAGCAATAGGTTCAGTTTATAATCTATCGACAGTTTACAATTTCGCGAGATAGATTAACTAACGATATTTAAAATTTAATGGTAACAATAACAAAGCGAATTCTACTATAAAAATAAAAACATACTCACATATTGGGTGTCTCAGCGATATCAACCAGTTCCTCTACCAGCATGTAGTATGTGCGCTCCATTCTATCCGAGGTAGCGATTTCTTTCTCCACAGCCTTCTCCAACATGCCGCTGGTCTCCAGCTCTTGCAGTTGTTCCTCAGACAGAAGTTTCTTCGCCAACTGTATCGCGCTGTCGGTCATGGTGAGACGAGTGTTGACCGCCGGGAAGTGGCGGTGCAGGCAGTCGCTGAATGCTTGTTCTAGTCTGTTGGGTGAATGAATGAATGAATGAATGAATGAAACTTGAAAATTCAAAATTAATTTATTTCAATTAGGCTTAGATTACAAGCAGTTTTGAAATGATATGTCATAATTTAATTTAATATAATGGTGGTAATAATAGTCGAAAACTTAAAATTAAAGTTACGAGGCTTCCAAACGCCTTGGTCCAAGGAGACTACATATTATATTGTACTCCAAAAATAAAAATTAAAAATAACAAGCAATAAATAAACTTACAAAATAATCTACAATAGGGTAGTTGACTTATGTCCAATTTAGTATAGTAGTGTAGATATGTCGTCGGTCGCATTTTAGGTTTGGGCCTCTAGCCATGTTGCACGTCGTCTCTTTCTACATTCGCTAACGCTTTGGAGACTAACAAAATGGATGGTAATGACAGATCTGATCGACAACTTGGTCACGTGACCTGTCGATAGTGAATGTCTTTCCCATTCATTTTTAATTTTTGAAGCGTTAGCGTTCGTAGAAAAAGAAACGACGTGCCACTCGGCTACAGGCCCAGGTCTGATGGTACCGGCTGTAGTTAGTTACCAGGAAAGACTATTTAGCAACGTCGACGTGCGGACGACGGGGTAAAGAACTGCGCGGGTATGAAGTCGTGCGCGCGTTGCAGAGGGAAAGACTGTGCGGGGGGTTTTGGCCCCCGCGGACCATCGGGAGTGTTACGAACTAATTTGCCAAGCTATAGGCCGCATCGTCACAAAACATCAGGTGCGATCGTAATATACTCAAAGGCACAATTATCAGCCCACTTTAATATACTCGGGTCGTATTAAAGTGGGTTTATCGTATTAAAGTAAAATTAAATATACAATAAAAAAAATTAGCTAAAATATTATTGTGTGCTATATAAAATGTCAGAGCTTTTGATACGAATACAAATACATTTCTTTTGTAATTTTAAAACAAATAGTTCCCAAGTTATTCCACAAAATAGACAAAAATTTACTATGTTAAATGTGTTGTTTGGGACATTACCTTAGTATGCTAGGCTTCTCACTCAGCGGCGCTTTCAAAATGGCCGGCCACAGGGCCCTCACGACGTCCCAGTCTTGTTTAGCGATCATGGGCCCAACTTTAGGGCCCATTATGATGTACAGAGCCCCCTTGTGCCGCGCGTGCCACTCCTCCCCTTCGCCCCCCTTGGCCAGGAGATCCACCAACTTCGGCACCAGAGCTTTGTAAGAGTATGGCACGTGGCTCAGCATCCAGTACAGACGGGCTTGGGCTAAAACACGCACCTGAGGAAATTCATCATTATCATGAAATCTATATCCATACTAATATTATAAAGCTGAAGAGTTTGTTTGTTTGTTTGTTTGATTGAACGTGCTAAACTGGTACGATTTCAAAAATACTTTCAGTGATAGATAGCCCATTTATCGAGGAAGGCTATTATAGGCTATATTATATTTAAAAAAAAATTAGGGATCCTTCCTGAAACTCCAATAAAAACCCAAAGTGTACAAAAGTTTTGTTTACATGGCGTGCGCTGAAAGAACAAAATAATGTACTACAACTTTGTAGAACACATCATTTTCTACAAAAAAATGTCGCGACAGCATATATCTATCTTCTATATTTTAGCAGATATAGCACCTTTGTACTTTAATAGAATAATTAAATCATATACTAAGGTTTACGTCATTATTTACACAACTAAACTTAAATCCTTATCAAAATAAATTACTTAATAATCAAGTGGATATTATACAAATAAGATTTGCCTTTTACAGTATGTTACTTAGTCAAATAGTTTAGGGGAAAACACAAAATTTCTAAAAGGCGCAGAAATGCCGCTAAATGACGCCCCGCGGTTTCACCCATCCGCTAAGAAAGAATTTTGATCACTTCTACCTCCAAGGGGATAAAATAGGGGATGAAGGTTTGTATGAAACTTTGTCAATTTTAAACCGATTTAGCTGAAATTTGGAATAGAAATAGATTTTACTCTAACACATAAGACTACTTTTTGTCCTGGAAAAATTAATGGTTCGCGACGAATACGCCCCTTCTGGACAAGGACTAAGTAGTCGTAAGTAACGAACTCACCGAGCTATATGTATTGATGGAGAGCTCAAACAGCGCGTACAGCGCCTTGACGCTAGTGGGCGTCATGCCCGCGTCGCACGTCAGGTCCGCCCTCGACTCCAACTGCAGCCGCGCCGCATCCGCGACCAACATCCGCAGCTTGGCCGACGCGGCCACGTCCACCGCGCCGCCCGCGCTGGTCGTCAGCCCCCCGCGCCCGTCCAGCGCCCGCTCCAGCGCGCTGTATGACCGCAGCCGCGCCTCTACGCCCGGTGACGCCCGGTTGTTTCTTACGATTATAATGCGCTCCCACACCTGGAATTATAGATATTTTGTGTTTACCACCTACACTACTATTAAAGCTGATCGTTGATTACAGAGTCCGACCGAAATTGGTTTTCTGACCGAAATTGAAACTCACGTGGTCAAGTATAAAACTCCTTAAAATATTGAAGTTCGGTGCATTTTACCCATTATACTGCGTTTATAAAACTGTTTCTATAGAATTGATGTTTTTTTTGTTGTTATCGTTTTCGTCGTGTTCTCCTCCCCTAAAATGCCGGTTTTTTGCAGTTGCATGGCATAAAAAGCGGTCAAATACCTAGTTCACTATGCCAATATATTCAACTATACCTGGATAAGTGTCTCCAGTCCCCGCGTGTCGTCCGTCTTGTCCGCGAGCAAGCGCTTCTGCACGTCCAGCAGCAAGTTGGTGAGCACGCGCCGTGTGTTGTGTCCGTTCAGCGTCACCTCGTGCGGCACGCCGGTGACGAACGGCAAGTTCGTGGCCGGCACTTGCGACGCTATCCTGAAGTTCAGAAATAATACTATAGCTTGTCAAATTCAATACAAACATACTAGGCGCCAGAACCGGGAGACGAACATACGATACTTAAGGTAGAAGTAGGGTTTCACACCCGCTAATATATAAATACTCACAAAGGGAGCTGCTTCTCATCGGGCGGCGGCAGATAGTTGCAGCTCGTCAGCACAGCGTTGAATATGTAGTAGCTCTTCATCCGGCGCTCGCGGCTCATGTCGCGCTCGCCCTGCAGCCACTGCCTCAGGCGGATCACCTCGTGCTTCACGAATCTGGTCGCCAACAGCTGCGCGGCCTTCACCTCCGCAGCGTTGGGCACGTGCCACTTCAACTTGGCGTCCTTCATCAGGCAACCGCTGCCCCATTCCCGGATGGGCAGCCACGTTTTGGGAGCGCTCCCGTAGTCTTTGCTCGAACTCCTCCATTCTTTTACGTCAACAGCAGAAAAGGAATAGAACAAGTGTGCGAGGGCGTCCGCCGCGCGGATCAGCGCGTACGACGAGTGCAACTTCAGCAGCCGATCCAGCAGAATTATGATGTGAGGGATGTACTTCAGCAGCGCGGCGCCGTCGCACTCTATGACCTGTTTGAACAGGACGAGGTTGTAGCACAGGTCGCGGGGCGGGTTCTCCTCTTTCAGCGCTTCGTCACTCGCCACCAGCTCGTTCAGATCGTCCAGGAGTTTGGGCATGAACGCAGCCAACGTCGACACGGCGTCGACCCGACTGAACACCTTCAACAGCACGCCGACCATGCTCCCCGAGACGTTGGACTCGAACGTCGTTTCTGTGGCGAAGGATTTGAATTTTCTCAAAGCCTCCTGGAAAATTTTGGGGGAACACTGCATCAAGACGGCGGTCGCCGCGGAGGAGATGGCGGTCTCCATGACCGCGTCCGTCTTGCTGCGCACGCAGTCGGGGTCCTTGGTGTCCAAGCGCGCGTGCTCGGTGACGCTCGACTCGATGATGATGAAGAGTCTGTCGAGGAAGATCAGTACGAAGTCTTCGAACTGGGCCGTCGACTCGCAGACCAACAACTCTTCTTCAGTGAGGTCGGGATGATATTCGTGCGCCGAGCTGCAGTCGACGATAGGTATCATGACGGTGAAAATGAGTATGAAATGTAATGTGACCAAGGTCTTTTTGATGTCGTTGGGGTCGAGGCCGGGGAGGACGGCCAACAGGAAAGGTACCACGTGGGTGGGGCCTTCTGGGTAGCCCGCGTCAGCTCCGCGGATCATCGGTCGGGCTACTGCGGCCACTGCGGTCATGGCCGCCGTGACCCTGTGCGGCTCGGTCAGAGAAGTGAGCGACGTCCTCAACCTCTCGATCAGAGGAGGTATGACGATGGCAGGCCGCAGAGTGGCCAAGTTCTGCAGAGCCACCGAGATGTCCATCGAGCCGCTCCTGCTGTAGACGGCTTGTAGCGTAGGCTGCAGGACTATTTTCACGAATTCGTCGACATCTTCGTCGCGGAGTTTGTACTCTTCGGGTGTTTTGTTCTCCCAAGTTTCTTGTAACCTCATTTCGCGCTCGCGACGCACCCTAGAACAATTTTTTAGTTTACTGTATCTGCATTTTGTTAACTTTGTCAATATCGAATATTGTTAGAAACTAGAATAACAAGAATTCATTCCATAACAATGTGCAATAGCTGCCCAAAATTTACAGTGCGTACTGATGAAATGCATATAAATCAGGCATATGGAAATCTTACCTGTTAAGGAATAATCTAGCTAATTTCCTCAATAGGTCCCTTAGTTTGAAGGACCACCGGCCGGAGTTGGCACTCTGTAAGTAGCTCTCGACTCCCGCCAGGAATGATTTCAAGTGCTTCAATACTACGCCGTCTGGGTTTATCGTCCAGACTATCCATAACGCCACAAATTTCATGTCTAAGGAAAAAAAACAAAGGAAATGTTTATAGAAATTATTCAATAAGTTGAATGAATGAAATATACTTTATTGTACACCAAAAATAATAATAACAGGCAAGGGAAGGCCTTATCGCTAATAGCGATTTGTTGAGTCGTGTTACACGTTTGACAAGAAAAATACATAAATGCTTTCTAAGTCATAAGTGACAAGTATAATTATTAAAGACTATTCTTAAAGCTTATAGATGATTAAGATATACATCCCGAAAATACATCGCGTCACGAGTGTTTTATACATAAGAGTACAGATTAGTGTGATTAGCACCTAACAGATACATAGTTCTGACATCTGATGTATCCCACAAGTTTTAACACAGTATTCCTGTAAACTGGACATAATATTAATGAGCATGATGCTCATTAATATTATGTCCAGTTTTTTACCGAAGCGAGAAAAACTGTATCCATACTTATATTATAAATGTGAAAGTGTGTGTGTGTGTGTGTCTGTCTGTCTGTCTGTTTGTTTGCCCGTCTTTCACGGCAAAACGAAGCGTCAAACGAAGAGAGTGACATAGGCTACTTTATGTCGCTTTCTAACTCCTCACTTCCCTAAAATGGGGGGTGGAAGTTTGTATAGAACATTCCTCAATTTTCAAGGTAGAAAGCTAAAAATTCGTATGCAGACTATCTGTAACTAAAAATGGTAGGGGTAGGGTAGGTGTAGGGTGGGAGTAGAATAGGTTAGGGGTAGGAAATGCGTCAAAGCGAAGCTTGACTGGGTACTTATACATTTATATACGATAACACTTCTAAGCTTATTACACAAACTGCTTAACATCTCACCGAGCGAATGGTTCTTGGTGTATTGCATGTCTTTGTAGCTCACGGGTAAGTTGAGTGCGTGTAGGAACCTCATGAACATTTTGGGCACGTGAGGCGTCCAGTCCACGGCGCCAGGATTTTTCTTCGCCAGACCAGCAAAGAGCATCATTACATCCTGGGAAGAATAAATGAATCATACTGAATAGTCATGTTGCAATTGCCGAAAAATGCAAACTTGTAGTTTGAAGATAGATGAAATGGTTTAGGGTTAAAAGAGGTTTGTCTTTTTTTTTTCACAGGATATGTCGTTGAGTCGTTGACGAATGTTTGGCCTATATGAGATATGGAAACACCGACAATTCTTAACAGGAGATATTGTGTACGACTATGATCTACAGAAATATGTATAAAGTCGCGTACAATACTTACGCAGAATGTTGTTTGACTGTCTTTGTGTAATTTTTAAGTAATTAGAGGTGATGACAGTTTTTTTTGATGATAATTTTCGGAGCTAAAGGAATCTAAAGTATCATATTTTCGGCGCTGCCAAAAATCCCTAAAAACGTTCCATACTAAATGGCATGAAGGAATGACGTCAATGCTTTAAGAGATCGTTAGATTTGTATGGGTGTTAAACAAAATTACATTATGTTTATACTTCTTAAACTTAATTAAAAATGTCATAACATTGATCTCATTTACCCGAATTTATCACAAATATCAATATATGTATTTCAAAGTCCTAGTCAAAGGGAAAACAAGGAAATCCTACCTGGTCTCCACAATACAGTATGGAGACCACACAATCTAGTATGGAGACCACAGGCAATCAAATACTTGGTTTTTGTATATATTTTTGGTTAATAAAGATCATTTTTTTTATTCAAATCTAGTCATCCCCATTACATCCATTGTATATGCGAAGATGATGTCTACTTAATACTTACCGAAATACCACACTGGTTGTTGTAGCACACGTCCCACAGATCCATGAGCTGGTCGAACCACAGCAGGTGGCCTTGCTCGGCGTGCTCAGCTGGCAGGCCCACCGGCAAGAACGCCGTGAACGGACCCATCATCTGAGAGTTGGACGACCACGGACAGATCTGAGGCAGGAGTTCCTCTAGCATCTCTTTTGTTGCACCCACTTCAAAGTACCTTGGAAAGAATGTATCGCAGTTATAAGACATCAATCTCAGCAAACAAAGGAGGATGCCCACCATCGGCCCCGGAAATTCAAGTATACTCCTGCATAAAAGTATATGGAGATGATAATATGATGTATAAATAAGGATCTGGTTAAATAATTTTTTTATCACTGTTCTTATTTAAAAAGTTCGTCGGTGTACCAAAGCGCGAAGTAACATTTGAAGCTGTATTATTTGAAAGTTTTAATATAATGAATGATGGTCAGAGCTTACTCTGAAATGAAAACATGTAGAAGGATAGGACTCAAATCGAATGGATGTCAAATTCGATTGTTTCAAGTAGGCTTAGTTTACAAGCACTTTTGAAACGATAAGTCTCTGTGTTTAAAACGATTACAAACGGTTTGTAAAACGAAAAAAAAGTAAACATTTTTGGGACAGTAATAAAAGTCGCAGATTGTTGAACAATTAAGATGTCAGTTTTAACTCCCATTCTCAGATTTGCACTGCGAAGCTATGGAATGCCATTCTAGGTTTTCTCAGCCTCCAACGTGGGCAAAGTTGAAACTTTAAGTAAAAAGTGAGTGCCTTCTAGGCTTGTAAGTTCACCATAGGCTGCATTATGGCTTAGCGTAAGGCATGATTGCAGCCAAAAGTTGGCTGATACAACATAAAATAATTAGGACAGTAGATAGGTACTTACGGTTTTGAGCATTTAATCATTGCCACATACGACGACTCCAGCGACCTGCAATCATTATTCAAAATGTAACGTTTTCTTTAGTGAAAATATTAGTTCTTCATGCAATACCTGCCACCTTTTGATTCATGATGGTGAGAAAACATAACTATAAAAACGCACCAAAGCGGTTGAAGTCAAGTTTCGCTTCTGCATTCGACCAATCACAGGACTCGAATTTAATGATTGGACGCAGAAAACAATATTGAACGCAACCAAGAATGACGATTGGATATGAGTTGACAAGATAGCGAACCCTTCAGGTTAATTTGATATTTTTGACGTAAGCTAGTTGACATATACAAAATTGAGATATGTAACAAATGTCATCAGGTCAGGTACCTACTGTGGATATCATTCATCATTCAGTAGGTATATGACATTTCTCAATTGATTTGATGTTGATTTTAATAGGTTGACAATAAAGACCAGAATAGTGAATAGGCCAGCTTGACTGCGATCTTATTTGATGATAAGTGACGATGCAGTCTGTAAAATACGTCTTTTACAAGAGGCGTCATATGGTAACGCTAAATCGTGTGGCGGTACGTCTTTGACGTTAGGGTGGTAGCACAGCTAATGTCTAACACCAGACCAGTCAATTCAGAAAATATAAAATCCTGAATTAAACCGAGCTGGGAGTCGAACCCAGTACTTGTGCAATGAAGAACTCAGCCTTACCAACTGTGCCGGAGAGGCCATCAAAGTCAAACTATAGCTTGGTAAATTCGTTCGTAACACTCCCGATCATCCGCGGGAGCCGGGAGGGAAGTAGCGATGCCTCGCACGCACGACCTCATACCTGCGCAGTCTTTCCCCTCCCGTCGCCCGCATATCATGGGAGTGTCATCAACAAACTTGCCAAGCTATAGGAACATGTTCCTGTACTGTGCCCTAGTGATGTGATGCTGTTTGGTGGGATCATTATTCTACTACGTCAGATGGGCTCGATCACAAAGAGTTTTACGATTTACCTATAGCAAACCATTAAACCAATTTTAAATTCAAAAGAATAGCCGTCACAAGAAGAAAAAACGGACAGTCACCAAATACTTAAATGATGTCCCAAAATAACAACACCACGCTCCGTCCCTGTTTGTAAAGCCACCTCCCCTCCGCTGTAAAGGCGTCGCCAAACAGAACCTGTATTCAGCGCGCGTCTAAGCTCTATGTCTTACACCGCGCTATAGCGTCGAATAGTGATGTAATAAGCTAGTTGACACTTTATTATTAAAATATTTTCTTAAACAGTTCATTCTCGTTCTGCTAGATTGAAAAAATCATGTATTTTTGACAATACATGCCAAAACGCTGTCGGCCATGATGCTCTATATTTTATCGTTTCATGACGTCACATAAACGCTAAACCTTAACCAAACGGTTTAGTGGTTATCAAAATTATTAGTTATTAACTAATTTGACGTTTATTCGTTTAGTACATCAAATAACATTGCGACGTCACTAAATTATGGACCACAGTGTTTATGACGTTTGGAAAAATACATAATTTTTATATTTAGTTTTCTATGAAATCCTTAACTTTTATTAATATTAACAACGATATATTTTTTTCATCATTCCATGATACGAAATTAATATTCTTTACTTTAAATTTGATATGAGTCAACTAGGAGTATGACGATATTAGCTGTCAAATACGCCTAACACAACAGAACGTTGCGTAGATACGACGATATGTACTTCTAGCGCTTCTTTGACAGCTAAAACCATCATCATTATTATCAGCCTGGACCCATTACTGAGCCAGGCTTTCCTCTTGCTACAGCATTAGGTACAGCACAAACGACGTAAATACAGTTTATGTATACTTGAAATTTTCTAAGATGTCAATTTTAAACAACAATAATGGCTGACTATGAACCAAAGACAATCAGTAGGGTTGAGAAGTTAACCGCGGGCATCGTAACGATATCAAGTAGGTATCGTTAAATCTGAAATAACTAAACTAAAATATCCGTTACTATACGTCATCTTAAAAAACGAATACGTTCCATATTCGTTTCGTTTTCCAACTTTTCAGTTGTGTGCATTTTAGGAAATTAAATATCATTTTAAGAATATATACACCAAGGAGAAGAAGTGAATCATGAAATACATGAAAATGTTGGATATAGTAATAATAATAATAATAATAATAATATAGCCTTTATTTCCAAGTACATAAATTACAAAAATTTTACAGTTTACATTTTTAAAAATTACAAAAGATACAAAAGTTACAAAAGTTAAAAAACATTAACATTTCATTTCATTTTGTTGGATATAGTAGCGACATTATTTCCGCATACGAATATTTTTGAAATAAAGTCAGTGGCAATTTATAATGGAAATTTTTAATTTTTAAATTGTTGAAGAAAACAATTGAGAAAAACAAAAAAGCGACAAAAATATTTTTCTATTGAATTAAAGATTATTATTTCTTTCTTTTTTTACCTTGGTTATACACCACTAGTCCAAATGACTATGTAGAACATAATTGGAATTAATGTACACTTACTGTCTGTCTCTTTTTTCGTATTCGTAACATTTTTCTAGCTCTAGAACCTACTAAATTTATTACCGCATAATGTCATATATTCAAAAACCTTTGTACTAAAGTTTCGGCCCCTTGTACATCACTATCTCTCAAACTTCTTTATATAATATCCTAATAACTCTGACTATCACGATTTACGTATACCAGAAAAATAAAAATCTCACCATGTTGCGAAACAAAAGTAATAATTTTTTTTCCATTAGTATTTCAAATCTTTTATTTATTTTTCTGATCCAGCAATCATAATATTCAAGTCGTATTTGTGTATTGTTTTCTTTATTCTTAATTTAAAAATTTTGCAAGTGGTTGAAGATTCGGTTTATCGGTTTTTTAATAATTTTTGATCGTGCTATATAATTACAAACATTCGGGAGCACTCGCGCCGCGATCGGTTAAGCTCGGTTTAGGATGAGTTAACTGCGAGCAAAAAGTGCCACATTGTCGCTTCCATGCTCACAGTGAGGTCGTGCCAATGTTTGTTCCATATCATCATTACTTATTTGTTTCGTTTGCAATTGTTAGTCTTGTTATTTATTTGTTGTTTGGTTGTTATATGACTAACAATAATATAACTAACCGAAAATTCCGACTTTCAGATGGGTGGATTTTAGGTTGAATTTCATATGGATTGATTTATTTATTAGGTATATTAAAAATATAAAAAAAAAATATTATGAAAAAATACAACCGACTTCAAAATGTTAACGTACCCACGAAACTAAAAAGGGAAAGATAACAACAGATTTTTTAAAATTATTATTTGTTTTTTCTCAATTAGGTCCTTCAACTATTTTAAAATCAAAAATCTCCATTTAAAATTGCCACTGACTTTATGAAAAAATATTCGTATGCGGAAATAATGTCGCTGCTATGTCCAAAGTTTTCATGTATGTAGATTTACTTCTTCTCCATGGAGTATAATATATTCTTTGGTGCTGTGTTAATAAAGATACACATTTATTTTATTTATAAGCCACAAAGGACACAAATATTAAAATTAAAAATTATGTACATAATTATCGACAAGTTATAATTTCATGTATCTTTCCCGTCTCTTCAATTCATAGACAATCTAGCATTACGAAATGTCAAATTCGCAACATTTTCGTTAATCTGTAGAAATAAAACTTGTTGTGATTTCGTTTTTAGTGAAATAAATGTGATATAATAGTTAATTACAAGCAGTTTTTATGTAATTCGCGGTGTGCGCGTTAAATGAAGTGATGTGTATATAAATGATTTAGTTTAAACGGACGGTTTGTGAGAAATATGTGAATGTCGTGACGACGGATCTTTGTTTACCTTTTATGCCATGTAAGGAAAAAAATACTATACAATATAATGTTGCGTCTATAGCTCGGTGTCAACTGTCATTCTAGCACTTTGACGCGCGTTGAATACGCATCCGTGTGTCGAGGCCTTTCGTTGAATAAATTATGGTGCATTACAATGAGAGATGAACCAACTACCAGTAAACACATAAGCGACCCTTATCCGAATACAGAAACGCTTTAGATGTTATCAACAAAATAATATACTGCGTAGTTAAGCAAAAATAGTGCTCTAAGGTAACGGTTAATATTGTCCTATTTAATATCCTATTCGTAAGGTCTTAGATTAGTCTGAATCATCTACGTTTTCTACCGAATCGAATGACGACTTATTCGTACTTTTTCGTGACTCGTAAAGAATGAGACAGATTCTCTCGATTTTTCGAGAATGTGAGACTTAGTTACACCACACTTATCCTATATGTCCCATATATTTACTGCGTTAGCTTACTGTACATCTGTAGAATAATAGAACTTTACGAATGATATATACTTGTACTTCTCATAAAAAAATCGAAACACTCCGCAAGTACTGATCAGGCGGATTGTTTCGATTTTTTTTTTATGAGAACTATACATATAATTATACCGTATTATATTGGAAATAAATAAAATTCAGTAAATGTAGATTTATACGTGTATACAATAATAATAATAATAATAATATGCTTCCGACCGACTTTTTCGATCACGGCGGCTAATCTCATGGTGAGATTAACCATGTACGCAGGAGATTTTATAGTGCACAAGTGTATGCGCAAGCACAGGTGCACTCTCTCTTCTCTCACTCTCGAAATCCGATGGAACGGCAGACCGACCGGTGAGAGATCAGGCGCAGGACCGACTGAATTCCACTGTTATAGTCGACGACACATTATACACGACGTCTTATACACGAGTGATGCATGTTTCCGTTTAAGCAGCGTTTCAGTATTCGGGCGCAAATTATTCAAAAAGTTTTTTACGTTGGTTGTTCGTTTTCCTCCCCCAACCCGAGTCCAAACAAACCGACAGCACCGTCTAAACTGTTCCACGTGATAAATTTCCGAATCATGTCGACTGCGGTCGGTGCTTCGGGTTCTTTATTGCTCCTGAACAAATAGGCCTAACTTAAGTTGCTGCATATGGAACGGGGTTCGTCCAGACGAGGATGGGTACGTGGTTATATCTAATCACCAAGTAGCCGTCCTGTCTCTTCGTCCCTGACTTATCTTAATATAAAAATGTTTTGACGGCCTCCGTGGCGCAGTGGTATGCGCGGTGGATTTACAAAACGGAGGTCCTGGGTTCGATCCCCGGCTGGGCAGATTGAGACTTTCTTAATTAGTCCAGGTCTGGCTAGTGGGAGGCTTCGGCCGTGGCTAGTTACCACCCTACCGGCAAAGACGTACCACCAAGCGAGAGTTTAGCGTTCCGGTACGATGCCGTGTAGAAACCAAAAGGGGTGTGGATTTTCACCCTCCTCCTAACAAGTTAGCCCGCTTCCATCTTAGACTGCATCATCACTTACCATCAGGTGAGATATTTATTATTTTTAATTATCACAAACGGTGAAGGAAAAACATCGCGAGGAAACCTGCATACCAGAGTATTTTCTTAATTCTCTACGTGTGTGAAGTCTGCCAATCCGCATTGGGCCAGCGTGGTGGATTATTGGCCTAACCGTTCTCATTCTGAGAGGAGACTCGAACACATCAGTGAGCTGAATATGGGTTGACAATGATAATGAAACGCTATTTCCAATCTTGTCCTTGACCCGTCCGAGATAACACACGTCACGTATGCAGCCGCGATCTTTAGGTACTTTTACAAACCTATTGAACGAAATCATTGAGAGACAAAATAAACTTCCACGTGTTATTTTAAGTACATCGTATGTGTGGGTGATATTATATTACGTGTGTGATAGTTTCATGTGTTGTACGATTTTTTATATTTTTAACTAGCGGATGCTCACGGCTATGTCTGCGCGAAATTTAGCATTACACAAATACCCCGGTAACCATGGATGTTTTCGGGGATGATGCTCAATAATCTCCTCTATCCTAAAGTGAAAGTTCGTTTTAGAGTTTAGCACGAACAAACGGCCTCCGTGGCGCAGCGGTAAGCGCGGTGGATTTACAAGGAGGTCCTGGGTTCGATCCCCGACTGGGCTGAGGTTTTCTTATTTGGTCCAGGTCTGGCTGGTGGGAGGCTTCAGCCGTGGCTAGTTACCACCCTACCGACAAAGACGTACGTAGCGATTTAGCGTTCCGGTACGATGTCGTGTGAAACCGAAAGGGTGTGGATTTTCATCCTCCTCCTAACAAGTTAGCCCGCTTCCATCTTAGATTGCATCATCACGTACCATCAAATGAGATTGCAGTCAAGGGCAAACTAGTAAAGAATAAAAAAAAAGAAAGACAGACAAAATTCTTAACTTTATGCAATTGAGAAAATACATTATTTTGAAATTCCAGAAATACATTTCAATTTTATTTATATGAATTTGAGTTTTGATATTGATTGAAGGATCAAGCAAATGGTCATAATACGAGATAAATCTCGTATATTGAGATAAGAGTTTAAATACATGTCGCAATTCGCAACGCTTCGCTTCAACTGCCAATGTGAATTGAGCTTTAGGTCTAGATGATAGGACGCGATGCCAAAACGCTTTACCGGGCATGAATTTTTTATCTTAACCTGCACTATCCTTCAGACGAGGTCATTTTTTTTTAAATTTTCAATTTATTCTATTAACACTTGACTACAATCTCACCTGGTGGTGGTGGTGCAATCTAAGATGGAAGCGGACTAACTTGTTAGGAGGAGGATGAAAATCCACACCCCTTTCGGTTTAGTTTCTAAATCGCTTGGCGGTACGTCTTTGCCGGTAGGGTGGTAACTAACAGCCGAAGCCTCCCACCAGTCAGACCTCGACCAATTAAGAAAACCTCGGTCCAGCCGGGGATCAAACCCAGGACCTCCAACTTGTAAATCCACCGCGCATTCCACTGCGCCACGAAGGCCGTCAAATCACGAGAGTCATGACTCATTATCATTAACTGACTCCCACACTATATTTTATTAGTATAGACGCGGCCTTAGACACATTACTCCTAATTAAATCGACTTACTATTTTCGAAACATGTTACCGTTATATTCATAGCGGTTTAAAGGTTTTTGTCTGAATGTCTGTTCTTTAAAATGAATGGACAGATTTTCATGTAGCTTAAAAAGGGAAGGGGGTAAAATAGGGGTTGAAAGTCTGTATGGAAGTACGTTACAGTTTTAAAAATTTGTTCATATCATAAAAAAATATATGAAATGAAGTGGTGAAAAAGGGGTTGGAAGTTTACATCGACTTCCAAGCAGACGAAGCCACGGGCGTCCGATAGTTTGTATATATTTAATATTTTCAATTGATACCGAACCAGTTTACATAGTAGTGGGGCCCCATTTTTTTGTTTGCACCAGGGCCCTTGGTTACCTAGCTACGCCTCTGGACATAAGGTATAAAAGAGCGGGCAGCACTACATAGGTGATAAATACGGTGATAAGGTTTTTTCTTTGATTTTTCTGACTTAAACTAACTAAAAAAAATTAATAAAGTTAACATACGCGTGGTAGTGGTACATCCCAATATTTGACGAACTCTTCTCAAAAATCCTGATCCCAAGGTCGTATAGTGGCCTCCATTGTAGTGTCAGTTCTTCAGGTGATATGAGGAATTTTTTTCTAAAAGTAAAAACAAAATTAAAATTGCTAAGTTTTACAAAGGAATTTTGCGAAAGTCCATGAGCTGTTTTAATTTTTATTATTCATTTTATATTTTCAATTTAAAATTATTCGAAATAATTCAGTATAATATTATTTATAATGAAGAAAAGAAAGCCAGTGAAATTAAGTTGGTAGGTCTTCTAGCTGCAGTCTCAGAATTTGTCAACAGTACCCATTCAAACAGGCCTAACAAAGTTATCGAATAAGGAAATTTTCAGCTACAAACACCTATAGTAATTTAGTTGTTTAGTCCACAAATAGTTAATACATCATTTAAGATATTTTGACTCTGTTGCGTACTATAGGGTGGCATTGCTGACAAGTGGCAATATATCTAGGGTCCAGGTATTAAGGGAACCCTCAGATTGCAAGGCTGTAATCTCATATAAGTCATAACTTCATAAGCCATCTAAAATAAAAAAAAGGTGATAGTTTTTTTCCCCATCCAAAGAACACGGCCAAGGGTGGTGAGTTATTTATTGATGGTACTATACTGTCAAAATAGGTCATTGTTAGTCACAAACATGCATTATTTCTACATAAGTCTATAAAAAATACTTAATATTAAGGTCATTAAAGTAAAATATAATTAAACTACTGTAATAAACTTACTTTGTGAGCATAACAAACAAAGTGGCGAACTTGTGGACTTTGCACGGCTCCAGCTCAGGTATAAGAACAAGTTCATACGCCAGTTTAATAAACGTCAGATGATCTTCCTTTGAAAACTTCAAGCCATACATTCGCACATATCTGTAATGATAAAGAAAATTTAATTCATTTAAATACTTAAACAGCCTGCATGATCACAAATCTTTGAATATCTTTTTGTACAAAACCAAGCCACATATTATAATACCTATATGTATATATTAACATTATTTATAATGTTGTGTGAGTGTGAGTCAGATTTGCACATGAAGGGTTCTTTTTTTATTATTTACAAGTTAACCCTCGACTACAATCTCACCTGATGGTAAGTGATGATGCAATGTAAGATGGAAGCGGGCTAACTTGTTAGGAGTAGGATGAAAATCCACATCCCTTTTGGTATCTACACGACATCGTACCGGAAAGCTAAATCGTTTGGCGGTACGTCTTTGCCAGCAGGTTGGTAACTAGCCACGACCGAAAGCTCCCAACGGCCAGACCTGAACCAACTAAGAAAACCTCAATCGGCGCAGCCGAGGGTCGGACCCAGAACCTGCGTCTTGTAATACCACTGCGCCACAGAGGCCGTCTAAATTTCATACTCATTACGGACATACGGGCTGACTGACTGACAACAGTCTTAGTAATAAGGCTCACAATTGACCCTTTTGGTATGGAATCCTAAAAATTTACATTGGTGATTTAATCCATTAAAATATAAGTCCTAATTACAGCATAAAAAAAACGTGGCTTTTTTTTGGCTGGTGGGAGGCTTCGGCCGTGGCTAGTTACCACCCTACCGACAAAGACGTACCGCCAAGCGATTTAGCGTTCCGGTACGATGTCGTGTAGAAACCGAAAGGAATGTGGATTTTCATCCTCCTCCTAACAAGTTAGCCCACTTCCATCTTAGACTGCATCATCACTTACCATCAGGTGAGATTGTAGTCAAGGGCTAACTTGTACAGAATAAAAAAAAAAAAAAAAACGTGTGATAAAAAATTTTAAAAATTCAAATTTAAAAAATTTTTGGCCTAAAAACTGTTAATTAAAAACAAATACAATTAAGTAAGTTTTAGATAGTTGATGTATCTTCCACTTGTGTTTCATCAATGTATGGGACATCCTGTGTAAATATAATTTTGAATATAGACTAATTATTATTTTTTCATAGAATTTTACAGTTTGTTTCTTGTAGGATGGTGCTGGTGACAGTTCGTTTCACTCTTGAAAGTTTGCCCGATTCACGATAATAATACGTATTATGAACGTCATACTGGCGACTGTCACCGTACCCATGCTGTCTGAAAAACACTTTAGTAAAACAGTAAAAAAAATAAAATTTTAAAACTATTTTATTTCCATTTACAACTCAATTGATAGTAACCAAAGGTATGTTATAGTATAGTGCATTCCAATGCCAAGTGTCTGGGTCAGGAAGTTCTGGGAAGACGCCAGATCTGTGAACAACGTATGCTGCCAAAGGTTAGTTCGAGTGACGCCAAATTTATATTGTTTAGGCATAATATGGAATGTACTATTCTATAAGTATACTGAAATCCTATTGAAGCCAAATCTGTAAATTAAAACACTGAATTAAAAAAAAAATAAGGAATCTGGAAGAGAAACTTTTTCAAAATTAGTATTACTAGCCCACATAGTCTTCCACTCCCATAAGAATAATATAGAGTACAAAATATAGCTTATGTTCATTAGGGACAATATGGGATTGGTGAAAGAATATTTTAAAACAGCACAGACTTTCCTGAGCCTATTTAATACAAACAAATGAACAATCAAATCATTTCCTCTTTATAATAATAGTTTATATTTTGCTTTACCCTACACAGGAAATTGACAAACATGCATAAATTGAGGAAAATCACATCCAAATTGGATCAGTAATTTTCTACACAGATGCCCTGTGGTTTCCAGTTCCTGTGGGAATATGGGGATAAAATATAACTTATGTTCATCAGAAATAATGTAGAATGGCAATGGTGAAAGAATTGAAATAAATCCAGTAGTTTCAGAGCATATATTTCCTGTTTATAATGTTAAGTATAGATGAGCTTGCATAGTATGACTTTAAGTTTACATAGTACATTAATGACAATAAAATAGCTTTTGGATGACATGAACATCTTCAAATTAAATGAAGTGTATTTAAGTAGCAGCATTGACAACTACACATAATCTCTAATACTCTCTAGATAGATAGATAGAAGTTATCTATATTTAGGTATTGGTAGAATAAACTTATATTTCTTCCAAGTTAGCCCACTTTCTTCATAGACTGCATTGTCACTTAACATGAGATGAAATCGCAGTCAAGTGTACCGTCAGTTGTGGTTGTCATCTGCAACGACAACTGACAGTAAACAATGTTGCAGCAGCAGTGAAGCATGCTTGTCTAGAAGATGCTTATTTGATCTTGACTTAAAGAGACCAACATTGTTAGTAGCTATCAAAATCCTATACAATAGTTCCAGTTATGGATCAGACTCAATGTTCTAAGTTTGATTCATGCCTGCTGTTTTGCCTGCCTACCACTTAGTTGGAGTAATGGATTAAACATGGAAATCTTCAAGAAAACAAAACAATAGATAAAAAAATCAAATTGGGAAAGTTAGTATGAGCAAAATTAGACCTACAGATTCTACTACAAGAAATGCGCTTGAATTTTTGGTTGGTTCAGTAGTTGCCTTTGAATCTACTGAATCAATTTGAAAAATCCTTCACTGCTGGAAAGCGACACTATCCCTGAGAGCTATATGCTATATTTTATCCTGGGAACGGGAACCACACTGCTGAAATGGTGCAGCGTTTGTTAATGTTTAAGAGTTCATCATCATTATCAGCACACTACTGGATCGGTCCTCCCTCCTTATAGAAGAGTGGACATGAGGTTTAGACCTACCATCCTACTGCTTTGAAGGTTGGCAGGCAAAGATCTGTATTGTTTGATATTTGTAACAATCATTATCAGGACTTTAACTCATGCCAGCCATCCATCATCAAATAAGCCCACATGCTTGTAGCGCAAACAGATTGACATCCATAGAACTGATTGTGTGTTGGTCGCAATCTACATGATGTCAATACGTTAGCACTGCAGGCATGTGGGCTTATTGGACGGTGGGTGGATTAGTTACTTTCAAATTACTGGCTGAGAATTTTTACAAAAACTACTGGAAAGAAAGAATAGCTCAATGTTTCATAGCCCTTTTATTATCCATACCATTATCTGAAGTAGCCCAAACCAGGACTTTGTGATCCAAAGCCAGGTTGAAAACCAGATTTGAAATGTTTGTGGAGGTATAGGAAAGGTTTAAAGTTGAGAAAAATTAGAAATTGCCAGGAAAACCATAAAAACAACACTTTTCTATTTCCCATACAAACATTTAAGAGTCAAGGGGTAGGGGTAGGGTAGGGGTAGAGTAGTGTAGAGTAACAATAGGGAAAAAGTGTGTATAAGTCAAAGCTCGACCATGTCGCTAGTCTACAATAAAATAAATCACATAGCAGTAATTTAAGCATATATATTATACTTAGCAGTTTATATGTTCATATAACCTTTCAATAACATTTCCATTATAAAGCTACAGAGGTGTCAAATAACGCAAAGTAACCATCATTCCTCAGTAATGTTTGTCAGCAATATTCATACATGCATTACATTATGGTGTATCACACTAATATTATAAAGGCAAATGTTTGAGTGTGAGTGTGTATGTTAGTTCCTTTTTTGCGCTGTGGCTACTGAATTGAATTGGCTGACATGGAATTACATTTTAATCTGGATTTACACATAGGCTACTTTTCATCCCAGAAAAATCCAAGGTTCCTGCGGGATTTGTGAGAAACTGAATTCCACGCCGACGAATTCAGGGCGTCCGCTAGTCTGGGGATAAATATAGGACTATAAACTGTTATGACTACATTATTATTTACATACTTCATCAGCCTGGACGACCACACTCCGCAGGCTGGCTTCATCTCCCGCAGCATGACCGACTTGGCCAGGTTGGTCTTCACCTGCTCAAGGAATACTTTTGACTCTTCATCCAATTTGGCTGCATAGGGCAGCAAATGGTTGGTGATGAGTTCCTTCTGCGGCTTGAACCCCAGAGCTTGGATCCGCTCTGGGGTCGCAAAGAACGACTCATTTTCGTCGTCAAATAACATTTTGCACGTTTTGTATTCACGGAAACATCAGTTACAGTAATACAGTTCAAGATTGAACCAAGATTTTTATCCACCACACTTTGGAACGCGAACTTTGTTTAGTAAGCACTTGTCTAGTCACCGCCACATGAAAAACAACATTGAATTTAAAGCAAGTCATCAATAAAATACAGCAAGAAAAGAAACCCGAATATATTATTCAATTGAAGGTTCATTCATAAAATATTAACGTTCCATTTTACGATTTTTATACACTTTTACGATTTAGATTGACGTATCACTGATCATGACCAAATTGCAATGTCATGTCATTACAGTGAAAATGTCAAATGAAAAGGTCGATTTGATTTGACCGTGCGACTATTTTTACGCATAGTACAATTATCATTCTATTATAATAATTATAAAAAAATTAGAATTCTTTTTTATTTTAATAATATTTTAATTAATAAAGATTTTTTCTTACAATATAAACAATTACATGATATATTTTATGAAATTTACTTTTTTACCAAATGTTGCTTGAATGCTCCTTGAAGTAATATATTCTTTCATTTTAAGGTACCACTAAAAGACCCTCTTGCTCTTGGCTTATAAAAATATACTATTTGCTAAATAATTATATATTATCTATTTATCCAAGGTTTCAATTCATTTCCTATGACATATTTATAAACGTATAGAAGTGTCCTTGCGAATTTTATCATTAGCCGAAGCGTTACCATTTAAAATAGCAGTTGGATTTTTGAATTGATAACTTCTAAACCGCTTCGTAACATAGTATCATAATCAGAATATTTTTATTATACTTAGGTTAGTCTTGTAAAATAAAAGAAAAAGTATGTGTATCAACTGACATATTTATTTACTTACAATAACAATGAATAGGTTCAATACATAATAATACCTATTATGTTTAATGTTTATTACAATACACACTATGGTTGGATTATTATTGCTTTTGGTTATCATGCTTAGCACTGCTCATCGTAATAGGCACTAATGTGAATACTACGCGTGCGGATAAAGAATGGCTCACCGGCCGCTCAGAGATTGCGTTTTTGACACCGGTCAGTCTTACTATTTTAAATTTGTTAATTAAATATATCTTTAGCCCAAACCCACAGTATAAAGAATGTCCAGAATGAGTCTTAACAAGCAGCGTGGTGAAGCCGGTGAAATTCATAAAAAAAGCAAACCATGACGTCTCCTTGACATCCGTCTATACAAACTTTTTTATACTTTGTATTTCAAAATTTAACACTAACAACAATTACGTAATATAATAATAATAATTAATTACCAATCATAAATACTCAATCTTCTTTCTTTAGTTTTGGTGGACAGTTTTTAAAATACTTAAAACAAACGACGCCATTTTTATTAAATACCTAATTTTGAAAATTACTGATGTGAAGCTTTGTTTTTATATTTTTTATTTGGAACGGCTACGAAACCGTAGTGTTCCGTGCGTTCTAACTGCTAATTATTCTTTAATTTGTGACATTACCAAGTGACACAAACGCGATCTCTGAGCGACTTCAAGTTTCTTAACGTCATTTTGGCAGTCGTTACCCATGAGTAGGATAGGAGTATAGACACAAATAATGTGCGAGCGAGAAGTGAATAGATATACCGCCATTCTTTATGCGTAGGGGTAGTACAAATTGTTTGTTTTAATATTTAATATTGCGTGTTCAATGTAGGATGGTGCAGGTATAGTAATTTCAATTAGGTAACATTTTTTTGTATGTCTTATATAAATAGTGGATCTAGTTGTCTAAATCTTTTCTTTCTAATCAGATTTAAGTTAAAAAAAATATAACTATTTATTTATAATTTCTATTTCAAAACCAATCGAATTAGTTTTACATAATTAAATAGGAGATTGATCCATTAACATATACAGGTGGTTTAAGTTCGATATTAAAAAAAAAAAGATTACTGAACAAGAACGTGGTAGTATGAGTCATGAGACAAAGATAAAAAAATATACGAAACTAAAATAAATGCATAACAGATTAGCAACATGGCAATCAACAAATCACTAGGGTTTTTAAAAAAAATCAACAGTCAATATATTTCAAGAGATTTGTTATAACCACAAATTATGTCATAACAAATCTCTTGATAAATATTCTGTATTCATCGAGTCTAGTTTACTTACTTTAATACATTACAGTGAGTACATCATGCGCGTCACGAGATATCTTGTCAATACCTGTTGACCAATAACGGCGGATTTCAAATATCGCTTTCTCTTTCATTGCGATAGGACGAAAAGGGAGAGCGATATTTTCATTTGGCTGTTATTGGTCTTTCTCTCTTTACTAGATATCTTTGACGTATTTTAGGTCTAAAGATGTTGTACTACGGACTTAAGGCTTACAGTTAAAAGACTAATCTAGCGTTAAAGTCGAATAGAAAAATAGGGTAGTTGACTCAATATCAAACTTAATAAAAACAATATGAATTTCGTTTAGTAAGTAGTAAATGGAATAAGGGTCCGAAATATATCGATATTAATAAATAAAAGTAACAAATTCCTTATGAAAGTTAATTTAAAAATCACGTTATTTTTTAAAATTTTCCAAACGTCAAAAACGTTGTCGTCCATTTTGTGACGTCACAATATTACTAGATGTAAACGTCAAAGTATTGGTAAAGGATTTGTTAACGTCACGTCATGAAACAGTTATGAACATATTATAGACCATCACGGTCGACAGCGTTTTTGCTCGCATTGACAAAAAACATTAAAAAAATAAAAAATATGATATTTTTTTTTCAATCTAGTAAAATGATAATGAACAATTTAAGACCAATAAAAAAAAAGTGTCAAACTAGCCTATAATAAAAACTGTTTACTCCACAGACGGAGTTGAGGGCAAAAGCTTGAAGCCTCAATAGCTCAACGGTAAGCGATTGGACTCACATCACATCACCGAGGGGTGGTGGTTCGATCCTTGCCCCGTTGGGCTATCGTCGTACCCACTCCTAGCACAGTCTTTCCTGACTGAGATATTGGTTATATTGAAGAAAAAAAAGCTATCAAATTATAAAGTGATAGTATCTCTGGGCGTCGTGTACAGACTGGCAGCGAACACTATGTCGCGCTTGATGGCGGTGGACGCTTCCATCATTTTGGCTTGAAGCATTGTGTCGCCGATGCCCACCGCTGCGTCCTTCACGTCCACTAGAAGCTGCAATTTTTTTTTTAATAAGATTAAAAAAGTAAAAACCAGCCGAACCAGAAACATCGTTCTCTTTTGTCCCAACTCAAAGAAAGAGTAACAATATTTCCGGTTCGGCGCTATTAGTCAACAACATCCTACTTATATTAGAAACACGAAAGTTTGTATGTTTGGATATTTGTTACTCTTTAAGGACGCAACTACTGAACCGATTTGGCTGAAATTTAGAATTGAAATAGATTTTACTCTGACTTAACACATAGGCTACTCTTTGCCACGAAATAATCCATGGTTTTTCGAGATTTGCAAAAATCTGATGATTTTGATGGTATGAATGTTTGTTACTCTTTCACACCTATTAAACCGAATTAACTCAAGTTTGAAATAGATATAGATTATATAGCCTGGATTAACGTATAGACTACTTTTTATTGTTAAAAATTCACAGTTCCCGCGGGATTTGTGAAAAACTGAATTCCACACGAAGTCGCGGGCGTCCGCTAGTATAATCTAATTTTGTATTTACTAAATATTTTGGGTCAATTATGATGAGTCAAAAACTATCGCTTACAAAGAGAGTAAAGCTTCGCAGGGTATACGTCCTACAAAGTGCTGCCCTGAGTCCATTCTGACATTATTAAACTACTAGCAGACGCCGCGCGGTTTCACCCGCGTGGTTCCCGTTCCCGTAGGAATACGGGGATAATATGTTTATGTTTTGTTAAATTGTTAAGTATATTATTGTTATTGATTAATGTTTTTTGTATTTAAATTATTAATGTTTTCTTCCTTTTTTTTTCTCTTTTATGTTATTTTTGTTATAGTTTGTAATTATGTTTGTATTATTCTAATGTATGTATAGCCTGGGAAGACGAATTGGGCAACTGTAATGTCTTCCCGGGTATTGATTAAATAAATAAATTAGTAAATAAATAAATAAATAAATAAATTAATTAATTAATTTATTAATAAATAAATAAATATATAACCTATAGTCTTCCTCGATAAATGGGCTATCTAATTGAAATAATTTTTCAAATCGGACCAGTAATTCCTGAGATTAGCGCGATCAAATATACAAGCTCTTCAGCATTATAATATTACGTATAGATTTTTTTTTTCATATTTATTAAAACTACTTTATTGCACACTAGCAGACGTTTCGCGGTTTCACCTGACATACGTCAGTCAGTTAGTACCTCATGCAGTTGCTGGATGCACCTCACGATGATGCCCTCCTGCACGTCCGTCAGCTCGACGATCTCCGCGAAGGGCTTCTCCAGCGCCCACTCGTACACCACGCGCACCAGCCCGAAGTTCAGCCGCTCGCCCTGACCCTCGAACTGACCCACCTATATCATTTGAAGTAAAATACCTTTAGCAATATTTTATAAACCAAGACTGCCAAAATATTCGTAAATATACATATCATTACGCCTCCACAGTGAGAACGGGGACACACGACGCGTTGCAGCGGCGGTGCGGCTGAGCGGTGTCGCTACGTCGTCTTACATAGAAAAGATTGATGAGAATGGAAGCACTTGGAAACATAGTCTCTGTCTACCTTTAGTGACTTGCAAGCACCGAGACGAGGCGGGGAGGGGTGAATGCGTTGCGACGTCGGAGCGGCACCGCTCAGTTGTTTATGCGTCACAACATAACTTTATTAACAGACTGTCCAACGCTGCTACGGCGCCTCTGCGACATAACAACGTTGCGGCGCCGCACCGCTCGTGTGCCCCTATTCTAAGGGTAGACAGAGATCATGTTTTCCAAGTGCTTCTTCCATTTCTATCAATCTTTTCACATAAGCTCGTCGGTTTAGGGTACTCTTGACTTGTAGTCTTAGTCCCTAGGATGCGTCATAGACATATCTCGAAAAAAGACATATTGTCGACCTATTTGGCGGAATCGATAATAGCTCTCTCTTTTATCCTATCGCAATGAAAGAGAGTGCAATATTTTCGATTTAGCTGCTATTGCCCGACATGGCTGGCCTTTATTGAGAATATTCTGCATTCAATCCAAGAACGTTCGCCTTGCCCTTTCCCTTTCAACATTTCTATTAACCTCGCCTCCCTAATTACATTTTGCTAGACTCATTAAATTCATTCTTTCTATTTGCCCGCATCATCTCAGCAAACCTTCCTCGATTTTAGTTTAGCCCTTTTCACTACCGCATTTATTTATACTTCTCCTGCAATATCCAACCTTTACTACTGTAAATAATTGTTGGCACGAACACGCCTCTATGTTCAGCTGGTATTGTCTTTTAGGACAACTTCTGGTTACTTATAATAGACAAACTATTTACCATATTCAAACCATTTACCTACCCTTCTTTATATCAGTTTCACACATTATATCCGTAAAATTTAGTAACACCATTTATCTACATAACGCCTAATCGGATTTAGAAAAACGTACTCCAATAATAGTTTGTACAAAGGAATAGACACGGAAATCGTGCAGTGTAGTTCTTTTTGGTAAAACATTTAGGCAAAACACTCACCATGTACTTAGACTCAATAGCACACAACTCTTCATCGATTTTCTGTATAGCGGCAACCCCTGCAGCCAACTTGTCCGTCAGAACTTGATCCACTCTGGTCTTCGCTTGGAACACAAAACAGCTGAGCAAAGCGGCTATCTCCGCCGGATCCTTATCAGTGAAGACATTTCTGAACACCAACTCTGATATTATCAACTCATTGGTCCCCATACCACAAGCCACTCTCCCCTTTATGATTACACTATCATGTTCATCTATGTAGTTTAATTCGCGCAAAACTAGAAGTCGTCTTTGGTAGTCAGGGTATAAAGCGAGACTTTCAAATGATAGTAGGCGTTTATATTTATCACGCTTCCTTTCAGCTTGTTTTCGTTCGTAGACAATGGCGAATTCGCTTTTGAAGTTCGCTATGTCTGTTGATTTCTTCTGGGCGTCCAATTCAGCCTGGAATATCAAATTAAGTTAATTATGTAGTATTTATTTAAATAAGACTGGCTCTTTTTGTGTTTCTATTAATAAGGACGTAACAAAAACACCAATTGATTTTGATAGCAGTTTTTTTAATTGTCTTCCATTACGTATCTTTTGTTTCAAAATCTCCTTATATTATGATAACGATGTCCTCTGACTAGCTTGGCTCACTATACGATCTACATTGTATATAGCTTCACTTCAAAATTTCAAAGCCCGGTTAGAAGCTTGAAAATTGGTCTATCTGTTTGAAACTACGACGACAAAGATTGCAAACTTAAACACTTATTTTGCGTCCGTGTTAAAACATTGTCAGAATTATATAGAGTAAATGCTAAGTGAAATAAATACTGCGTAGACGTCTAGGAAGAGTGAAAGAGTTGCCTTTCTAGTTAGAAGACATTGTGGAATATATTGTTCCAAAAATTTTTAACGATTTTCCGGATACGGTCAAGAATCTTTTAAAAGATATATTAGTAACTTACGAACGTACACAAGCGGAAACTAAAGTAATACTTTTTGGGACGGCCTGTGTAGCGTCGCAGCAGCGGTTCACTCATACTGTTACGATATTTATTTAACTACCCTTTAATGATGTTCTTGGTTTTTCTTCTCTTTTGTTTGTTAATTATTTTTGTTTTTCAATATTGTTTTATATAATAATAACCATTGCACAGTAAAACCAACTGTGGTTTGTGTTGCACTATGGTTAGGCTCAATTCAGATGTGTTTTTGTAGAATAATAAATAAATAAATAAAATAAGTGCCTATACAAAACCCATATCCAATTGGAGGCGTCGATTGGCTCATATTATGATGAAAAAAAAATTTGAAAGCAGCCTTTAGCTTTTTTAGAATTTAAACTATCGTGAGTGTTATTCATATTAATTCATTATGAAACACAGCTAAAACTCACGTGATATTATGTCGGAGTATGCCCGACTAGTTTCGAACTCATACGGGGCCCTTAGCCATGAGCTGGTTCTTGCATCGCGGCACGATCCAAGCCTTTAGCTTAGTTATTGCGCAGTTAAAACCTAATGACGCATATATATAGATATCGAGATTGCTACGTACCTTCAGTTTGTTCATCTTGTCGAGCGTGTGCAGTATGTCCCCCGTGGAGACGGCCAGCGACTGCGTGAGGCTGACCCTGTCCAGCGCGGTGGCGCCGGTGCGCACCGCGTGCGACACTCGAGACAACTCCTGCACTGCGCTTGCGCATTTTGATCCTACTGGTGCGTCTTTGAACCTTCAAGTATTATTATACGTTTATGGCTCAGGTCATTTTTATGGGAAAATGAGCTTAGATTACAACAAATTCTAGTTTACTAGTATATATTGTTACGGAGAACCCTATTACTACAGACATAGGGTTCATAATCGCCCTTTCGAGTTGTTTACAAGTCGAGATGTTTTGATCGCTTACCTATTGTTATTGTTTGATTTGGCGAACTCCATGGAATAAAGCCACACGTGAACAGAAAGATCTGGAGCCGTTCTGAGTGGGTATAAATACGCCACGCAGCCAATGATGGCAGTTAACTTTAGAATGAAGTGAAGTGAACATCGGAGTGACACAAGCGATACAAGTAAACTATAGTGAACTCGGCTACGATTTTGGACTACGAATTGCCTACGTTTGGAAGTGTGTATTGATACTTGGACACATAAAGTGGAATATAGTCTTATACGAGTCGCCAGGTGTTTAATTCCAAATCCTCGTAACAATATCTTATACTAAACTAGAAGTTGTTGATAGTTTTTTACACTATTCAATTACACAGAAATGTAGTTTTACGGAGCTCTTTAACCGACGAACACGATTACAACTATAAAACATCGATTCTATAGACAAAGTTTTTAAAATCACATTAGATCGTTGATCATGTACTTTGACAGAAAAGTAACGTCCAGCGAGTCAGGTCCTGTAATTAGTCTGGGGTTAAGGGTAATATTACCTACATTTACATGCAGACGCTGCGAATATCATGGAGGGATCATGTACGCAATAACACTGTGCCGCTAAGAATGGGAAAGACAAGTTTCTGCATCAAGTTCAAAGGAGGAAACTGGAATACCTGGGTCATATAATGCGAAACTCCAAATATGAACTATGGAAAACGAAGGTCCAAGTATTTTGATATTTTTTCCTTTTCAACTTTAACCAAATTATCGTCATGTGGAACAGTGATATCCCCAATTGCACGGCGCACCGACCGATCGACTATCACTTTATCAGGTCTATTGGCAACAATATACCTGTCAGTGATAATCTTTCGGTCCCAGTAGAGCAATGCGTTGCTATTTTCAAGGACTGACGCTGGGTAAGGCGTCTCAGTATCGATAATGCCATACTGAAGAGCAAGCTGTTGGTGGATAACCTTGGCTATTTCATTATGTCTGTGCAAGTATTCCTAGCCAACTTCGTCCTCAGTCAATTCGCTTCTAACAATTTGCGCACGGTCCATATTTACCTCGGGATTTGTCTCTGTTCAAAGTCTTGTATGACCATGTTGGCGTCTATTTTGAGATTCAGTTTGGTGACAGCGATGATGTTCTTTGGCGCTATACACAATATTGTGTGATCCATTGTGCTCTCCTCAGTACCTTTAAACGAAAGTATTATAATATGAGAACTTGATACCACCTGATAAAACTTGTAGTTGTTCGGTTCTCTGGTTCAGTTGGTAGTGCTGTCGTTCTCTAACACAGAGGTCCTAGGGTAAATTCCCAGCACAGGTCAGTTTAAGAATTAATATTTTCATACCACCCTACGGGAAAAGACGAACCGCCATGCGATTTATCGTTCTAAAAGCGAGGTATATTATTATTTAAATTTCCTTTTTATAATAAATTCTCATTTACCAGACAACCTCCTTTGTGCAAAAAAAAAAAATCACAAACTTTACCTCTTATTTAGATACAATTGCGTGTATGCGGCTAGTCAAACAATATGCGAACACAGCAAATATTTCAACCTTACCTATATTATCGTAGCTCGCGGAAAAGCTCAGCATCCGATACCAGTTGTCATCCACATCAAAGTTGTAGCGCACCGAGTCTTCCTTGGCAGTGTTCAGGACTAGCACCTTGTACGGCGTCTGACGGGGCCCTGTACGAATTCATACAAGTTGATGGTTGTTGACTTTACCCTTTACAAATAACCTTGTGATCTTAGGGAAAACAGCTGAATTCTATAAAATTATAATTTGTAAGTCTTATAACGAGACGAAATCTAAAGATAACTTTTTACCATGCAAGGTTATGTCGGACTTATACTAACTAAAGCGTAAAGCCCAATGGTTTTATGGTGTTTTTTGGACCATTTAACAAGTCTACCTCTTTAATGACTACCAAATAGCGACGATATTGAAAATATTTCTATCATTGCGTTAGGACAAAATGGTCCAGTGCAGGGTCGCCCTTCCAATACATTGGGACCCCATGTACATCGCCTGGAACTTAAACAAAAAATTGTACCAAAAATACTCACCGTTCCCAATCAAAAAAACACCCAATTGGTTGATATAAGGCCCCGCAGAGAGTATGATCACCTTCCCCGGCACAAACTCCTTGACAACTTTGGGCTGGTTAAGCAGAATCGGCATAATTTCGTTCAGCACATCTATATAAGCCGTCGCGGTGTCGTAGAACGTCGCTAAGGGAGCCAGGTGGGAGGAGAGAGGGGTTGAACATTTCTCCGAGTACTCCTGCTCGGCCAGTTCCAGTTGTTTGCGGTAATTGTCCGCTTGGCACAATTGGTGGAATTCGCGAAACGACCGCTGCATCATACCCTCCACTGACACTGTTGCCGCCCTGAAAAAGTTCCGAGTTTTTATGCCTTTACTAGCTGACGCTGCGCGGTTTCACCCGCGTTGTTCCCGTTCCCGTGGGAATACGGGGACAAATTATAGCCTATAGACTTCCTCGGTAAATGGGCTATCTAACACTGAAAGAATTTTTCAAATCGGACCAGTAATTCCTGAGATTAGCGCGTTCAATCAATCAAACTGAGTACCGATTTTTCCTTCATACTTTATTGGGCTTAGGACCATCAATAATGCCTGAAGTTTTGTATATTTTTAACGTAGTGCTTACCCTAGTTAAAAACCTTGCGCACGTAAGTGCTATTAGTATAAAGGCTCACCGCAACAAGCTGAGTATCATGGCGTAGGTGAGCCGGAACTGTGAGGACAGCTGCTGCGGGGTGCCCAGCATCATGCCCTTCAGCGTGACCTGGTCGGGTACGCCTTCCTTGCACAGCAGTATCACCGTGCCAGTGTCGTCCAGACCTGTGGACATCAGTCCTGGATTAGCCTATATATACAGGGTACTCGGGAGTATTTCCCATAACTCTGGGATTTTATTCTTTACCGAAAATTAATTAAAATAGTTCAAGGAACATCTGTTCTTGAATTAATATTGTCGGGGTAAATAATATTTCTTTTGTAAAAAGAGCTTAAAATCATTATTATGACGTAGCCAAGTTTTACGTATAATAAAATGCGAGGATAGATAAAGGCGTGTGTTACATGTGTGTAAAAAAGCCGTGATATGACCTCTGCCTCCGATTCCGGAGGGTGTGGATTCGAATCCGGTCCGGGGCAAGCACCTCCAACTTTGCAGTTGTGTGCATTTAAGAAATTAAATATCACGTGTCTGAAACGGTGAAGGAAAACATCGTGAGGAAACCTGCATACCAGAGAATATTCTTAATTCTCTGCGTGTGTGAAGTCTGCCAACCCGCATTGGGCCAGCGTGGTGGACTATTGGCCTAACCCCTCATTCTGAGAGGAGACTCGAGCTCAGCAGTGAGCCAAATATGGATTGATAACAAAACGATATATTCTATAAGTTTTCTAATTTCACTCTCTCGATTGGTGTGGACTTTGTTGGTTGATCAAACCAAAACAACAAAACAAAACTAAATTGTTAATATTGTAGGACTCAAAAGTGATTACAAATATAAGAAAACTAATGTCGAACAAAGGTTATGTTTCACAACACTTGTCAGGACAACTTAATTAACAAATCAAACTGTAACCAAAATAAGACCCTAGAATGGCAGAGAATGACCTTGAGTGAAGTCACGTACTTGTAAACGATGTGTGTAGGGTTAAAGGTACCTTTGACTGTTAACAAACACTCCCCTTTTCCACTCAAGTCACTCTCCCCGCCTATCCCAAGTAACCCATAAAGAATTACACAACAAGAGATGTGGACGACTCGAACGCCACGAGCACACTGAAGCCAACACGAGATCAAGCGACGTCATATCCGTCACAGACTACTATTTCCTACACTATTTATTAACATGTAAATTTAAAAGCGGCCAACGCGGCGATATAAATTAATTAATCATGTTTTGGCCTGTGTTCGTAAATATTCGATTAATTCGGAGTTCGAAAATTCCTCAATTTGGGTGGGTACTTTTGTCGCTGATTTTGAGGGTATTCGACAGACTGCCTCACCGCGCTCGGAGCTGTGAGCGCCCTGCCGTCGGTCGCCCGCCATTGTATTGTCGACCTTTCGCCTATTCGTCGGACATTTTTTTTCGTTTCGTTGTTCGCTGCCCGTTAACTCGAAACGGGCGATCAATTCGGGTGACAATAATCTTTTTTATTTATTATTTAATATTTGACTTTGTTCGATCTTGTGATAAAAAGACACGGTGTAAAAAGTGCGTGTGTGCGTCAGCAACGTGTTGGCGTGGGAGCTGGACTCCAGCAGCTGGGCAGAAGAAGATCCTCGAAAGGTAGGTGGTTTGTTAGAATTACCCTTCGTATTGGTGATAGGAGCCTGCCCATTAGAATGGAGGAAACCTTCGAATAAACTCCTTCAACCAGCGCCTACATTCGTATATAACTACAGTCCACTGAAATCACTCCCCGGGGGAATCTCTCCCACAGCCTGATTTGATGGTACTGTGGGTACACGTCTACCTCGTCTGCCGGCGCGGCCCGCCATCTGTATGTACTCGGCGGGCGCCAGACTGCGCGACTGCACGCCGTCGAACTTCGTGATGTCGTCGAACACGACGGTGCGCGCCGGCATGTTCACGCCCATTGCGAACGTCTCCGTTGCGAACAGGAGCTTCACCTGATGTTCGTTAATTAAGTGGTACGTTTAATTATACAATTAACATTTTATATACATAATACATCTTATATAATTAATATAATAATCATCTATACTAATATTATAAAGCTGAAGAGTTTGTTTGTTTGTTTGAACGCGATAATCTCAGGTCCGATTTCAAAAATTCTTTCAGTGTTAGATAGCCCATTTATCGACGAAGGCTATAGGCTATATATTATCCCCATATTCCACGGGAACGTGAACCACGCGGGTGAAACCGCGGTGTCAGCTAGTGTATACTATACTATAATAGTCTTACATGTCCGGTTTGGAACAGCATCTCAACGATCTCCTTGAGCAGCGGCAGTATACCGCTGTGGTGCACGCCGATGCCGTTCTCCAGCACGCGTTGCAGACGGATTACCTGCAGACATTGTTCGTTGTTAGAATGGCATTGCATTTTGATTGTGTACAACATTACGATATCATAGGCTAAAAAGTTTCATGGAAGAGTGACACTGACATCCGGGTCCGCATAGAGATTGCTCGTGCATTTTTATGAAGATGAAGAAAGTTCTCTGTGGTCGTCAACTTTCTCTAAAACTACAGTGTTACATATGGCCCGTCAGTGGTGGATTTACGCCGCCAGTAGGCTGTTAAATTTTTGTAGCCCCTACTGAATTCTGAAATTTCTAAGTATCCTGGTTTGCAATTGATTGCGAAGTACTAAAATATTAAAAATTGCATTTTTTGCTTCAAACTATTATGATGGGCAAGATTGCAGGAGGAGTAGGAAGAAAGAAGAAGTCCTGGCTACCAAATGGCGGTCAACTTTCTAAATTTATAAAGAAATTTAGATAGCGGACCGCCGACCTTCATTAATGGAGAAGCACTTAAAGAAGAAGATTTCATAGGACTCCCCATCTACATCATCGTAGGTAGGTACGACGTAAGCAATACAATAGCTTATCTAGATGAGCTGAGATTAGATTTGTTTATAAGAAAAACAGCGCACATGAAAGCGAAGTAGAAATCGAAGTGTATAAAGAAAATTTTAAAAACTCAAATATCTCAATTGAACATAGAGTCTCTGCAACAATATCAAGATAAACTAATAAATTATATTACAAATAGTCTACAAATTGCTGGAAACTCAAACTCAACAAAGACTAAACTTGTATAACTTTTAAATTAAATGAAATTTATAGTAATCAATACTACTTACTTGAGGCAATCTTCGATCTGGTGCTTTTAATCGTTGCAGGCATTTGTTGAAGAACGACCTGATGTGACTCTTTTCCCTCGCAGTGGTGAGGTCTACCGACATCAAGTTCTCGGCGTTTTGGTCACATCTTGGGGACAAGACACATCAGAGCATTGTAAATTACTTTTCCTAAATTTTAAAATAGTAAGAAACCCTTTGAAGGCTTGTTCAATTGTCTAATTCTTAGTTAGAAGATTTTTTTGTTAATAACTGTTAGTCATGCCTTTGTGAATAACCAAGGTGTCCCATGGAAGAAGCAAGGAAGATATAGATTGACATGGAATGAACGTCACTGCGGGAATGAGGGTGTTATGTATGTATACTTATGCCATTCTCAATGTGCAACATATACCAACAAACAAATTAAAAATGAGGGTATAAATCGATGGTCATTTAACAATAAATAAAATTAAGTTGATCTTAAATTAATGAAAATAAATTTGATTTTAGAGCAATTAGATATAGTAGTTAATATTTATATTGAAAACCATTTAATGAAAAAAACAATACATAATTATAATATGTATCATTTTTTCCATTAAATGGTTTTATGGTTTTAAATGGTTATTATAAAATAAATAATTTATGAAATGACATGCGTTTTCTACTTTCATTTCTAATTTGTTTGTTAGTAAACAGTGTACATGGAGTATGGCTTTAGTATAGGTATGTATGTTAGTCACGTCTTTTAAAATTATCAATCCCAATTTAAGCAAAAAGCCAAAATGTATGTACATATCAACTTTGAGTCCATGCTTTAAATAAAACCAGCTTATAAAGTTTCTAATTATTTGAAAATACCAGCTACTGGTCTGGTTTATCATTTTAAAATAATTAAATTCAAATAATAATAGTTAGCAAACGTTTTCTTGCCTATTTGAGGACAAACTATAAACTAAAATGCACTGTTGAGTTTATTTTCTAAGGAATTCTCCAAACATGGCACTACTATACTAAAATTCTTAGATCACTAAAATTATAAAATCTATAATATAAAAATTAATGTATCAAATGTGTTGCTAAGCGCAAATCTCGAGAACGGCTGAACCGAATATCAAACTTTTAACTTTAGATTATAACCGGCTTTAGAATATTCCTTGAAGTACGACGATGGTTTTTACGGAGAGTTCTTTTTAAGGTAGCTGTAGGTTAGGGGTAGGAGAGGGGTAGGGGTAGGAGAGGGGTAGGGGTAGGAGAGGGGTAGGGGTAGGGTAGGGGAGAAGCGCACATAAGTTAATGTGAAGTTTGACCGGGTCCGCTAGCTAGGTAGGTAGGTATGGACACCTAGAATTTTAACGCATCAGTTGACAAATGAAAATGAAATTTAAGTATACTTAAAATCTATAAGATATGGCGTTAAAAAAATCATTTTATTTTGTGTAAAACCATGTATGTTTGTAAAGACACAGCAACGGATAAACCTAAAAGAAATGTTTCATACACATTTTTTTTTGATTTAATTACCTTTTCGACTGTAACAGGTGCCTGTTTTTGAGACACGAATAATATACGACTAATCTATACTTATAATAAATCTGTAGAGAGGTCAATTCTGTACATGAAATATATTTCCAAAATAACTATCAGGGGGTGATTAGTGATGCCAAAAATCCAATCAGTAAAATTTTCGTCTGTCTGTCTTTCTGTCTGTCTGTCTGTGTGTATGTTCGTTATAGAAACAAAAAGTACTCGACAGATTTTAACGAAACTTGGTACAATTATTCTTCATACTCCTGGGCAGGTTATAGTCATCACGTTACGATCAATAGGAGCAGAGCAATGAAGGGAAATGTTGGGAAAACGGGAGAAGTTACTCCATTTTTTAAGCTTCCGTCGCGGTAGGGTAGGGGTATGGTAGGAGTAGAACAGGGTAGGGTAGGGGTAGAGTAGGGTTGAGTCCCTACTCATCCCCTGTATGGTAGGGTAGCTGTAGAGTGGGAGTAGGGTAGAGTAGTAGTAGGGATTCACGCGGACGAAGTCGCGGGCGTCCGCTAGTAACTAATATAAATTTTAGTGTATAATTTTAATTATTTAAAAATAATCTTTAAATATAGCAGTAATTTAAAAATAACCACTAAATTTAATTAAAATATACAACGATTGTTCGTTGAAATATACATATAATACAACTATTATAAATTATATATACATTAGCAGCAGCATTAATTTGCCCTAACTAGAAATCCAATTCAAATTCGCAGTGCAGAAAAAGAGGCAGCAAATCTTGTTTATTTGTCAATACGTGAACGGGCACTTTCTTTTAGCACTTCAGCAAAGCGAGCATTTTTACCCGACTGCGCGACGCCAAGGACTGTTATGTATTTATCAGTCTACTAGCGGTTGCATGTGATTTAATTTCCAGGAAATTGATCTAAGCTTTCATTGTACATGACCATTTTTAGAAGGTAAATGGATATAAGAAGTTATCTTTGAATGATAGATATGTGTCCTCGAGTACTTTTTTGTAGATTTATTAAAGGAGTCATAATAATCTTATTAACATAAAAATGAAACAGACTTCAAATACGTATTTCAGTTATTTTATTAAATTGATTTCGATGAAAATGAAATCTGGTGGTTAAACTCTTTCAAACAAAAAAAAAAAAAAATTTTTCAAAATTGGTTAATAAATGACGAAGCTATAAGGTAACAAACATAAAAAAACACACGCGACTCATTGAGAACCTGTTCCTTTTTTTGAAATCGGTTAACAAATATAGAGCGTAGAGCTGAGACAGCGCCCCATTCAGACATACAAACGCGGCGGAGGACAAGTATGTATGTTTGTTTGTTTCTTCGTGGCGCTGTAAATACTCAACGGTAGAACCGATTTTGTTGATTTTTACCTCCATCGATTCGTATTAATCTCGCGAATGTTACATAACACAACAATAACAATCATAACTCATTATGACGGGAACCAGACACCATATTGTGAATAAAGAAAAAAAAAGTTGACAAACTTTCACGTGGGGTATGGTTCAATGGAGGAACAGATGAATGGTATACTCAGAGGCACAATTATCCGCCTACTTTAATATGACGCGAGTATATTAAATTGGATAGATAATTGTGCGAGAATATATTTGAAAATCATTATTAGGCTTAAATGGTGAACATTTATGATTTGAAATGACCTTCCAGGATCTATAAAGATTTAATGTTATACTATTCTCATTTTCCATAGGTCCTAAGTACCTATACATAAATAAAGCTTATTATCTTGTCCTTGAGTTTGAAATGTTTTCACGCAGTCGGGATTTTGGCTTTTTTTTTTAAATTTCGCGTGCGATTTGAACTCACCTATTTCGGGACAAAGTAAAGGCCACAACTGGCAACTTGTCATTGGACCTAAGGTGGTCTATAAAAGCTACCCACATGGTTTGCTCTGCCTTCGAGTTTCCGAACTGTTTGCCACCTGTACAGACACCCAATGTGCTCAGAATACGTATATAAAAAAAATATATTTCTACCCATAAACAAACAAGCCTTTGCCCACGGCCACTGCATGTTTTTTAAAATAAAAAAAAAACGTCGTCGAAATGAAAAACTCCTCTCTGAAAGCAGATTTCTATTTATTGGTTTTAAGAAATTTTCAAAATCAATTAATTAGATCCAGAGATTATTCCCTATTTTACTTCTTTAGTACTTCTTTTCTACCCACAAATTTTACTTCTTTAGAAAACTAATAAAAAGTAAAAATATATATATTTTTTAATGACCAATATTATCTTTTCGTTCCAATTACTCGTAAATACTGTGCTATAGAGTTTAGTTCTACAATAGTCCAAGTGTCAGAGAGTGAACCTAAGATCTTTCTGAATTGAGCCTGGTCTCATAGACAGAGTTATTAAAGTTGTTAACAAGTTGTAATAAATCTGTTTTACTTTTTAAAACTCTCTCAACAGGCCATAATAAAGTTACTCTTGCAGTATAAAACAATTCATTGTCTTACAATTTGTAGGCATGCAGAACCGAAGGCAAAAGGCTGTTTATTCATAAATAATAGGTAAAACTTATGTGTTTTTAAATACAAATAAATATTTACAAATGAAAAACATCACAAAAACAGTTCGTCGTCATCAACCCATATTCGGCTCACTGCTGAGCTCGAGTCTCCTCTCAGAATGAGAGGGGTTAGGTCAATTAAGATAATTCTCTGGTATGCAGGTTTCCTCACGATGTTTTCCTTCACCGTTTGAGACACGTGATATTTAATTTCTTAAAATGCACACAACTGAAAAGTTGGAGGTGCATGCCCCGGACCGGATTCGAACCCACACCCTCCGGAATCGGAGACAGAGGTCATAGCCACTGGGCTATCACGGCAAAAACAGTTAATAAACAATAATTAATTTGTTTTCAATTACCTTTCGGCCCAAAGCTTTTCTTGTATTCGTTTTCTCTGGCCTTCTTAGCGGCGACCGCGTCGTTGTATCCGCGCAGACGAAAGTTGCCCTCTTGATCGATTACCAAAAACCTTTCGTTTTTCGATTTGCCGCCAGAACCTGAAAATATTGATATTCATTTATACTTTTTTAAATTAGAAGTGATAACTTCTTATAAGAGGGTGAACCATTTCGTAACGTAACCCGTTACGGCGTCACTCTGTCTGGCTTCCCTTTCTCTCACACATACGGCAGCAGGTTAGCACTACTGTCGAGCAGACACACGTTTTTTTTTATTTTAACCGTTTTTATAAAATAGAAAATATAAAACAAAACACTGTAAAAATTAAAAAAAAAATAACCAATGTTTTCAACAGTGAATTTGTGTTCAAGCAACTGGATGTTGGAGTACAGAGCGAGAAATCTCCTTACAATACGCGCGGTAATAGTCACGGATAATACTGCCTTCTGAAACCAACCCTTAACCAACTACATATTATAAATTACTAGCTGACGCCGCGCGGTTGCACCCGCGTGGTTCCTGTTCCCGTAGGAATACGGATATAATATATAGCCTATAGCCTTTCTCGATAAATGGGCTATCTAACTCTGAAAGAATTTTTCAAATCGGACCAGTAGTTCTTGAGATTAGCGCGTTCAATCAAACAAACAAACAAACAAACTTTTCAGCTTTATAATATTAGTATCGTCGTTATCAACCCATATACGGCTCACTGCTGAGCTCGAGTCTCCTCTCAGAATGAGAGGGGTTAGGCCATTAGTCCACCACGCTGGCCCAATGCGGATTGGCAGACTTCACACACGCAGAGAATTAAGAAATTTTCTGGTATGCAGGTTTCCTCACGATGTTTTCCTTCAACGATTGAGACACGTGATATTCATTTTTCTTAAAATGCACACTACTGAAAAGTTAGAGGTGCATGCCCCGGACCGGATTCGAACCCACACCCTCCGAAATCGGAGGTAGAGGTCATATCCACTAGGCTATCACGGCTCACTAATATTAGTATAGATAATGTGAATAATATGCTTTTGAAAACCCCAATTAGTAGTGTTTGAAAAATCTTGGAACACACAGGTGTAACAGGCCTTAATTTTGAACTCTTATTAAGAAAAATACCTGTATATAAATAATGGCAAAGTGGCACGGGTCGTTTGGGCGTGGAAACAACGTACACCTTCCGTTTCTTGGTGCGGCCCACCCAGTCGGCGAACTGCAGCGTGTTGGGCACGGTGGCGCTCAGCATCACTATGCTGACGTGAGCTGGCAGCAGTATCAGCACCTCTTCCCATACGTAGCCACGCTGAAATATATATATAAATTCTGTTATATCACACTAGCGGACGCCCGCGACTTCGTTCGCGTGGAATTTAGTTTTTCACAAATCCCTCGGGATTCATGGATTTTTCCGGAATAAAAAATAGCCTATGTGTTAATCCATGCTATAATATATCTCAATACCAAATTTCAGCTAATTCGGTTAAGTAGTCGAGGCATAAAAGAGTAACAAACATTAATATCATTAAAATCATCAGTTTTCGCAAATTTCGGGAAACCATGGTTTTTTTTCGGGATAAAAAGTAGCCTTTGTGTTAATTCAGAGTAAAATCTATTTCCATTCCAAATTTTAGTCAAATTGCTTCAGTACTATTTAGTAGTGGCGTTAAAGAGTAACAAATATCCAAACATCCATACTGTGTTTATAATATTAGTAAGATTAGTAAGATTCCTTTCATCATCATCATCATTATTCATCAAGATGATAGTAAAAATAAGAAAATCCATCACTTGATCCTGTATTGATTATATTTTATACACACATACTCATAAATATTTTCTGAAAGTCACAGTGTTTTTTTTTGTCTAAAAATAATTGGATAAACATTCATACCTCGGCGTTATTGATATAGTGGACCTCGTCGAATATGACGAACTCCAGGTCCCTGGTGACGTCAGAGCCGCAGTACAGCATGGAGCGCAGGATCTCAGTCGTCATGACCAGGCATGAAGCCGTGGCGTTGATTTGAAGGTCACCAGTCAACAGGCCCACCTCCCCAAATGTCTTGTTGAAGTCATTGTACTTCTGGTTCGATAGGGCCTTTATTGGCGACGTGTAGATCGCCCTGAAATACACTATAAGTTTTTATCTAATTGTATTTACGAATTTATAAGAAACTAGTGAACACAGGCGACTTCCTACGCGTAAAACCCCGTAGCGTTAAAAGTCAACCATAAAAGAAAAATTAATTTGTCCCATCCTCCCATAATAACGAAAGAGAACCTATTTTCGACTCCGCCACTATTGCTTCACGACTTTTTTTGTGAACATAAAATGCGTCATTGACGCATCTTGGGCTTACTAATGGTGGGAGTGTGTGTGTGTGTAGCAGTGACGAAGAGTCCATACAGGCCGTTTCCTGCCGGGGTTACCTCTTAAAAATTTATTTATACATATTCATGGTTATAATAAACATGTATGGAAGTATGAGAAACCCAAGTGTGTACCTACCAGTACGAATTTCCTTTTTAATTGAGACGGCTTACCTGTGTCAAAATTCCACCCTGCGCCACTGGTGTGTGTTGTTAATAATAATTAGTCCAGATAGATAGTTAAAAACACTTACCTGGTACAATTTCTCCTGGACAAAGCGATCGCATATTCAGCGACTACAGTTTTCCCCGCTGAAGTGTGCGCCGCGACGAATACGTGATGTCCTTCCACTAACTTCAATATAGCCTGGTGACATTAAGTGTAAAACTTGCTTAAATGTATACCACGTCCACAAGGCCAGACCTGCCTTCTTATAGGAGAGAGGATATGGAGCTTCGACCACTACGCTGTACCAATTTAGATGGGTGAGTTTGAGGCTGATAACGTTTCTCTTTAAGAACTCTATCAAATAATAATAAGGCTCAGTCATACAGCCGGCGATGGAACGAGGTATGCTCGGAGTGTCTCTGCCTGATCGAATCAAAAATGAGGAGATTCGTAGAAGAATCAAAGTCACCTACATAGCTCAACGAGTCGCGAAGCTGAAGTGGCAATGGACAAGAAATTTAGTTTGAAGAGCCGATGGACGTTGGGGTCCTGAGGCGCTAGAACAGCGATACTGCGATAGAAAGTGCAGTGTTGGTAGATCCTCCATCAGGGTGACTGACGAAATCCAGCGAGTCCCAGGGATTCACTGGATGCAGGCGCCTCAGGATAGTGATGTTTGGAAGTCCCTACAAAAGACCTATGTCATGTAGTGGACGTCCTTCGGCTGATATGATGATGATCAAATAATGAAAGAGATTGATAGTTAGAATGTGCCCTACAAGGCACGGGGTGACACCACAAATTACCTAAAAAGATCAGTGATCTCATCCACAAAAGAAAGCTTACAATCCAAAGACACATAGGCTAACAACTGGACTAACATCACAATTTTACAAGTGCAAAATTATTAGGCTATTTGCTTTGACCTAAAATAGTTTACATTTGTAAGCGATTTAGAATTTCAGCAATGATTTCAATGCAATTATTTCTAAAGCAATGTTTATTATCAATATAATCAACAGAAACTTAAATAATTATGTATCATCATTATCTCCTTTCCCATATGTGGTGTTGGAAAAATATGTCAATCTTTTGTTTTGACATATTTTTAACGGTTTTGGCTAGTGATTTTATGACCTGTCGCCTGCCTGACGTCAACCCTCCTTGGGAATTCTCAGTGGGTTTATAACCGCTACCTTTCGGCTCCATGGACACTTCATTGATAGTGGGCCCTTTGTCGGAATGTGGGTAACAAACACTATTACCGTGTAATGTGTTATATTGTTTCCCACATGCGACGTTTACTCTTAGTCGCCTTTTACGACATCCGCAGGAAGATATGAAGCGGTCCTTTTCTTACACCGATTACCTCACAGTTAAATAATTATGTATATAAGTAAGTATATCTGATTATTTTAAATTAAGTCAAAAGTTTTCTTAAGATGATGTACAAATAAAGGTCACACTCATAACCTTTACCTGTTTCTGGAAAGTGTCCAACTCAAAAGGATATTTGTGCGCCATCTCTGTTATTTTCTCATGAAACTCTGGCACAGGCTTGGAGACATCAATCATTTCTGCCCACTCCGTCGATGTGACTCCCATTTTAATTGCTGAACTTGTAATATTCAACACTGGTATCTCTGGCAGTTGGTGTATGACGGTACATTCAAGGAAATTGTCATCTTTCTCTATTTCTATTTCTACTTTCTTTGGTTTGGGCCTTTTTGGTTCTTCCTGTTTTTCATTGTCGTCTTGCCATAGACCTTTAAATGTTTAGAAATAAATTAATAAATTAGGATAATATACAATGCCATCTAGGCCCAAAATTTACCCACAGTTTTTGACAGTACTACTCACTAAATGAATGAGCTCACAAGTTTGTAATGTAGTATAAATCGAAATTAAAAAGGGGTTCAAATTATTTATTAAGAAATAATTGTTTCATCCAATTATCCAAGATTGATTTTTCACCAATAGATAGAGCGATTTATGTGGAAAGTAAGAGTATAATTTGTCAATTTTGTGTAAGCCAGTTAAAATAAGACAGTTATTGTTTGAAGTGTGGAAGTTGAGAAAACCCAAGCCACCAAAGAGTAAGTTATATGACAAGCCAACTGGGAGCTTTCATCAAAAACACTGCCAAATCCCTTCAAAACATAGTTATGGTTGTCTATAGTAGTAAATCAATTTTGAAAATAGGAGAAATTAATTCTTGTCAATAGATAAAACAAAGCCCTTTATGGATGAGAATTTATAAGAGACTAAAGTGTTTTTCAGATAGCATGCATATGGTGACAGTTGCCTGTATGACATTTATAATATGTACTATTACTATGAATCACAGCTAACTTTCAAGAGTGAAACAAACTGTCACCCGCACCATCCTACATGAAACAAACTGTACTACTTACCTGCTAAATGTGTATTGCTGTCAATCATTTCTTCAACATTAATATTGATAGGTTCAAGCACTTCCTTCTGTAGCTCTAGAGGTTCATCTTTGTTGATATCCTTGAGTAAAGTACAGCCATCCTCAGCAAATAATACACTTTCACTAGCCCCTGGAGCTATTGTAATTAAATCTGAAACAATAAGTGCATTGATTTTAAAGACCCATTAGTTTGGTTTACAATGGGTATTTATTATTTGATAGTTGGGTTTATCTGTGTAAAGTTTTTTTTTTTTCTCTCTTGTTTCTTGGTCTATTGGAGATCAGTCTCTGGACCATAATCCGATCAAATGACTAAACAGTGTAAAGTGTCAGTAAAAAACTAAACAGACATATTTCATGAAAATGTTGCTGGGTATTTAACAGTGAGTACATCTCCTCCTCCTCCATTGTTTTTAGTTTATAGTAGTAAGTCTAAATAATATTTCCTTTTAAGTCTGATATGATCATTGAAGCAGGTTGGAAACAAACATATTTGGATAACACAGAGGAGATAGGGGGCCTTTGCATCCTAAGAGGAGTTTTGTTTAACCAGACATGACTAGTTTTAAAAACTAGCAGTGCTCCGCAAGTTATTACTCTAGTAAAATTATTATTGTTTAGTGTTATGTTATATAGCCTATCATTGTCAGCCTGTATCCATCCATGCTGAAATAGGCCTTTCAGAGAGTGTACCATCAAACACCATCCTCCACCTTCCTCTTATAGCCTAGCTTTTCTGCATTACAGTTTCTAAGCATGCTCAAGCAAATTCTTCAGCTTTATAATATTACTGTAGATTGGAGTATTGATAATACCTTCTCCAAGAAACTTCCCTGGCTCATCATTATCCAAATCAATCAGCATATCACCAGTTTTAGTAGCTTCATCAAGCATTTTCTGGAGCTCTTCCTCGAAGCCTGCAGGTAGGAATGGATCTTGCATAGTGCTGCCCCTGGTGGCCTGGCTGGGTGGTAACGGAGCTCTGGACATGGACAACCCATCTTCATCTTCTTCTACTGGTACACTTACCTCTTGAAGGCCTGATATTTCACCAGTTAGTGGGTCATAAACAACCTACAATTTACTATAAATATAGTATGGAAAATTTTAATTCATCAATTTAAACAGTAAAGTTCTGAATAAACCAGGTGTAAAAAGTTCTGCATTAATTACCAAGTAAAAAAATATTTTTTATACAATAAACAACAATAAGTCGAATAGATGGAGTCCAGTAAGAAGAGAAGAATATAGGGATAAAATATAGCCTTCGACACTTACAAGTACAGGTGAGTTGTGAGACTTTAGGGTGACAGGAGAGCCATAGCTCTGCCGTCACCTAGTCATCGAGCATGTCAGCTCGCTTCAGGCGGCGCTACCACCAATGAGCTAGCTAGACGATTGGGATGTTGCGTTTGAGTTGCGTCTCACAACTCACCTGCTTAAAGTCTAACGACTGATCGCAGATCCAAAGAAAACAAAAAAAAAACTTACAAGTACAATGGCTTTCAAGTTTCAAGATTAAAAGATTTTCAAAATTGGTTCAGTAAATCATTGTACACACTGCAATACCACAAACTTTACCTCTTTATAATATTATAGAAAAGTTATTTCCTTTTACAATAAGTTTTGAAGCTGCAATCTACACTTTTCACTACATATTTTTGTATGTAAAGAATTAACTTAAAAACTACTTAACTGGTTTCATAACATTTTCAGATAGTGAGATGGGTATCTTAAAATTCCATGGATTCACCTTGCAGGTGTCAGGTCCATCTCATGGAAGAGAGAAAAACTCCGAGCAGAGTCCCGGACTTGTTGGACCCGATGTGAAGGGTTGAGGAATTCCTTGACAATCAATTAACACTCCCCTTTTGCCCTCCCTGCCTTGCCAAATAACAGGCTGTATATTATCCCTATAATGCCAAGGGAATGAGAACTACTGGGGTGAAACCGCTAGGTTGTGCAAGTCACTAATGTAGGTACTACAAAATCAGCTGATTTGGGGTTTATAGGTTATTTCATTTATTTTGATATGTAGATTGAAATCCTTCTCAGTATCACCTTCACATGGGAGTAAGGAGGACTGGAGAAACACATTATTTGTAATCCTATAGTATGTTAACTTATACTTACTTCTAGGGTAGTGTCAACCACTAAATCATCTGTTTCGAACAGCGAATCTAAATTGATAGATCTATTCCAGTTTGTCTGTGATCTCTCCCACTTGTGAATGGCCAGACTTTCAGGTTTCAATATATAGTCCTTTATTCTGTCGCCTAATTCATCAAAAATAGGCGGCGGCTGAAAAAAATACCGAGACATATTTTGGATGATAATTTAACATACGTAGTGTTCAATAAATACGACGAAGGTAATTTCAGAAACTCACCTTAATATCTGAAAAGAACGTATCTTGATTTCGCGACATTTTAAGTTCATAAATTCTATTTACTTCCCATAAAAATGATGTGATTTCTAAAGGCTCTTTGAATTAAAAAAATATTAGAACTTGAAATTTTAAAAACAAATAACAAGTGACATTTGACATATAGCCATAGACAAAGAAAGATAAAGATTTGAGTTTGACTTTTGAGATACACAGATAATTTAAACACGAAAGCTTAGCGGCTGTCTTCGTAAATGCACACCAAATGTGGAAGGGCGCGCATTTCGATTTTTTTTCTATTATTCTAATTTTACCTTAGATACATAAATAATTTGCTTATAATTAATGTTTCGTCTTTGTGAAATTGTGGTGGATTTTGGCATCGTGGGCAAACCGAAAAATTCTTTTTTTTTTAATTGTTGAATATGAGTTCATATTACGTGGAAATACTGCTGCGCATAAAACAACAAACATTAATGACTTTTACGTACGTAACGGCCCTAGCTATTGAAATCTTCTCTGACGCAGTTGCTAGTGCTGTGAATCTCAACAGAGAGGGTTCGATACCCAGCTCGGGTTAGTTTAGGTTTTTATATTTTCTAAATTGACTGAGGTCGAGTTTGGTGGTAGGCATCGACTGTGGCTATTTACCGGTAAAGACCTAGTACCGGTAAAGACCTATCTCCAAGCGATTTAGCACTCTGGTACGCGTAGAAATGAGGTATGGGTACAATAAACTTGTACCTCTTCCAAGTAAGTCCGCTTCCATATTTTATGGACTGAATAAATTGTATACGTAACTAGCGGACGCCGGGACTCCGTCCGCGTGAAACTCGATGTAAACTTTCAGCTACCTCTACCCTACCCTACCCCTACCCTACGTTGAAATTTTTCCTGAATTCTCTTTACTATAAACCTCACGGAGCTCGAGACCTTTCCAACGAATGTAAAACCGTGGAAATCGGTTCGTGCGTTCTGGAGTTATAGCGTCAGGAAGGAAAACCCGACTTATTTTTATATAGTAGACTAGCGGATGCCCGCGACTTCGTTCGCGTGAAACTCGATGTAAACTTTCAAATACCTCTACCCTACCCTACCCCTACCCTACCCCTACCCTACCCTACCCCCACCCTACCCCTACCCTACCCTACCCTACCCTACCCCTACCCTACCCGTACCCGTACCCTACCCTACCCCTACCCTACCACTACCCTACCTCTACCCTACACCTACCCTACCCCTACCCTACCCGTACCCTACTCGTACCCTACCCTACCTCTACCATACGTTGAAACTTTTCCTGAATTTTCTTTGCTATAAACCTCACGGAGCCTGAGACGTTTCCAACGAATGCAAAACCGTGGAAATCGGTTCGTGCGTTCTGGAGTTATAGCGTCAGGAAGGAAAACCCGACTTATTTTTATATAGTAGATTACATAATATTATTATTCCAAATTAGAGTTTCAGAGGTTAATGTGGGCGGCAAAAGTTTGGTTATCAATTTTTGCTTTTACTATCGGCAAATCTGTAAATCTGCCACTGAGTATAGTTATAATCTAATAAATTTAGTTAAATTTTGCATCCATTCAAAGAGAAACAGATACTAAGATCTCGACGAGTGGACGAGTCGAAAAAAGAAACGCAAAATGAATTAATGAACTAGAAAAAAATACTATGAGGATCAAAGATTTTGTGAGGATGATGTTCAAATGATAAATAAATTAACGAAATCAGGATTTCATACATCCAATCAACAAATATTTAATACGATTTGTACCTATTATTCAACTTAATTAAGTATTTTGTGTGATAAAATATTTAACTACCTACTTTTACAGGCTAAACGTAGGCGACACATAGTAACGGACTTACCGTTACGTACGATGTGGATCAGTGGACGCCTACCATAAAGAACCCTTTCAACAAAGTCAAAGTCAATGTCATCAACCTACACTGTGCGTGGCCCGTTATGTAGGTATATGGCCAGTTTTTGGAGTTTCGAAGAATCGAAATATGGGCAGTAAAATTCGATGAACGAATGATAGCTTTACGTCTTTTGTGCGCAATCTATTCTGCGCAACTTTCACCGTGCGCTGCCGCCAACAACGTACACATACGTGCGGGCGCACGCCGCGGCCTGCTGCTCCTCGGTTGCGCACCTTTCACTTTTCAGGCGTAGTAATGAATCTTAGATAGTGTATGCTGCGGGGCAACATATTTAGGCATTATTTAGACAGTCAATCTGAAAGTGTAAACTCCATTCGTGCGTTGGAGCTGACACACACTTTTTTTTTTGTTATCATCATTTCACAATATTGTACAAACTAAGTAGGTACCCAGTCATATACGAGTTACTTAGTGCAATTCATTCCCAAGCTTTCTATCGTTTAAAGGTACCTGTAGGAAATCATAGACATGATGTTAAAGTTGTTATATTTTATACTTGCATTTATATACCTACGGATTTATTTCGATAAAATAAATAACCCTCGTAGTTAGTAGTTACTTACAAGAGTAGTAGTTACTAAAGTTCCATCTACTTATATTGCTATTTATGCTTACCTAGGAAGAGCTTATTTATTTTTATTAATAATTAATAAATAAAAATTCAATTGTTACATTAAGGAACATTAGGCACATAAAAATATCAATTGTTCGCTAGATATCTTATTTGCTTGTCCGACATTACGTACGTGATACATGGAGTAAAAAAAAACCAATGAGCAAGAAACAAGAAGTGATTAAAATTTAATTAAGTAACCACATACAAAAGTCGAGTGTTGATTGTTTTTTATTGACGTCGAGACCAACCGGTACACGTAACATGATTCATTGAGCCTTGATCGCCAAGGTGAGGTTGGCTGGACCCTCGATCAGCCCTCGCAGCCTCATTCGGTGCCGAGCCGTTCGAAAAACGAATGCTGCCTCCGACCATAGATTACAACGCGACGTGATTTAAAAAAAATACAAAAGTTTCGCGGTCTTAATTTTTTGTAACAATAAAATATAAATATTTTGAAATCTAACGTAATAAATTCAAAATGTTTTTGTTAAAAAGTTTACGGACTATATTATTGTTGTGTTTGAATGTTGTGTTTATTGGTAAATCCAACGGATTGTCTTTGGTAAGCTTTTTTTTTTAATTTTTCTGTTTTTCATTTAAGATCTTGATAAAATATTTTATAGTAAAAAATCCTATTAAAACGTCAAAAAAATATAAAAAATCATGTAGGTAATGGAAAAGTTCGAAAAATTCTTTACCTAATGATAACAATAATTAATTATTTAATGACTTAAATTACAAATATTCATATAGTAAATAGCAGATATATCATATTAAATCGATCACAGTCGTAGAGTAGATCTATATTTTACAACTGACATGAGAACAATCGTAAGTAGAAAAAAAAAACAAAGAGCACAGTTTTTTTGTTGATAAGTACCTATCTATTGTAGTACATTCTGATACAGAAACAGAAACAGGAAACTACAGGGCGTCTAAAAAAATAAAAATCGGTTTATTAAAATAATAACAGTGCCTACTTAGGCCATACTCTTAGACCATTAATAACGTTCTAAGGCCATACTTAATATATAGAACGTAAAGTTGTTAAGTAAAAATGAACATATTTGTAAATAAATAAATAAATTAAACAAATAAAAAAGCCCGACTGCATAAAGTATAAAAAATCTGAAAAAAAAAACAAGCTCAGTCTAGAAGTGTAGAAAGCAATTAAAAAACAGTCGGGTCCTATTTAATAATAAGAAAATTATTCTATCCAATATCTAAGGTCCCGACTGTTTTTTAATTGCTTTCTACACTTCTGAACTGAGCTTGTTTTTGGAGTTTGGAAGATATGAAGTAATAAAGAATATTACAAACATACATACAAGATACGCGCGAAAAACATAACCCTTCTTGCAGTCGGGTAATAATAATTATAATTAATTAAAGGAAATGTCTAGCATAAATTGGTGTCCGTTTTAGCAATAAGCAAGACGTGACGTGTGTAACTTTAATAGCTATCGATATTAATTTAATCGAAAATTGCCAAATTACCAATAACTTATATCCTGTATTATTTAACAAATAGAGACTATGACATACAGAACGACTTTGTGTTTATCACCATTACTTTATCATGTAGATGAATATCATCATTTAGACTTCTTAATAAAATAAGTTTGAATAAAAATTTAAATGGATGAATAAGACGGTTTGTCTATTTTTCTAAGTACCTATAATATTAATCATTTTGTGTACTCAAAATTATTAGATTAAATAATTTAAACAGCCTACTCGAGGCCCAGGACACTTTTGTTTAGACGGGAGTTGGAACTCAGATTCACGCTTAGACCCAGTTTATACTAGCTTAGATCCAGCTTAGACCCAGCTTAAACCCAGCTTAGATCCAGCTTAGATCCAGCTTAGATCCAGCTTAGATCCAGCTTAGACCCACGCTACCATGCGGGTTGGCGGTTTATTATGTTGAACTCTATAACGAACTCTACAATATCAGCCACTGACGATCAAGTAATCTTTCATGGCCATAGGCTTGACAGCCAATAAAATTGTGCGCGTGTGGTGGTCGCGATAGCCATGATAAAATGCACATCGCGAACAACACAAAATTTTATTGACTGTCAAGCCGTTAGCGCGGCAGGCATGTGAAATTACTTGATCGTCAGTGGTTGACATTGGTGTTAATGATAATGATCGGGACCGACGGCTTAACGTGTTCTCCGAGACAAGGGGGTGTAGCAAACTTCTTCCCTTCAGGCTGAGAATTTCTAGGAAAAAATAAAAGCCATCCAGGATTCGAACGCAGGATCTCGTGATCCGAAGCCTTATAGGCTAACCATTGGACCAACATTCAGTGGAGGCAGTTAATTTTGTGTACCTAAGTTCCATTCAAATCAATACAAATGACAAATTATTTTAGAGATAGTATGAAAACCGAGGTTAGTATGTAGTATGTTAGCTGTTATAAAGGATAGTCAAGATCTAAAGTCTACGTAAATTGTCTATGTATGTCTCAAAACTATTCTATTCGCAGTAAAAACTATGCCTTAAAATGAAAAAAAAAATATCTATGTTAGAGTATAAATATCACGGAACGTGTTAATAACTCGTGGTGTTACATAAATGAAATACTGTTGTCTGTTGTAGTGAAAGGATAATTACCAAATGGCATTCACACCCGTGTACCCGCATTACACCAAGAGGACGCCGTTAGTTTTGAAGGGGTGTTGAATAAAAGTCGATCGCATTTTGTTCTTAACTTTTTTGTTATAAAGAATTTTTGACAAATGTCACGTCGAGGAAAGGAGGACTTATTAAAATATTGAGTGTATATTAACTCGTGCTGTTACATAAATGAAATAATAATGTTGTAATGAAAGGATAATTACCAAGTGGCATTCACACCCGTATACCTACCATACGCATTTGACCAAGAGGGCGCCGTTAGTTTTGAAGGGGTGTTAAATAAAAATGATTATTACTATGTTATTAATGTGTATTACTTATAATAATATTTTTTAATAAAACTCATAGCTATAATAGGCTAACTCTTTATTTATAGATACATTTATTTTAAACTCTTTTTGTTATAAATAATCTTATAGAAAATCCACATCTTATGAGGAAAGGAGGATTTAATAAAATAGTGATTATCCTATTCACACGTAATTTACACATGTGTATCTATCTCATTAAAGCATACATAGACATTTGTACAAAAACAGGCAAATGCATTTACGTCTTACCTGTGGTCTTACCATATACACAATACATAAGTACTACGTGATAACTGTTTTTTGTTCCCTTTGTTAGAACACATGGAACATTTGCTTTATCTCTACGTAATTCACGGACCTATAGCTGCAACTTATGCAGTTATCACAGTATGTTTTCTCTTTGTATAATTTGTTGTTTTGTTTTGTTGTCTTCGTAATTTATTAACTAAATCACAAGTGATTTAAACGAAATAAAACGCAATTTTAAGAGTAAATTACAAATCAAAAACCTGTCATAAAGCATTTGATAGGTTTATATTACCTTATTCAGATATGAATGCGTTAAGACTAAATGTTAAGTAATGTTAAGTTTTCCATTCTGATCTCGCGAACTTTAGAATCGCTTTTTCTTTTCATATATTCGATCTTACACGACTTACACGATACGAGTTACACGACTTTTTCCCGATACATGTAGATATGGAACGGGGTCTTATACTCGTGAAATCAACATTTAATAAACCGAAAGTATATGAACATTTAGGCCTATGATACTCATCACAATAACGATGCCGCCAGAATCAAAAACATTGCTACCTCTGAAGAAAGAGAGGATATTTTTTATTTATTTTCGACTCCGGCGCTATTATTCGACGATTGTCTCTCTAGTCTCAAGATATCTATGTCGTGGTGCGCATACGTTACTGGACATGTAATTATACATTTATTAAACACATTTTAAAAGTCTGAACATCCCCTCGAAACTATCCATGTCCTCTCGGACTATAGCAGAACAGCAACATTACATTTTCACGCTTTTACCACTTTTACTATCCGATTCTCATATCTCCAATGTTGTAATTAAAATGAATTACACGCTGGCGTAAATAATAATATTTAGGTACGCTATAAAAGCCGGATTAAATCAGGATCCGTTCAGGGCACAAAACAACGGATACGTTGATAGCATAAGTAGTTCGAAGCTGGAAGCGTGGAAGATTGATGGAAATAGGTAGGAAGACTAATAGTAATTAGGTAGGAAGACTAATGGAAATAGGTAGGAAGACTAATGGAAATAGGTAGGAAGACTAATGGAAATCGGAGATCCTAAAGCCCTAACGTTTATCAATATTTCTCACGCAAAGCACTCAAGAAACCTCATGTACGAGACGTTTTGAGTTAAATACTGAATCGTAGTCTTGGTTTAAGATCTTTATTTTCTCAAAAAAATTACATTAAATTTGCATATATGAAAAATAAGGTAATATGGTAATTACGTGTGTACAGACTAATTTGAATTTTACATACAAAAAATCAAATAAATAAATGCTAAAATGCGGGTAGTTTCAAAATTACATGTTTGTTACGTAGAATACACGACTAGTTTTAATAAAACAAAGATTAGAGCTTACTGGACGCGACATGTGTTACAATGACATGTTATTCAATAAATCAAATCAAATCAAACAAGTTACCTGTTCAAATTCAAATGGTGTTATTAATAATTAGTTGAAAACATAAAATTAAAGTTACGAGGGCTCCTAACGCGACTAAAGTGCATATTTATCTAATGTTGCGAAAAATGCTAGCGCAGACTTTTCTTCTTAGTAGATAGTTGTAGAGGAAAGAGACTTACGAGTAGGTATCGGCTATGTTTAGACATGGCATAGGAAAATAAAAATGATAGATCGGCGATTCCATACCGGAAAGCTCTTTCCGTTGTTAGACCACCCAGGTAAACTGACTACTTACATTATACGAATCTTTAGAATTTTATCATGAGAAATCATCACTCCACTTAGCTTCTTATTAACATACTGGTACAATAGATATTTCGATCTCTTACATTCTATTCGATCGATATCAACCCATATACGGCTCACTGCTGAGCTCGAGTCTCCTCTCAGAATGAGAGGGGTTAGGCCAATAGTCCACCACGCTGGCCCAATGCGGATTGGCAGACTTCACACACGCAGAGAATTAAGAAATTCTCTGGTGTACAGGTTTCCTCTCAATGTTTTCCTTCACCGTTTGAGACACATGATATTTAATTTCTTAAAATACACACAACTGAAAAGTTGGAGGTGCATGCCCCGGACCGGATTCGAACCCACACCCTCCGGAATCGGAGGCAGAGGTCATATCCACTGGGCTATGACGGCTCTATTCGATAATGGATCATAATGATGGCTCTCCACGTAGCTCCATGATAAAGTGACTGGACTTAACATCGACAGGTCGTGGGTTTTGACAGCCTCCGTGGCGCAGTGGTGTGCGCGGCGGACTTACAAGACGGAAGTGCTCGGTTTGATCCCCGGCTGGGCCGATTGAGGTCCTTAATTGGCGGGAGGCAAAGACGTACGGCCAACCGAGCTGTAGTTTAGCGTTCCGGTATGATGTGTAGACACTGATAGGGGTGTGGATTTCTAACAAGCACCGCCCGCTTCCATCTTAGATTGCTTCATCGTCATCAGGTGAGATTGTAGTCAAGGGCTAACTTGTAGAAAAAAAATCTTTAAAAAGAAACGAGGTATAATCGTTAACTTTAAATGGGTACAGGTAGGTTATTTATCCTATCACCTACAATGGTTTCGAGCCAACAAACTTGTGAAGTCGGATGCCCAAGATCGGGCAAAGTGGGCGAGATTAGCCGGAAAGCGGACCCCACTTCCACATAGTAAGACCACGCTAGGAAGAAGAAGACTTACAATAGTTTCTTCGATCCCACCGGAGCAGTAATGGATTATAGCTTTAAAACATTTTTTTTTAATTCATACAGCACATAATTTGTGTTGCCAGCAGGTAGGTAATAATCGGTGAACCGTAAATTACTGCTATAAATAATTATACTTATTAATTCCATTTTGCATAAGAATTGCTCAATTAAAACTCGTGAGAAAATTATACACAAAATACATAACAATATTATATAACTGTTATACATAATATTAAAATACCTACCAAGTATAAATCGAATTAAGAAATAATTTATGAGTTTATTGACCTTTCTGTCATGGAGTGCTAATTTAGATCATATTTTTTACCCGGTTGCCAAGAAGGGTTATTAACAGGTTAGATGACTTAGTAATGTCTGATTTTTAAAATATTTAACCGTATATTAATTATTATTAATAATCGCCAAACAGTGGCGTAGAGTGCCTTGGAGGAGCCTTGTATCAATATTAGTTGGGGGGCCCAATTAATGAAGGGTAAAGATTTCTCACAAAACAATCAAAAATCCTATGTAAGATGTTTCAAGCTTTGGGCGCACGCTTAAACCGTCCCTGACAGCAAACGACCATAGACATGATGCGATTCTAAACTGAAAATAAAGACGCACTGCAAAAGTAAAATTTAATTGAAAATGTTGTAATTGCTAATGCATCAAAATCTATTTTTCATACCAAAACAGTTGATTACTTCAAGTACCATAATTAGGTTGTCTTTACACCAAATACACTAACTGTATAACTATGTACCTATGTGTACATCAGTCGTTCTATTTTTCACTATCTCCCACGCATATCCCGTTTAATACGCTTTCTCGTCTAAGACGTGTTTTTAGTTGGGTCCCTGCGGTATGTATTGCTTTAACACGTAAGGGACTCCTGTAGTCCAGAGGCCCAGTATCATTAATACGGCTGATACGAAAGTATAGCTGTATACTGCCCCTGTCGCCAATATTTCGATATTCGAATCGAAAAATATCATAATTTTATGGATCGTAAGTTAGACATATGCGCGATACTGTGACACATATTCAGTTCCGCAGAACCTGTCTAACACATAGTCACAAGTCACATGGTGTGAACGGCACACAGTCACACACAGCTCAAGGCGATACGGGAAGCGTTTCGTAACCGGCTCGCGTGTCTCTCCATGTTTGTGCAAAGGCCTTTATTGCCTCATCGGTCATCACGATTCTGCGTCCGTGCTAGATAGATCGCATGAGGAAGTTATACGAGTTATTGTAACCGACTTCAACAAGAGGTGGTTATAGAGTCAAACTCCGAGTCCGTTCTAAGATTACGTACCGCCAAGCGATTTAGCGTTCCGGTACGATGTCGGTTAGAAACCGAAAGGAGTGTGGATTTTCATTCTCTTCCTAAGTTAGCCCGCTTCCATCTTAGATTACATCATCGCTTACCATCAGGTGAGATTGTAGTCAAGGGCTAACTTGTAAAAAATAAAAAATAAAGATTAAAACACGCCCAACTATGTAGCTTATTAACTGGGATAAGTTTTTGTTTACCGCGTAACGATACGACTCGTGTTCAGAACTGTATCAAAGTATGGTGAGACCGATACCAGTTCTAAAGACTTAACTTACCACGAAAAAGAATACAAAGAGTAACGAGGTTTTGTATTCTTCAGGTTAAGAGTTCCATAAACTTAGTTTACCACAATGATTATAATAGTCTAGTCTCTATCTAGTCTAGTCTATGATTGTATAGTCGATATATGTGAATGTATGAAACACGGGATTCTTGCAGGCTGCAGTAATATTTTTTCTTTACAAGTTAGCCCTTGACTACAATCTCACTTGATGGTAAGTGATGATGCAGTCTAAGATGGAAGCGGGCTAACTTGTTAGGAGGAGGATGAAAATCCACACCCCTTTCGGTTTCTACACGGCATCGTACCGGAACGCTAAATCGCTTGGCGGTACGTCTTTGCCGGTAGGGTGGTAACTAGCCACGGCCGAAGCCTCCCACCAGCCAGACCTAGACAAATTAAGAAAATCTCAATCTGCCCAGCCGGGGATCAAATCCAGGACCTCCGTCTTGTAAATCCACCGCGCATACCACTGCGCCACGGAGGCCGTCAAAATTAGTTAGTCAATTATTCAATATTAGTGCAGCTTTCTCAAATTATAATTCGTTTATTTTAATTAGGTTGAGTTTACCAGCACAAGTTTGACTGTTTGCCAGTGGTTTGCTTTGACTACCACCGATTTTTAAATCCTACTGAAAAGGAAAAGAAATTCCTACTGAGCCAGTAAGAAACTCAACAGTCGCTTTTTTACATCAATCTAAGTTATCTAATAAAATACGTTCAAAACACAGAACTTAGGGTATACTCAGAGATTAACCCTTAAAAGCTACCTCAAAACTATTCCGTAATCTTATGTACGATGAATATTGACGTCAATTTGAAAAAAAGTACATCAGCATTTTCTTGTTATTAATTTATTCATTATTTTTGTTATTTCTGACACAAAGTTAATCGCTCTAGCCAAAGTATGTCTGTTTCTTATTTTTAATTATAATGTTTTGTCAAACTGATTGAAAGTAATAGTTCAGTTTGTCTCAAATGCATTTACAATTCAAATTCTAACACTGTACTAGTCTCACACAATGATATTAAATACTGCTAGATGTGTTACTGAAAAATGAGGCACTCAAAAGGGGAAATTTATAGTCAACTCAATGTTAGTTGTGGTCAACAACGAACGATATTTAAACAAATAATACCTAAAAATCGTCTACAATGTCGAGTTGTGTGTTAAATCTGTATATATAGGTACATACATTTATAACGGAATCGAAGACAAAATTGTGCAAAATTGCTCAGTGTTGTAGTATGTATATTATTAGGATCACTTTTTGCGGTGATTTTGTAGGGACGTAACCGATCTATAGTATAAAATCATCATTGGTCTTACAACTGTTATTCTCAAACCGCTGTAGAAAGCTGACCTAGTCGAACTGCACATTTCCAGGTAACAAAACTGCTTCCCAACTGCATTTGTCATTTGCCTTACTAGCGGTCAAAGGCCTTCAACATTTCTTTTTAGTTAGAATGAAACTATTAAGGTCGTTCTTATCGTTATGACCGATCAATGAACGCAGATAAATCCGAATATTTTATAAACTGGAAACAAACCGGTCCATTTGAGGCTGGGTTTACGCAATCTAAATAAACTGCAATGTTTATCATCGGAATGTCTTCGTTGCCTTATTTATTGGCTGCGAGCAAGCGACATTAGGTTACACTGCACCGTTTTCCTTTTGCGTATTTATTTTTCATTATATTTTATTTTAAATTTTTAATGATGCTTAAATAGCAAGCCTGTTGGTTTTGGTCTAAATACCATAGATAGATGGAGACCGGTCGTGGAGACCGGGGATTACAATTATTTTTGAATTATAAAAAAAGAGATCGATTCTACCGGTTACCAAAAAGTTGGTAGCTACGAGTTGGTACCTTGGCCAAATAATTAGTTTAGCCACTAGCGGTAATCCTGTCAGCAGCCTAATTCACTATCTTTGACGTATGCTTGTTGGCATAATAAGATTATATGTTTCAAATGATATTCCGTTTTTACTGGTGGATATCATCAGTAGGTAGATGATATTTTATCAGTTGATTTGCTGTTTTTGCTTATAATTCGATTAAGCCAGATGCAAACTCGAAAAAAGATGACGTCATGCGTCGTTCCCTCGCTCTAGGGTTGACAACTTTTTGTACAAGAAATAAAGTATACCTATACTGGTCTATGAAGATTATTAAACAGTATTGTAGAAAAAAGAACATTCTTTTTTTTAAAATGCAACCAATTCCATCAGTATTTACTTATGACGTTGTCACGTTGAACTATCGTCAATAAACCGACTTTACAGACAACCGATTTTTTTAATAGGTTTATAATAAACACCAAAATAGTGAATAGGCCAGCAGGTTTTGGCACTACATTTAGATAGCATCTAAGCGTTCCCTTGTCAATGATTTTGATTGTGAGTAATTCCACAAAACAGAATACGTGAATCGATCTTTAAATATAACGTTTAACAGATAAATGTTAATTAACTATCCCGTCATCGTATGCATAACCGGTTGCCGAGCTTACCACATAATGGAATCGCAGTAATTAAATTCTAACTATTAAAGTATACATGACAGAATTTAAAATGAATATCTCCATTATGGGATGTTCCACAGAGAATATCTGTGTCATGGACAATATGAAATGACAGCATGCACTGATTGCCACTGATGCTAGTTATGTGATACTACTAGCATAGCCTGCGACTTCGGCTGCGTGAAACTCGATGTGAACGTACTCTAATTCGACAAAAAAAAAATACTACAGCCAAGTTGATTCATATACCTACTATTTTAGTGATTAGAATAAAGAAACAACTCATCTAGAACGCAAAAATCGCGGGGAAAAAAATATAGACACAAAATCCAGAAAGCTTGAATAATGAACAAAAAGTTGATTTTTTTTTTCTAAAATCTTAAATGTGCCTTATCTTGAAAATTCTTGTGTTTGGGGTAGAGATCATCTATACACATCATCATCATCATCATCATCATCATCATCATATCAGCTGATGGACGTTCACTGCAGGACATAGACCTTTTCTAGGGACTTCCAAACATCACGATACTGAACCACCTGCATACAACGAATATCTGCAACTCGCTTGATGTCATCAGTCCACTTTGTGGGGGTCGACCAACACTTTCACACCTTGCAGCACCTTGGGATCCCAACGGCCATCGGCTCTTTGAATTAAAACCCCCTAAAGGATCTAGGTCGACTTAACCTGTAACCCTGTAGGTACCCTTATAATTTTCGAAAATATTTTCATTGTACAGAATTGGATTACAGTTTTATTATAAGTATAGATAAATCGTAGCACTCGGGATAATATGCATGGAGGTCATAACTCTCTGAAACTATCTGGTACCATACGAGTACTGCCTTCTATGAAATGGCTTAATCATTGAACATTGAATAAGGCAGTGTAGGTTGTTTACCGGATGGTTTTAATGAGCTTAACCTAAACCTAATTTTGGTAATTTGCCTGTCATGATGTTAACTCGTGACAGAACAATAGAAAATGTAAAAAAAATGTGATCGAATGGGTGTTTTGATAGTAGCGCGGTTTCGCTTATTAGATTAAAAATAGTCAAGTGCGAGTAGACATCACGAACCCAGAATTCCGTACTGTTAAATAAACTTTGCCCTACGATAGGCGTCCACAGATCCGCATTGTACGGATCCGGATTTAGTATTCTTACTATCAGATGAGATTGTAGTCAATGACTAACTTGTAACTTGTAAAGTATAAAAAAATATATGTACAGAAAGTCATACAAGTACGTCCACTGATCCACAACGTAAGTACGGATCGCATCGAACGGGTTTGATCTACCCTAATGTTAAAAAGTTCGTGTGTGCCCAGTGGATATGACCTCTGCCTCCGATTCCGGAGGTTGTGGGTTTGAATCCGGTCCGGGGCATGCACCTGCAACTTTTCAGTTGTGTGCATTTTAAGAAATCAAATATTGGTGTCTCAAACGGTGAAGGAAAAACCATCGTGAGGAAACCTGCAAGTCAAAGAAGTGTGTGAAGACTGCTAATCCGCATTGGGCCAGCGTGGTGGACTATTGGCCTAACTCCTCTCATTCTAAGAGGAGACTCGAGCTCAGCAGTGAGCCGACTATGGGTTGATAAAAGGTTGATAAAGAATGTAAGTAAATTAATGTTAAAAATCAGTTTGATGCAATGCGTCCGATGCGTCTACGTTGCGGATCTGTGAACGCTCATCATTAAGAAAAGTGTTGTCCCAATGTACGATATAGGTTGTGGATTTACGGACTGTAAACAAGTTTTTTTTGGAAAGTAGATACCTACCTAACCTATACTAATTTCAGGATTCAGGAGTGCCGTTATGGGTTGAATATTGATACCAGTACCTTAGTATATTTATCTTAAAACAAGCCAAATAATGGATAAGGTGTTTTTATGTCGGTACGTTTGCCGGTTTGACTAGTATTGTATTTTTTAGGTATTTTGTGAACTTATAGCCGTTAAGGTTTAAATATTTAACCGCTTTACAAGAATGTGACCGTTTAAATGACGTAACTGGCTATCGAGCTAACCTCGTTTTATATTAGTTTAAACATTACCAGTTAATGATCTCTCTAGTCACGTCCAGTAGTAACTCGTAAGTATCTAATAGGAATAAGTAGATAGGAATATTTTGTGATGACGCCTTGCTTGTTTTTTAGTAGATAAGTTGAAATATTCTTTATCAAAATTGTTTTGTGTTAGAAGAAGTCCATACAGACCGATTCCTGCCGAATTAACCTGTTAAAAATCTCATCATTATCAACCTATACTCGGCTCACTGCTGAGCTCGAGTCTCCTCTCAGAATGAGAGGGGTTAGGGCATTAGTCCACCACGCTGGCCCAATGCGGATTGGGAGACTTCACACACGCAGAGAATTAAGACAATTATCCGGTGTGCAGGTTTCCTCATTGTGTTTTTCCTTCACCGTTTGAGACACGTGATATTTAATTTCTTAAAATACACACAACTGAAAAGGTGGTGCATACCCCGGACCGGATTCGAACCCACGCCCTCCGAAATCGGAGGCAAAGGTCATATTTACTGGGCTATCAATGCTCCTATTATTTCTATAACGAACATACAGAAAGAGAGACAGACAAAAATTTTGTATGAATTTCCTTTTCTTTGGGACGGCTTACCTTTGTCTAAAGTTGATCCTTCGCCACTGTTACTTACTGAAGCTGCTTTTTATATCCGTGGTTTGCTAAAACACGGATATAACATGGATACAGTGCGGAACACTATTTTCAGCGTAATATTATCGCAAAATGCACATTATGCACATGATTATGTTAGAGTTTTAGGAGTAATAATAATTTCTGATAGGAAATTTTCTCCTCTTTAGGGATAATTTTTCAAAGTTACCACAGCACATAGTGTTTGAGTTATTATCAAAAAATTGAGCCATAGTTTTATCTAAATGTACAGATTTTGTTTTAACTAAAATGAAGTTATTTTATGATATTGTAGGAAATAGTAGTCTGAGAAGGATACAATGTCGCTAGATATCGTGATGGCTCGTGCTGACGGTGGCGCGACTTGTTTCCTAAACAGTAGGGAGTTAGAGAGGGGTAGCGTTCAGTTGGCGAGAACGACTTGCGATATAAGACGCTCATCGTACTTTAGTATGCTCGTGGCGTTCGAGCCGTCCACATTTCTTGTTGTGTAACTCTTTATTCGATACTTGGGATAGGCGGAGAGAGTGACTTAAGTGGAAAAGGGAGTGGAGAGTGACTTGAGTGGAAAAGGGAGTGTTGATTAACTGTGCCTTTAACCCTACATACAACGATCACAAGTGCGTGACTCCACTCACGGTCATTCTCTGCCATTCTAAAGTCTTATTTTGGTTACAGTTTGATTTGTTAATTAAGTTGTGCTGACAAATGTTGTGAATCGTTCGACATTAGTTTTCTTATTTTTGTAATACACTTCTGAGTCTGCTAAATATATAGATATATTAAAATAATCAAATACATTAGGTAGGTATTGTTCAATAGTTCAATATGCATAGGTACATCTATATATATTACCATTTTTATTATAAGTAGGTTACCTAGTTTATTGATTTGTTCTTGAATTAAATAAATTATATCTTCAGAGCGTAATAAAATAAACATAAATAATAATATATTATTTATTAACATAATAAGTGATCAATATTCTAACAATACAATTCAGTGCATAACAAGATAATTTTGTTTTATGTAATACTAAGCAAACACGTGTAAGAAGTTCTATACTAAAATAAAGAGAGGTAAAGTTTTTGTGTTTGTGGAGGTTGTAGAGGGTAGGTACCTAAGGTAGGAGCATAACGTACTTCAGGCTTTATAAAATTACATATCTCGGGCTCTTGCTTCAAAAATCATTACATAGTTTCGCCTTTGAAACAGAATTACGTATATTAACACCTGTTTCGAGCTTACTCAATTGAGTAAGGTAAAACTGTTTAACCTAGTTGATGTAAGCGTCTATGCAAAATATTCCTAGTATTAGTTCGTTTATCACATAATTGGAAAAACCGCAATTTTTAGTTGAAGGTTAATTGTTTCTGAGAATATCTCAAATAAACATAACATCAGTGAGAATACTCAGTGGTATTACTTTTTGTTGGGATTTTTATATGTATTATACATAATTATATCCTTGTAGACATAAAAAAGGGCATCTGCAAACATTAAATTATAAAGTTAGTTGTACGTTGAGTTGAGTGGATAGTAAAAACAACAAATTTCCTACTTGTTAGCGATCAGCGATGTCTAGATATTTGTTTAAGTATCTACATTCTTAACTTCCATTGGTAGCTTGTCTACTACCTTACCATGAGTTGACATAAAGTAGAGTTTTGACGGTCTCCGTGGCGCAGTGGTATGCGCGGTGGATTTACAAAACGGAGGTCCTGGGTTCGATTCCCAGCTGGGCAGATTTTCTTAATTGGTCCAGATCTGGCTGGTGGGAGGCTTCGGCCGTTACCACCCTACCGGCAAAGACGTACCGCCAAGCGATTTAGCGTTCCGGTACGATGTCGTGTAGAAACCGAAAGGAGTGTGGATTTTCATCCTCCTCCTAACAAGTTAGCCCGCTTCCATCTTAGGCTGCATCATCACTTACCATCAGGTGAGATTGTAGTCAAGGGCTAACTCGTCAAGAATAAAAAAAAAAGAATGATACGGGATATATATCCTATATCTACAACGATTTCATGATCTCCTATTTTGTTTCAGCCGCCAAAATCATCACACACATGTGTAATCGGCGCGGGCTACTCAGGGTTGGCGGTGTCGCGCTACCTCAAACAGCTGGGGCTTAACTTTACGGCGTTCGAGGCGGCGCGCGAGCCCGGCGGCACCTGGCGCTTCGACCCGCACGTGGGGAGAGACGCCGACGGCGCGCCCGTCTTCACCAGCCAGTACAAATACTTGAGGTATGTGGACTGACGACATCAATCGAGTCGCAGGTATTCGCTGGATGCAGATGGTTCAATATCGTGATGTTTGGAAGTCCCTACCTAGGCCTATGTCCTGCAGTGGACGTCCATCGGTTGACATGATGATGATGATGATGTGTGTTCACAGTCTCAAGCGGGGCTCGTCTATTTATATACATGAGGCACAAATAATCCAATCCAATAGTTGGGTACATTTATCAAGGTTTTGTGTAAATTGGGTATCTTGGAAATGTCGAAAATTTTTGAAGTTCTAACTTCAAAGTTTTTCTATCTTGAAAAAGATCTCAACGCGAGCGAAGCCTTTCTTTCTATTAGAACATTTTTAGCATGTTAAGAAATCGGTCCCTGTTTTTATCATTTACATTTAATAGTGATACCTATAGTATCCTAATCAGTTAAATAAGTAATTGTTTGTATATTTAAATTCGTGTTCACCTTGGTCACAAGTACCTTGGTCAGCAAAGTCAAACATGCATTATTAGTCTTGTTCCTACCCGCATTACCGGCATTGCATGCTTGATTGTTACAAGGAAATAAGACAAATTGCAAATTCGGTTTTTCTAATACGTATTTATTAAATTAAATGTTAAAGTATACAGATTTTATAAATATTTTAAACACAATTTATATTATCACCCAAAAAATGCTTTAAAAATATATTATTCTTTCCGTCTTAGATGATGGAAATAATCGTCGCTTATATATAAGTTTTCTTATATTTAAGTAAGGTTTTTCAAATTATTCTAATCATTATTTGAAAAATCTTAATAAAAAAATCCAAGACTTGGTCGCTAAATATGGTCTTCAAAAGGAGGCTCAGAGTCACACAGCGGGCGATAGAACGAGCTATGCTCAGAGTATTTCTGCATGATCGAATCAGAAATGAGGAGATCCGCAGAAAAACCAAAGTCACTACATAGCTCAACGAGTTGTAAAGCTGATGTGGCAATGGGCGGGCCACATAATTCGGAGAGCGATGGACGTTGTGGTCCCAAGGTGCTGCAATGGCGACCCCCCCACCAGGTGGACTGACGACATCAAGCGAGTCGCAGAGATTCACTGGATGTGGCTCAGGATCGTGATGTTTGGAAGTCCCTACAATGTATGTCCTGCAGTGGACGTCCATCGGCTGATGATGATGATGAATCTTTATTTGTTTATTGCCCTCAGGGTGAATACTCCGAGACAGACGATGGAGTTCGACGGGTACCCCTTCCCCGAGAGCACCCCCTCCTACCCCAGCGGGCCGTGCTTCTTCAAGTACCTCAAGTCGTTCGTCAATAAATTCGACCTGTTGCCCAATATACAAGTAAGTAGGTACGTCCTCAAATGCTTATCTATACTAATGTTGTAAAGCTGAAGAGTCTGTTTGGTTGAACACGCTAATCTCAGGAACTACTAGTTTTAATTAAAAATAATTCTTATGTGTTTGTATTTTTGTCCTTTTATCGAGGAAGACGATGGCAATAGCATCACGCTGTGACTAATAAAAGCGAAGCGTCTAGAGATATGGTAAAAGTGGGAAAGATATTCCTTTTGAGACTCGCACTGCGCTGCAGACAGAGGCGGTTTACCTTTTAGTGATAAGAAGTTATCACTTCCAAAATACACTTTTTACTTGGACGATTGAAGATCTGGACCGTTAAAACCAGACCTACCTACCTCTTCCTACCTACTTCCAGATTCACGATTCAATCAATTCACCACAGTCCAAATTGCAGCAAAATTAGCAAAGCTATTTTTATAGCTATATCAACAAACGGAAGCGCTAAACGAGCATACTGAGACGTGATCTGAACATGTATGACGAAGATGTAGATTAGACCATTGTTGTCAGGCCGTTGAAAGCGACAGTAATAAGAAACTGAACAATGATATAAATAGATGTAAAATCAAAGGACAATTTTTTATAGGTGGCAAGTATTATAATGAGATCCTACGACTGTTTTCGTTAGTTGTTCTGAGAATAATGTTAGTCAGCATTAGTCAGTCAAAATATCACAAAGAGGTCATTTAGACACAAAAATCCTTTTAAACGTATTCTGACAATTTTAGTCATTAACTAGCCAACTCCCTGAAATATTTCACCAGTAGTTCCAGTTACTATGAGAATATGGGGATAAAATGTGATACTCACAAATAGCCTGCCTATCTAGTGGTAAAAGAATTTTAAAAAATCAACATACATACAAACAACAACCACACACTTTACCCCTTCATAATATTAGTGTAGATTAGTAAGTGCTCTTTTTCCATAATGTTACAGTAAAACTTTGAAAACTCGCAAGATTTTCTAGTAAACCCGGCTTATCAACCAATTTCTGTCTTTTACCAACATTTTTTTTTCTTTTACAAATGTCTTTTACCGACACATCTTGGTAAATCCTGACATTCGCTAATAAAACCTATTATTTATTTATTAATGGCCTCGCGCCAGAAAGCGCAGTGTTGGTCGACCCCCCATCTGGTGGACTGACGACATCAAGCAAGTCGCAGGTATTCGCTGGATGCAGGCGGCTCAGGATCGTAATGTTTGGAAGTCCCTACAAAAGGCGTATTGTCTTGCAGTGGACGTCCATCGGTTGATATGATGATTTATTTATTCATAGAAATTATTTACCCGGAGATATTATAGCTGCCCAATGCGTCTCCCCGAACTACAAGATACATAATTAGGTATAATTCTAAAAAATAAGTCTGTCGTTTACGTAAGCTTTTAAAGTAAACATATTATGTATATTTTATGCGGATCAATTTTGGGAGTTTACGATTTCTATATTAAGGCAAGTTAAGAGGGTTATTGATTAGGGTTTTATGTTCAGTAATAAAGTATTACAATTACCTACCTGACATTTATTTATGATGCAATTTGCTAAAGCCTTAATGGCTAAAACTGAACGATGGATCTCTCACCTTTTTATCGTATCTGAAAATAAAGTCACAGAAAGAGTTAGAGGGAAACTGGCGGTCAGGGATAGAGGGTGATTTATCTAACTTCTTTATTTGTCTTGTTATGGGCATTAGCCAGGGAAAGTTGCCAATTTTATGGAGGGTGCAGCCTTAAACTAATTGTAGCACTATCGTTATTAACCCATATTTGTCTCACTGTTGAGCACGAGTTTCCTCTCAGAATGAGAGGGGTTAGGCCTTGGTCATTGCTTTATACGTTTGTATCATTAACTCCTTTATCAAATCCCGCTTAAGTGCTTAAGTGGGGTTTTGATACATTTAAGTTTAATATCAAAATGATCAATTCACATACTCCAACCATAGCCTTACTCTCCTCTTTTGTCCTTCTTGCAATGTCAACGTTATTCTGGTAGGTAATATGACATTCGTCCCTCTACATTACATGACCATACCAAGCTAACCCTTTACTCCTTAAGTCTTCGGCACTCATTCATTCATATTTTATCCATTCTTGTCACACCACACATTCATCTCAAAATACGCATTTCGTTCGCATGCATTCTTCTACTATCCCTCCCTTAAAACATATTTTGATGGTGATTATTATTTAACACAAAAATGTATGCAGGTCCGCAGCCTGGTGACGTCAGTGACGTGGGCGGACGACCACTGGAACCTGACGTACTTCCGCACGGACGAGCGTGGTGACCACACCGTCGCTTGCGACTTCGTGGTCGTCGCCAACGGCCAGTATGTGCGCCCCGTTGTGCCGATGTATCCCGGACTTGATAAGTATCAAGGTTGGTATGAGTTCACTGTGAATTTGATGATGTGAGTTTGTCCTGGAAAATATTTGCTATTTCGGTCTAAAGCATCCAATAGACGTGTTCAAAATCCCTACTAAAAAAGCCTTTAATGTTGTTTTAGTTGTTTTTGCATCTAGATTATTTTTTTTAAGTTTACCCATGTTAAATATTGGCAAACGTTCGGTATTTTGATTCAGCTTGTCTTCTGACGAATTCCTCCTCTTTTTTTATTTTTAAATATACTTAAACAATACACATCACTATCTAGCCCCAAAGTAAGCATACAGAGTAGCTTGTGTTATGGGTACTAAGATAGTTGATATTATAATATTCATATACATTTATATACTACATATAAATACTTATATAATGCATAAATACACACAGACATTGGAAAACACCCATGCTTGATGCAGAAAGCAGGGTCACTACCCACTGCGCCATGCGGCCGTCAAAATCCTCTTGAATCCCTATATTTATATAATTAAATCTTTATTACTATCTACCTTAATCCATACTTATATTATGAACAGAGAGACAGCTGTTTATAAGTAAGCCTTTTCACGGCCAAACTGCTGAATTGATTTAGATCAAATTTAGTATAGAGATAAATTGGACCTTGATGGAACATAGACATCTTTTATCCTAAAAAATTGTTTTTTTCATTTGTAAAAACAGAATTTCTTGTGAATGGAGTCGTGGGTGATATATAAACGAGACAGTAGGCTATAGAGTAAGAGACAGAGAGACAGTGGGCTTGAATACAGATCCATATTTCTATGGAAATTTGTGAACAGTTCTGGCGTTTATTGTGGGCTCTTCAGTAAACTGGAATCCCCATAGCGACATTTTTGAAGTTTGTTCCTTTCCCACAAATGACGTTGATTGGAGGTTCACAGTGTAATTCACAGTGGTGCTTTAGCTTTGTTTCCATTAATTTGTGCCGCCTCTTTTTTTTAAACTGAGCATAAAGTAGTCTTTATTTCTCTAATATTTTACCCAACGGTTAGAATTAGAAGAAACTGACTTTGTTTCCCCTAAATTTTGTCTTGCTGATTTATTTCTATAGAAAAAGGCTTGTTTTTCTAAAATTGTATTCTTCTGTTTTTAGGATCAATTTACCACAGCCACGACTACAAAGCTCCAGAACCCTATTCTGATAGAAGAGTTCTTCTGGTAGGCGCTGGTGCTTCAGGCTTAGATCTGGCGGTGCAGCTTCACAACATAACAGAGAAGCTGGTACACAGCCATCACTTGAAGTACAATCAGCCTAACTTCTCCAAGCGTTATGTAAAGAAGCCTGATATCCATGGTTTCGTGGAGAATGGTGTTATATTCGTGGACGGCAGTTTTGAAGAGGTGGATGACATTATATTTTGTACAGGTGGGTACTGATATTTTGATGTATACTTAAATTAAAATGAAAGCGTGGGTACTTGTAAGTTCTTTGAAAGATTTTATATCCTGGTTCTTTTGGCCTACCTTTCTGGGATCACTGTTTGTGTGCATTAAGTACATCAGGACGGTCAAGTCATTAACCATTTTTTCTCTGTAATTTCTTTCTACGATCTTTGACTGTTTACTTTCAATTTAATTTGGGAACGTGCTATCCTGGAAATTTATTGAATATTGTTTCAAGTAAATTTCTCTGCCTGACCTTTCAGGAGTGTTCTATTACTTCTAACAATTATACTACTTTGGCCTGATAGGTTTCTTTATTCCCTTCGTCCTATTCTTCGATAATTGATCACTTATCCACATGTTTTATGCAGTATCCAGTATTTATCTGAACGCTTATTGCATTAGCGTTGCTTCTAGATAATAATAAGCAACAATCTATAGCGCAAAATAAGAATTAATATTTTTTCATCAACTAAATGTAGCATGCTATTCAAATACTTGCGTCCTTTACAGGCTATGAATACTACCACCCGTTCCTCGATGAAACAAGCGGCTTGACCAGATCGGGGAAGTACGTGATGCCGCTGTACCAACACATCGTCAACATGAGGCGCCCCACCATGACCTTCATCGGTGTTGTCAACAAGGTTATCACTAAAGTTATGGATGCACAGGTAAACTTCACATTTCTCATTTACTTATTACGCTATATGCTTAAAACAATTATGGAATAGAAGCAGGCGTTTGTTGCGGAAGTTCCTTGTCGATCGAGGACGAGCCTCGAAAACAAGTTTAATCGGACCCAACAAAAACTCTCAAGTTCTCGATTACGTTTCACTCCACAATTTTGTAGAGTGAAAAGTAATCGAACACTATAAGACTCTTAAAATATTCTCTTACTTTGCTTTCATTTGGGTTCAATTGGCTTTAAAATTCATTATTTTAAGAGCGTTTGTGCATTTTGTAATGTGTAATATCTATCTGAATTTTTCTTCAGAAATAGTAAAAAAAAAGTAATAAAATAAATCGTTTCACAACATTATTTATTTTACTAACTATTTTTATATCCATTCTTTCAGGCAGCATACATAGCTTCATTGATAGCGGGTAAATTTAAATTACCTTCAGAGCAAGAGATGCTGGACGCTTGGTTCGATCACGCCTACAGACACAAAGTAGCAAAAGAAATTAACACTGTAGGGCCAGAGATGGTAAGTGCTCAGAAATTATAGGTTAAGTTAGAAAATGTATTATGTTCTAGAATGTTGAGCTTTGATATTTGAAATGAAGTCTTTCTTCCAAGAATACCCTTTTCCTGTGCTTAATTATAATATTTATAATTGAATATTTACCTATTTATAGTTTTAGCTTTAGATTTTATTTTAACAATTTTAAATTTCTAGAATTTTCCTGTATTAAATATTCCTAAATTGTAAATTAAAAGGGCTATTATTTTAAGATCGACCCTTAGGTCACTTGTATAGAAGAAAAAGGAATAAGGACCCAACAATGACCCTTACATAACTCTCTTTTAATTTTCAAATACTTTATGTCATAGATTTCAAGTCTTAATTTCTTCCAGGACCAATACTTTGCGAAGCTATCAAAAGAGGCCGGTATCACAAGAAACCCACCAGTGCTAACTCACATCAGAGACTTTAATGCAAAGAACAGGCTAGAGGATTTGTTCAACTACAGAGACTTTGACTATGAGATCATTGACAATCGATCTTATAAACGATGGTATAACGGAGGAGGGAAGAGAGCAGAAGAGTGCCCTGTAGAGGAAAGTTAACATCGTGTTAGTAATAAATATGTAATAGAATAAGATTTGGTGAATGAATGGTATTCACATTGCACCAATGTATGAACATACATCAATATTGTAGGTATACCTATGTACAAACTATAGACGATGTTTTTTTGTATATATGTCGACAATCTGTGCGCTTATAATTTTTTTTAATAGAATTGTAGATTTACTAATGTGACTTAAATCCGCACAATATGGAACTGTTGGGTTGGGTGTGTTTAAGTTAGTGAATTACGTACTCTTTTATTCTAGTAAAAGAGTGCGTAATTTAGTAAGTAAAACTTGACAGTTCTTCTATGAAGAAGTGGCAAATGCGTTCAAGACAAAACACAACCTGTAAGAGGTACCACGACGTGAAGAGAAATCGATCAATTCAAATTACAACACAAAACATTAATGCATAGAACCACTAACGCGACTGGCAGACTGGCAGCGTGACAGTGTCTACGCTGCCGAACAAACAACTGAGCTCAAGTCATCAAATACCCTCTTATTTATACCAACACCGATACCTCCCCTCTACAATATTATAAATAATGAATGTTAATACCACCTGTAATCGAAGAACTTGTAACAGTAGGTATTATGATTTGATGCCGTCTGGACAAACGCAAATTCAATTTATTTGACTAAAGAGTTACAGAAAGATTTATTGTTACCATTTTTTTCGTATATTCGTTTCACAGCTATATTATATTTATACTTACTAATAACGTTTAATATATTAAGTTGGGGAATCTCTATAATTTGATATTATATGTATGAAATGTAAAAAAATTGTAAAAAATACAATAAGAAATCTTTATCTTAGTTAAGGAAATAAGGAAATTAAAAAAAAAATACTCCATATAATACAGTTTTATTTTAATACAAAGCTTACATATTAATTTTACGTTCTAGGTAGTTACTTTAAGGACAGTTTTAGGTGTGCCTATCGTTACAAAATATATTATTACTATGAAAATATATTTAGGTCGGCATTTACTAAAAACTGCAAAAACTTTTTTCAACATACGATAAATATCAACTAATATTCTTTGAAAAATGAAATATCAAATCAATAAATTTAAATATTTCTATTTCCCTAAAAGTTTATTGATTTAAATTCATATTCGCATTTTTGCGTTGTTAATAAATTAAAATAAACTTTTATCAATTTAATTTAATACCAATAAATTACTTTTACCAATTTAATTTAATATCGATAAATTATTTCAATATGAGGTTTTCTTTCTTATTTCCCTATTTGTTTTCCTATTTCAAAATCTACCTTATTCTATTAACGTCCTTATCTTCTAACGTCCTCACAAAGGTGTCCTTATCAATGATGGTGTACACGTAGTCTCTATACGTGTAGAGGTCGTCCAGCTTGGCCTGAGTGTCCACGGAGCGGATTTTGAACATGACCGGCGGGACCCTCTCTATGCCGGACTCTTCTGTCAAAGAGGCGTAATATTCGTCCTGTAAGAACACGTAGTCTCATTAAGTCGCGAAGCTAAAGTGGCACTGCCCGGGCCACTTACTTCGAAGAGCTGATGGACGTTGGGGTCCCAAGGTGCTGGAATGGCGACCCCGCACTAGAAAGCGCATCATCATCAAGCTGACGACATCGAGTACTAGGGATTCGCTGGATGCAAGCGGCTCAGGTTCATAATGTTTGGAAGTCCCTACAAAAGGTTTATTGTGTCGTGACGGGTAGCAGCGAGGGTGATTGTACCACCATGTACCATTATTTTGTGGTAGAGGAAACACCTCGAGCAGGTCCCAGGACTTGTGGCCTTGGAAGTAGATTTACGGGATCAACGCTCACCTTCCCTGGCCGATATGTTCTCCATATCCACACTAAACAAATTTATGATAAACAATAATTATAACACAAAACGTTATTGCACAAAATCACTGGCAGACACGCGACTGGCAGCGTGACGGTGTCTACGCTGCCTTACAAACAACTAAGCTCAAGTCACCAAATACCCTCTTATTTATACCAACTGATACCCTTCTCTAAAATAATATAAATAATGAATGTTATTACCACCTGTAATCGAGGAACTTGTAACACTTTGTCCTGGAGTGGACGTCCATCAGCTGATATGATACTAACTAGTAACTAGTAGATATATCTATTAGAACATGCTTACTTACTTCTTTTTCAGCTAGGAAGTGTATGTCAGACAATGGCCGCCCCTTTGCGCGGATGACGTCAGCGCGTCTGTTCCACTCCTCCATCATTTCGTCGTGGGAGGGCAGCGTGAAGTTTCCCTTCACCAGCGCCGTGGCGTAGCGGGACTGTGGATTTCGTATTTCGATCGTAGATTATTGAGGAAATCATGTTAATTATTTTGTAAAACAATATTATCAGTATCGTTATTATAAGCCTATGGACTGTGAGGACTTCTTAACACCACGCTCCCTGTTGCCCGTTTGATCGATCTACTTAGTACGTGCCGGTGCGGGGTCGCCATTCTAGCACCTTGAGACAATAAAGTTCATCGACTCTCCGTTTCGCCAAATACCACTTCAGATTCAGCAGCGATTCTTTGATCTATATTGGTGACTTTCATTCTTTAGCAGATCTCCTAATTCCTTAACTAGTGACCAAGTCTTAACTACTTACTAAGCATAAAGCCTGTCCTAGTATTGGGACAATAGGTATACCAGCGGGGATGGAATCGAATCTCTTGGATTTCCCGATTGAAATCCCTTAACCGTGGAGCTATCGGAGCATCAATTTTTGAAGATCTCTCTTGCGGATTTGGTAAACTAGTATCATCAATCTGTTTTTGAAAGTCATGTTTGACTCTCTTCTCATCCCCTCTGTGTTATATTTATTAAGAATAGAATAATAGTACAGACCATTCAGTCCTAAAATCCAGTTAAAAGACTTTTCACAAAAGATAACATTTTTCATTATGATCCGAGCTAAAAAGAAAGATTTTGTGGAAAAAATATTCTCGCAGATATTGTAAATCAGTTTCCCAAAATTACCTGTGCATCTAAAGCGACGACCAGACAGGCGCGCACGGTGAGCCCCATGACCACCATGGTGGGCTGCCGGATGTTCACCATGTACTTGTACAGCGGTGTGACGCTCTTCGGACTCAGGTCCAGGCCGCAACTCTTGTCCAGGAAAGGATAGTAGTACTGGAAACCTGGAAAATATATTTCCCTTATCATCTAACACAGGAGCTATGGTAAACTTTGTGAGTTTGTAGGGGGTAATCTCTAGATCTACTACACTGTTTTTGAAAATTCTCTTATCATTAGAAAGCCACGTGATTTGTGAGTGTCACAGGTTAGATGACGTCTTCATCCCCGTATACCTACAGAAACGGGAACTACACGGGTGAAACTGCGTGGTGTCTGCCAGTTATGTGAAGCTTAAATTCAATCAATCCATCAATATAATCAATATACCAAGTATACCATTTTTTATTAACATTGCATAAGCTTCAGAAATAATAGACAACTGCTTTTCTTTGAATACTTGCTAACCTCAAAATAGCCTCAAACTATTCATAAACTCACCAGTACAATATATAACATCGTCAATATCTTCGTAGCTGCCATCTTGGAATATGACACCGGTAGCGTTGAACTCCTTTACATCTGGCTTTCTTATGTAATTCTTAGGAAATACTGTATTGAATTTGATTTTGGAGTGATGACTGTGGACCAAGGTCTTAGCGTAGTTGGCCACGTCTATGGTGATGTCCATGCCTGAGGGACCGGCGCCGACTATGAGGACCCGACGGTCTTTGTAAATTTCAGGCTCCTTATAGTCGTGACTGTGTATTACTGTACCTGATAAGAATAAGGTTAATATTAATATATTAGGGTGTCTTTTAAAGTCTTTTAGCGAAAACCTTCGACTATCACTTCGAGTTTGGCTCATGCCGCGTTGCATGAACTAGCTCATGACTAAATACCTCGTATTGGTGTGAAACTAGACAGGCATACTTCGACAACAATCATGTGTGGTTTAGCCCCATTTTCTATTTAATAATTATTGTTAATACTCAAAGAAATTTTCGCTTGGCGGCTGGATCAAGGATCGGAGATAGAATCCTTAAGACGGCGCAAATTGTGAGAAGGTTTCCTTTTTCTCTTCTCACTTAGGAACCGTATCCCTCTTTTATTTTGAAATAAATCTAAATTATAGGTACAATCAGTATTTTGTTGTGTTTCACTGGTTATGGTTCAGTTGTGAAACAATTTATGAATGTCGTCATTAATAAAAGATAGCATCTCTCCCACTCTGACCAACCTGTGAAGTGCTCTTCATTGGGCATGTTCGGGTATTTCGGTTTGCTGTAATGTCCCGTGCCAACGATCACAAAGTCAAACTGTTCCTCGAACTCCTCGCCACTTAGCACGTTTTGATATTTCACTTTCCACACGTTGTCTTCTCGTGATACTAATATTACGTTATGTAGGAACTGTTGAACAATAAGTAATTTTATATGAAACGTTTACATGAACAATGTATATTTACATTAAAATAAAAACGCAGACGCCTATAAGGAACACCTTTACATCACCGAGTTAGGTTTCTAACTTTATCAGAATAAGAATCTTGGTATTAGCTTCATTTTTCGACATGAAAAATCTTTGCACATCATTAGATAATGAAAGTTTTAGTGTGGTTCTAAGTCTCATATCGGGAACACCACTGTCCATGTGAGATAAAGAGGACAAAAGGGTTCTTGCCACCATAAATTTTCAAGCTCTGTACGAGCCTGATGAGAACTGATGGATTGACACTGGTTTCCTGGGAAATGGGGCGGGCCCTAATGTGAGACGTTATATACTTGCGTTGACACATTAGCTCCATGTCATATCAGGGAGGCAGAGTCAAGACTGGGAGCCGCAGCAGGAAAAGCTGCAACGACAAGTGGCACAAGTATGCCTTTATAATGATCGAGAGTTACATACTGGTAGGTATTTGTTCTGGACCGATAAAATAGGTATAATGATATACGATGAATATACAAGCCATTACCTTGATATGCCTTGCCAAATCGAAATGTTTCGCATAATCCTGGATGTATTTGTAGTATACTTTCCAACTGGGAAATGAGGGCATGTCTTCTGGCACCGGGAATCCCCTCAATTCCATTGTAGGCTTTGGAAGATTTGTCCTGAAAGTTTACAGAAATAGACACTTAATGACACAACATAACCTAATGAAATACCCATGTGCGAAGCGACACATTGAAAGTGATTAAAAATAGAGAGTTTTAACTACCAATAAAACTTACCTATTATTTTTTCATCAATGTCCGGAATCCATCTTGAGAGAAGCACCTGTCTTTCCTTGCCGGATGTCAGCTAAAATCACCTCTCCGATGGTGGCGCCCCCTTGCCGCAACCTAATACCTATGTACAAGTGACCGTAGCGAGCCGAGTGAATGTTCGCCATTATTATACTCATGATGCACCAGGTAGGCCTTACCTGGATTCCGGACATTGATGAAAAAATAATAGGTAAGTTTTATTGGTAGTTAAATCTCTCTATTATTTGTTTCGTATCAATGTCCGGAATCCATCTTGAGTGAAGTGTTTGTTATCACCTGGTGCTCGCAAGGTTGACGCTTTAATGTGAATTATACTGAAAAGTATTTTTGAATAAATGAAAATTCTCAATTTTGAAGAACAAATATACTCTTAATATGTATGTTAAGGAATTTGATAGTGGCCTAGGTAATCCAGTTATGTATATCTATTTTGGAATTCATAATCAGTGATTTTCTAGAATTCTAGATGTTAGTAATTAAATCTGACTTCCAAATCCGTCCGAATTTCTAGAAATGGATAGAATCTGATGAAAGATTTGCTTTACAGATCTTGTAAAACAATTTTATTTAACCTATTATTGTTCAAGATGCATGCGTAACATAGCTCCTAGTATTATTAATTTAGTTATGTTTTGCCATTCAGTTACAGCAATACAAAGCAGTTTGCTTAAACCCATAAACCATACTTGGATTTTTTACCGATTATATTTCAAAACTCTATATGAATTGCTTCTTAATGATACTCTGCACTTTAGAGTCCAAATATGTTAGCCAACAGTGACACGCCCAGGAACTAGGATATGTACCTATAAATAATCTACTTACCACAACCCATCAGACAGATTGTGCCACATCAAAATGTAATTTAATATCATTAGATTCATCATTCTGGCGATAAATGAATTTTAATTACTTTTATTTAAATAATAGACCTCACTGTAGCAGCATGGTGGATTCAAGCTCCATATCCCATAAGTAGGCAGGCCCGGCTGATTATGATGACGGTAAATGAGTCCGGTAGAAGCGAATCCTTTGCATGTATGAGGTGCACGTCACTGCTGTTCATTGTACTATAGTATGCGCATTATCATCTGAGTCGTCCGGTCATAAAAGTCAAAAAAGATAGGAATGTGCAGCGCGCCTACCTGCGCACCCTAATTATCGATAAACGGCTACCTGCGCACGTGCTAATGATGAGTCAATAATGATTTGGACGATTCTGATTGGTCGGTTTCTAATGTAATTGCATTGCGTATTTTTTTTGCTATAAATGTGTTTACTGCAATTAAATAAATACATTCATGTGTTACTCGTTGCGCACTATGGATACTAATATATAATAAATTTGGCAGAAGACGAAGATTCTGATGATGAAGACTCAGATGAAGATTAATTTTATTTAGTTAATAATTATATAATATGAAATATGTATTATATTAAATCAAATATTGTTAATTTTTTTAATTTTGTGAACAAGATACGATAATAAACTTTACTTATCGATAATATGTCTTTCATTGTTACACCCTTCACTAGACGGCTCCATAAGACCCATAAGTGCAAGCGAGATAGATATAGAGAAATGATTTATGGCCCTAAGACTCAGTTGTTAATGCTATAAGTATAGTATCTTGATTGATAAAATTATGACAATCCATGTTCAACGGTGAAGAAGCCCTTGCTAAGCTGGGTGTAGAAATTATTGATTTTGTCAGGATCATGTGAAACTATATAATACGGTGGTAAGTTTAGGATACCAATTTAACTTCTCTTCCGATACTGAAATAGCTTTGGGTATCGATACCAACGTGAAGAAGCATTAATATAAGCCCATCTCACCTACTAGTCAAATTAGTAAATTTTTTATATTAGGTACCGATTTCCGTATTGGCATACTTTTGTCATCCAAGACAGATAGCAAACTATATGTCCAACATTGTAGAATATAAATTCAATGGTTTGTGGGATACACCATTTCTTTACATCTGTCTCAAACTGGCTTTATCATATGATTGTAGCGCCGGCTGGATATTAATAACTGCTGCCCTTGATCAGGTCAATGGATCAACATTTCTAGTCACTCAAAATCGGTGAGGCTCAGTAATTATAATCTTGAATCACTGGGGCATGTGCATCTGTTTGTTTTGTGGTGTGTGTGTGATCGCCATATTTAAAAAATTAAAATTTAATAGCTTTCCGCTCAAAATGACTGGAATGATTCCGGTGGCCGTGTACGATGAGGTTTGGTGGAAGAGACAACCAGTTGTGCTTCTTTAGTACACATAACGTGTTGTTGTGTATAAGGCTTACTAGTCCTGATCATCTGCTCTCGAAAGGTTATTCAGCATGAGTAGTTCCTACACAAGACGCTTGTTTTGGGCGTGTCTCACACTTGAAATAATATAGCTGTCGCACGTCAAAAAGAAAAATCATTCTGACCAAGTTTGCTGACTCGAGAGGACAACTCTGTATTAAACCCGTTTAGGAAATATTGAGCTATTATATAAATATTTTATTTGTCTAATTTTGTAAGGACCTGATGTGACTGCTAGATAACTCTGTTCTGTTTATATAAGCAATCCACGTATCGGTTATAGATCTGAAGAAGCATCTAAGCACTTTGCAATCGACAATGCTGTAAAATATCGCAGTACATTTTCTTGTGGTGTGCGTACCATGCGAGTCAATCGTCCAAGACATCGTGAATTTCATGTCATTGAATTGAGTTTTCAATCCACATCTGAAAGCCAATATGACTGTGTGTTGGCATGGCCAATAGGTGTTTTGCCATGTGTTCTATAGGTATTCTTGACCTATTAATCTATATCTGGGCACAACGGTATAGGAATAGTCGCCCTGCTCCACCTATGTTGACTTATCGGCAGCAGTCGGTTGTAGTATTGCATTGTCCAACTGTGTAGCCTGCTTATCCGTCCTAGGCAGTGCAACAGGCGTGTTGTAAACGTAACCTGTTGACTTAGCTGCTCGAAGGACTGTGGCCCAACACACACAGGTCGCAAAGGTCAGCCTCTCTTTAAGAGATTGATATTTGTCAGAGAGACCACCTACGACTAAGAAGCTGTTGCTGAAGCGCTGTTGCGTAGCGTTAAGCACTTCGACTCCGACAAGGGGACTTTGCGTTGCGTCTTGCGTCCCAGTTTGCCAAGAAACTTGAGGCAAAGTATCGGAGTCAGCACAGACTTCTCGGAGTTGGTTATCCATTCTAATGTTTACAGTCCTTATTGTGGAAGGGTCAGTCCAGTCCATATGAGATTAGCATTGCTTTACCTCTTACGTTTAAGAAGATGTCGCTCAAGTGTCTTGCATAGCGTTAAGCACATACGACTCCTACAAAGACTTTACATTGCTTGTATCCAAGTTATGCCGACAATCCCGAGGTATTGTGTCAGTACCAGGACCGACTTACAGTCTAAAGGGTGTATTCTAGAAAAGGTACACTTGTTCCTCGATTTCTTGGAATCGTGCAACCCAATTCGTTGTTATTGCAAAGGTTTTTAGGTGCTTATAGACCGAATGTCAATTAGGCCAGCTGAAGTAGCTGTTGTTTGTCTAAACTTCAGTGCTAATCGAGCCTTAGATATATGCGGTGCAAAATTGGTTGCATAGGCGAAAGCGGTTTTTCTCTTTCCATCAGTTGCGTTCAGTTAAGTCAAGTTTAGGATTGGTCGGAATGTTTGGTTCAGTCTTGGTACCAAAACCAAAACGGACAAAGCTGTGTTGCGCCAGTTCTAAAATAAACATTACGTATACCTGTGTAGCAAAAGTTAATAGGTATTGAGTATACATACACAGTGTACGTTTTATTTCTGAAACGCTGCATGAGTAGAAACTAAAACTGAAATAGGTATACGATATGGTCTGAAGATATGAACACCATTTAAAAATGTCTGATGGTCCACATATTTCAAAACTAATTTTTTTTTTTTTTTTTTTTAATCAAACATCCGTCTTAAAATGTAATGTAATGTTTTCGTTACGTTAGCTTGAATTATCGGTAAGTTTTGATGATGACAAGACAGTTTTGCTCTGTTTCTGGAACTAAGTGTATCAAGGGTAAGTTTTTTAGCCCCCCCCCCCCCCTTGTTTTGAAATCGCTTTGCACTTGGGAGGCATTTTATACAAAACATCATATTTAAAATTTTCATTTCACGTAAAAATAAATTGATAAAATCATTTCACCTACCATTGTTTTGTACTTGTATGTATAGATGACCTTTCGGAGTAATAAGTCTAAAGTCTGGCAACTTAAGAAGTTTTACAAAGCTGCGAAAGAACATTCCAGTATATTTGAATGCAATTCTTTCATAATTATGTACCTTTAAACGTTTTCTTTCATACTAACTCCGGGTGTGAATGATAAAATGTGGGTACCCACATTTTTCTTTTAAGTGAAGAAAAGTCGTAACAAAGGGAAAATCAACAATATATAGTTTATCAATACTCGTATTTAAAACGATGTTTGAATAAATTCATGAGGTTTATGACTCGCTTTAGTAAATAGATTCCTATAAAGTTGCAACAATTTCGTACTAATTTGCAGCCAAGATCAATCGTTACTACCGTCGCTTAGTCTGTAATTGTACACGTATTTTCACTATTTCTATTCATAGGATTTGTTGAAAATGTGACGTGTTGTAATAAAATTTAAACTGTACGTAACTCACGGTTTGCAAAGCCTTACATGCTCTGCTCTGCGACTTCTCGTAGGATCACTACCGCCGCTGCCGCTGGAACTCGACGATGGAGAACGTGCACGTTTTAATTTCACTTTTGACAAAATCACTTACGTTCTCCATTTTCGGAGAGGTTTATTCACACAGAAAATATAAAATGTGCACCTAATATGTAGGTATAAATTGTTTTTTCCGTGATCACAATGGCTGACATGTGAACGGCGTGAAAAAACGACGCTTAATGGCGAACATTCACTCGGCTCGCTACGGTCACTTGTACATAGGTATTAGGTTGCGGCAAGGGGGCGCCACCATCGGAGAGGTGATTTTAGCTGACATCCGGCAAGGAAAGACAGGTGCTTCTCTCAAGATGGATTCCGGACATTGATACGAAACAAATAATAACTAACACTTGCTATTTCGTAGAATATCTAATTTACAATTAGCTCACAATTTTGTAGAGTCTCAGTAGTTCAAAGTGTGCTGAATGAAAGGTAGTTTCTTCTATCAGTTGCAGTATTATTCAAGATTTTCATTTTAATTGTTTTTTGTTGACGCTGAAACTACTGAATAAATTTAGATGAAACTTGGCGCCATTTGAGAGCATTATACGAAGAAGGTTATAGAATACTTTTTGTCGCGAAAATAAAATTAGAAGGTGGTGAAATGGGGATTGAAAGTTTACGTCGAGTTTCACGCGGACGAAGTTGCGGGCGTCCGCTAGTTAAAAATATGTGACGAAGAGCTGGACATAGGCCTCTTGCATGGACCTCCAAGCATAACGGTGTCGAGCCGCTAGCACCCAGCGACTCCCTGCAACTCGCTTGATATCCTCGATACACCTAGTGGGGGGTCGACCAGCACTGCGTTTTCTGGTGCGGGGTCGCCATTTCAGAACCTTTGAACCCCAACGGTAGATACTAGATACATTTTCAACAATAGTGATATCTCTGAAAAGATCCGAGAAGACATCTTATTTCGGCTATTATGCATTTTCTCATGAGTAATGCATGGACACCTCACGTAGCTGATAACAATTTTCGTTATCTTATCGATATAGTTATTGATAATGGGCCAAATAGCAGAGTTTCCAAACGCAGGTATTTATAACATGTGGCCGGTGGCTGTTATCAAGATTTCTAGAAACAATCTAGATACTGTTGGAACCTTATAAATAGTTAACAGGGCCATAAATTGGTGCTAATAAATCAGGTGTGTAAAAATTTTCTCGGGTTAAGATAATACGGTTATTTATATACTAGCTGCGCCCCGCGGTGTACCCGCGAAAAATAAGTATGTACATACACGTAATTGAATTTAAGACAAGGATCATTACGCACGCACAAGATCACATACTCCGTCAGCCGCCGAAGAAGACCCATCTCGGGATCTCGGAATTGTCACGATGATGGGATGCATCGAGGCTTTGGCATCCTAAATAAACTAAGCAAACGAGAATGGTACACACACGTGGACTATAATGTTATCTCACCTCAAATGTTTATACATGCTGGTGTGCAGAGGCCGTTCTCGTCGGTGCCGCCCACGTACCGCGTCGCTTTCAGCACCATAAAGCTAACGCCTTCCTCCTGCAGGTACTGCGCCGATCTCAGCCCTGCGATGCACACGCAGGGATTCTTGTTAACTAACCTCAAATGTTTATACATGCTGGTGTGCAGAGGCAGGCCGTTCTCGTCGGTGCCGACCCGCGGGTCGTACCGCCACGTGCCGCCCACGTACCGCGTCGCCTCCAGCACCGTGAAGCTGATGCCCTCCTCCTGCAGGTACCGCGCCGACGTCAGCCCCGCGACTCCGGCGCCGATGACGCACACGCGGGGATTTGGTACTATTTTCTGTTAGGATAAGCAAGTACCTAATTATTTTATTTACGCTAGGTTTGTTTCTTCCTACTTGTTTCAATCTTGCCCATCATAATAGTTTGAAGCAAACGGTATCTATCGTGCGGCAAAATATGTCCGAAGTACGATCTTCCGCTGCTTGATGGTTTTAACAAGCTCGGTCTTCTTCTGCATTCTGGCAAGAACCTTAGCGTTAGACACTTTCGCCTTCCAGATTATGCGGAGCTACGATAAGTTCACATCTCAAAGGTTTCCAGCTTTTTACGTAGGTCTTCCACTAGGTACATGCTTCACAACCAAATAATACAGTCACAGGTCAGATTTACCAGTAGGCTGGAGCCTAGGGTGGCAGATTTTAGGGGGCGGCATATTTGCTTACAGAAATAAAGAAAATGAGTCTTGAAAATGTGACGATGATTTTTTTATTATTTGTAAATTATATTTAGAGGCTAATAAACGTCTATACTATCTAAAAGAAGGTGCTAACCTGAAGTTCGTTGTTTTGTGTACGACGCCTAAAATTTGGGAAACTCTGTAAGCACATTACACACATCTACCCATCATAATTCAAACTTACCGAACACGTGTAACGAGTCTCTTAAAGAGAAGTAAAGCAAAATTCGGTAACAGGCGTCAGCTCGTGAGAATTAACTTGACACCTGGCGCGAATGATGTTTGTACTATACTACTGTGTTTCTTTGGTTATGCTTGGTCGCCAGGTGCCCAGTAAATGCGCACTAGTTATAGATTGCCGGAGTGCCGGACTTCTTAGTTCTTATTACATCGAGAATCGAGATTCGAGATTATTATGATCGTAAACCTTATGAGGTAAAGTTGGGCAAACATCATCTTTCATTATAAACTTAACACATACCGCTTCGCGATATGCGTCTACAAAAATAACACTTTTCACCAGTGTGGGTTTGCAGTTTTTGCACTTGCAAATCTCACACATGTCAAACGTTGATGCGGAGTTCTTATGGTCCCCAGGAAGTAAAACGTACGCGTGAGTTAGTTTAAATACAGCGCCATCTAGTAATCTATACTAATAATAAAACTGTAACAGGTCAAATTCTGACTTAAATCAGAAGGGGTGAAACAGGTGTTGAAAATTTGTATGGAAAGTCAGTTTTCAAGTTTCTTTTGTAAAAATTGGTACCTATGTGTACCTACTAAAAATAACATAATCCTAGTTTTTTCAAAATTCTACCCCTAAGGGTTGAAGTTTTTTTAAAATAAATCGTTAATGATTTGAGTTATAGATTTGTCAAATGATTATTGGACTATTTACATATATAAAATATAAAACATGCAAAAATATAAAGAGGTGAAATAGGGGTAGAAAGATTTCCACCCGAAATCGCGGGTGTCCGCTATTACTTATAATATTACAGAACATATGTATACCATGTATAGGTACATGAATCCTAAAAGTTCAGATGTCAACAGATTATATAATCTTCACAATTATTACTTATCAATTCCTTATTCCTTGATATGGCTGGATTTGTGGAAGTTGATATTTTGTTTTGTAAATACATAATTATGTATATAGAGGTAGATAGATAATAATTATCATTAGCTATTATTATGATAATATTTAAATAATTTATGGGTTCAAAGGAATATTAATTAAAAAATTAAAAAATAAATTAATAAAACAAGAATAATTCTATCTGTCTTCGTAAATGCACATCGTTATTATTAGTCTGCGGTCTTAATTAGTAGAATAACAACTTACATTATGTTCTCGAATCTCGATCTCTTTTTATTCTACCTCGGAAAACTTAGAGAGTAAGAGACAGCTAATATTCTCAGTTTAGTATTCTATTTCTAGTACATAGACAATAAAGAGTGCACCACAGAACAGCAACAACAGCTCACTCATTAGTCACTTACTTTACATTTACGTCAATAATCACTACAAAATATAGAAACTTTATTAATTAGTGTTATTATTTGCTTTTGCATGTCTACTTATGTGTGAGTGACTCATTACGATTTAAAAAAATGTAAATTAGCTTAATGACCGAATTGTTACAACATCTATTGATAAGGTTATCAGTAACAAAAACAAAGTTAATGTCATAGTTATTCTACTTATAATCAGAGTAAAAAGAACTATAATCTTATGAATGAAGAATTAAGATGATTGTAGATTATGCTTTACATTAAACTAATGGTTAATTTTTACTTAATTAACATTTATATATCTTACCATTCCTTTGATATGGCTGACACTGTCACTACAATAAACAATGGTGTTTTAACGCGCAATTACAGAATACAGATCTACATAGGTGTGTACATATATATTTTATTTTGGTAGCGTTACATGCAAATTAAAATATTTACTGCGAACTGCGAACAATGTTTTTATCGAGGCGCTAGTCGATACACACTGAGATGAGTCGATCTTTTTGTCGAATTTTAGGTAGATAAGTAGATAGGTAATAAACAAACGTATGATACGTGCTATCTATTATGTAAATAATATCTCGATTGATTAGGAAGTGAGTTTGAATTAGTGGTTTGCTGTAGTTAATTATATAAATAAATAAGTAAAATTGAAGTGTATGTCTTTGATTTCAAAAGTATTCTTCTGAGTGCTTGTCACGATATTATTTTTTTTTTTAATTTTTGTCTGTCCGTCCAGCGTAATTTTGAATCGGCTAGATCTGGATTTTAATGGTTCTTTCATTGGAATATTGGGTACGAGTAGGTTATTGAGCAATATACAGGGTGCTGGGTAGTAAATATTATTTACTACGAAAATATTAATTTTAGAACACAAACATGTTTTTTGAACATTTTAATTAATTTTCGGTAAAGAATATAACCCCAGAGATTTTTCCGAGATAAAAGTAAAGGGAAATACTCCCCAGTATTTCCCTTTATTTATACTTACCTCGAAAAATACACTGTTCCCGCGGTATTTATAAGAAACTAAATTTCACGCGGACGAAGTCGCGGGCGTCTACTAGTAGTTAGGTAAGTTATATACATAAAGTTGTTTTATAATTTTGCGAGATGACAAACGGGGTCATATTTGTAATAAAAAAAAACTGGCGTCCACTGCCGTTCGATTGGTCGATTAATTATTTACCCAGGTACCTATTATGTAGATAGGTAGATCTAATTTTTAAGTATCTACCTAATTCAAAATATATGTTGTGACGATAATTTTATAATTTGTTCCAAAATTAATGACAAAGATTACTAAGTAAATTATATAAAAAAAATACTGTCTACATATTTTTTAATTTGTTTTTTAATTTTTGTTTTCTACCATTTTTAACCCCCGACGCAAAAAGTGGGGTGTTATAAGTTTGACGTATCTTTCTGTCTGTCTGTGGTACCATAACTCCCGAACGGATGAAGTGATTTCAATTTAGTTTTTGTAAAGGTGACTTATGCGCGAGTGTTCTTAGACATGTTTGATGAAAATCGATTGAGCCGTTTAAAAGATGTTTTTTAAGCTAATTAAAGACTCAATATATTTTTTATCGTCAACTGTTTTAAGGTAGGTAGGTAGGGACCTATCTACCTATTTACATATATTTGGTTACAACAACGTACAAAAGTATTATATCTATGATTATACATACTTTAGTAACGTAATCCTATTAATATTTTATACGAGAAAGTTTGTATGTTTGTTACTCTATAACGCCGCAACTACTGGATCGATTTAGTTGAAATTTAAAACACAGAAAATTATACCCTAGATACGATACATAGGTTACTTTTATCCCGAAAAATCCATGGTATTTGCGAGATTTGCGAAAAATGATGGTTATGAGAGTGTGAATTTTTGTTACTCTTTCACGTCGTGACTACTGAACCGAATTAGCAGTTTGGAATTGAGATAGATTATAGCCTGGATTAACACTTAGGCTACTTTTTATCCCGGAAAAAATACATATTTATTTTTCGCGGGTAACACCACAGTGCGCTGCTAGTATATTATATATCTTCTAACTACTTATTCCATATATAGGTATATATATGTTCATAAATATAAACTACGTAGAAAAATAATATAACCTACTAGGTTTTTTTTTATTTATTTTATTGTACAAAATACAAAAAGTGTTATATAATTAGGTACATAAAAAGCCATCCTCATAAACTTGACGTTTTTGTGAGGACGGCGAGTCCACAATTATGTTAATTTGTTATATAAAATACATAAGGGACACAATTAATCACCATATTTTATAATGCCTAAGTATGTCTCCTAGCGAAGTGCATCTGCGAAGCCTCCCCTCCTGTTCGAGATGCACCCTTTACATATTTACCAATTTTTTTTGGTCAAGTTAATATTGAACAATTTGCTAGTATCCAGTCCTCGCAAATTGTTCAAATCAAAGGTATTTAAATCAAATAAATCTTTTTGTTTAAAATCTTACCTTACTAATTTTAGACGGTACAGCATTATTAAAATCCACTAATAAAATACTAACCAAAACACTGTATAACAAATTCATTATTCCTACACTAGCACAAAGTTAATGTCAACTCATTAAATTAACGTCTGGACAATAGCCAATAATATGAGTAAATAATTAATTGTATTTGTATAGTTATTTAAATTACGTTAATTAAATTAGTAATAATTGTCAGTCACAGATAATAGAAGAGCCCTTGACAGCTGTATAGTTTGTAACGTAATACTGGACCTCTAAAGATTATTCTGAATATAATACGTATTTGTATACTTTATGTACAGATATAACACTACGTAGGCCAGCAATGACATTAAATACTGTTAGATGTGTTACTAGCGCATGAAAAATGAGCCGCTCAAAAGAGGAAATTTATATTCAACTCAATGTTAGTTGTGGTCCACACTGTAATCTTTGTTGTAGTCAACAACGAACGTTATTTAAACAAATAATATCGTCTACAATGTCGAGTTGTGTGTTCAGGAAGTGTAAAAACTATATATACATAAATATATAATGGAATTAAAGACAAAATTGTGCATATGAGCGCTCAGTAATGTAGCCTGTTATTCGGATCACTTTTTGCGGTGATTTTGTAGGGACGTAACCGATCTAGTATAAAATTATCATTGTAGGCCAGTGTTTGTCCGTGACTTTGTGAGATAATATTATCTATAAGATGGCACCTACATAAGGTCTTAGGGTTCCCTTATTTAAATTCAATTGTTTTCCTAAAAGTAGGCTTATTTTACAGTTTTTTATGAAGAAAATTAGCTATGACTTTAAAAGTAACGTTAATTCTCCTTTATTTATTTATTTACATGAAATATGAGAGACATTACAGTTTCCCAATTACTATAACAATAAATATTAAATTACAAAATGAATTATTATGAATAATAAAGAGTATACAAACAAAATAAATTAAAAATAATCAATTTAAATAAATTAAAAATTAAGTATTTCAAATAAATTAAAATTTAACAATTCACAAAAATTATTAATAATTATTAAACAGTTAGAATACACAAAAAAAAAATATAGAAACAAATTATATTTTAGTAACAATTTAATTCTATTTACAAGCTGATAGGCAGTATACTCTCTCTCTATCTCTGCAACTAAAAGTCAAAAATCTGCTTTCCGAACCGGTGGGAGTGTCACTACGTATTCACATATAGGTCGTACAGACTACTTTAGCATTTTAGTCGAGTACCTACAAACAATTTTTGGATTTACCGCCCAAAAATTGTTTGTACTCGACTAAAATACTAAAGTAGTCCGAACTAGGCCTTACAGACTTGTTAATAAACCTACGAGTACGTATTTAAAATAAATGATTTTGAAAGAGGCCTAAATGAATTTCAAATATTACTTGTCTCAAACGGTGAAGGAAAACATCGTGAGGAAACCTGCATACTAGAGAATTTTCTCAATTATCTGCGTGTGTGAAGTCTTCCTATCCGCATTGGGCCAGCGTGGTGGACTATTGGCCTAACCACTCTCATTCTAAGAGGGGACTCGAACTCAGCAGTGAGCCGAATATGCGTTGCTAATGAATGATGAAAATGATGAATGAATAGTGGTACAGAATATTATCTTCGTTTTGAGAAAAGTTATATTTTTTGTGTAATAGCGTCAGCGTCGCCATCTATGTAAACGTGATTAAAACAAAAGTTTTCGTACTTTTCCGTAGATGCCGCTGTTGGTTACGATTGTAATAATTTCTCTTTGGCTTTTACCAAAGAATATATACTCCAAGGAGGCTTCCACTTTCCACGATAAATAACTGGGAATAATAAGGTTTTTTACAACCAAACAAATTGTAAACCTTTATCAGGCATCTTTTGAATGGTTTTGCTGCATCCTGCGAATCCCTGCGACTCATTTGATGTCGTCAGTCCACCTGGTGGGGAGTCGACCACACTGCGCTTTGTAGTGCGGGGTCGGCATTCTAGTACCTTGGGACCATAACGTCTATCGGCTTTTTCGAACTATGTGCCCCGCCCATTGCCATTTAAGCTTCGCGACACGTTGAGCTATGTCGGTAACTTTGGTTCTTCTGCGGATCTCCTCATTTCTAATTCGATCACGCAAAGATACTTTTAGCATAGCTCGTTCCATCGCCCGCTGTGTGAGTCCCTGAGCTTTTATTATGAGGCCCATAGTGAGCGACCAAGTTTGCTAAGTATAAGCTTGATGAATTCATGATTGGCTTGAATGGCGATACTTCGCTGCGCTAAAAGGATCATTGGTGATGAACCATTCACACATGAAATTGCAAACTATACACCACTCTCGCAATGTAGCTTGTCTGTCAGTTTTTAGCGGATATACTTTGGAGCGATGTGTGCAGCAGCTCCAACTCCAGAAGGTCATAGAGTTGCTGACGGAGACGGAAAAGGAAGTGTTCTTCTTTAAAAGTTCTAAAAAATGTTTGGAACATAACTATATTAGTATAGATTCTGATAAGGTTGACACATTGTAACCTTTTTATGGTAATCAAGGGTTTCCACGCGAAGGAAATCGCGGGCGTCCTCTAGTTTAGCATACGAGTTAGCATCTTGAGTATCTTCAGTGTCAAACCAATAATTTGGGTCCTAATATGGAGATGGTCTGATGAAACATGGCTGTAAGAAGTTCTAAACTAAGGCAGATAAACCCATCAAATTTGGGCAAACAGTATAATTTTCATGCCACATCCCTATTTGAGCTTATGTTTTACTATTGTATCTATATACATATAGAACGAAAACCCATTTTCAACTTTCGGACTTCATAAAATGAGGCTAAATCTATACTATAAATCTGAAGAGTTTGTTTGTTTTTTGTTTGATTATGGCTACAGCATTTATTTACCAATTTCTTTTATCTACGATATCTATCTATCTATATTACCTACTATTTTACGATGACGGTATGTGTCTTAGTGATTTTTAACTTTAAAGATCTAAGCTAATTCTACGGAACCCGCTGTACAAGACACAACTAGTAGTAGGTATGTAGGTATGTAGGTACATACAAATTTTTTCCTCTTACAAAAAGCTGGGTTGAAAATCCACACTATTGATTGCCTATTGACCTTACTCGTATACTCCTAATACATGTATAAATATTTATGTAGGTAGTCGAAATATTTATATTTAGGCTTACCTAACACTCTATATTCTGAAATTGTAATGTAAAATTATATTGCTTGGTCCCAGGCTTATTTATGCGAGCAACCAGAGGAAGCTCTGCGCACTTATACTATAACTTCATCATCTTTGATAACCTCCGTGGCGCAGTGGTTTGCGCGGTGGATTTACATGATGGAGGTCCTGGGTTCGATACCCGGCTTGGCATGTTGTGGTTTTCTTAATTGGTCCAGGTCTGGCTTGAGATTGTAGTCAAGGACTAACTTGTAAAGAATAAGAATAAAAAAAAATCTTTTTTAACAATTCATATTCGGCTCACTGTTGAGCACGAGTCTCCTCTCCACGCTGCCCTAATGCGGATTAACAGGCTTCACCTACACAAAGAATTAAGAAAATTGTCATGTATGACATTTCCTTGTATGACTTTCATTTCCTCAAGATGTTTTTCCTTCGCCGTTTGAGACACGTGATATTTAATTTGTTAAAATGAACATAACTGAAAAGTTGGAGGTGCATGCCCCGGACCGGATTCGAACCTACACCCTCCGAATCGACGGCAGAGGTCTTATCCACTAGGCTGGCACGGCTCCCACTAGGCCACTACATCCTATAACTTAGTAACTATGTTTTATGATGGTCTATTCCTAGAAAGCATACTGCAAGTACTAATTTCCTCGGACAACCCAAAGATGTTAAATACTGTTAGATGTGTTACTAGGTCATGAAAAATGAGGCGCTCAAAAGAGGAAATTTCCACAACTCAAAGTTAGTTGTGGTCAACAACGACAAATAATACCTAATTATCTTCTACGATATTGAGTTGTGTCTTCAGGAAGTGTAAAAACTATATATACATAAGTAAATAATAGAATTAAAGTAAAAATTGTGCATGTGTGAGCTCGGTTTTCTAGCCTATTATCCGGATCGCTTTTGCGGTGATTTTGTAGGGACGTAACCGATCTATAGTATAAAACTATCATTGGGACAACCCAAATCTCTCCCTTTATGCTCTGAGGGCAGCAAACGAGGGTGTTCCGCCCTGTACCAAAAAAGCTAAGCTGTACCAAAAAAGCTTAATTAACAAATCAAACTGTAACCAAAATAAGACCCTAGAATGGCAGAGAATGACCTTGAGTGGAGTCACGTACTTGCGAACGATGTGTGTAGGGTTAAAGGCGCCTTTGACTGTATACAAACACTCCCCTTTTCCACTCAAGTCACTCTCCCCGCCTATCCCAAGTAACCCATAAAGAATTACGCAACAAGAGATGTGGACGGCTCGAACGCCACGTGCACACTGAAGTCAACACGAGATCGAGCGACGTCATATCCGTCACAGACTACTATTTCCAACACTAAACGGCGATAACACTACCGTTATTAAAATTCTTGTTCACACCACTGGTAATACAGATACCTATCGCTATGACCCTCCCAGATTCAGTTCTGCATCACTTGGTAAGTAATACTAGTAGTACAAATTTGAACTTTATCACCACGCAATATAAATCAATTTTACATAAACAACGAACAGTGTATGAACATTCGATTATACACATCAGTTGGTCAAGTATTTACCAATTAACACAAAATTTCATACACAGAACCTCCGAACCATGGACACATACCACGATGACGAAGACTAATCAAATTGGTATTTGATTACCTATACGTTGATTGCTCGAATACTCGACGACTTCTCTCACGCAGTTGGTAGTTGTGGTTCTCTACAGAGAGGTCCTGGGTTCGATTCGAGTTTAGGATTATATGGTTTCTAAATTGGGCCATGTCTGGTCTGGTCGTAGTCATTAGACCGTGACTAGTTACCACCCTACCGGCAAAGACGTGCCGCTTAACGATTTAGCGTTCCAGTACGATGTTGCGTAGAAACAGTCGGAGATACGAGTAAATTAAACTTGTAAACCTAATAAACTTTATAGATAAAAGGGGTTTGAACATTTTGTATGAAAGCTGACATAATCCAACCGTCTTCTTTTAATTTTTTTTCGAAATTCCGACGCACTGTGAAAGCAGTAAGTAGTTTAGTAGTATGAGTAGAAGACATACAGATAAACAAAAAAATATCAAGTAACATCTGTACTATGGGTATCAAACTGATTACTATATCAGACTATGACAGTTTGATACCCATGGTACAGATGTTACTTGATTTTTATTCTTTATCACCTTCTTTTCCTATATTCCTATATGAATTGGATCAACAGATGAAACCGCAGGATATAGCTCGTTCATTAAAAACGGCGTAGTATTAAAAAACAAAATGTAACATAAGTGGCTCAAGTATGCCTCTCTGACAGAGAGTTACATATTTGTACCTTTTGCCGTGGAGACCCTTGGGCCATGGAGTCGCAGTGCCAAAAAATTTTTCCGTACCATTTCACCGCGGCTTGTTGCCTCGAATGGTGACAGAAGGGCTGGCTCATTTTTTGCGCAAAGGATCAGCCTGGATGTCCAGCGCAGAAATGCAGCCAGTATTCTTGCCACCATTCCACGTGGGCATGATTTGTATAGTTATTAGGATAAGTTAGCTTAAGTTCCCTATTGTATTCTTTCTCACATTATCATCAAGTTGTCAAATAAATAATAAGCTCTAGCTCCCGAGTAGGTACATTACGGAGGCGGGAGTGCAATTTGTCCGGATAATGGAAAAATTCCAGGAAAATCGACAGCAGTCTCGCGCCTGGGCGCTGTGGGACCCTGCACTCACATCTAAATCTATATACTTGACTAAATAAAACGTTACTCAAAGAGTTTCTCTGCTTGTCTCTGTCCGTCTAAGGGATCATAATTTCCATGACAATGATATTTTAGACTAAAGATGGGGCACTAGCGCATTAAAACTGAGGTGGAAAAATGTGGAAAATTGACTTAATTTAATTTAGTCGCTTAATAAACAACGAACGTTGTTTAAACAAATAATACCTTATTATCGTCTACAATGTCAAGTTGTGTGTTCAGGAAGTGTAAAAACTATATTATATACATAAATATAATGGAATTAAAGACAAAATTATGCATGTTTGCTCTTAGTGGTGTAGCAGGTAAATTCAGATCACTTTTGCGGTGATTTTGTATGGACGTAATCTATCTATAGTATAAAACTATCATTGTTCCATGTAGCTTCCAAACACCGACTGTGATGGGGATTTTTATTTGAAAGCTGATGTAACCAAGATGTATATACTATGAAGATCGGTTTTCCGTAAGATGTTGGATTTTTTTTATTATGATGCAAAGATCTTCGGACATATGTCGTTGTTGTATCAACATTTAAGACTCGAATGATTTTTGAAATATAGAATTTTTGCTGGTCTGTTTTAGTGTCAACCTTTTTGACCATACCAGAGGTATATGAATTACAATAATGCGCCGACATACGAGTTTGTAACACTAGTAAATTGCCAATTAAATATACAACAGAGATTTTATGCAAGAAAGAATAACCCAACCCAGAACCTAACTTTATGATTTATACTATATCATCATCATCATCATCATCATCATCATTATCATCATCATCATCATCATCATCATCATCGTTAACAACCCTTATCGGCTCACTGTGAAGCCCAATACACATTGTCAGACTTCACACACGTACGTAGATAGATTAGGAAATACTACATATCGTAAAATAATGCATTCCTAGTTCCGAGGGATGACTCCGTTGAAACTAAAAGCTCAAACAAAGGTCATAATTTCGATTTAGTACAAAAATGCTGACACCTTGTTTAAAAGCTTGTGCCTTTAAAATTGAACGCTAAATGGCGAATAAAGTTATTTGCCATGAATGCCTCCGGGCACAAATTTCAATTATTGTCGCATCCGAATACTAACGTGGGGTTTGTTGTACTGTCAACAACACAACCTGTTATGTTAAAAAAAAAATATACGTACCTTCTTGTAAAAACAAACATATAAAGAAAAGAAATGCCTTATTCTTATTTTAGTGTTACATACAGTGCATTCTTTACAATTTTCTTTCTTTACGATAAAGTTAAACAATTAAATGTATTTAATTCGACAGAAGTCGCTGACATCTTGTAGTAAAAAATAAAGCCGTCTTGAGGTTTTGGATAGAGCTCGTCTAGGTAATTACTCCTGCTACAACTTATTCTGTTGCAAGGAAATTGCTGCGTTTTGATCAATAAGGTAATTGCTTAAGTTACATGCAGTATGATCAGCGCATAAGTTGTAATTTGCATGCAGGTTGCTCCATTAGGCAATGGTTTTTCTCTTAACATCAGGTGATCATGCTTGTTCAACGAGTATAATCATAAAAAAGTATATAATATATAGTAATCTGTAGAGCAATAACTGTACGCGAGTGTACAGGGTAGTGGGCGTATTCGTCTAGTAAAAGGGTCAAAATATTTTATTAGCCTTGCGATTTTAACCGAGTAGCGGGGGTGCCAGCGAGAAACTAGATTATTGGCGGGCCCCAGGATACCGGCGCGCAAAACAAGTACGTACATAGATTGACTAACTTTTGTTTTTTTAACTTAATTCTTTCTCTTAGAGAAAAGGCAAAGGCTTCACACCCTACAGCCATTGTCTTTGTTTGTGCCATTCGATTTTTAAATGTGGAACAAGTATCTGTACTCTCATTCTGTAAGTCTATGCTTGTAGCTACCAAATTCTATACTGTTCAGCGGTGATTCATTTTGTCGTGTTGGTTTCTACCTTCACTGCCTACTTATGCCTACTGGAATGTTTTCTGGGAGTATTAAAAATAATTAAACTTATAGATTTTGAAAACTGCCCGAAAACATTTCAGGTAAACAAACCTTGTACTTCTACTTGAACTTTTTTCGACGGCCTCCGTGGCGCAGTGGTGTGCGCGGTTTTACAAGATGGAGGTCCTGGGTTCGATCCCCAGCTGGGCCGGTTGAGGTTTTCTTAATTGCTCCAGGTCTGGCTGGTGGGAGGCTTTGGCCGTGGCTAGTTACCACCCTACCGACAAAGATGTACCGCTAAGCAATTTAGCGTTCCGGTACGATGTCGTGTAGAAGCCGTAAGGGGTGTGGGTTTCATCCTTTTCGTAACAAGTTAGCCCGCTTCCATCTTAGATTGCATGATCACTTACCATCAGGTGAGATTGTAATCAAGGGCAAACTTGTAAATAATAAATTAAAAAAAAACTAAATCAACACATTCCATCTCCAGTAATTTTGACAAGGTGCAATGATATTGTATGACAATGTCGTCCTGTTGCTACAACTGTTAAAAGTTTCAGATTAAGGCCGCTAGGTCATCATCATCAATCATCATATTATCATAATAGTTTTTGCATAAACCAACGATTTTATTGTCTACAACTAGTAATTTTGTACAACTAAGTTTAAGCCGTCCGTGTTAATAAGTACCTACTATCGTTCGACTTGCGAAGCCTTACCAAGAAGAAATATTTTTTAAACTGCTTTTACGGCTATGAGTTCTAGTCCTTTAGAGACTTAGAAGTAAGTAATATGAGTCCTACAGATTGGCGATATATGAGTAGTGTCTATAAAACTTAAAGAATGTTTTCTTTAAGTTGATAAAAAATATGTACCACTTAAGGACCCTATTTGAAAAACTTTTAAAACTCCTAAACCGATAATGGTAATGTAAACAATTTTCCTCCCGGTGTTTGCCGAGCCGTCGCAGATGAAGTCAATCTGTCATAAAATGAATCATTTAAAATATTCATGAGCTCGTTCCCGCGACAGGCAGGGCGCCCTCTTTATAAGCTTGAAATCTGGTATTTAATGGCTTTTTGTTTTACAAACGAAGCGTTTGACAAAAATAATAGTTAACAATTAGTTTGACGTTTAGTACATCACGTAACATTGTGACGTCACAGATTTGAAGACAGCGTTTTTGACGTTTGGATTTTTTTATAAACCACATGATTTTTAAATTAAGTTTTATGAGAAATCCTTAACTTTTGTTAATTAATATCGATAGGTACCTTTATTCCATGTACTACACGAAATTAATATTTTTTATATTCAATTTGATATGAGCCTACTACCCTATTGAAATGGTTATAACGCCATTTATCGGTCGTCAGACCATCGTAAGGGTGCACCACAGCAGGTGAGGTTGGCAGTTGGGGAGGCTGACTGGTAGCTTCCCCCTTACACCCACACAAGTGATAAGTTAATACTAATTATATTAATTAACGATAGTACCTATACTTGTACTTTCCCGGACAAGTTATATCACAAAGCTGTATAGTCTATAGCCTCATCGCTACGAATAGAAATTATGAAAGTGCTACTTCTCATTTTGAAATTACATTCCATTTTTAAATATCGAAGCGCAAGAATCACTTTTTCTAAAATGGAACAGAATATTTTAAATTCTGTTTTCAAAATATTATCAGAACTGCTTGTTCAAAAATGGAACAGAATATTTGATAACTTGCTCGATATTTTTGTATTTCCCGCAGCACGTCAGACTCAGCGCAGTAATTAGAGGGCTTGAGAATGAAACGTCGACAATGACTGCGTCAGACGCACGCTCGATTTACTTCCCAATGTGCTTAATCACCGTTCATTCATGACAAATAGTTCAAAAACTTCATGATATTTCGTATTAATGTCAATTAAATTACAGAATATTCAAATCAGAATTCATTTAATTTAAGTAGGCCTAATTTACAAACACTTAAAACGTCAAGTTTTTGTAAATTAGGCCATTATTCAACGTATTTGTAAAGACTATATTACCACCGGTTTGTAAGGCACACTGCTGAGAAAACAAGCGTTTAATCAATCAATCAAAAAAAACATCATGATTTGCAATGTTAATTATAACAACATAAAAATAATTCTGTACTTCTTGTGTGAGGATGAAAGCCTAATTTTTGTCAATAACACACTGCTTGGCTTTTATCTCATAAAAAACTAAAGAGCTGGATTCCAAAGCTTCCACGAGTACTTATCTTCTTTCGAAAAAAAGTTATAGCGTCGTTCTATTTTCAAATGTTATACCAACAATATTGAATACCGACGAAAGTTACGATAAAATAAAAAATAATAATAATTCTCTCTGTGTATTTTATTTCCTTACTTGTGATCTTTAGTCAATCAAAGCAACGTAGAGGCTTAAATCTTCGTAGGAGTTCGCTGCGACATCCTCGAGGGAATCCTTTCCTTTCAATTTTCCGTGAAAAATTCAATGTGTCCGGAAATGTGGAGACGAGATCTGATGTAAAGCCGACGAAATGTGGAACTCGGCGCGTTTTAGGTGAATGGATTGTTTTGAAAGATGCGTATAGGTAAACATGGAATTTATATTATCTGTGTACGTATGTATGTATTTTTTTCGGAATTTATATTATCTGTGTACGTAAGTTTGTATTTTTTTTCGGAATTTATATTATCTGTGTCCTTAAGTATGTATTTTTTCGGAATTTATATTATCTGTGTACGTATGTATGTATTTTTTTTCGGAATTTATATTATCTGTGTACGTAAGTATGTATTTTTTTCCGAATTTATATTATCTGTGTACGTAAGTTTGTATTTTTTTCGGAATTTATATTATCTGTGTACGTAAGTATGTATTTTTTTCGGAATTTATATTATCTGTGTACGTAAGTATGTATTTTTTCGGAATTTATATTATTTGTGTACGTAAGTATGTATTTTTTTTATTCAATTACAAGTTAACTTTTGACTCATGGTTCATGCGCTGTAGCTTGGTGCGGGTGATAGTTGCCGTATGACGTTTATAATACGTACTACTATCGTGAATCGCGGCAAACTGAACTGTCACCCGCACCTTGCTACAGTGCGTGCTATAAGCACGGTGTACGTAAGTACCTACGTATTTTTTTTTATTCAATGACTATGCCTTTGACTGTGATGTTACCTGATGATAAGTAACGATGTAGTCTAAGATGGAAGCGGGCTAACTTGGAAGATGTACAAGTTCGTTTTACCCATACCTCTGACGGTTTCAATGCGGCATCGTACCGGAACGCTAAATCGCTTGGTAGTACGTCTTTACCGTGATCTAAATCCGTCCAGCGGGTTGGGGATCGGACTCTGGATCTTTTGCCTTCGACTTGGCCCTGCACTACCAACCGCGCAATTGAATCGTGTAGATGTGGCCAAAGAACTTTAAAATCCGTAAAAGCATAATTGACGAAAGTCTTTCCCTATTGTAGGCCTTTAAAATGCGGGCGAAGACCCGAGACAATACTAGTAAAAGTAGGGCTAAAGCTCTGTTCAACCAATCCCCATTAAAAAACTATCGATACCAACTCATCTAAAAACAGATAGGCCCTTCACGAAACGAAAACTGCAAAGAGAAAAAAACAATGTCCCATCTCTCCCCTGATAGTTATTTGATATGATTTATTCATACGCTCGCGTCGACTGAGTTTACTTAATACAAAACACTTTCCTGAACGTATTTATAAGGCCATTATGCGTTTTTTAATCATAATGTTATAGAAAAGTTAAATAAGGGTAAGAGTAATAGCTCAACGATAAAGAGGCTCGGGCTCCACACCGGCCATGGGTTCGATTCCTAGTCTGCTGGACTATTGTTGTACTCCGAATGTCGTTCCGAGGAGGGGAATTTTGTTTTTAAATGTGGAAAATATTCTTGTTTATGTTTACTTAAAAGATATAGAAATTATTATTGTCGGGACAAGTGTGAGTTGAACTCGCGTGAAGAGGGGGTCTGTAGGCAGTCGATTATATATTTCTACAACACAGCATATTTTCGTAATATTAATTTTCAAGCTATACAAAATATTGTATAGCTTTTATCGCGGGCTTTGAGCGCGGGGACCGAATTAAGAAATTCCGTAACGAAAATAAAAACCCAAGCCGTGTTATTTTTTTCTAAAGAAAAAATACTGCATATATAAAAAAATGTATGCAATAGATTTGCCGCGGCAGTCCCTGAGTGCTTTTTTTTAATTATACGGAAATCTGCATGCTTTTCTGAGTTCAAAATTGTAATCAGAATGCCTACAGTATTATAGTTTTACACATGAACGCGCTGTCTGTTATGGTGTTTACTATCATACGTTTCTCTTTACTCGATCAAAGATTAAGTACACAGTACAGTCGAGTACACTTTACTCGATCAAAGATTAACAGACTTCTGTCAGAAGTCGACAGTAGGTATACACCTAGTTCCGTGTCTACTAACTTTCGCTTGTACATATGTTTTCTGTGCTTTTGGCAAATATTCAAGTTCTGCTCATTCATAGCACAGTGATAATGTATTCAGTTATCATTCCGCCCACGACGACCGCCAGTGGAGGATCGCGCCCCGCCCACTTTGTCAGATTATGGTGCTTATGTGCTGTACCTATCCCTTAATTGTCAACACATTTTAACAACAATTTATCACAATTATGCCAAGTAAGTAAGCCCTTATACGTAGGTATCTATCGAGTGCCGAACTTAAAAAAACCAAATAATAGTTTCGTGTTAAGATTTTACGGTAATATAATAATTATGAAAACGTCCTGATGCCTTTATATTACAGCATTTCCCTTACAAAAAGCTATGGGTGTATTTTATGGTATGGGTCAAAAATTGCATAAGAAGGCCTACTTTTTGCGCCTCAATCCGTTCTAGAGTTTATTAATCTTACTTTTTTTTTATTGAGAAATACAATAAGGAACTTGAGCTGACTTATCTTAATAACTATACACATCATGCCCACGTGGAATGGTGGCAAGAATACTGGCTGCTTATCCGCGCTGGACAGCCAGGCTGATCCTTTGCGCAAAAATGAGCCAGCCCTTCTGTCACCAGTTGAGGCAACTAGCCGCGGTGAAATAATTGAGAGAAATAGGTAAGTACCTACCTTACTTTTGGTATTTAGAACCAATTGTTTTCCTTTACAAATCCTTTGCAAGAGTATTGCAAAAAAGTAAGTAAATAAGTAGACATTTAGAAGATTCTATCTTCAAAATGTCCTACTTTCTAAATGGCTACTTATTTAATTACTTTGTTGCAATACTCTTGCAATGAATAAGTCGGGCATCAGCTTTATTTTGCATATTTTTCTACAAAATTTTAGGGATCGAGGACTTTATTATGTTTTTTTTTTTGAATTTACTCTCACACTAACTTTATTAGATACCTACATATAACAAGTACAAAAATGTTAAGTAATAAAAAGGCACTGGCCCCTAATATATCCGGAGCTCTAGAGGTAACATCTCACTGGGCACATTCATATTTGATGGCTATTAAGTAGGCGGTATGTAATCTCTTAAGCCGATTGTGGAACCGCTATTTGCTGTCATTTCCATTACGCTGGCAGTGGATGCAGACCGAGATATTTAACTATTCACGTACCTTTTTAGGGCGTTACCCGATCTTTGAAGCATAGTTGGTCGTGTTATGGAATCCAACAGAAAGTTCCTGGGTTCAATTTTGAGTCTGGTTTAATTTAGAATGTCACTAATTTGGTCTTTATTATCAACTTATTAAAATTAACATAAAATCAGCTAGAAATGTCATCTAGCTACTCTTTGATATCCAGAACGGGTTGTCAGTACGCACTATAAAACATTTGTTACATAGAATCTTAATTTCGAATATGTCAACTAACATAGATACGTCAAAGTTAGTGAATCAGTCTGCAGGTCTAGAGTCGGCAAGTTAAAACCACCCTATTGTTAAAGCTCTAAAGGACTATTCACTTTTGCCTTGATGATGATTTAAGGCAACAAGCAACAGATACAGACACCGGAAGGCTATTCAACTATTTTACTATACATATTAGAAAAGTAGGTGCATCACGTTTTTGGCTGGTGGGAGGTTTCGGCCGTAGCTAGTTACCACCCTACCGACAAAGACGTACCAGATATCCTCCAAGCATAGCTCGCTCCATCACTCTCTGATTGAGTGATTGATTGAGCCTTCTTATGAGGCCCATAGTGAAGAACCTATAGAATGATGCCAATCGGATCGGGTGCAGTGTTGAATAAAAAAACCCTCGATAGAGTTCGAACAAGATTGGGAGAGCAAAGCGAAATTAGACGAGACGGAGCTGTCTGCGAAGAATGTTCCACTTTATTAGATTCCATAAGCCCTATTCATCGTTTTTCCCCGCCCGCGCCTTTGAAGGCATCAGCGTATTAGTGAATAATGCGATCGAACGTTCGATTCCGCGCATTAGACGCGGTCGGGTTCTATGACATAATGCGCGCTCATAATAGGCTATAGTATTGGCGATTATATGGGGCTAATGTGGTTCTCAAAGTTCATGTTGTTATTAATCAGATGCAGTATAAAGGATGTACATAAATATGGTTTTAGTAGTGTGTGGATAGAGCATTTGATTTGGTTTGCTTTTAAAATGCAGTCGATGCAATCGTATTCGTATCGTATTTCGTCACAAATCAAAGAAGTTTGTTGTATGCATTTGCACTCACACACGCACATATATGCGTATATAAAATATTTTTAAAAATCGGTCTACAAATGATGAAAATATCGCTGTACATACATAAAAAAACGGTATGTTTTTTATGTATGTTGTATAATCAGAATATGGAAGTCGTTTAAAAACGAGAAACTGGAGCTGGAGATGAATTCATAAACTATCTACCTACCTACCCTGGATTAATAGATAGAATTTGATTTTTAACCCGAATTCGTCGGAATCTTTTTTTCTGTTTTTTTTTATCCGCGTGTGTACGTTAGTACAGAGTCTATCGAAATAAAATCAGAAAGAAATATTTAATTATGTATTAGATTTTTTCATTTGAACGAAGTAGGTAATGTTTATTTAAGTACCTAAGTTAAAACATGGGTTTTAACTATTGGATAAAAGCAAGCGTTACTTTGCGGAAGTTCATCATAATTATATAATGATTTATTTATTTTGCTATCATCCGCAAAGACTTTGCAATTACACGTTGTAGAGTCAAAATCTCCTGAGGATGCTCCGGTTGCGTGGTGAAACGTATGTAGAGAGTATTTTGTCGGACCTGGGTGACGTTGTCGCATGGGTTCGTCGACTTTTCGCGGATGATAGCAAAATAAATAAATCATTATATAATCATGGGTTTTAACGTTATGTAGTTGTTAGGAAAATATTTAACTAATAAACGATAAGATAACTACTCTTTGCTACTGTTCATTTAAAATATTGACCTAAACTTAGAAGTTAAAACCTATACAGTAGTTAATTATTAAATGTTAAAAAAAACCCACATAGTAATTTAGTTATTTACTTAATGATAGTCGAAAACAACATAGTCCTAATGTAGTTAAATATCTAATTCATCGTCATCTTCATATCAGCCGATGGACGTCCACTGCAGGACATAGGCCTTTTGCTGGGACTTCCATACATCACGATACTGCGCCTGCATCCAGCGAATCCCTGCGACTCGCTTGATGTCGTCAGTCCACTTGGTGGGGGGTCGACCAACACTGCGCGTTCTAGGCTCTTCGAATTATGTGCCCCGTCCATAGCCATTTTAGCTTCGCAACTCGTTGACCTATACCGGTTACTTTGGTTCTTCTTCTGCGGATCTCCTCATTTCTGATTCGATCACGCAGAGATACTTCGAGCATAGCTCGTTCCATCGCCCGCTGTGTGACTCTTAAGCTTTCTTAGTTCTTATGATGTATAGTTAGCGACCAAGTCTCGTACTGGCAACACGCGCTGTTTGAGGAATATCTTATTAGTAGTCCTTAAATAAAAAACGGTTCAGGTGAGTTTTCAAAGTTGAACAAACAAAACTTCGTTTAATATAATATTAAATGCAAGGAACTTTCAAATACTTACTCGTAAATGGTCGAATACTTTGAGAATCCCTAGTAAGTAGCGAAAATGTAAAGGCGATCACCTGTTTGATTCCATTAAGAATTACAGGGTATTAGGTGGAGATGTTTTGTGCGGGCAATACGCGTTGCGGAGGGTAGAACACTCGGAACTGATAGTTATTGTTGATACTTATCTATTAAAAGTACAATGCGATCAGATGATCTTTTTCAATTAGAGTTACTCGAACTTAGGTAGGTAGTTACGAGTATTTTTGATATAATATTATACTCGATTTTTTTTATAATACGAGCTGTCGCTTTCAGAAAATAAAAGCCACCGAAATTATTTGATATAGACTTAGCCAGGTATGCGCGGTGGATTTACAAAAAACAGAGGTCCTGGGTTCGATCCCCGGCTGGGCAGATTGAGATTTTCTTAATTAGTCCAGGTCTGGCTGGTGGGAGGTTTTGGCCGTGGCTAGTTACCACCATACCGGCAAAGACGTGCCGCCAAGCGATTTAGCGTGTACGATGCCGTGTAGAAACCAAAAGAATGTGGATTCCATCCTCCTCCTAATAAGTTAGCCCGCTTCCATCTTAGATTGCATCATCAGGTGATATTGTAGTCAAGGGCTAACTTGTAAAGAATAAAAAAAAAGAAGCTGCACCAAATGAGGCATCTATTTTACGAGTATGCTGCACCTATATTAAGTAGTAAGCTGCAAGCTCCTTACGTAAGTAGCTCATTTATGTAGCTTATGTTTCTTAGTGAGAGTTACATTCATCAGTGTTCTGATGGCACTACATATTTTTCAGATTTCAGGTAATTGGATTATAAATGCTTCGTTAGCATTGCGCTGATTAAAATGCCTTTTCTTGTTATACATATAGTCGCTTACCAACTGGTAAGGTTTGACGTTTGAGGTTTCAAAACACTGTATTACCCACCCGTATCATCATCATAATTATATAGAGCTTATTTCCACCATGCTTTTTGTAGACGAAAATCTACAATAGAATAATTGTACAGAGCACAAAGAAGTTATCAACTAATACAGACATATAAAAAGTCAAGCCTCAATAAGCCGACAATGCCTTTGTGCGGTAATCCCGGTGTCCGCGGCTTGTCCGGGGCTTGTCCGAGGCTTGTCCGGGGCTTGTCCGGGTATTGTGGACGTACTGGCTTTGTAAGGGCATCTGTAATACCCACATTGTCGCACGAGACACTATTGTGCGACATGTCTAAGAATTCCTTTCGCTTTGTTATTTTGTTAAAGGAGAAAAGTAATCTCGTTAAACACGTGGGATGAGGTGGCGGCGGGAAATCGTCGGGAAAGTCGGTTTATTACATTTTCGTTCAGGTGAAACATTTAGTACAACAGTTATATATAGGTGTATATCAGCGGCGAAGAGCCCATACAGGCCGATTCCCGCCGGGTGATCTTTTAAAAACCCATATATACATACTCATTAATGTAGTGAATATATATCTATGGATAAACTATGATAAACCGGATTATATATCAAGCCATATGAATTTCCTTTTCTTTAGGACGGCTTACCTTTGTCAAAATTCCATCCTTCGCCACTGGTGTATTGTAATATATACACCTATATAAAATAAGTATTCTACTCTACTCTCTATTAAACAAGTAACTCCTTATAAAATAAGTATAATCCTACTTATATTATAAACGCGAAAAGTATCGATGTTTTACTCTTTAACGCCGCTACTACTGAAGCGATTTAGCTGAAATTTGGAGATCTGTTTTGTGAATCCTTTTCATCCCGGAAAAATCCACGGTTCCCGCAAGATTTGTGAAAAATTGAATTCACGCGGACGAAGTCGCGGGCGTCCGCTAGTTTTATAGCTAGTTTTATTATAGCCGACGCCCCGAGATTCACCCTTGTAGTTCCCGTCCGTGAGAATATGGTAATAAGATGTAGCCTATGACACTCACAAATAACGTGGTGTTATATTGGTATAAAAATTTTCTAAATCAGTTCAGAAGATCCAGAGATTACCCCTACAATATCTCAAACTTTACCTCTTTATAATATTAGTAGAGACAATAAGAATTATAAGATTATAGATGTAAATAGTACCTACATAATAACTAACATATTATATTACATCATATATAAAGTACACACAAGAAATAAATGAAAAATAGGTTTGTCGTCGGCACATTACGGGAAGCGGGAGCGCAATTTGTTCATCTAATGGAAAATTCCGTGAAAATCTGTTAGCAGCTCTTTTCTAGATAGCATAGGTGGCGTGGATTGCTATGTAAAAAGCCTAAAATTAAAAATCAAGCTTGGCTTAATCTGCCCATGAAAAACAGCCTTTTAGGCACTATGTTAGATAGAACGTTTACTTTTTCAAAAGAAAATATATTTACTGTTTTTTTTTATTTTAATCCCTTCGTTGTTATTTTGGAAGTGTAAAAACACAAGCCACAACATGAATAAAGAGAAATGTGTTACGAGTGATGACGTACTCAATGTACAAAACCAATGACAATTTCGCTTTGAGGCCCATCTAACGATCTACGGTCGATGAGGTTACCCATATTCATTATTAACCGATAATCGGCTCACTGCTGAGCACGAGTCTCCTCTCAGAATGAGAGGGGTTAGGGCACGCTGGCCCAATGTGGATTGGCAGACTTCACACACTCAGAGAATTAAGAAAATTCTCTGGTATGCAGGTTTCCTCACAATGTTTTTCCTTCACCGTTTGAGACACGCGATGTTTAATTTCTTATAATGAACGTAACTGAAAAGTCGGAGGTGCATGCCTCGAACTGGATTTAAACCTACGCCCTCTGGAATCGGAGGCAGAGGTCATATCCACTGGGCTATCATGGCTGTACCCATATATGTTGCAGTAACGGGGATAATGACTAGGTTTCAATATATTGATTTTTATGATACATTTGGGTAAATAAGGTCAATGTTAACTAATTTATACATAAAAACCAACGATTGTCTGGATATTTGAAAAATAAATAAGATAATAAAATTTCAAAATCTATTAAAAATCTTTTATCGTAATTAGATGAAAATTCATACAATTAGCTTCTTTACAATAAATGTGACATTTTTCAATAAATGAACTATATACATAAACGCACAAATAACAAAGATATCAGTAATTTTGTTTGAACGCCCATACAAACCTAATTTTGTATGGAGCGTTCAGGGATCCGTGGCAGCGCCGCAAATCTGACCCTTTAAATCCCTGTAGCTCCGAAAGTAATGATCGCAGATACCTTGTTACTTTTACAAAATTGCTTTGCTAGTATACTCTTAATTTATATACAATTTAAAAAACTGTCATCATCCCTATTGTAATAAATGTACCGTTATTTTCACACTCAGTGTTCAGTATAAAGGTTCTACCCCAGAACATAATAATGATAAAGTTCTACAGCTGGGAAGTTTCCACATGGATAAACTTCAGTGCCGCTCGTCTAACCTCGGACAAAGGTATCACAAAGGTGACCACACACCTGCGGTTTTGCGCAAACTTTTGTGTCAGTTCGCTTGAGTGTTATTATTTTAATGATCGTTAATATTATTCGCTTCCTGGAGATGCGTTTGACCGTCAAATTGTTTGTTTTGAAGTCGGTTTTGTAACGCGGTGTATTTTGTTTGAGAATCTATATGCCATTATATTTGGACAGTAATATCGTTCTCCATCGTAACGCTTCTGGTTTACGCGTCGCAGCAATTCCTCATTGTAAGTGTTTTTCAGATAGCATGGATATAGTAGGGTTTGTATTGTTACCTCATAACTTAGTACATAATTTCTTAAACAATTTTTAAAATAGTATTTTTGTTTGAAAAAATATACTTCCAGATTAGACCCATTTAATTTTCATGATAATTTAATTTCAATTCAACAATTTTGTGTTCAAATTAAATGTCGAAATTGCTCGTACTGTGGCGCGTTCACGATGCTAGGTCACACTAAAAATAGAAAAATAAAATATTTTTAACATAAAAATTCAACCGACTTCAAAATCACAAAAATAAACTGAAAAGAGAAAAATAGCATCGTTTGTATGTAGCTCACTTCTGATCTTTGAAGGCGGCGCTAATACAGTGATGCATTAACTGAAGCCGCTTAAATCAGAAACAGCTTTAACAAGTACGCCACTAGCTGACGTCGCTGACTGCAGTCGACTGCCCTTGGCTGCCGCCGAGACGTCGCTGACTGCAGTCGACTGCCCTTGGCTGCCGCCGAGACGTCTCTGACTGCAGTTGGCGACGCCGTCGCCTGCCGTCGAGACGTCGCTGACTGCAGTCGACTGCGGTCGTCGGTAGAGTTACCGCACGTGTTAATGAACCCTAGTGTAATGCGATAGTTTTTAGTAGGTAGGTACATAATACATTAGTGAGTATAAAAAATCTGAAACATATATTAGAACCAGCCAAAACTCAATAGAAATTGTTTCACAAATTACAGTAGGTGCCTCACTGTGATGACCTGTCGATATGAACATCCCATACAGAGCTCACAATGCACACAAAGTTAGACCTAATTACCAGAGAACACGATCTATTGTACGATGGCAAGATGATATCTGTGTGAACATTCGATTATTCACATCAATGGTCAAGTATTTGTCAATTAACGGGATATTTAATACAGCGAGCATCCATCGTCGAGTTATGGGCACATACCGCGTTGATAACTGCTAATCAAACTGAAATTTGCCTGAATACTGTCAGGTTTATTAATTTGTAGCAGAATTTCTCGTTATGTAATCCTGAACTTATTATAGAGGCATTTGGGGAAGAATATTAGGTACTGATAAATATAATGAAGAGACTAAATTCTGGGTCGGGTTAGGAAAGTCACATATTGTGTGAGTTAGAGTATGTCTGGTTGTCTTTAATTTTTTAGCGCTATGTGTGTTTAATAGTTTTGCTGTGACAATCGTCTTCGCTTATAGTCTGTTTTACCACTACAATGGGGATGATGACTAGGTTTGAATATATTGATTTTTATGATACATTCGGGTAAATAAGGTCAATGTTAACAAATTTGTACATAAAAAGCAAAGATTGTCTGGATATTTGCAAAATAAATAAGATCAAAATCTAGTAAAAATCTTTTAGTTGAAAATTCATACAGTTTTAGCTTCCTTACATTAAATATGATATTTTATTATTATATATGAACTATAAACATAATACACAAATAACACAGATATTAGTAATTTTGTTTGAACGCCCATACAAATCTAACAATCATTATGTACCTTGACGTCGTTAATTCGTACCATTTTGAATAGGGCATTTTTTAGGGACCCGTGGTAGTGGCGCAAATGTTACCCTTTAAATCCCTGTAGCTCCGAAAGTAATGATCGCAGATACCCTGTTCCTTTTACAAAATTGCTTTACTATTAGCATACTCTTAATTTATATACATTTTAAAAAACTGTTGTCATCCCTAGGAAGCCCTTGGAAGAACATCCTTGGCTATTGAATCAAGGGCCCAGAAGACAGTAATGGTAATTAAAGGATGAGGATACAGAAGACGGCAACCCTTGAGACAGCTTATACCTGTTGTGAGGAGCTTCCTCTGTAAGGACTAGGAGCTTCATCGTCGACCTTTCTTACTCGTTAAGCCATCCAACCCAAAAATATTTTTAATTGTGTTTTGTTAAATTATTTTCTGAATGAGAGAAAAAAAATGCAAATAAATATAATCTAGTTCATAAGATGAATAGGCGTAAGAAGAGGACGAGGTCAAATTGAAGAGAGATTAAAAAATATGAATCAAGTAGGAATCTCGCGTATGAATGGCCTGTGATTCGCCACCCTCAAGTTCGTCTGGCTAATCTACGGAGGGGCGGGCGTGCCAAATTGGATATGGAAAATCTTTAGATAAATCTGATCCTTGAAAATTATTTATTTGAATATTTGCAGTCGACCACCATTTCGACCGTATTAAATTCAGGTTTTTTTTAATTATAAGAATACCAATCATTAAAAAATAAATGCTTGTTCCATTGTTTTGTATCAAAGCTTTTTGTTCTTTTCAACGTTTTGAAAACAATGTTAAATTGAAGCTACCTACGTACATTGTGTGTATATACAGGGTACTGGGGAGTGTTTCTCATAGTTTTAAGGTGTTGACGAGTCCACTCATAGGATGTCGATACTTGCCAATAAGTATTTATATTAGTATATGTACTGTATACTTATTTATTTTTGTATGTTATTTTTTATTAATTCTTTTTTATAATGCCCTTTATGCCGCAGTATTACTATGCATGGCAAATTAAACAAAATATTCAGTTATCTAAAATATTTCCATAGCCTGTAATATTCAGGGGCAACCTCCACTCAAATTCTTTTTCATGGTCAATTTAAAATATAATACAGTTGTCGGAAGCGAATGGCCCCTCGCGAATCTAATTTGTGCCTCTATCATCCAGACGCAGTCCCTCGGCGTGTGACGCGAGATACCTATAACGCGTTCTGAAGTTCTTGTATATATTTCTTGGACGTACATTTTAGTATATACTAGACCAAGCAACAAACGAAACAAGAAAATATATCAGATTGAAATAGATAAATGCATAGGAACAAAAATGTTCATGGCAGAGCCACAGTAAAAATATATACAAGGTAGAGTAAATTTTTTTTTTTTTTTTACTTGGAAGCGGGCTAACTTGTTAGGAGGAGGATGAAAATCCACACCCCTTTCGGTTTCTACACGGCATCGTACCGGAACGCTAAATCGCTTGGCGGTACGTCTTTGCCGGTAGGGTGGTAACTAGCCACGACCGAAGCCTCCCACCAGCCAAAAATAAACATAGGTACATGTGAGGTATATAAGGGTGCGACCACGGCTCTACCATGACCATTTTTGTTCCTAAGCATTTATCTATTTCAATCTGAAATATTTTCTTGTTTCGTGTAATTTTAGACCCCTTTTTACGTAGTCGGGTTATAGTTTTTTAACTTTATTTTTTATTTAATACTTTTCCGTTACCCGATTGAGCTTAAGCTTGCGATATCTATACCTCTATAATATAATGTTATTAAATAATCTAGAAATAACATTTCTAGGTAATTTAATATTTTTTTCATCCTAAAATTCAAAGTTTATCCGGTAATCGAACCCGGAACAGTGCGGCTAAGTACCTTCGCACTGATCTTGTCAAACTGCTAGTCCATTATGTCAGCAGCGAAGAGATAATTTACAGTCGTAATAGATAACGTTTATTATCAATTTTCTTGTTCAAAGTATTAATACTCGTAAATATATTCGCTACATCTCAGTACAATGCCGACATTGGTTTCTATAATATAAAATATTATAATTTGGTTGCATAATACTTAGAAGAGTTTCTATAATAAAAAGTATAAGTTGGTTATACAATAGTCTTATGAAAACCAGTCAATTTACTTTCCATTCGTGCAGTGTTAGTGTATAGTGATCGTTTTAAGCAAAACAATGGTAAGTTATTTTATTTTATAGTTATTACTTTAAAATATTGTCGATAATATTCGTTTATTTCAAGTAGGATTTTTATTTATATACATTAACACTCAATACAATAGAATGACGAATAAAATATATAAATTAAAACTTATTAACTTATTATTAACTTATTTGGCCCAAAGGTTAAGCCTTGCTATCCAGAGGGGTAATAGCGCTAGTGTATTGGGTACCTTGCCTCTGGGTGAACAATTAGATGGTGTGTATTTGTTATAATTATTTTATTTATTATAAATTTAAATTTAATGTACTGTGTAATTCTTAGTTTTAATTTATATATTTTATTCAGGTAGTATGTTTATAAGCACTTTTAAGACATCAATTTTGACTGTGTGTGCCACCGGAAGGCAGGTACTTCCAGTTTACCTGCCGGTGGTACAATTACATGTTGGCTAGTTTTATTATTTTGTAATAATATCACACTAATATTATAAAGGCGAAAGTTTGTGTGTAAGTGTGAAAGTGTGTAAGTATGTTTGTTCTTCTTTTACGTTGCGGCTACTGAAGCGATTTGGCCGCAATTTGGAATGGAAATAGATTTTACTCTGGATTAACACATAGGCTACTTTTCATCCCGGAAAAATTCATGGTTCCCGCGGGATTTGTGATAAACTGAATTCCACGCTGACGAAGTCACGGGCGTCCGCTAATTTATGTTTTCACGACGACTCACACCAAGAGAAACAACAAAATTAGATTTCATATTCGAGGTCGTAAGTATTTTATTCAGTTCTTTTGAGATTCTAATTGAAAATTTACGAGATGCAGTAGTCGTCGGCCCAGAATCGGTTAACGATTTTTAAAGTGTTTTAAAGATTACCTGTAATATGTTTTCTGTGCATTTAGAGAGAAAATATACCTACTGGCTACTACCTACAAGAGTATAGAAATACGTAACTGCGTAGTCTGAACTTTTATTAACTAATCGTCACCGCGCATAGTACTCTCGTGGTAATATAAAATATATGTTACTCCCTGATAATGTAGCTTTCTATAAGTGAAAGAATTTTTGGTATGCGCGGTTGATTTACAAGACGGAGGTCCTGGGTTCGATACCCTGCTGAGCCGATTGAGGTTTTCTTAATTGCTCCAGGTCTGGCTGGTGGGAAGATTCGGCCGTGGTTAGTTACCAGCCTACCGGCGAAGATGTACCGCCAAGCGATTTAGCGTTCCGGTACGATGCCGTGTAGAAACCAAAAGGTGTGTGGATTTTCATCCTCCTCCCAACAAGTTAGTCCGCTTCTATCTTAGATTGCATCATCACTTACCATCAGGTGAGATTGTAGTCATGGGTTAACTTAACTTGGGATATAAAAAAGTTTGTGTTTATTCGTTATATACAAAAATACAAGTCTTTCCTCTTTATAATACGAGTATTAGTGTAGATTGAGGTGAAGGCAAAAGAAGTTTTTTGCTCAAGTTATTAAAATACTTGATTATTATGACACAGTTAGTTAGTAGATTAAAATAAGTAAGTAAGTTTATTCATCACATTAACAGCCGATGGACGTCCTCTGCTGAACAAAGGCTTCCTTGAGGATTTCTAAACAAGGTATTTAACCGCCTGCACCCTGCATTCCGCCCAATATCGGTTGTCGACCAACACACCCCTCTTCGGCGGGGGTTGCTATTCCAACACCTTGGAACCTTAAAGTCCATCGGATCTTCAAACTATTTGTCCCGTTTATTGCCACTTTTGTTTTACGACTCGTTGAACAACGGTTTACATCTTTGTAACACCTATCTTTTAAATAGCTAATAGTTTGCAATAATCGGTTGTTTTCCTATTTACTTATTACCTATATATTACTTAGTTATCTAATAGATGTGTTAGTACCTAGCTGCGTCTATTAAAGAAAATCAAAGGAAGATAACATACGTAAACATAATTAAAGAGCATCTGATTTAAATGTTCGAAGTGACTATTCATACAGCAACCGTACGAATACATATATTTTAGGTTACCGGATATTCTCATTATTCCGAAAATTCAATAGATAAAAATTACTTCACAAAAACTTAAAAGACAATAATTGAAGACAAAACAATTGCAACTGTATCTTTGGATCCTTTTGAATACCTTTAAATTCATTAAAGATAGATAGATAATACGAAAGCATTTGTACTACATTTTATACTATTACTAGTGGACGCCCGCGACTTCGTCTGCGTGGAGTTTTTCACAAATCTCACAGGAATAATAGATTTTTCCGGGATAAAAAGTAAAAAGCCAGAGTAAAATCTATTTTCATTTAAAATTTCAGCCAAATCGCTTTATTAGCCGCAGTGTAAAGGAGGAACAAATATACACACATACTATATTATTAGTGTTGTATTACATCTGAAAAGAATACAAAAGTCTCAGCGCTCGTAACGATAATATAGCCTATTTGTGAAAGAGTAGATAATATAGCCTATTAGTGAATCAGTATGTTATCAATATCATACTTATTCACTATAATATCTCCTGCATACTTGCAGTTCATGGGTTTGTTATTAATCACAGACACAGGTGCCAAATCCCCGCGTGTGCATCATCGGCGCCGGGGTCGCAGGGTTGACGTCGGCGCGGTACCTGCAGGAGGAGGGCATCAGCTTCACGGTGCTGGAGGCGACGCGGTACGTGGGCGGCACATGGCGGTACGACCCGCGGGTCGGCACCGACGAGAACGGCCTGCCTCTGCACACCAGCATGTATAAACATTTGAGGTTAGTTAACAAGAATCCCCGGGTGTGTATTGCAGGGCTGACGTCGCTATACCTGCCGGAGGTAGATGGTATCAATACTTTTTCAACTCAGCCTCTCACGTCCGTTCGCTTCGTCCGATTACACTTTTCGTAACGCATTCACCAGCTTACTCCCCAAGTTAAGCTTGTGTAAAGAAGTTTTACTTGAAAAAAAAATTGTTTAATGTTCATCTCAACCTATACTTTCATCTTGAAGTAGTAAGCGATATGTTCAATAGCAAATATTGTTATCTAATCGACTGTATCACGATAACGACTACTTTATTGTTCAGACAAGTTTTAAACAGCTTGTCAGTTCATAAATGATAAAAGTATTATTATAGCTAATGATGCATAAAAATGCAATGATCTTTATCTAATAAAAAATCTAGTAAAATGTCTTATGTTTTTCTGTTAAAAATATTTATGTATACATTTTAGTATCGTATTATAAGTAGAACAAGATATGGTGACACTACACTCTGTTTAGTACGTAAACTCTATTAAACTATGAATTGTAGCAGTTGCAGGACTCGTTGAGATTCTATAGAGGCCATAATTTTTTGTTACACAAATAATAATTCCGAAAACTTTAAAAAAAGCTTTGCCAAACGCCTTGTTACACTTAAAGACCAAATTATCGTAGGAGTAACAATTGCATACCAATTTCAACAGGCACTTTACCTTAACAGTAATTATAATCTAGACTGAATTAAAAATACGCCGCATCGGTTTGAGAAACGGTAAGGAGTCAACTTCAGTTGTCTCGTCTTGATAGGTATTAAATGTCAGTTCATGTCTTTCATTTTACAAATAGATGGGAAGCTGGAAATTGTTGAGAGCGTTAGTTAAGCCCAAGGAAGAAACAATTTTTCTTTTTAATTTTATATAAATGAAGGCTTTTCAGCAGTAGTTAGTTACGACTTAGTCATAGTAAGGTAATTTAAGTTGATATAATACTGGCTACTAACTATTGTCTGCATAAATTTAACATTTTGCGATATATTTTAAGTTTTCCGGTATAATGTGCTATTTAAGACCTTAATCAATGTCTGTGCCATTTCATCAAAATCCTAAAGTAGGTTTTGCATGACAAAAGAACAAGAATTCACACTTACACACAAAATTTCGTCTTAATCATAATAAAATGATCAGTCATTATTTCCAGAACAAATCTCCCCAAACCTACAATGGAACTGAATGGTTTTCCACTCCCAAAGGAAGCTCCTTCGTTTATGAAATGGGAAACAGTGTATAAATACATTCAGGATTATGTTAAGCACTTTGACTTAGAAAAGAATATTAAGGTAAATTTTTCATTTTCATACTTCCAAACTAATAGCCAATGTTCATCGCGAAAAAAAGTCTGTCTGTCTGTATTAGTACAGAAGCGGAACGAGAATATTGGTCATAAGATATGGCAAACATTCTTTAAAAAATAATTATTATTATTTATACTTCCAGTTTCTTCACAACGTGATATTAATATCCAGAGAGGAAAACCTATGGAAGGTGAAACACCAAAACGTGGTGACGGGCGAACAGTTTGAAGACGAGTATGATTTCATTTTCGTTGGCACGGGACACTTTAATAAGCCAAACTACCCGGATATTCCTGGAGAAGAAATGTTTACTGGTATTTCTAGTTTCAATGTAATAAATGTAGTATATGTGCACGGAATATGTTGTAATTTGACTAATATTTCAAAAGAATCTACAAATATAAAAATAATAACTAACATTATAGTTCATGTACTGATTGGTTGACGTCAGGCAGATGGCCGGTCTTAAAATCACTAGTCGATTCCATTAAAAATATATCAAAAAAAAGATTGACATATTTTTCCGACCCCACTTAAGTAGAATAAGGGAAAGGAGAGTTCATGTACTAAAACGTTTACAGATGAAAATCAAAGGTCCTTATTTTATTAATGCAGGTAACACATCATTCTAGTTCATATTCTGTAGTTGTAACTTCAGCTTCTTCAGTACAAATTAAAATATAACAATATGTAGCTAGTTGCTTACGTGACCGATACATATTTACTTGTATAAAGATTCTGCTATAAATATTAAAAGTTAAGGACATCTTTCTATAAAATTTGATAGCAGAATTAAGTAAGTTTTCAAACGAGCTAAATCAAAAAGAACTCTGATATAGCCAAAGTATCTTTACTAGTGATACATTTCCAGGTACAATAATCCACAGTCACGACTTTAAGGAAAGCCATACATACAAAGACCGTCGCGTCCTCATAGTGGGTGCAGGACCATCAGGCCTGGACATAGCCATCGACGTGGCGAATGTCTCCAAGGCCTTGATACACAGTCACCACTCCAAAGCCCCTTTTAAGACTGTCTTTCCCGAGAACTATAAAAAGAAGCCGGATATAAAGGAGTTCAATGCTACCGGTGTCGTGTTTGAAGATGGCAGTTACGAAGATATTGATGATGTTATTTATTGTACTGGTGAGAATTTTTTTTTAAATTAAATTAAATTAAATTTCATTTTATATTTTATTATTTAATAATATTTCTTGAATTAATATTTGTTTGGATTCCATTATTAACAGGAGATTCTTAATTTAAATGACTATTCATACAGCAACCGTACGATTAAATATATTTTATTCTTACAGTAACTTGATAAATTGTATATTCTTATTAGTCCGGAAATTAATTAGACGTACGATTAAGCCTTCTTCATTAGATTCCAAGCTATGTTAATTTAGGACTTTAGACTTACATATTTCTTTTAATTTTTGTCATGTCTAAAGAAAAAGTAGGACCAATAGAAGTCATTGCGCTACGATCTTGGATAATTGTGCAGTTTAGTTCTTCGAAATTGGAATTCCTTTGTCGATACTTTAGTGATATTCATTATGAAAAGTAGGTAAATAAATGATTTAATTTGTTTTTTCCGCGAAAACTTAACAAAGACAACCAGCATATCCATTCAAAATCTAGCCACGTACGTTTTCATTTGCAATATTTGGTAGGTACCACAACATCTTGGTATCTTTGTTCTAGGGTATCAGTATTACTACCCGTTCCTAGACAAGAGTTGCGAAGTGGAGTGGAGGCAGGAATGCGTGATGCCGCTACATCACCGCATGGTGAATATCAACCAGCCCACGATGCTGTTTCTAGGTGCCATTGTAAAGGCTTGCATATTCGTGGCATTGGATGCCCAGGTAACATTATACTCATTATAAAATATGCAATTTAAATTTATAGATTTTAACGACCTCCGTGGCGCAGTGGTATGAGCGGTGGATTTACTTGATCCTGGGTTCGATCCCCAGCTGGGCCGATTAATTGGTCCAGGTCTGGCTGGTGGGAGGCTTTGGCCGTGGCTAGTGACCACCCTACCGACAAAGACGTACCGCCAAGCGATTTAGCGTTCCGGTACAATGTCATGAAAAAACCGAAAAGGAGTGTGTATTTCATCCTACTCCTAACAAGTTAGCCCGCTTCCGTCTTAGATTCTATAGAGACAGTTTTTATAATCGCATTAGATCGTTGATTGACAGAAAAGTAACGTCTAGCGAGGCAGGTCCTATACAATAATTGGTCTGAGTCTAGAAATGAATTGACAATGTTACAGGCCAGATATGCTGCGGCGTTAGCAGCAGGACGCTTCACGCTTCCTACCAAAGAGAAGATGTTGGAGGAGTGGAACAAACAAGTCGAGGAAATTCGGTCGAAAGAACGGCCACTAGCTGACCTACACGTTTTAGGTGACAAGGAGGTGAGGAATACCAAATATTAGGATTATATTTGTCAACAGTGGCGTGCACTTCATAGAAGCATTAAAGTACTGCATACGCTAAGGGTTGTTTTCTTAATGCTTATTAAATTGAGATATATCCAGATAATATATCCAGATACGTGATATGACCTCTGCCTCCAATTCCGGAGGGAGTGGGTTCCAATCCGGTCCGGGGCATGCACCTCCAACTTTTTAGTTGTGTGCATTTTAAGAAATTAAATATCACGTGTCTCAAACGGTGAAGGAAAACATCGTGAGGAAACCTGCACGCCAGAGAATTTATTAATTCTCTGCGTGTGTGAAGTCTGCCAATCCGCATTGGGCCAGCGTGGTGGACTATTGGCCTAACCCCTCTGATTCTGAGAGGAGACTCGAGCTCAGCAGTGAGCCGTATATGGGTTGATAACGACGATTAAATTGAGATTTTTCCAGTTTGGTTAATTTTTGTAACTAGTGCATATCCTGATCGACAACCTTATGCACGCCACTGGTCAACAACTATGCAGTCGAAGATGTTACTTGGATATCCAAATTATTCTGACCATACTGAGTTCCCGATGTGGTAACTAGCCAAGTGGTTAACTTGTTCCGCTATCATGAGAACTGGTTTTGAATATTGGGTTGAGTAAGTTGGGTGTTTCTTCCTTCCAAGAAATTTGTGAATAAATATTTTAAGCCTGAACCTTAAAGGCCTTTTTGACGGCCTCCGTGGCGCAGTGGTATGCGCGGTGTATTTATAAAACGGAGGTTCGATCCCCGGCTGGACCGATTGAGGTTTTCTTAATTGGTCCAGGTCTGGCAGGTGGGAGGCTTCGGCAGTAGTTAGTTACCACCCTAGCGGCAAAAACGTAGCGATTATTTAGCTTTCCGATACAATGTCGTGTAGAAACCGAAAAGGCGTACGTACTTCATCCTACTCCTAACAAGTTAGCCCGCTTCCATCTTAGATTGCATCATCACTTACTATCAGGTGAGATTGTAGTCAAGGGCTAACTTGTATAAAATAAAAAAAAAAATACATTTGTAACTAAAATTGCCTTATTGGTTCCGTTTAGGCAAACCCAAACGGCAAACGGTTCCGAGATCTTGATTAGTTCTTGGTAAATTCGTTTCACTACGATCTTAATCATTAAAAACCCATTTTCGGCTCAATGTTGAGTCTCCTCTCAGAACTCATTCTGAGGTAGACTATTAACCTAACGCCTTGAAACACGTTGTAGTCCAATGCGGATTGGCAGACTTCAAAAGAAAAATCTTGGGTTAAGTTAAGAAGTATTGGTTTTTCTTCCTTCCAAGAAATTCTTGAATAAATATTTTAAGCCTGAGCCCTAGGACTACGATACAATGACAAATGTTAATAATTCTGTTCAGGACGACTACTACGCGAGCCTGACGGCGGAGTCCGGCATAGCGCGTGTCCCGCGGCATATGATCAAGATACACAAGATGCTCTTAAGAACCATGTTCCAGGACCTCTACACGTTTAGAGACTACGTTTACACTATCGTGGATGATGAAAACGTGACATGTACTTTAGAAACAGAGAATACATATCTGTAATGGTCTTGTGGAGTTTTATTTTCTCACTAGATATATAGATGCTATGTACATAACTACATGCTAGTTTATGATTAGTCTATACCACAGGATATCTTTATGGCACACCCCGCGCCAGCTTTTTAAATTTCTAATATTCTGTACTATAATTATGTACACATACGAGTATAAACCTTCCTCTTGAATAAACTAAACTGCCTCATTGGTTACGTAATTAGTTGTACAGGTTACCGCAAACGCTCCCCGGGATCTTGGTCAGTCCTTGGTAAATTTGTTTGACCACGATCTTAATCATTAACAACCCATACCCATTTTCTACTCACTGTTGAGCACGCGTCACCTCTTAGAACTTATTCTGAGGTGGATTATTAGCCTAACGCCTTGAGAGGCGTTCGGCTAATAGCTGGGCCGACTTCACACACGTAGAGAATTAAGAATATTCTCGGGTATGTAGGTTTCTTCAAGATGTTTTTCTTTCGCTATTTAAGACACGTGATACTTAATTTCTTAAAAAGCACATACATATCTGAACAGTTGGAAGTGCATGCCCGGACCAGATTCGATGCTACCCCTTCCAAATCGAAGGTAGAGGTCACAGCCGAGATCGTGATCTTAATATCATATTAAGAATATTAATCATAATAATCTACACCGCCAATATTCAGTTACATAAAGATATTATTATCGTAGAATTATAATCGAGCATATAAAAATATCTTATCAAATCTTGTCAACTTTTACTGAAGATGATCCCATATCGAAGTAATAAGTACTTAAGTGAAGTGTCGAGAAGAATTTAGAAAAAAGTATGTTTGCAAGTTTTTATCCGAGAATAACAACATCGATATATGATAGATATTTACTGTCCAATCTCTCCGCTTAGAACAATATTTAATATTTCTCCGTAAAATATTCCTGTCTGTAAAATATTGTGATTTGTCATTTTATAAATTAACTGTCGTAAGAAAACTGTTCGGTACACTCAAAGGAGTAGAAGTCGTAACACTAAATAAAAAAAAATAAAAACAAAGCAGCCTCTTGAAATTGCAATATTTAGATCTGTTTTGTTGAGATGTTGAAGTAATTTTAATGAAAAAGTTTATTAAAATAAAGTCAATTGATTAAAATTTTGTTTAGGCACAGAAAACATATGTACAAGTAGGTCAGAAATAATTTTGCAGAGCTAAGCTACGAGTATCTATGTTTGGAATTTTCATATAGAACGTTCACTTTTATTTATGGACGTTGACGTTTGCAATTAAACTTCTTAAAATATTAACAGTTAAGCCATTCCATTTCGTAGTACATGGGAAGAAATTTATTTTCTAAACAATTTTTAAGTTTTTGATTAAACAAAACAGCCCTTTTTAGCGGTATAATGGTGTAAACAACCCACATCTGTTCTAATAGATATCATTATTATTTGCGAAACATGCTGATTTATAATGCTTATTTATGGCAACATACTGCATTTACAAGGAGAGTGGTTAGCGCTGCCACAATCCGCTTACGGAAGCATTAAGAGCATCAAATATGCATGCGCCTCCCAGTGCCTCCCTACCGCGTCTGCAGCACCAACAAATGACAAAGTCCTTATTTACTTAAATCTGTTTTATTGGATACTAGAAGATGCTTGTGACTCCCGTGTGAAATTCTCTTTCTAAATATCCCACGGGAATCATGGACTTTTCCAGGATAAGAAGTAGCAGTTCTGCTCAAAGGTCAAATTTCTCTCTTTGCAAAATTTTATACAAATCGGTTTAGCTGTTTTCCAAAAACTTGATTTTTTTTGCATTAGGTTTCAATAATTCTAAAAGTGCGAGTATATATATATATATATATATATATATATAATGTAGTATATAGTTAATTTCATACATAGGTCTCATAAATTGTATTAAAACAAATAACCTGCCATGCTTGGCGTGGAAGATATAGTTAATCTACAAATTAATTTACAAATAATAATAAAAAAAGTCAGAATTATAATGTAATTGTCAATATTATGGTTAATTTAATTTTTACCTAAGTAATCATTGACACTATAATATAACTTTTTTTTAGCTTCAGTATAGATTATATAATGCCCCCCAACAAAAATTTACAAAATATCTTCAATGTACAGAGATTTTTCGTATTCGTTTCGTGTTATAAGTATAGATTCTATCAATCAATCAATTTATTTATTTGCAGATGCATGCATCATATACATATACAGGTGGTCGGTAGATGTAGATGGTAAATGTATCTTGCCAATTTGGCATGCAAATTATTTATTAAGTATTTAATGATTCAAATGACAATTTCGCCATTTAAAATTTACATCTTTACAATAATTTTATAAGAAAACATTTTATAATTATATTACTAAAAATAGTTAGTGTGTAGGTATATTTTAAATATGTAATATTCAATTATTATAGGAAAAGATGAAGAAGAAGAAAAAAAATAATATTGTATATGTACCTAACCTATATAAAAAAAAATTAAAATATGTATGAAAATAACAATAATATCAACTTAAATACTCATTTACACTGTAGAATGCCTGTTGAGTTAGGTATTTATATAAATTATCTAGATGGCGCTGTCGTCCGTTATGCCACGCTAACGTTTGTTGTTACAAATGGTATAAGTAAAATGTCAAATTGCAAATACATGTATAAATTTCGACCAGTTTATTATAAGCATAGAAGATAGTATAGATATTATAGATATAATATTATAGATATACTATAGATACTAGGTACTACAGATATGTAGTGAAGTATAGTAAAATTGAATTACAATGTTTCACAAGTTTTACATAAGCTGGTAAAGTGGGCGGGACGCGATCCTCCAGTGGCGGTCGCCGAGGGCGGAATGAAAACTGAATACTTTATCACTGTGCTTTGACTGAGCATACGTTAATGGATAAACTTTTAAGCTTTGCAAGCGGGGACCACAAGGTAGATGGAATATGTAGGTAGATGGGATATAAGCTTTATGGAGCTAAAGTAATATTTGACTCTGTTTTCAAGTACCATAAACTGTTGCTTTATATCAATAATTATTGATGTATGCTATGATTTTATAAGGAGAATCTCGATGTGTCACAACACGACAAGTCAGACAAACATAAATCCGGCTTTAGAAGTCATGTGTCTATAGCTCCATCTGTATTTCATAAAAAGTCTTCACATGTAATTACAGTAAACACAGGTTTTTAGTCGATAAGATCCAGCAAAGCTTACATTATTTAAGAGATGCAACAAAGTCCATAATTTTTTTATATCTTCAATATTCCATTTTCCCTTAAATTTTATTATTTGGAAAGATCGTACAAGGAATGTGTACGATATGCCCGCGTATGCGTAGCATACAGTGATACGAAAATGCTGTGATTAAGATATTGCATTAGAGAAGGAATTTTCCATTTTGTACAAATTGTACATATACCTAGTGCATACCCTAGTCAAACACCTTGTGCATGTCATTGGTAGCACACCTAGACTCCACGCCACGAAAAGAGTCCCGTAGACACGGTGCTAATGTCTTAATGGCACATTGTCATTTGTGTAAGGTGCTGTCAATTTTAGTTTAGGTTTTAGCCACGGGAATTCTTTCTTGGCGCGGAGTTTAAGAGCTTTATGGGCTGTCGTCACGACCACAGAACATAAAGCAAGCAATACACCCAGGTGAGGGTCAAACCCGTGACTTCTTGGTATTGATTCCAGTCACTTGACAATGGAGGAAAGGCTTATTTGTAGCATACACATTTATCTATAGCTGTATATAGGCTTGCACCGTGACTCCAACGCCTAAGATTTAGACACCCAAAAAACGTCCTTTGCGATCCTGACGATGACATAACGCACGGAATAACTACCCAGGCAACACCAACACAAGTTACACAGCGTCTTCGCCGGTGAAGACCAAACCGGACTGGGTTTTTTAAGTCTGAGGGCGCCAGGACTATTACACTCAGGTTGAAACACCCTACCTGAACAGCCCTTTAAGCCCCGCGGCTAAAACCTGAACTAAAATGGACGGCTCTTACACAAATGACAATGTAACTCGTAACTATAATTTTAAATTTTGGACTATAATTATCTCTATCAAATTAAATTGTGACATAACTTAACGTTTTGAAAGTGCTTGTAAAATAAGCCTAATTGAAATAAAATGAATTTTGATTTTGAATGAGCGCCATTAAGACATTAGCACCGCGTCTACGGGACTTGTTTCGTGGCGCGGAGTCTGTAAGCACATTATTTAGCTAATTTTGCTCCGTGTTTACTCAATAATCGTTGCGAATGCTCCCATCTCGATAACATTTGCGAAACATAGTGCGAGCGTGTGCAAACGATCGTAGCCAGTGGAGTAAACATCGCAACCCCTCATTAGCATACCGCGCAACCTCACAATATACTTAATGGCTTTATAAATACGTTCGAGAAAGTATTTTGTATTAAGTAAACTCAGGACGCGCGTATGAATAAATCATATCAAATAACTATCAAGGGAGCGACGGGAATCGAGACCTTGTTTAGGGTCCCACAGCCAAATAACGAACCCTTGTTCTTGTTGTTGACTTGACTTTTTTTTTTCTCGAATGTTAACTTAGTACTTACTTTCGGCTCACTGCTGAGCTCGAGTCTCCTCTCAGAATGACAGGGGTTAGGCCAATAGTCCACCACGCTGGCCCAATACAGATTGGCAGACTTCACACACGCAGAGAATTAAGAAAATTCTCTGGTATGCAGGTTTCCTCACGATATTTTTCCTTCACCGTTTGAGGCACATGATATTTAAATTCTTAAAATGCACACAACTGAATATAGTTGTAGGTGCATGCCTCGGACCGGATTCGAACCCACAACCTCCGGAGGTCATATCCACTGGGCTATCACAGCTTTACTTTTTTACTTACATCTATACCTATACTAATATTATAAAGTGTGTGGTATTGCGAGGGTAATATCTGGATCTGTTAAAAGCTAGATAGAAAGGTACGTTATTTGTGAGTATCCATACTCGTATGCTTACTGGAACGAGAACTACGCGGATGAAACCGCGGGTTGTCGGCTAGTATTTTGTCGCATCTGTCTGTTCGTGATAAACTCAAAAACTAACGAACAGATTTTCATGCGGTTTTCGCTAATAGATAGAATAATAAAAATACTTTTCGTACAAAGTAATTCAAATAAATCCGGCTATCAATGTAACACGCCTTTACCTATCCTTACATTTTAAAATACTTAAAACTTGTCTAGGGCGAAGAGATTTAAATATCTGTTTACAAAAGAAATATTTATAGTGATATAATAAATAATAAAAGCTTCTATAAATCCACATACATTAACATCAGATCTCGTCTCCACATTTCCGGACACATTGAATTTTTCACGGAAAATTGAAAGGAAAGGATTCCCCCGAGGATGTCGCAGCGAACTCCTACGAAGATTTAAGCCTCTACGTTGCTTTAATTGACTAAATATTGAGCCAAATTTTCATTGATTTAAAAACGAAAAATAAATAAAGTAAGCATATTATTTCGTAATATATATCTGTCGCCGGGGAAGCTTGGCTCACTGAGGGCTCTATGGCCTCAGACCTAATAGTTGTCATGTTTGCTCTGTGGTTATTTCGAATCGACTTGTTATCTAGTGGTCTGATCATTTTGCAGTCAAAATACTGTCCCGTTTTGATTTAATTAATAATTAGTCTCTCAAGTAATGATGACAGGTGACAGCAGTAGAAAAGAAACTCTTTAGGTTCTGTGTTGAGATTTTGCTGTCGTAATGGTCAGCAAAATCTACGTTAATTAATTTAATAAATTTAGAATCAAGTTTTCATGTAATTAGGTTTTGATTATTTACTCTTGAAGTAATTAAGATTGTAAAACGTTACCACCATAACGAACGTGGCGGCGATCGACCAATAGGAGATCACGTAACTCTCATCCAATGGCATCGCGTCCCAAATGGCGCGTACGCGTGTTCCGTCACTGTGTATTCACTCTAGTGAGGCATCCTGCCTCCGTCTGTCTCCGTAGTCTGCTGATTTAGTAATTCAGTTCTAATCGCGTTTTTAAGATGGAATAATCGTCTTCTACTTGTTAAGTATAGTGAAATAGTGAAGTGTTAAGTAGTGTTATTAAGAAAAGGAAAGTGATTAGTGACTTGGGCTATTAATTGGTTCAATTCTTTGTTGAGCAGCTTGAGGCGTCATGCTGCTTGTAGCGTTAGTGATTTTGTTCGATAATGTTTCGTGATGACGTAATTATTGATCTTAAATTGTTTACTGTGGGCATGGAGAGCATGTCGGGCAGGGTTGGTGAGTGTTTACTGGTATTAAAAGGCGCCTTTAAACCACACCCAATGGTCACAAGTCCTGGGACTTGCTCGATGTACTTCCTCTACCACAACTACCAGGGTAAAATAGTAAAATTAAGAGTAGTTTATTGTGTAAGCGATTAGTGAGGTTAAGCATAGCATACCTATTGTAATTGGCAGAGCCGATGACCAAGGTTAGGTCAGTGGTTCTGTAAACCACACCCAATGGTCACAAGTCCTGGGACTTGCTCGATGTACTTCCTCTACCACAACTACCAGGGTAAAATAGTAAAATTAAGAGTAGTTTATTGTGTAAGCGATTAGTGAGGTTAAGCATAGCATACCTATTGTAATTGGCAGAGCCGATGACCAAGGTTAGGTCAGTGGTTCTGTCCATATTTTTATTAATGACTCTACGATATTTACGACATATCTATACTAATATATAAAGCTGAAGAGTTTGTTTGTTTGATTGAACGCGCTAATCTCAGGAACTACTGGTTTGATTTGAAAAATTATTGCAGTGCAGGCTATATATTATCCCCGTTTTCTCATGAGAATGTGGAGAGATGAGATTGTAGTCAAGGGCTAACTTGTAAAGATTAAAAAAAAATAGAAGCTATATATTACACTCACAAATAACTACTACTTGTAAAAGAATTTTCGAAATCGGTTCAGTAAATCCAGAGATTACCCGCGCTTATTATTAAGTACTAGCTGACGCCACGCGGTTTCACCCGCGTGGTTCCCGTTCCCGAGTTAATATAGCCGTCCTCTATAAATGGACTATCTAAAACTGAAAGAATTATTCAAATCCGAGCAGTAGTTCCTGAGATTAGCGCGTTCAAGCAGACAAAGAAACTCTTCAGATTTATAATATTAATAAACGAGTAGATGTTAAATAGTAAGGATTTCTTTTTATTAAGCTGGTTTTAGAGTCACGCTGACCGGACGCTACGTGCTAACAGCTCAGCGCGTAGCGTCCCGCAGGCGCTGATAGCTACGCGTTATTCTGAAACGCTCCCTAGGAGTTCATACATTTCGTCCGTCAGCGCTGACGGTCAGCGTCTTGTCAGCGTGACTGTAAAACCAGCCTTATACTTTACACTGCGACACTGTCGGCACGTCAAACGCAGCACATAATTAGAGCGCTAATCGAGATGCCGACAAAGAGCGCGGTGTCAGGCGCACGCCTTGTTAACGATCTCTGACTAGTCTTTACACTTTTAACTGTGACTTTGGTTTTGACTGTTTTTCTTGTTCTATTTCCACCTCAAATCAATGTAGAGGTTTTATAATTTCTACATTGTGTATGGTATATTTTTTATTGTATTGTTACGAAGAAAGTTAATTCACTTTTTTGTTTAAGTTGTTTGATAAAATTATTGTTATTTGTCGAATTTCATGGAATGTGTGGTCTAGAATGGTCTAGACACATTCTGATGGGTATAAATACGCGAAATTAATTTAGGAACTACAGATACTACAGGTTGTTTAGAAAATGATTTCCAGTACTTTCCTTAGGAATCTACAACTTAAATAGAATATAGAATAGAATAGATTATATCTTTATTTGTCCACACACGAGTAATAAAATAAAATAAAATAAACAAACAGAACATACAAATATCTGGTCGTAAATCGTTCTTTAGCAGTCAATTTACATCTTTTTAACCGACTTCAAAGACGTATTTCAGTTATTTTATTTTAACACAAAATTACTAAACCGATTTTCATAAAATGAAATGAGACCAATCTGGAGTCTCTTTCAAACAAAAAAAGAATTTTCAATGGTTATTAAATGACAAAGTTATGAGACAACAAACATTAAAAAACATACTCATCGAATTGAGAACCTCCTCTTTTTTTGAAGTCGGCTAAAAATAAGAGACCTTAATCATTATTTTAATAACCAAAGTTATTGGACTGCTATTTTAATACGTCTCCAAACCGCATCCTATTACTGCAGTCAGCGCCATACCAAGTAAATTAGCGTACCAGCATTCTTGCAGATTGGCTAGGTTATAACATCGAGTACTTTTAGGATTTAAAGGAGTAATAATAATTTATGTTCTAAACTAGACTATTATTTTTCTCTAGAAGTATGAAGTATGTAGATTTAAATAGAACAATGGATCTCTGTGTGTGTGATTTATGATCAAATTCTTGACATCTATAGGTACTAATATTGTAAAGAGGAAATATTTGTATTTGTATGTAAAGAATAAACTCAAAAACTATGTACCGATATTAAAAATTATTTTATCAATGAAAAGCCGAATTTTCAGCCTTCTTTCTTCTCGTGTTCGGCAGGCGAACTACGCGGGTAAATTGCGAGTTTGACCTACATATATAGTTAGTTAGGCAGTTTATAGTTAGTAGTCGTCCGCTAAAACGGATTTTGCGACAGGGCCGGGTTATGGAGGTCTAAGCACGGATGAAGTCACGGGCATCCGCTATTGTCAAATAGTTTTTATTTCCACTGTAGAGCCCTGCAAAAAATAATGATGATGATAATGACACTAAAGCTAAACTTAAGCTTAATTTTGTAAAGAGTACCTAAGTAGGTACCTAAGGTATACAATAGGAATCAGGACCCAAAAACTCAGAGAAGCCCTCTCAAATTTTAGTAGTTTCTTAACCTAGAGTTAGAGGCTTAAGAGTGTGCAATATGTAATTTGGTGATTCTGATCTCAGATTCTGGAAAAGTTAGGAGCCTGATATTTGGGTAAATGATATTTAAGTGTTAGCTTCGTTATGACTATACAAAATACACAATTTGTAAAACTTTTCTCGATAGTTTATTTTTTTTTAAATACATGTTTTGCTCACATTTTGCTTTCAATCTCAGGAAAAGCAAACTTATTTTCTTAAATTTTTGTTTTGTATAGAATATTAGGTATATATCTTGAACATGGCCATTTTGTTTTTCGTTATGTTGTTTAATTTACTTGCAATTAGGTAAAAATGGTTTTGGCCATAAAATTTGCGTCGCGCGTCAATCGCTCCGTGCTTTTCACTCACGTTAAAGTAATAATTCGGCGTCTCGTTTGCGCTTCGAATTTTATCCATATCGTACCGACGCGCTGCGCGCTCTTAAGTGTCGCGGGTAATGTTGTTCAAGCAACACTCGATTTAAAATCGCATGTGCCGGAGTCTGCCAGTAATCTAGTTTGCACCCCGCTACACGGTTAAAATCGCAAGGCTAATAAAGTATTTTGACCCTTTTACTAGACGAATACGCCCACTATCCTGTACGCTCGCGTACAAATTATATTTAGTCATTTATTAACCCGGACGCAAAGAGGGGTGTTATAAGTTTGACGTGTCTGTCAGTCAGTCTGTCTGTGGCACCATAGCTCCTGAACTGATGTAGCGATTTCAATTTATTTTTTTTTTGTATGAAGATGACTTCAAACGAGAGAACGGTTTCAAAAAACGAAACTTTCGTCTCTAATTAACCCCATAGGAATATTTCTAAAACACACTTTTTATATCATCTTCAACGAATCTTCAAACCCCACGTTAGTTTTAGCGACAATTGTAATTTTCATTAGGTATTATTTCAGCCTCGTAGGGATGAATTCTTTAAAACAACCATTTTATATCGTCTTCGATGAATGTTTAGGCAGTGACAGAACCCCATGTTAGTATTTGGTTGTGCCAATAATTTAAATTTTCATCCTCGTAGGGATGAAATTTTTATTAAACAAGAATTTTTATAAATAATCTTCTTTGAATCTTCGGGCGATGACAGTACCACAAACCCCACGTTAGTATTCGGATGCGACAATAATTGAAATTTGTGCCCGGAGGCATTCATGGCAAATAACTTTATTCACCATTTAGCGTCCAATTTTGTAGGCGCGAGCTTTGTGACGAGGGTGCCAAATGTGATTGTTTTTTAAGAGGTTCATAAACAAAAGCTTTCGAGTGTTTAGTTTTTGAAGTATGAGTATACCATTTGTTCCGTGCAACGGTCAAAAGTGCAAAAAAAAATAATAGAAAAGGAATTTTTGTATTTCATAATTCAATAAATAAATAGCATTAATTGCCTGAGAAGTGGATAGCCTAAGTGGTCTAGGAATCTACAACTTAAATAGAATATAGAATAGAATAGATTATATCTTTATTTGTCCACACACGAGTAATAAAATAAAATAAAATAAACAAACAGAACATACAAATATCTGGTCGTAAATCGTTCTTTAGCAGTCAATTTACATCTTTTTAACCGACTTCAAAGACGTATTTCAGTTATTTTATTTTAACACAAAATTACTAAACCGATTTTCATAAAATGAAATGAGACCAATCTGGAGTCTCTTTCAAACAAAAAAAGAATTTTCAATGGTTATTAAATGACAAAGTTATGAGACAACAAACATTAAAAAACATACTCATCGAATTGAGAACCTCCTCTTTTTTTGAAGTCGGCTAAAAATAAGAGACCTTAATCATTATTTTAATAACCAAAGTTATTGGACTGCTATTTTAATACGTCTCCAAACCGCATCCTATTACTGCAGTCAGCGCCATACCAAGTAAATTAGCGTACCAGCATTCTTGCAGATTGGCTAGGTTATAACATCGAGTACTTTTAGGATTTAAAGGAGTAATAATAATTTATGTTCTAAACTAGACTATTATTTTTCTCTAGAAGTATGAAGTATGTAGATTTAAATAGAACAATGGATCTCTGTGTGTGTGATTTATGATCAAATTCTTGACATCTATAGGTACTAATATTGTAAAGAGGAAATATTTGTATTTGTATGTAAAGAATAAACTCAAAAACTATGTACCGATATTAAAAATTATTTTATCAATGAAAAGCCGAATTTTCAGCCTTCTTTCTTCTCGTGTTCGGCAGGCGAACTACGCGGGTAAATTGCGAGTTTGACCTACATATATAGTTAGTTAGGCAGTTTATAGTTAGTAGTCGTCCGCTAAAACGGATTTTGCGACAGGGCCGGGTTATGGAGGTCTAAGCACGGATGAAGTCACGGGCATCCGCTATTGTCAAATAGTTTTTATTTCCACTGTAGAGCCCTGCAAAAAATAATGATGATGATAATGACACTAAAGCTAAACTTAAGCTTAATTTTGTAAAGAGTACCTAAGTAGGTACCTAAGGTATACAATAGGAATCAGGACCCAAAAACTCAGAGAAGCCCTCTCAAATTTTAGTAGTTTCTTAACCTAGAGTTAGAGGCTTAAGAGTGTGCAATATGTAATTTGGTGATTCTGATCTCAGATTCTGGAAAAGTTAGGAGCCTGATATTTGGGTAAATGATATTTAAGTGTTAGCTTCGTTATGACTATACAAAATACACAATTTGTAAAACTTTTCTCGATAGTTTATTTTTTTTTAAATACATGTTTTGCTCACATTTTGCTTTCAATCTCAGGAAAAGCAAACTTATTTTCTTAAATTTTTGTTTTGTATAGAATATTAGGTATATATCTTGAACATGGCCATTTTGTTTTTCGTTATGTTGTTTAATTTACTTGCAATTAGGTAAAAATGGTTTTGGCCATAAAATTTGCGTCGCGCGTCAATCGCTCCGTGCTTTTCACTCACGTTAAAGTAATAATTCGGCGTCTCGTTTGCGCTTCGAATTTTATCCATATCGTACCGACGCGCTGCGCGCTCTTAAGTGTCGCGGGTAATGTTGTTCAAGCAACACTCGATTTAAAATCGCATGTGCCGGAGTCTGCCAGTAATCTAGTTTGCACCCCGCTACACGGTTAAAATCGCAAGGCTAATAAAGTATTTTGACCCTTTTACTAGACGAATACGCCCACTATCCTGTACGCTCGCGTACAAATTATATTTAGTCATTTATTAACCCGGACGCAAAGAGGGGTGTTATAAGTTTGACGTGTCTGTCAGTCAGTCTGTCTGTGGCACCATAGCTCCTGAACTGATGTAGCGATTTCAATTTATTTTTTTTTTGTATGAAGATGACTTCAAACGAGAGAACGGTTTCAAAAAACGAAACTTTCGTCTCTAATTAACCCCATAGGAATATTTCTAAAACACACTTTTTATATCATCTTCAACGAATCTTCAAACCCCACGTTAGTTTTAGCGACAATTGTAATTTTCATTAGGTATTATTTCAGCCTCGTAGGGATGAATTCTTTAAAACAACCATTTTATATCGTCTTCGATGAATGTTTAGGCAGTGACAGAACCCCATGTTAGTATTTGGTTGTGCCAATAATTTAAATTTTCATCCTCGTAGGGATGAAATTTTTATTAAACAAGAATTTTTATAAATAATCTTCTTTGAATCTTCGGGCGATGACAGTACCACAAACCCCACGTTAGTATTCGGATGCGACAATAATTGAAATTTGTGCCCGGAGGCATTCATGGCAAATAACTTTATTCACCATTTAGCGTCCAATTTTGTAGGCGCGAGCTTTGTGACGAGGGTGCCAAATGTGATTGTTTTTTAAGAGGTTCATAAACAAAAGCTTTCGAGTGTTTAGTTTTTGAAGTATGAGTATACCATTTGTTCCGTGCAACGGTCAAAAGTGCAAAAAAAAATAATAGAAAAGGAATTTTTGTATTTCATAATTCAATAAATAAATAGCATTAATTGCCTGAGAAGTGGATAGCCTAAGTGGTCTATGAAAAAATGGGTTTTTGTTTCTTCGAAGTCGTTCTGATTAGAAGCTTGGAATTGGGATTGAAAAATATATCCCGATTATTTTATTACAAAGTCAAACATTATATCCAAAACTTTCAGCCCATATTGGAGCAACTGTACGAACCATAAGATAATTCATTTTCCTATGAGGAGAGAGGCCATAACTTTAAGTAAGTATAAAATCATCAGTAAAATACACTCATAATGATGGCTGAAGTTCACATAACTCTATAACAATAACAATTTAAAATACCTTTAAATAAATTTAAAATATATTCAAATAACAATTTAAAAAAATAGAAAGAATGCTCATGCATTCCGAAATTCCTCAGTGCCTGAAGACGAAAGTCTTCGAACAGTGCGTGTTGCCAGTGATTGTTCCGAGATTTGGTCGCTAACTATGGGCCTCATTTCTTATGAGGCTCAGAGTCACACAGCGGGCGATGGAACGAGCTATGCTCGGAGAATCTCTGCGTGATCGAATCAGAAATGAGGAGATCCGCAGAAGAACCAAGTCCTGACGTAGCTCAACGAGTTGCGATGCTGAAGTGGAAATGGGCGGGGCACCGAAGAGCCGATGGACGTTGGGGTCCGAAGTCACAGGGAGTTGCTCAGGTCGTGATGTTTGGAAGTCCCTACAAAAGGCATGTCCAGCGGTGGACGTCCCTCGGCTGATATGATGATAATGATGAGGGTTTTGTTCAAGAATTTTTTATTAACAGCCTGGAGTCGGGAAGATAGTGAGCCCACGGCGGCTTTGCGTGCTCACTGAGACATGTATGAGCATGAAGAACTTCGGTTGGTGTTTTTTTTTTCATTTTCTATAAATTGCCCTTGACTACAACCTCACCTGATGGTAAGTGATGATGCAATCTAAGATAGAAACGGGCTAATTTGTTAGGAGGAGGATGAAAATCCACACCCTTTTCGTTTCCTAAACTAAATCGCTTGGCGGTACGTCTTTGCCAGCAGGATGGTATCAAGCCACGGCTAAAGCCTCCAGCCAGACCTGGACCAGTTAAGAAAACCTCAATGGGCCCAGCCGGGGATTGAACCCAGGACCTCCGTCTTTTAAATCCACCGCGCATACTATTCGTGCTTATTATTTCCAATGAAGTAGACCTGAACAAAGGTCTCGTTTAAGTTAATATTTATATTAAATGTAAGGGAGTTAAGTCAAGGATGCATTTTACAGTAATTTGCGTCAGCTAACGTGAGTGCTGCCATATGGAAAACTTGATGTAAATTACAAATTCGTGTTTTAAAACTTAACGAAGATTTTTTTTTTATTCTTTACAAGTTAGCCCTTGACAACAATCTCACCTGATGGTAAGTGATGATGCAGTCTAAGATGGAAGCGGGCTAACTTGTTAGGAGGAGGATGAAAATCCACACCCCTTTCGGTTTCTACACGGCATCGTACCGGAACGCTAAATCGCTTGGCGGTACGTCTTTTGCCGGTAGGGTGGTAACTAGCCACGGCCGAAGCCTCCCACCAGCCAGACCTGGACAAATTAAGAAAATCTCAATCTGCCCAGCCGGGGATCGAACCCAGGACCTCCGTCTTGTATATCCACCGCGCATACCACTGCGCTACGGAGGCCGTCAAAATTTTAAATCCCGTTTTAAAGTTATTATTAACGAATCCTAACATTATTATCGCATTGCTTTTTTTATATACTAAAGCGTTAAAAATATGTTCCATAAAAATCTCCAGGCCAAACTATCATTATTCTTCTTAATCGTCTTAAACGGTGAAGTAAAAACATCGTGAGGAAACCTGCATACCAGAGAACTTTCTTAACTCTCTACGTGAAATCTGCCAATTCACACTGGGCCAGTGTAGTGGACTATTGACCTAATCCCTCTCATTCGTCGGGTCGACGAGACTCGAGCTCAGCATGTTCGAATAGGGGTTGATAATGAATAATAGTTAATAATAGTTTGGCAACGAAATTTTAGCCATCCTACTTGCAATATATTTTTCACTACTCTTGCTCAAAAACATTGTCATATTACCACTCCACAGCGGGGCTAAACAAGCATATTAGCCTCTAGGGGCTAAAGTAATTTTGTTTTTTAATTTGTGTATGTTACGAGTACTAGCCAAGTACTAGCCTACTTTATAACGAAGGAGGTTTTATTCGTAAATAGAATCATCGTACGTAAGGCCCTTCTTCTTCTTCTTCTTTTGGTTATATGGCTCCGCGCGTCGAGCGATTGAACCAGAGGTAAGGTCCTGACTGTTTGATAAAAATAAAACTTGGAATTGAAATAAAATGCAGCGTTCTTGTCTGTTTAATGCGGTTATTTTTTTTTATTTGATTTTTATTGAGTTGCGAATTTATAGAGCGAGATTTGAAGACAAGGTTGTACGGTGTAATTAATACCTTTGCCTTTTCTTCATGGGAAAAAAATATATTAATAAAGAAAATAAAATTAAAGCGAGAATTTAAAAACAATTATTGTCGTGAATAATCTAATTACTTGATATTTTTAAATAAATTCATTGTGAATTTGTGACCGTAATTTACATGTTTTGCAACATTAGTTGTTATGTCTTCATCTAGTGAGAATGGTGACCCTAATTTGGAGATGGATCAAAAAAGACTTACAAATTAAACACCTACTTACGAAAAATTTAATAAGTGGAGAAAAGAACAACAAGTGCAAGTGCATTCTTACATACAACTTACGCATGGTATTTTTTAAACAATTATCTAACATGTTTACCACTCATACTCATTATTCAACTTCACTGTAGTCGGAAATTAAGTTACCGGGTAAAAGCATCTCCCCGAAACATCCGAAGTTGTAGCATTTTGTACCTACATTTTGATTTTCAATAAAATAAAACATTGAATACTGTACCGAGTTATTTTATTTTCTCGCAATCGTAGTGAAAAGTATTGTGTAACACGTGGGGCTAAACCCATTATAAACTCGGTTTCTATTTAGGCGTAAAAAAACCTCGTATATAATGGGTCTTTTTAGCCCCTTGTATAACAATCTACTATTTTCAACGTACCAACTAAATTTGATATAAAATATTTTTGATCTAATTAAACAAATGGGTGAAGTTCGTTCCTAATACGGATCTTAGACTATCAGGTCAGTTAGCTTGTATCAAAAAGCAAAATATTCGAGCACAATTAATTACATCTTCGTCACAGCCCCCGCGAATGCCGGAGTTAAAGGGAGTTAATTGTGCCTTGTATATTGGTTCCGCATAATTGGCTCAGCTATGGCCGACGCTTCCCTCTGCCTAATTACACTTTAAACTTGCAAATTAGCGCCTTGCTCGGGAAAAACATTTTGAAAACAATGTCGAGAACATTCTTATAATGTGTTTTAATTTTCGTATTTGTTTACTACCCATAATAGGCTACTTGGCACTTTTTTATAGGTTCTTAAATAGCTCATTATCGTTCTTTGAAAAAAAAACAATAATGAATACGTAAATTTTTAATATTTAAATATATTTTTGTCAATACGAGCCAAAAATCTATCCGCCATCGATGGTCTATGTTTTATCTGTTTCATAATGTCCCGTAAACACTACACCTTAACCAAATGGCTTAGTGTTTGACAAAATTATTAGTTATTAATAACATCGTGACGTCACAAAATGAATAAATAATTATGTAGAGACGGTAGAGGGTTTTCATCTCACTTGCTTGGAAAGATTCTTTTGCTTCGGTAAATCAGCCAGTTAAGGTCGCTTTTAAAATGAGTTCGTATAAATAATGTGATGCAATACGATTCGTTTAGAAGCAGACAGTCAAATAGACAGAAAGATACTCAGACACACAAACAGAGGTCCCTCTTTTTAACCGACTTCAAAAAAAGGAGGTGGTTGTCATACGACGTGTATGTTTTTATTAACGTAATGATTTTTATTTTATCCCTCTTAGGAGGTTAGAAATGTAAGTCACAAACAAAAAGCTATGTCTTGAAGTTAAGGAAAATACCCGAAAAGCGTAGACTTTAGATCGCTTTTAACCGTTTTTCGAGCTCATTGTAGAATGAGCTTTAAAAAGTAAAACTAAAGTATTTTTTTATTTATTTTCATTTTCTAAAAGATTCATTTTTTGTTATCTACTTGTAATTTCTAAGAAAATATAATTCAAGGCGTCAAAGTTAACTCGCATAATAAATTAAATTAAGCTCAATTCTTAATAAAAAGCCCTCGAAGCGTCAAAAGCATCAATTATCCGCGATTTTAATTTAACAAATTGCTTTCTGTTTTTATTACATCCCCTACAATAAGTATGAAAATATATTTTGCAAAGTAATAATTATATACTGTCGCTCATAGTAATTGTTAAAATATATCTACCTTACCAACCCATATTCGGCTCACTGCTGAGCTCGAGTCTCCCCTCAGAATGAGAGTGGTTGGGAAGCTGGCCCAATGTGGATTGTCAGACTTCACACACGCGGAGAATTAAGAAAATTCTCTGGTATGCAGGTTTCCTCACGATGTTTTTCCTTCACCTTGAGACACGTGATATTTTATTTTTTTTAAATGCACGCAACTAAAAAGTTGGAGGTGCATCCCCGGACCGGATTCGGACCCACACTCTCCAGAAAAGGAGGCAGAGGTCATATCCACCAGGCTATCACGGCTCTTAAAAAAAAAACTAGACAGGTATATATTGTTTCATCAATAGCTCTCGTAGCAGTAAGTAGCTTTTCGTAGCACAGAGTTCAAACAAACTTGTAGCTCTTGTAGCAGTTTTTTTTTAATTCTTTACAAATTCGCCATTGACTAAAATCTCACCTGCAAGGCTATTCTGTAACGTTATTTTTATATATCGCAAGTGCGAGTTTCGAATTTGCCTCTATCTCTCTCTGTTTAACACGATACTGTGGAATGAGAAAGATAGCGATGAATTCGAAACTCACACGAGCGAGTTATACAAACCATCGTTAGAGAATGACCGTACTGCTAGGCTATTCTGTAACGATATTTTTATAACTCGCAAGTGCGAGTTTCGAATTCACCTCTATCTTTCTCTGTTTAACACGATACTATAGAATGAAAAAGATAGCGGTGAAATCGAAACTCGCACGAGCGAGTTATACAAATCATCGTTAGAGAATGACCGTACTGCTAGGCTATTCTGTAACAATATTCTTATAAATCGCAAGTGCGAGTTTCGATTTCACCTGCCTCTCTCTGTTTAACACGATACTAAAGAATGAAAAAGATAGCGGAGAATACGAAACTCGCCCGTGCGAGGTATACAAAACATCGTTAGAGAATAGCCGTGCTGTTAGGTTATTTTGTAACGATATTTAAATAATAATAAATTTACCTCTATCTCTCTCTGTTTAACACGATACTATAGAAAGAAAAAGATAGCGGTGAATTCGGAACTCGCATGTGCGAGTTATACAAAATATCGATAGAGAATATCCGTGCAGGTCTCTGTTCTTATAGGAAGGGGAATATAGAGCTTAAAAAAATTTTAATAAAAAAAATTCAACCGACTTCCAACTCAAAAATTAACCTAAACTAAAAAGCAAAAAATAACATCTTACCTATGTGCTACCTTCTGATCAGTTTGAAGGCGGTGCCAAGCCAGTGATGTTTTAATTCAAGCCGTTTATATAACACAATTTCTGTGGTTCTTTCAGAAACGGCTTTAATTAAAACATGACACTGGATTGGCACCGCCTTCAAACTGATCAGAAGGTAGCACATAGGTAAGATGTTATTTTTTGCTTTTTAGTTTAGGTTAATTTTTGAGTTGGAAGTCGGTTGAATTTTTTTTATTAAAATTTTTATTTTTTAATTTTTAGTGTTAGCAGACCTAACTGAGTGTGAACAAAAATTAATGAGCAATTAGTTGAAACGTTATTTTCGTATGATAAGTATGTAAGGCCTACAATCCCAATTTAAATATAAAGACTACCTTAACTCATATACAAAATTTCACTCCCCCCTTATCCACACGTAATATGAATATTCAGAAAAACGTGAAAGGTGACTGTCCTCCGTCTTCATCACCAGACCCCTATGCAGTCACAATCCATATGGGTGGAAAGTTCTCATCAATATAAAATTTATCAAGTCCAAACACAAGGTAGCTACTGTGAACCGTCGAGGAGTTCCCTTAACTATCCTTCATCTTCATCACCAAACCTCTAATACAGTCACAACCTATCCAGGTGGAAAGCTCTCATCAATACAAAATAATCAAGTCAAAACACAAGGTAGCTACTGTGAACCGTCGAGGAGTTCCCTTAACTATCATTCGTCTTCATCACCAGACCCCTAATACAGTCACAAGCCATCTAGGTGGAAAGTTCTCATCAATACAAATTTATCAAGTAGCTACTGTGAACCGTCGAGGAGTTCTCTTCACTGTCCTTCGTCTTCATCATCAGACCCTTAATACAGTCACAACCATCTAGGTGGAAAGTTCTCATCAATACAAATAAATCAAGCCCAAACAAAAGGTACCTGCTGTAAATCGTTGACGAGTTCCATCGTCTGTGTATCGGCTCCATCATCAGACCAACTCCAGACCTTCATAAAATTGTAGTTGTTTAAAATACCTTATGGAAACACTAACAAACGCACTAGCCGTCCCTACGATTTTCGAAAGTTCCTCTCGATTTCTCCAGGATGCCATCATCAGATCCTGACATGAAAAAAATGGGACCACCCTGGAATCAAACCCTTCAAAACAAAAAAAGAATTTTCAAAATCGGTCTACAAATGACGGAATTATCGCTGGACATACATAAAAAAAAAAAAAAAAACATACATACAGCCGAACGTAGAACCTCCTCCTTTTTGGAAGTCGGTTAAAAAGTAAGACCCACCACGCAGTTCTAATGCGGGTTGGCGGGCGTAGGGTGACAATGTTAAATTCGTTAACGACCTCGGTGTTGAAGAGAAATACCGATGGCTTAACGTACTATTCCTGCCACGGAAGACATCACTAACTTCCGAACACCAGACTGTTTTTAACTGAAAATTTCTTAGAAGAAAAAAAACTCAGTATCTAATAGCCCGACACAGGATTCGAATCCAGGATCTGAAACTACATAGTGTAGCCACGGGACCAACGCAACAGGACTATTATGTATTATGTGCTATTCATCATCATCATCATTATCAACACATATTCGGCTCACTGCTGAGTATAAGTCTCCTCTCAGAATGAGAGGGGTTAGGCCAATAGTTCACCACGCTGGCCCAAAGCGGATTGGCAGGCTTCACATACGTAGAGAATTAAGAAAATTCTCAGCTATGCAGATTTCCTCACGCTACATTCTGTGGGACAGTTACAGAATAGGTTGTAGCTTCTAGCTAAAACATGGAGTGCACCTGGCCTGGTATATCAGGTATGGATGCTCTTAAATATTATATTATTTGGATGCGTTATTGTGGGAAAACAGCGCTCGCGGCGTGCATTATGGTGTTGAGTTACTGCATTAACGAATGTGCCCACGGCTACAATACTGAAATACAATGCAGTACATTTTTGAGGACCTTATGGGTGTAGTTGGGATTGCCTTGCTTTATAATCGACAGATTCTGGCTTGAACTCTCCTAGCCAAGTTCTAGTTTTCGAAGCGTTAGCGATCGTAGACAGAGAATCGACGTGCCACTTGGCTGGGGGGGCAGGTTTCAATAGGCTCCGGTTTCTTTTCATTATATATATACGGCCTGGATTATCGAGGTTTTTAAATACACACGACGACTCCGATGAAATAGGACTTTCAAATGCAAGTATTCGAATAGGCTCACTGCTGAGCTCGAGTCTCCTCTCAGAATGAGAGGGGTTAGGCGAAATAGCAAACCACACTGGCTCAATGCGGATTGGCGAACTTCACACACGTAGATTAGGAAAATTCTCAGGTTTCCTCACGATGATTTTCCTTCACCGTTTGGAACACGTGATATTTAATTTATTAGGGGACATAACTGAAATTTGGAGGTGCATGCCCTGGACCGGATTCGAACCTACACCCTCCGGAATTGACAGAGGTCTTGTCAACTGGGCTATCACGGCTCTAATATTCATATACCTTATGTGATATTCGAAACATTGTAAGCAAATGTTAACGGAACGAACAAAGTGCTACGTCATATTGATGGCCTAAAAGCAACAACATTTCATTTACATCTCCCAAAATACAAATCACCCTTAATTCTCCAGCAATAAAGCCTAAAATGTGATTCATCAGAGGTAAATATAAATTTGCTGTTGTTATTTCCGTGTAACTCTTCGTGCATTATGGTACGTTTGGGGCGTTGGGCACTTTGCAGCTTTGCTTCCGGTGTATGAACTTTGTCACCTTGCCTGTCTGTTTGTTTCCATGGATATCAACGGTACTACAACTAGCTGTGGGTACATATTTAACGGCTGTAAAGATTTCATGGTCCAAATGCAAAATAAGAATATTAAAACAAAAGTTTAAGATAGCGGATGTCAGCATGGAAAAATTTGTTTATGACGCTTGATAAAATAGACAAACATAAAATTCTCAACAACAATATGGAGATGGTCCATTTCGGGTCAACTCTGGTACCCCGTATCATTAAAATTTAAAAAAAATACAAGGATCTTATTAAAGTGAATAAATGTAACTAAATAAAAAGAAATAAATAAAATTAAAACCCAAGATTTTGAGTTATATCAAGATGGCGCCCTTAGAGCAACTATGACATGACAATTGACAGCAAACGTCAAATCGATTACTGCATTGAAAACGTCATCAATCCGCCATTATTACCCTTAGTAGTGTTGCATTTCTTGGGAGATAATGAATATTATTTCGAAAGAATTAAAGTAAATTCGTAGATTTGTTAAAAAAAATATTTTCTTTTATTTCCGCCAGGGTACAATGACTGGACCTGGGCTCTATACAATTTTGGACCATCTCCTTTATGAGAACAATTGGTTCTGCTTTCACACACTGTGTGTGCGACAGGACGATATAAACTAAAAATTGTAATTAGACATAACAATTTATAGTAGAGGATATCATGATGCGATTTACTCGCGCGGTCCTACCTGTTACATTTGGTAGATTAGATGATACGAGTAGGTTTATGGAGTCTTTATATCCACTAGATTAACGGTTCTAAGAAGTCTAAAAGCGTTGTTAGCAACAAAATGTGAAATAATTAATTGAGCTGTTTGTTCAGTTATTAACTTACTAAAAAAAAGTATATAGAAATCCCAGATATTTATTACCAAAAAAAGTAATATTACCTCTAAGAGGTTGTATGTGGCTTTGTGGATCAGAAATCTTATATAAAAAAACCGCCGCGCCGCCTAAATATTATTTGTACTCGTATATAAAAAAAAATTGTCTTGCTGTGATAAATTTAATATTTACCTACCAATAGTTAATTACTTAGCACACACTGTCTTCACACACACACACACACACACGCACACGCTCACACGCACACACACACACACACACCACACTCACACCACAGTCAACCACACACACACACACACAATTTCTTATACCAACGTTCACTCATACATACGTTTTAATGTGATTTTATTTTCTCTCTTTTTCTTTATTATTTCCTTTTCTTCAATGTATTCTCAGATTGTGTTTTTTATAAATTGTTCTAACTATGGAAAATCTGTAATTGGCTGTATCATACAGGAAATATTGTATAATTGTATTCTTGGTAACGCTGTTGATTTTTCTTAAAAATAAATAAATAAATAAATAAATAGTAATACTATCCGTAGACCGTAGCTGTATCACAAAGCAAAGACTACATGTCCGGTCTGGGCGGAAGCCGCAATCGCAGGCGTCCTTTACTTTGTTCCTTGATGGACTGTAGGGTGACCACAATATTTACAAACTCTTATTTCTATGCTAATATTGTACAGAGATCGACGTTGGGGTCCCAAGGTGCTGGAATGGTGACCCCGCACCGGAAAGTGTAGTGTTGACCCCCCACTTGAGTCCGCTACTTTTATTTTTACTTTTTACTAGCTGACGCCGCGTGGTTTCACCCGCGTGATTCCCGTTCCCGTAGGAATACGAAGATAATATATATTCTATAGCCTTTCTCGATAAATGGTCTACGTAACACTGAAAGAATTTTTGAAATCCGACCTGTAGTTCCGGAGATTAGCGTGTTCAAACAAACAAACTCTTCATCTTTATAATATAAATATAGATTATTTATTAGTTAGCCTAAAATCTCACCTGATGGTAAGTGATAATGCAATCTAAGATGAAAAGGGGGTAAAATATTTGGAGTTGGATGAAAACCCACTCCCCTTTCGGTTTCTACATGACATCGTACCAGAATGCTAAATCGCTTGGCGGTACGTTTTTGCCGGTAGAGCGGTAACTAGCCACGGCTGAAGCTTCCCACCAGCCAGACCTGGATCAAATGGACCAATACCACTGCGCCACGGAGGCCGTCAAAAGTTTTATATGTTTATATGACAGTCTGTTATTTGAAATTAGAACAGGGGTTTCCACTCGAACGAAATCGCAGACGTCTGCCGGACTGTCTTAAGAGAGTGAAAAAGTGTGCGGGCCCTATCAACAAGACCCAGGGGTCTTCCAGCTAATAGTTGCTCCGGTCGGTGGTCCTCTTCGCAAATATGATTTCACCTACTTAAGGGGTCCACGTGAAATGCTTATAAAACCTGTGCAACGTTTACCAACCTTTAAATCCATTTGATGCTCTTGACATTTTCTTTTATCTTAGAGATATTTGTTTTGCAAAGGAGCTTTGTGATTGTTTGTAGACATTTTCGATCTTTGATTACTTTTCAGTTGTATGTTTCTTATTAGATGTGAGGTCCTAGATTCGATTTGGTAGGTAATAATATATTTTAATAGAGCCGTGATAGCCCAGTGGATATGACCTCTGCCTCCGATTCCGTAGGGTGTGGGTTCGAATCCGGTCCGTGCACCGCCAACTTTTCAATTGTGTGCATTTCAAGAAATTAAATATCATGTGTCATCATGTATCATGTGTCATCAAAAATGAAGCCTTAGCCCTCATTCGCACGAGAGTTTTTTAACGAACGTTAAAAAGCGTTCAAATACAACAAATGCATTTTCAAGTATACGTTCAAACGACAGCGTTTTTAAAACAATACTCTTTTTCATCGAGCAGTGTTGCATTTTCAATTTTAGGCGTTGGAAATAGACCGTCATATATATAATTGAACGTCATACTTCAATTGAACGCTTTTTTTAACGTCCGTTAAAAAAGCTCCCATGCGAATGAGGGCTAAGGCTTCATTTTTGCTTTGTCAAATCTAAACTTCAAAACATCTATCATCATACAATTAAGCGTTTTATGTTTTCCTTAACCCTGCTGGTAGTTTAAAAACATTTAATGCATTTATAGACCCGTTTCACCATATCACATACACAAACCATCTTTATTACACTTTGAACTCCATCTTTTTATAAAACATTAAATGTATTCTTATTAGTGGTAGACGAGATTAGCATGGAGAATCGAATCTTGGTCGTCAAAGACCGCAGCTGTCCAAGCTACCACTGCACTCGAAGGTAGTAATGTGACATGCACCTGCGTCGTAATGAGCGCGGTATGTCACCGCTATTACCGCACGTGTTGAGTCCGCCCTCGTAGGGATGTGCCGGCTATTTGCATGTAAGAAATCGAATCGATGAAAAATGATCGATTTAACTTTTTATTAAAATGTGAAACTGCTGGAGCAGAATTGTTGAGCGTCTGTCATTATTATTAGCCCATTTTTAACAGTCCAGTTTATTTGGCTGGTAGGATGCTTTGGCCATGGCTAGTTACCACCCGGCAAAGACGTACCACCAAGAAATTTAGCGTTCCAAACCAAAAGGGGTGTGGATTTTCATCCTTCTCCTAACAAGTTCCGCTTCCATCTTAGATTGCATCATTACTTACTATCAGGTGAGATTGTAGTCAAGGGCTAACTTGTAAAGAATTAAAAAAATAGAGCTTAGATTCAGCACGCTGCCCCAATGCGGGTTGATGATAATGTTAAATTAATTAACGAAACTATCAGATGTTAATGATAGTGATCGGACACGTGCTCACTGAAATACGAGGCAGTAACACCACCAACTTTCCGAATCCAGGCTGAGAATTTTAACTGAAATTTTCATAGACGAAATAAAAACTCAGAATCTCATATACTCGGAGCCTGGCCCATCTTCGAACCCAGGACCTCGGAATCCGAAACCACATAGGCAAACCACTGGCCCAACGAGGCAGTCAAATATAAGATACACTCGAAGAAATCTAATATTAGAGACATAAAATACTATTTGTTGTCAAATTTTCAAACCATAAGTATTACATAAACAAATTGGTTACTCGCACAGTTCATGTTAGTACTTTCTTTGTCAGGTGTGACAGCTAACCAGTGTGTTGAATTTCATCAATATATTACACATGTGTCATTAGATTTGTCTCCGAACCTGAAGTAAAAAAAATATAGTATTTAAATTTGGACATATTTTAGTCGACTTTCGACTATTATGTAATAATTTCACAGCCCTAATACAAAATCCTGTCTCCCCAATTGTCGGGTTTCGTGTGCACTTCATTATATGCAATTATTTTCACCCCCTGCTGTGTAATTAGGAGTTGAGGTAATTTTATATTTTTTTTATTTGCAACCCGTAACGTTGTGATTGTTTTTTTTTTGGAATAAGCAAAACTGTTAGTGTTGTCTATTGATAAGAAAGTGTTAAATTATCTCATTGTTTAAAAAGTCTGCTCTGCTCTCAGTGTCATAATTACTTTTTAATTTTTATGATGTAATATGTACATAATTTTAAGACATAATAAGGTCTTAAAATTTGATAAAATATTGCTAGAATTTTATTTAATAAACCATCAATAAACGTTCAGCCGACAGTGTAACAGATCAAAAGTTTGAAGGACTCTCGCAATCGCCCTCTATTATATCTTAACTTTGAACGGTAATTATAATTAAAATCTCCGCCAAGGATGGGTTAATGAAGCCAGGGTTGTTTTAATTTGTCGACAACCGTTGTAATAAAACTCTTGAGTGAAGAAAATTTTCTTATAATTGAACGATGACTCCCGGCTTCTCAAGAGTAGTAGTAAAATTTATGTTTTTACAGTTTAAGCACTATATGTCACAACTCGAAAATTGCTTATTCCCTCCAAAATCATCTCCATTAGTTACCTATACTTGAAATTTTAATTCTTGATATTTCTACAAATCATTGCGGTACGTATATTCCTTTTCAATTGAAAAACTAAGGACCTGTGTATCTCGAATATAATCAAAAACATAATATTTTTTGATTGTACAACTTAACTACTGAATCAATTTAAATTATTTGCCTAGCTAGCCTCTCTAACTCAAAACAAGTTATAAAGAATCTTAACCTCTACAAATCGAATATTTCCGTAAATCGGCATCTACTTGATAGGATGTCTCTTTATAACGCAGCACTGTAAAGTGATTAAAAGTGTCATAATTTATAGACAAATAGCTGGCTAATTCACTTTCTTTGACGTATGCTAGTTGACATTTACGAAATTGAGACTCTAGGTAACAGATGTCATCCGGTGCTTACTATCCGTAGGTAGATGATATTTTGTTAATTGATTTGAAGTTTATTTTAATAGGTTGAATAAAGCTCAAATTAGTAAATAGGCCGCCTAAAGCACAATGTGTGAGCGAGTGTCGGTGCTAGGTAAAATTTATAGGTATATTTACCTACATATGCCTAATTTACTAATAATATAATTCTGCATTCTATCTATAAATACATAGATACTTAATAGAAATCTAATAATAATACTGACAGCTCCATGACCGTTATCATAAAATAAATCAAATTTATAAAAAAAGTAAACATTTTTGGCAAAAACGTCTACCCACTTCCGACCCCAAAGTTCGGGCCATTGAACATCTGACGAGGTGAATGAATCCCACCGCTGGGGTGCGTACCGAGACCGACTGATATAAAATGTAAAGTTACGAGCAAACAATTACATTCCGCCACACATCTGTCAGGGCTTAGACAATCACGATACGTCACGCGATTTAAATGTACTCGGCACAGTCGTTTTGATACTTGTATCAATTCTAATGTCAACACTTTCAAAGTGTTTTTAACGGAAACTTTAGTCACTCTGTTTATTTTATTGCCTTTAGTTTCCTAGGGTTTAGGTCATTATCAGATACTAAGTGCGGGACTGACCGATTAACGTGCATGGACAACGTATTTTTGTGATGGTCCCAGTGGATATGACTTCTGCCTTCGATTCGGAGGCAGTAGATTTGAATACATTCGGGCCATGTACTTCTAATTTTTCGGTTGGGTGTATTTTAAGAAATTAAATATCACGTGTCTCAAACGGTGAATATCGTGAGGAGCAGACTTGAGAATTTTCTTAATTAGGTCTGCCAATCCGCATTGGTGGTGATAGTTAACCACTCATTCTGAGAAGAGACTCGTGCTCAACAGTAAGCCGAATATGGGTTGGTAATTAATGATGAAGATTTTTGGGATATTTTCTGCGTGATAATATAAGAGCTCATGAGTCGTCAAACACGTAGTTTTTATTGGTTTTATTGCCTTGCTTTTTCAGTTTAAATTCAGTTTAAGGCGAAATTGAAAATTTATTTTGTTTTTGTTTGGCACCACCTTCAAACCGATCAATACAAAGGACATACGTACGTTGTTATTTTTCGCTTTTTGGGGTAATGCATCTTTGATGTGATGATGATGATTGGTTAAATTTTTTTGTTTAAAAGATTTTATTTTTCTGTTTTTAGTGTGTCCTTGCATTGTGACCGTAAACGCCACGGTATTAGCAATTTCATTCACTTATTTGTTTATATTATTGAACCAATTTTTGTAAAAATTAATATTTTTAAATTTTTGTAAATGTCATTGTCAAAAATCATTTGGCAAATGGGGCTTATCTGGAACTACACTCTTTCAAACAAAACATATATTTTCAAAATTGGTTGATAACCGGCGAAGTTATGAAGTAACCACCTCCTTTTTTTGAAGTCGTTTAAACAATAAATATAACAAATTCGTTATTCCTTGCGTTCCCTGACCACCCCAACAAAAGTATCAAGCCAGTTCGGTTTCACTACACGCGAGGCGACAGCTGCTCGCGGCACGCACCCGCCGCCTAATGTGCCGCCTTTTAATTATACGCCGATGATAAATCTGAGCGTGCGCCGCGCGCGTGGACGAGGCCTTATGTTCGCGTCGCATTCGTTTCTGCCATTGTTAGCCCGATGTGTGTACGAGTATTACGGACCCCTAAACACATTCGAATTTGAAAAGCTTGAATACGACGAACGAAAATTCTGCCAAGAAATCTAATCATTGGGGACTGTTAATTCAAGAGGCGATTCCTAGAGTAGGTTTCACGGAACATTTAGGTTAGGGGTAGAAAAGTCTATAATATGGTTCCACGAAATCATTTCAATTATCAAAAAGTTAATGTACCTAAATATTTTTATGTAAATTTTCAACGTATTCTCCGAAGTATGGTACCTCAGAGTGTAACTACACCAAGCCGTCGGTTCCGCCATAAATCTCCTGCTCATGATTAGAATAGAGCAAAAAAGAGTTAGCTTTATAGCGTTTTAGCAGAACTTGCCTTCCGAACCGGTGGTAAAGTCTATACAGTCTCTGTATCTTATCAGTATCTTCAAAACATACTTGAAATAAAGATATCGGTAGGGCAATACTAGCATGCTAGTCATCAAATAGTTATCACTTACCGAATCGAGACCTATCGCTAAATATAGGTCTCTAGATGGGGATCTACCAACACTGCACCGAAAAGTGCAGTGTAGGTAGATCCCCATCTATGTAGGACCAATGGCATCAAGCGGTTAACAAGAAATCGCAGGGATCGTGGTGTTTTAAGGTTTTAAAAGAGGCACATGTCCAGCCGTGGACATCTATCGGTTGATAACGATGATGATGATGTATGTCATCTTGTCTAATGTACAGTATAAAGCAGACATTTAAAGAAAAACTAAGTCATATGTCGTCGTAGTCGTCATCAACCCATATTCGGCTCACTGCTGAGTTCGAGTCTCCTCTCTGAGAGGGGTTAAGCCAATAGTCCACTACGCTGTCCCAATGCGGATTGGCAGACTTCACACACGCAGAGAATCAAGATAATTCTCTGGTATGCAGGTTTCCTCACGATGTTTTCCTTCACCGATTGAGACACGTGATATTTAATTTCTTAAAATGCATACAACTGAAAAGTTGGAGGTCCATGCCCCGGACCGATTCGAACCCACACCCTCCGGAATCGGAGGCAGAGGTCATATCCACTGGGCTATCACGGCGACACAAAGTAAGTATAAGTCATACACATTTTATAAACTTTTACTGTTATACTTATCACAAGAAACTCCCACAGAAAACTTCCCTCATCAAAAGTACTCGACACCTGATTCATTAATTCAGCCGACACCAACAAGTGCACACATGTCGTAAGAAATAGGTCAAGGTTCAACTTGTTGCACCCTCCTTGAACTCGCGAGGGGTAAGGAATTAGGGGACGCGGTGCTTACACGAGTATATCCTTCGTCTTTGATTTTAAGGGGCTTGATTCTTATCAAATTGTACAATATTTTCATTAATATTATCGAAGGTCAGGTGGTTATTTGGACATTTCTAATCAGTTCTATTAGCTTACTGCCTAATTGGACAGTTTCGGAAGTCCCGAATTTGAAGTATTTATTTTAAATTTGTTCATCTAGTGTAAACGGGCAAAGCCGTTCGTACTTTTGAATTTTCCGGGATAACCCAGATCATAATCTATCTCAATTCCCAGACAAATCGGTGTAGCAGCAAAAAAGTGACATATACTTATACAGATATACATACAAATTTTAGGTACCTACCTATGATCAATATTTCCTTTTATTCTATAAAATCTAAATAAACGCTAATGTACGAAAATAGAACTTATTAAATCTATGGGAATCGAAGCAAAGACCTCATGAATTTAAGTAAAAAAAGCCAATAGTTATTTTTTAGCCCGATATTGGTCTTGAGATCTAGGTCTCATCATCATTATAATGTCAGCCGATGGACGTCCACTGCAGGATATAGGCCTTTCTTTTGAAGGGACTTCCAAACACCAGGATCCTGAGCTCCTATTAATGTCTAAGGTAACTACACTATTTTAATGGACCCTAATTTTAAAACCTAGTGTTCAAAATGCCTTCATGGCGAATTACCTGTACAAATATCCTGTATAGGCATTGTATTAAGGAAACAAAACACTGAGCAACTATAGGTATTTGACAAGTAGGTAAGTAAGTACTTTATGTATACGGGTACTTTGCATTGTAGTTTATTGTTCCGACGTGCTGGAGTTATAAGAGCGCTTGTAATGAGACCCATTTTGATGCTATTTTGCAAAAAGAATAGGGGGAATAGTTGTATAGTTGTATAACTTATTCTTTAATTCTATTGTATTTTTTATATTACATACAGTCGCTAGCTTTTTTACATTTAACTTCATTGTGGTTAAAAAGCACAGTCAGAGTTCAAATGAATTAGTAGTTGTAATATTTAGGTTCTTAAATGTCTATTATAGATAGATATATTCTATATGCTTCCTAGAAGAGTATTTTATAATTTATAGGAACTAAAAAAAATAACGGCCGGGGCCGATTGAGGTTTTCTGAATTGATTATATAATGATTTATTTATTTTGCTATCATCCGCGAAAAGTCGACGAACCATCACCCAGGTCCGACAAAATACTCTCAGTATTTATTTATAGGTCTGGCTCAGTATAGGTCTGGCTGGTAGGAGGCTTTGGCCGTGGCTAGTTACCACCCATCGACAAAGACGTACCGCCAAGCGACTTAGCATTGCGGTACGATGTTGTGTAGAAACCGAAAGGATTTCATGTGAAAGTTCGATTTCACCCTACTAACAAAATAGCCCGCTTCCATCTAAGATAGCACATTACTTACCATCAGGTGAGTTTGTAGTCAAGGGCTAACTTGTAGAGATTAAAAAAAATAAAAAAATTGGGACTGTCTCCTAATTTAAAATACATTCAGATTTTAAAGAGTTATGGATCTTAAAATGGCAAATAGCGGTTCCTTTTTTCTCTCATACATAAGATTTAACAAACAAACTATTCAGATTTATAATCATATTATTGAAGTAATGTATGTACTAATGTGGATTATGCCACAAACAAATACCCAAGCACGGTGTATCCAAGTATGTAGATGCTAAAATACACCAAATGTCAACCCCATTACAATATTCGGGACATAATCCCACCAACATTAAGCTCTGTGGCTGTCAAAACCGCTGTAACCCAATACTGCTGTGCCGAACATCCCCTTTGGACTGCACTATTGAGTTGCAGTGACAATTATTGCAGCACAATTGTTACGATGACGTATGGATGACGTCATTAAACTAGATATTGGGTGTCTCTAGATCTAGAATATTATAACTTGGCATGTAGCACATACATTCATTGAACTTGTGACTACGTGTGTTGATGTGTCTTAAATGTATGGCACAGAATAATATTAATCTATACTTATAATAAATCTTTTTGTCTGTCTGTCGGTCTGTATGTTCGTTATAGAAACAAAAACTAATAATACAAAAACTAATATATAAAATAAAATAAAATAAAAATAAAACTACTCGACGGATTTTAACGAAACTTGCTACAATTATTCTTCCTACTCCTTGGCAGATTGTAGTTTACTTTTCATCACGCTACGATCAATAGGAGCAGAGCAGTGAAGAGGAATGTTTGGAAAACGGGAGAAGTTACTCCATTTAAGATAATTTCCTCAACAATAACCTTTGTATTATGTATAACTTTGTATTATGACTGCTTGTTTTACTCGTAAATTGTCCATTAAAAAAATAAACTAAAGCTTTGCCACGATGGGTGTTAAAAGCACATTTATTTATCAAAGCAAAAAGTTACAAATAACCGGTATAAAAGAGCATTTTTTCCCTCAAATATTGAATCGTCGGACCCCAATCGTGCGCGCCCAAGCCAGGGCCCACCTGCCATATCACTGCAGCTGCCATGCGGGCCCGGGCACAGATAAGCGTGCATTATTCGCGAGATAATGTGCCCGGTTACTGACTGAGTGCCCATTTGCATACTGTTTTTGTTAGAGCTTTTGGTATGGACAATTATGTAACTTTCTTGTCTTATACATTTGTAATTTTAATATATAAAATGTTGTTGCTACGAAAAATTTATTCGTATCAGTTGATTATACTTTAACACAACAATAAATTATAATAAAATTAAATTATAATCACAGTACACTACATCAAAACAAGGAATCCACACCTATTGTATTTTGTAATTTCTGCGACATGGCGATCTGCTCATAGGCAATAAGCCATTCATGTATCTGATATCATCATATCATTCAAGGATTTCTTCGAGAGCTATTTTGCTGCAGATTCCCTGTCAGCTGCTCCCCCTTTTTGTAGCCGAGCAAAACGGAGTCCACCCTCGCGACTCAGAGCCCGTGCAAGCTCATTTGTATATTGTATTAGTTAAATGAGAAACTACAGTATATTTTTTTTAAGTAAATATATAGGCAAATATAGATACATGATCCATAGGCAGGGTATTAGGTACCTTTCTGGATGAAATCTAAGCCTTTGGGCCAAATATACCCCAGCTCTGGTTTATCTAAAGTTAGATTCTATCGTCTATCTTTAAACAAATGACTATACTATATAGACGTAACTTAACTTAACCTGAACTTGAATTCTTAACTTTTGGTCTGGAATTTGGTCTAACACAGGTCATATTTTAGTAAAGAACACCAGCGAGACACTATGTCATAATATCTATGTTTTAGTAAATACAGGTATCGACTTATAATATCAATATATCATCATCATCAACCTATATTCGGCTCACTGCTGAGCTCGAGCCTCCTCTCAGAATGCGAAGGGTTAGGCCTTAGTCCACCACGCTGGCCCAATGCAGATTGGTAGACTTCACACACGCAAAGTGAATTCTTATGCATTTACTGAGTAAATTCTCAGGTATGCAGGTTTCCTCACGATGTTTTTCCTTCACCGTTTGAGACACGTAATATTGAATTTCATAAAATGAATCGGAGGCTACTTATACTTACTCTTAAATCTACACTTCATTGAATTATACCGAATAGGAAAGCATTGAGTTTAACGACGGTACAGTTATGTACGTATATAAAATCTGAAAATAACGGTCCGTGGATTAGAAGGGCACGCACAGAAGCCCCTCGTAGCGTACGCCGAAAAACACAATAAAATAATCCAATGCTTTGTATGAAGTTTGATGTAGGTACTGTTCGCAAAATAACGCATTTTTAGTCGTTGGAAAAATAATTACTTACTTAAAGAAATTATTTTGAAATTTACTTTAAAATAATATCTGTCCATCCACTTATGACATACAAAAGATCAATTTATCTTTTTACGGTGTGATTTCGAATAATATTATGTGTTAATTATAGATTTATGTCGGTGACTTTGGTTCTTCTGCGGATCTCCTCATTTCTGATTCGATCACGCAGAGATACTCCTAACATAGCTCGTTCCATCGCCCGCTGTGTGACTCTGAGCATTCTTATGAGGCCCATAGTTAGCGACCAAGTCTCGGAACCATAGGTCATCACACACTGTTCGAAGACTTTTGTCTTCAGGCACTGAGGAATTTCGGACGAAAAGATGTCGCGAAGCTTCCCGAATGCAGCCCAGCCGAGTTGGATTCGACGGTTCACCTCTTTCTCAAAATTGGACCTACCTAACTGGATCAGATGTCCTAGGTATATGTATTCGTCTACAATTTCGAGTGCAGCGTTCTCAACTATAACTGGGTGGAGCGAAACATGAGCATTACACATTATTTTCGTTTTGGCCATGTTCATTTTTAGGCCCACCTGTTGAGAAACTCTGCTGAGGTCATTGAGCATGGTACTAAGGTCATCCAGAGTCTCTGCCATGATGACTACATCGTCCGCGAACCGACATAGCTCAACGAGTTGCGAAGTTGAAGTGGCAATGGGCGGGGCACATAGTTCGAAGAGCCGATGGACGTTGGGGTCCAAAAGTACTGGAATGGCGACCCCGCATTAGTAAGCGCAGTGTTGGCCGACCCCCCACCAGGTGGACTGACGACATCAAGCGAGTCGCAGGGATTCGCTGGATGCAGGCGGCTCAGTATCGTGATGTTTGGAAGTCCCTACAAAAGGCCTATGTCCTGCAGTGGACGTCCATCGGCTGATATGATGATGATGATAGATTTATAGTACAGTGTTTTTCAGATAGCATGGGTACGGTGACAGTTGTTTCACTATTGAAAGTTTGCCGCGATTCACGAAAAAAGTATGTATTATGAACGTCATAAGGCAACTGTCGCCGTATCCATGATATCTGAAATACACTTCACCTACTAACTTCGAAGTCTGGCAATTTTCCAGCGATGATCAAGACTTTGAGTTTTTGCAATTAATTGTAATGCTTTATTGTTTTATTGTTATAAATCAGGTACAATAATATTGCAATGTACGAACCTTCGGTTTTTTTAAGTTTGGATAGCTATTTAACCTTTTTTTTTAAGAAAAATTATTCTTTATTATTAAATTATTATTCATTGTAAGGGAAATATAATTTTGTTTTTTTTTTAATTTAATATTTTGATTTTTTTTTTGCAGTCGGTAGCAAGGTGCATAGCGGGAGCCGCGTGCGTCGCGTGTCGGGCGCGTGCGCGGCGCTCTGCACTGTCATGGCCGACGCATTCAGGTGCTCTTTATTTTACAAGGATTTTTTACGCTATAGTCTCAGAGACAACAGACATTACTGATTTTTTATTCTTTACAAGTTAACCCTTGACTGCAATATCACTCTTCGCCGGCGTAGACGAGGTTCCAATATCTGACGTCACCCATACGTGGAATTTTTAACCGGACTGATACACTCAGGCCAAAACACCTTTCCCGAACGGTCCTCTAAACCGAGGTCCGAGTCTTAGAGGAGACACCCTTAGAGAGTTGTTCCGCCCATCTTATCTGCTTCTGTCTTCGGGCCCCATCAGGCGATGCTTCTGGGCTCCCCAGTGACGCCACTGAGGTCACATTAAGGAGCCTATGACACTTACGCAATCAGACAAAAAAAAATCAACTGATGCAGGTAAGTGATGATGCAGTCTAAGATGGAAGCGTGCTGACTTGTTAGGCATAGGATGAAAATTTCGGCTTCAACACGACATCGTGCCGGCTCGCTAAATCGCTTGGCGGTACGTCTTTGCCGGTAGGTGGTAACTAGCCACGGACGAAGCCTCCCACCAGCTAAATGCCACTGGCCAGCCACTGATAGACCGAATAAACAATAATCATCATTATCAGATTCGATAATCCAGGGGTTAAACTATGAGGAATTTTTCTTTCTTTTATGAAACTTTAAGTGAATTTTCCTCCCGAAAAGGGAAGGTTTGTGGTGTTACACCACCGTGCCTCGGATAACACGTTATCCTTTCTCTCTCTAAGGAGGAATGCCTAGCTAAAATATAGGTAGTTAAAATAGTCACATAATAATGATTATCACATTATTTGAATGACCAATGGCTAGGGACTCCTGGCACTGTAGTTAGTGGACTTTTTGTTACCTAATTTCACGGCTTAACGTGTTCTATGCCCATCTATACTAATATTATAAAGCTGAAGAGTTTGTTTGTTTAATTGAACGCGCTAATCTCAGGAACTACTGGTCCGATTTGAAAAATTCTTTCAGTGTTAGATAGCCCATTTATCGATGAAGGCTATAGGTTATATTTTATCTCCGTATTCTTACGGGAACGGGAACCACGCGGGTGAAACCGCGCGGCGTCCACTAGTTTGAAATAAACGAAATAGATTTCATTTGTTTTGTAAATATGTTATATTATACACGTCTTATTAATTATTTAGTACGAATGTAGGTCATACTTCCGACTGTGGTCTCTCAGTGTACAAAGTACGCTCACTATTCTCTTTCACATTTTCTAACTAATCGACTATGAATTCACTAAACTGCACTATTATGCTATCGCTGGGGGAGTTCGGAAGAATTCCTTCGTGTTTACATCACATATTTTGTATGGCTTGCTTTTGCGACGTTAATTGAATTCTGTGAGAACATAATTGAGTATTATTATTATTTCTTGTATTAACCGACTTTATAAAAGAGGAGGCTTTTTGTTTTATCGTATTACCCGCCTTTATAAAAGGCTTTTCGGTTTATTCTCTACAGGTTAGCCCTTGACTACAATCTCACCTGATGGTAAGTCATGATGCAATCTAAGATGGAAGCGGGCTTAATTGTTAGAAGTAGGATGAAATCCACACTCCTTTCGGTTTCTACACGACATCGTACCGGAGCGCTAAATCGCTTGTACGTCTTTGTCGGTAGGGTGGTAACTAGCCACGGCCAAAGCCTCCCACCAGCCAGACCTGGACCAATTAAGAAAATTTCAATCGGCCCAGCCAGGTATCGAACCCAGGACCCTTAAGCATACGACATCAGCTTCTAGTTAGCACAGGTTTGTTTTCGATGTTCTCTGTGTGATTCTATCAAAGAGATAGCTTTCGGTGGAAGAACTAATTGGACAACATTAGACGAGGTACGGTGCAATAGTTGTGTAGGGGTGACTTTGCTGTCAGTCACAATCAGTTGATTAAATCCCGCGCACCTGCGCCGGGGGTTGCCTGGCAACGCTACTGATAAACAGTTTAACAATTTCTGATGCATCCTGAGAAGATGGGATTACCTTCCATATTAATTTTTATTCAGTATTAAGTTGTTGTTGAAATATAATGTTAAACTGCGTTATTTGATGTTTTAAGAGTACTAGCGGACCACTGCGACTTCGTCCGAGTCGAAAGCTTTGACAAAAGTTAACTTTAAAAGATAGGTCAAAGTCAAATGCCGGGAAAAATGCCGGCATACGAGTACATGGTTTTTGTGCAATTATAACTGTTTGCTTATCGAACGAAACGGAAGCTCTCAAAAGCAATAATTTTTTTTCGCCACATTTTACCCCACCCAGTATAAAACATAGAAAAGAATGCAAGAATAGTAATTAAAATTAAATAGGCTAATAGCTTTCCTGGATAAATGGAATAGCAAACACACGAATAATTTTTCAGTTCGAAACATAAATTTCTGAAAATAGCGCGCGCAACCAAACGAACTAACTCTTATTATTAAGGTATCAGCGATGGACGTCCAATACAAGACATATGCCTTTTGTAGGGACTTCCAAGCATTACGATCCTGAGCCGCCTGCATCCAGCGAATCCCTGAGACTCGCTTGAATATGTCGTCAGTCCACCTGGTGGAGGGTCAACCAACACTGCGCTTTCGAGTGCGGGGTCGCCATTCAAACACCATGGGACATATCTTTATATTTAATACTAGCTGACGCCCCATGGTTTCACCCGCGTGATTCTCGTTCCCGTGAGAATACGCAGATAGACTGTTATACTTACAAATAACGTGGCTTTCTAGTGGTAAAAAATTTTTCAAAATCGGTTCAGTATATGCAGAGATAACCCCCTACAACACTTTATAATATAAGTATTTGAACTATAGATTACACAGTATGGATGTTATCTGATGTTTATTTGACATGAATCGAAATGATTCGATGAATCAAAGACCTGGGCAAGTAGTCATGACACGGCGATTCTTTTTCTACAAACTACTAATGCTTCGAAAATTAAAAAAAATGTATGAAAATGACATTCACTATCGATCACGTGATTCAACTTGTCGATCGGATCTGTCATTCCCATACATATTGTTAGTTTTCGAAGCGTTACCGCTAAGGCCTCTGATCCTAAGCCCAACTATCAACTGGACTAGGCAACAACAGGCCCAAGTACCTAAATCGAAAAGAGTAACGGACCACTCATTTCACCTTTCCACTCACATGGTAGCTCTCACGCACACCCCATGGTTCTATGGCGAGACAATGGCGCGCGCGCATCTGTCTGGGTAACGCCGGTGATTGGTCGCACGCACCCTCACTGATTTCCTCGGTGATCGATACCGAAATGCCATGTAACGGCGAATCCTTTGCAGTGAATCGTGTTTATGGTTAGTTAGTCGGACCCCAGTAAAATTGGTTTTCGAAATATGCGTAGGCGATTGTTTATAGATTCGACCGGTAATTACACTAGTATATGTATAAAGAATTAATAGAATATTTTAAGAAGAAAATTCGGCTCTGATTTTGGTTGTAATAGTTAGGTTAGGTGTATAAAAACGTGCAGCTCAACGGGTGGATTTATCTGCCGTAGTAGGTCAGGATCTCTCTTTGCCGGCCGTCGTCAATGCCATGGCTGACAGCGAGAGCTCTTGGGAAGCAGTGGTCAATTTCTGTGAGGTTGATAAATCACAGAAGGAAATGGCAGAGCGGGCTAGAGAAGATGACCCAGAGTCTCAAACAATACGCCGCAGAAGACCAGGACGCAGGCAGCGAGCTTACGAACGACGCCTGCACCCCTGATGAGGACCTCCGGGCGATAGACACGGGGAGCCTATCGTCCGACGGAGCATTTGTTCTCAAGATAAATAACGTGCTGGGTACTCCGGCGATTTTATAGCGTAAAGAGACTCATGTGTCTCTAAGTGAAGATTCTCCTTGAGATGACGCTGACTGGGTCGCGGAAGAGTCGAAGTACCCGTGGCCCAATCTCATGGCGGAAAGATGGAACATGGGGTTTTAGTCGGTAAGAGTCCGACATACCTCGATATGGATCATGGATACCTCCTCGCCTCCCCGTGGCGCGGAGGTATCCATGAGGATTTCCCCACGAAAAAAAAAAAAAAAAAAGGTGTATAAAAACGTAGCTCTACGGCAAATGGACTCCACACCAAGAGGTCAGGTTTGAATCTCACAAATTGACCAAATTTTAGTATCTACTACAGTAGGTAAATCATTCATCATTAACAATTCATATTCGGCTCCAGGTTGAGCACGTGTCTTTTCTCAGAATAAGAGGGATTCGACTAGTCCACCACGCTGGTCCACTGCGGAAAATTTTTAGGTATGCAAGTTACCTCAAGATGTTGTTCTTTGACCTTACGCCTTATGAATCGAAGGCAGAGTTCATATCACTGGGCTATCTAACACAGGGCATAGTAAATCAATATTATCATTCTATTTTTAGAGGACCAAAAAATATATATTACGAGCCTCCCTCTATAAAAGAGAGATAATGTGGACTGGCGGTCAAGGCGACACTAAGCTTTACCTACCTACTACACTAATAGATGTTAATGATAATGCACGAGACCGAAGTCAAGGGGTGTAGCATTACCACTTTTACAATCCCCACTGTAAATTTCTTAAAAGAATTAATTAATCGCAAACTTAAAATAGTAACAGAACTAATGACATGGCACTGCTCACTAATAAACACGTTTCAGTTGTAGGTATAACCGACAGAGCCCTCCGTGCAGAGCATGCATGGAGGAAGAAGAAACCCCGATACATGTTATGCTTAGATGCAGAGGTGTATCTGAACAACGTGCAGTACACATTGGATCCCCAGCAACACTCCAAGAGGCGTTCGGCGACCTGGGTGGCCTGCTAAGCTTCTGGAGCGTGCTCGGTTGGCTGGAGTGACTCCAGCGGGGACCAGCACCAAATGAATCGACGTACGTACGGAAAAGGTCTAGGAAAGAAAAAGGAGCCCGACACAAAAACCAATCAAGTTCTTAAAAGCTAATCCGAACACACATAGATAACCACTGGACCCACTAGGCAATTCCTATTCCAATCACAATCTTTACGATTTATTGGACAGGAAAAGGGAATCCAGTCATATTGAAAAACATATATTTTTGTACAAAATCAAACTTTTCGAAGTAGGTTAAAACCGAATGGGAACTAAGGGTCGTCTGTCATTGCCCGCGCGGCGGTCGTGGGAACCCGACACCGGTCGGAAGGATGTGTGCTATTGACACTGTGGAGTGCGGAGTGCTCGCCGCCGGTGACGGTGAGCGAACACCTTTTGTAATTATTGAGGTAGCTTCCTATGTGTACTCGGCGGTATATTTTTTATAGTAACAGTAGCCAAACTGATGTTTAATAGAAAACTGTGGTTAAAAAAGGATTGTTCAAGTCAGTATATATCGATATAGTCGAATTGAGAAGTCCTTTTTTTAAGTCGGTTAAAAATAGACCAAGGCTTCGCAGGGCTTGAAAGGAACCAGATAGCCAAATAATAATAATAAAATCTGTGATTTAAGAAGTTCTTTCTTTGTTCTATGAATACAAAGCAAAAGTTTAGGCAGACCATCAGCTTGGTCCATCATCATTATCAACCCATATTCGGCTCAATGCTGCGCACGAATCTCCTCTCAGAATGTGTGAGGGTTAGTCTACCACGCTGGGCCAATGCGGATTGACAGACTTCACACACATAGAGAATTAAGAAAATTCTCAGGCATGCAGGTTTCCTCACGATGTTTTTCCTTCACCGTTTGAGACACGTTATATATAATTTCTTAAAATGCACACAACTTTTTCTATAATAATTAATTATTAAGTGAGGTGTATTCCCTGGAACGGATTCGAAACTACACCCTCCGGAATCTGAGGTAGAGGTCATATCAACTGGGCTATCACGGACTCACTTGGTCCATCAACTTATTATAATTTAAAAAAAATGTTGTGAGTCACACATACGTTTAACAGGAGGCTACCATTTATGCTAGCTTTTAGCTTAGCTTAGCTTTTTTTTAAGAGCAGTGATAGCCCAGTGGATATGACCTCTGCCTCCGATTCCGGAGGGTGTGGGTTCGAATCCGGTCCGGGGCATGCACCTCCAACTTTTCAGTTGTGTGCATTTTAAGAAATTAAATATCACGTGTCTCAATCGGTGAAGGAAAACATCGTGAGGAAACCTGCATACCAGAGAATTATCTTCATTCTCTGCGTGTGTGAAGTCTGCCAATCCGCATTGGGCCAGCGTGGTGGACTATTGGCCTAACCCCTCTCATTCTGAGAGGAGACTCGAGCTCAGCAGTGAGCCGAATATGGGTTGATGACGACGACTGAAGGCAGTTGTTTTATTGTTTAATTAGTATTTATTGATATTGATATGAGTGTGTAGTAGTGATGACATCGTGGGAACGCACAGGTAATTCGTTACGCGTTAGGGATAAGCGAGGTGTAACGAGGTGCCAATTGGATTACACAGTGTTTCACACGTGCTATTATTACGGAAAAAATAGTTTAGGTTGGTACCTATCGACACTACTCTTACATTTTTTTTAAAGAAAATATCAAATCTTTTATAACACATTTGCTTGTAAAGTATCGCTTATTTCACCAATTTCAATATCCTAATGTATCTCATTACGCACATGTGCCGTTATGTAAAAAAAATCATCCGTCTAAAAATGAACAGTGATAGAAAAGTGCTCAACATTTTATGAATAAAATTACATTTGTGAGATAAAATTAAATAAAAAAACATTTATGTTTATTTTGACGGCCTCCGTGGCGCAGTGGTATGCGCGGTAGATTTACAAGACGGAGGTCCTGGGTTCGATCCCCGGCTGGGCCGATTGAGGTTTTCTTAATTGCTCTAGGTCTGGCAAAGACGTACCGCCAAGCGATTTAGCGTTCCGGTACGATACCGTGTAGAAACCGAAAGGGGTGTGGATTGTCTTCCTACTCCTAACAAGTTAACCCGCTACCATCTTAGATTACGTCATCACTTACCATCAGGTGAGATTGTGGTCAAGGGCTAACTTGTAAAGAATAAAAAAACAGGTAATTTTTTAATTTTAATAATTTTGACAATGAATGTCAACCATTTAACAAAAATATTAATTTACTTTATTAGAAATACTGGCTGTTTTTGGTGCATTTGTCTAAAAAAAACAAACGCTGGTGTGCGCACTTCGCTATCTGTGCAAAAATTACAAGCGTATCAAAATGCATCATATGGAAAACAGGCAAAGATGCAAATTCATTTTCAGAAAGTGTGCTTAAAGTGTGTTTTCTCGCAAATGTGTTATAAAACGTCGTATGACATACGCGCGCTTTGATAATTACAGCCTCTGCTTTCTTACGCCTCGGCTGTAATTTTCAACTTACCTGAACTTCTAATTCAATATTGAGCAACATGTTACTAAGGGTTTTACTACAGAACATAAAACAATTAAGCGTAAGCCTTACAGACTGCATCGTCACTTAATATCAAGCAAGATCGCTGTCAAGGGCTATCTTGTCTTTGAATAAAAAAGTATATGTCGCTGAGTGAGTTATTTAAACAGTTAGCAAAATCTACGTTAATTATTGTGATAATATTAGAATCAGGTTTCATGGAATTGGATTTAATTATTTACTGTTTAAATAAATAAGACTGTGAAAGATTGATCACGTGACTCTCGTCCAATTGTATTGCGTTAAAATGGCGCCTAGGCGGGACGTTTTACGGAGTGGAGGTGCCTGCCACTCTGTGGCCTGTTGGTTGAGTAGTTTAGTGTAATCAAGTTCTTGGAATGGATACTCGTCTTCTATTTGTTAAATAGTAATGGTGCAGTGTTAAAATAGTGATAGTGTTTCCGAACTTCAGTGGGTGAGTTAATAGAAGTAAGGCCATTGCATTGTTAGTTAATTAGCTGGGAGCCAACACCAACTGAGAATGGGGGAGTATTAGATATCTGTAAAAGGGCCCTTTAACCCAACTGGATCAGTTACAAGTCTGACATCAGCTGGTGGCTGACTCCTTGCTCTATCATAGATAACCCTGGTTTATATGTGATGGTAAAAGCGCTGTACTTGATCAATATAGAGGGTAGAACTGTATTAGCTAGTTAAATAGTCGTTCCAATAATGACCGATAGTTGGTGACGTTGTCGCATGGGTTCGCCGAATTTTCGCGGATGATAGCAAAATAAATAAATCATTATATAATCATGACCGATAGTGTTACTTTGTGTATCTTGCCATCCTTGACAAATAAAGCTTGGAGCCTGCCCTGGGGCTACGGCTTCTCCGTTATCAGAATTAGTATTTAGTACGGCTCCGCCGATATCAGAAGTGGAATATGGTCGATGCCCCGATATATATATACGTATCTAGTATGTATGTTACCGTACGTACTGTAATCGATACAAAGCGAGTACTTGTATTTAATTAGGTGTAAGTACTGAGTAGGATGCGCGGGCGCAGGCTTCCGGCGCGTGCCGAGTGGGGCTTCCCAGTTCCGCCACATGTGCTGCTCACAGGGGTGAGCGACCGTCGCGGGGTGGAAATGTACTGATTACGATTTTTATTCTATCCACTCCATCTAAATATATATCGGCGGAGCAGACTTAATTTCACTTCTGATAATGAAGAAGCCGTAGCCTCAGAGCAGGTTCGACCGCTTAACTTTCTAATATAGTTATACCCTCTAACTACAATATTGATGAAGTATAGCGCCGATACTATCAGATGTAAACCAGGATTAACTAGCGTAAGGCAGCCACGAGTAAAATTCGTCGTGGTCGTCGTTATCAACCCATATACGGCTCACTGCTGAGCTCGAGACTCCTCTCAGAATGAGAGGGTTAAGGCCAATAGTCCACCACGCTGGCTCAATGCAGATTGGCAGACTTCACACAAGCAGAGAATTAAGATAATTCTCTGGTATGCATGTTTCCTCACGATGTTTTCCTTCAGCGATTGAGACACGTGATATTTAATTTCTTAAAATGCACACAACTGAAAAGATGGAGGTGTTCGGATTCGAACCCACGCCTTCCGGAATCGGAGGCAGAGATCATATCCACTGAGCTATCACGGCTCTAAATATATATTACTCAAAGGTGACTGACTGACTGACATAGTGATCTATCAGCGCATAGCCCAAACCACTGGATGGATCAGGCTGAAATTTGGCATGCAGGTAGATGTTATGACGTAGGCATCCTCTAAGAAAGGATTTTGATCAATTCTACCCCCAAAGGGATTTTGCGGCGATTTGGCTGAAATTTGGAATGAAAATAGATTTACTCTGGATTAACACAAAGGCTACTTTTCATTCTGAAAAAATCCATGGTTCCCGCTGGATTTGTGAAAAACAGAAAACCACGCCGACGAAGTCGCCGCTAGTAGTATTATAAGACAATAATAATGTTTCCATCAATTAGCGCAGTTTAGTTTATTAGGCGCAGTGGTATTCAGCGGTGGATTTACAAGACAGAGGACCTGGGTTCGACCCTCGGTTGGGCCGATTGAGGTTTTTATAAATGGGTCTTTTTGAAAATAAAAACAATGTAAGTAATAAAGCTTAAAGCTTAATAAAATAAAGCTTTTCAAACAATATTTATAAAGGTAGAATTTTTTTTTAATCTTTTTGTGTTTAAAATATTAATAGTAACAGAAGTTGAATTAATATTAATAGTAACAGAAGTTGAAGAAAATATTTTAAGAAAAAGCCCTGATATATACAGTAATTTACCCACAGAATGACGAGGTACATATTTTACTTCCTTTTCTTAATTTATTTTTTAATACAAATAATATTCCCAATATCAACGTGAATGAAAACGAAAAATTAACTTAGCGAATTCGCAACTCTATGATAACCAAATAACAGCAAAGACATCTCTGAATGCAGACATTTGCACCAGCATCCGCGCAAACAATCGCACAATTAGCCAAATTAATTGAATACAGGGTGATTCGATTACGTCCAATTATTGTACCAGGGCGGGCGGAAGGCGGAGCTTCGGCTGGGCGGCGCTGGGCGGGGCCCGCCCACGCTGTCTCCGGCTTTTTGGTTTTATCTGCCGTTCCGTATCCCTGTAGCGGAGAGGAATTTTTTATTTAGTACACATTGTAAAATATGAAAGGTTTTATTGCATATTCAGAATGAATTTTCTGAACTGCAGAGAAAAAAATCCCGACTGGCAATGCTTTGTTACAAACTGAATGGTGGCTATGGTTATCAGTCACGTGAAACTTAATAATTAATTATGTTTTCAGGCGCGGTACAGTGCATTACATTTTTTTAAATGCAAATAGGCTCGTGTTTGACCATGATCTAACCTGATGGTAAGCGTAGATACAGTCTAAGATGGGACATGCTTGCCTAGAAGGTGCCTATTCACTCTTGACGTGATCTATGACAAGTTCTTCGGGCCTATTCACTAATTTGGTCTATATTAACGACCTTTTAAAATAAACATCAAATCAACTGAGAAATGACATCTACCTACTGTATGATATCCACGAAGGGTTGCCAGTAGGCAGCGGATGACATGTGTTACGTAGAATCTCAATTTCGTATACTAAAATGTCAACTATAGCCTCAATAGCTCAACGGTAAGAGCGGCCAGACTCATCACAAGGTGGTGGTTCAATCCCAGCCCCGTTGGTTTATTGTCGTACCCACTCTTAGCACAGTCTTTCTCGACTAGTTGGAGGGGAATGGGAATATTGGTTAGGTATATTTGAAAAGATATGGCAAATATTCTTTTAAAAAAAAATAACATACGTCAAAGTTAGAGAATTAATGTTGCTTTGTTAAAGGCGATGTTTTTCCACTTCTAAGCTGGGGCATCTTGTACCATCAAGTAATTTTAATGGCCAGGACCTATAGCCAAGTGGCACGTCGATTCTCTTGGGTGCCATTTACTATCGACAGGTCACGTGATCAAGATCTGTCATTCCCATACATTTTTCTAGTTTTCAAAGCGTTTGCGATCATAGAAAAAGAATCGTCGTGCCACTTAGCTACAGGCCCTGGCCTCCTTAATTAGAAATGGAATATGGAGCTTCAATCCATCACGCTGTTTCAATGCTGGTTGGTGAGCTTAGTATATTTCTCGATCTTGGAAAATAATTCGATGTTTTGTTTAGAGTAAGAAACTATGATGACCAGACATGTTTTAAAAACTCTAAGCAGTGGCGTAGCATGCCTTGGAGGGGCTCTGAATCAAATAAATATGTATACACATACATATTAAGGATTTTTAAAAGGAATACGGAGTTTGTATCAAGCGGTATGAATTTCCTTTTCTTTGGGACGGCTTACCTTTGTCAAAATTCTATCTTTCGCCACTGGTAAACATGATAACCATGGACTTTGGGTCATGAAGGCTTTGGGAGATAGCAGGTACTAAAGGTGCCCTCAAAATTGCAACTACAAAGCGTATTTTTTTTTGGAACAAAAGTTTCGGTTAGTAATTTGATTTTCGCTCATCGTTTATTTTGGATAAATTACACAATTTCTTTCAGACTAACAAACATCAGCTATTCATATTTACAAGCTTCAACGTTCATTTTGTAATCAACTTATGTTTCATGCTCATTGTCATCCAATTTTACCATTTAAGGGTCAGATCTTCCCCTTTATAGAAGAGTATTTAGGGCTTTTATCTTCTTTTATACAACTTTTCTGTTAATGTGCACTTTAAGAAATTAAATATCACATGTCTCAAACGGTGAAGGAAAAACATCGTGAGGAAACCTGCATACCTGAGATTTTTCTAAATTTTCTACGTGTGTGAAGTCTGTCAATCCGCAATTGATGGACTAAGGCCTAACCCCTCTCCATCTGAAAGGAGACTCGTGCTCAACAGTGAGCCGAATATGGGTTGTTAATGATGATGATGATGATTTAGAGCTTAGACCCACCAAGCTGGTGTTTTTCGGCGATTGTTCGGCGGGCGTAGGATAATAACGTTTGGCACTACAAATTTAAATCGTAATGACTGACACCAACAATTTTCCAAATCCGAGCTGCAGTTAAAATTTTCAAAAGAAAGAAAAGCCCAGTATTGTTTTTCTAACATTAAATTATGTTATTAAATATTACATTGATCGGCCTAGAACTCGAACCTGGAACCCCAGTCATGATGGCTGCATAGTTTTAGCAACTGTTGAGTTTCTTGCCGGTTTCTTCTCAGCAGAACCTGCCTTCCGAACCGGTGGTAGAATCTTTACAAATAGTCAACTGACGTGTCAAAAGTGCTTGTAAACTGAGCCTACTTGAAATAAATGATTTTTGATTTTGATATTGATTTTAACCACTGAGCAACGAGACAGTTAACCTGTTTTGTCACTAGGGATTTAAAATAACTTACCGCGCATGCCATTACTATACAAACCTTAACAAAACAGTGTTATCTACAAGCGATAACCACCTTGGATTGTAACCAAGTTCATGGCTTCACATAATGATAATATCCTCAGCCTGCTCTAAACTACAACTACGGACAGGGACAGGTATAATTGTTGACAAGTAGCTGATGTAAGATGCGGGTGTTATCCAAGGATTATTAGTAAACAGACGGAAAATGGAGAAATAATTAATTATGTTGTCTGTCGACTGCCTTGATTTGGTGATTAGCTGGTTTGGTTGTGGACCATAAAGTCCTGGATTTGAGCCCCAGGTTAGGTCAATAAAAAAAGGCATTCGATGTTATTTTTCAGAAATTTTCAGAATAATACTGAGTGATGGATGCGGCGGTAGGAGTTGAGTAATACAAGTAAATCGGACCAGTAGTTCCTGAGATTAGCGCGAACGTCAGAACATACTGGAGAAAAAGTTTAGTATACAAAATATATTTAAAATAAAATATTTTTAACAAAAAATTTGAACTGATTTCAAAATCGCAAAAATAAACTAAAAAGCGAAAAATAACATCGTATGTGCTACCTTCTAATCACTTTGAAGGCGGTGCCTAGCCAGTGACGTATTAATTAAAGCCGTTTCTGAAAATTTTTTTTCAAAATCGGTTATGAAATGACGATGTTATGAGGTAAGAAACATAAAAAATGAACATACTTGTCAAATAGAGAATTTCCTCCTTTTTTTTGAAGACGTTTAAAAATCCAAACCAAAATAGAGGCTATTTGGCATACAAAATCTGATTCTAACACACTAACAATTCAAGTAAAATAAAAGCTCCAAATCAATAGGAGAATATTATTAAATACTTGAAAGCTTTTCTGTCTATATTTACTCACAGTCTGTGTTGTTATCTTAAAGGTGGTATAGTGGTAAAAGAGTACAAAACTGAGCGAACACGCCGCGATGTATGGGGGTCGCGGAACACATTGTCGGCTCGTGCGTACATGACATGCTCCACCGCGCTCTACAGAGTGATCAATTTTTGTCCGATTACGGTAAAGCCAAATGAAAGAGAGGGTTATGATTGGCAAAGTCAAATGAAAGAAAGGGTTATGATTGGCAAAATCAAATGAAAGGAAAAGTTATGATTGGCAAAGTCAAATGAAACGGAGGGTTATGATTGGTGAAGCCAAATGAAAGGGAGGATTATGATTGGCAAAGTCGCGAAAGGAAGGGTTATGATTTTAGCAGTCTATGACTGAAGGTTTGTATTTAAGTGTATTTCTAAACGCGGCTCAACTATTCTTCCGATTTTGATGAAAAGATGTCAATAAATTCATATTATAGACATAAGCTTTATATTATGTACAACTGGTATATTTTTATTTTGATTTAAACTAAAAGAGGAGGCGATTTTTCTTTGTAATTGCCGATTTGAAAAGATTTTTCGAAAGCCAATTAATTAATTTTAATTAGGTTTAACACAACAAAAGAACTTTTCAAACGTCAGGTAATGTTATAAAATAATGGTAATAAATAGTCGAAAGCTTAAATTACGAAGTTCTTGGCATTCAAGAAACCAATCTCTCCACACTTGCTTAGGACAATATTTTTGTAAATTCGTTAAATCGCATATAGACCTTATTGTTAATACAAAAGTAGCATAAATATAACTATATTATTTAAACTTATTTAGTAAAGCTTAAAAAAGAAATAACGTTAGCTAGTAAAACTCATCGCTTAAATTATAACACTTTTTACACAATTAATATCAGAACACCCTGTAAGAGGGTTGAATCGTAGTACCGTAGCACGCGCCACAGAACGCACCCTGTCCCGACCATTCAGTCTACTCCGAACCGCCCCGCCGAGCGGACGGCCGCGCACCCCAACAAAAACCCACATCCAAACCACACGTTCCAAATTCAAACTAACGTCAAACAGTTTTTCTAATACATCCAGTTGGAGGTGCCAGGGGTGAGCCGGCTGAGTCAGCGACACAGGTATGGTATGACTCATCTTTCCATAGTAACACCCTAAACTCGAGTTCGCGAATGTTGTAAAATGCCCGCTAGAAGGTGGACTAGGGTTTTTTTTTTATTTATTACGATGTTTGAATTTAAGCTCTAGGTTTTTAAGCACTGTAATGCATGAAGGTTTTAATTGTTATAATTTTTTTCAGCGCATTATTTATCTATAAATAAAATGTGGATCAATAATTACGTCATAAGAATAAACCTCGTTAGAAATATTATATTTGAGATACCTATATTTTTAAAAATATTTCTGATCAAATTAAAAATAACTTATTACTTATTTTATTTCAATAATTATTATAAAATAGTTTGTCTGAATGTAATGGAAAATTGAAAGTTTTTGTACTGAAGTTGTTGGAAAAGCAAAGGATAAATCTTATAAGATTCTTACAGGACAAATGCCTGTTTCAAAAAAGTCTTCTTTTACTTTCGGCAAGATACAAAACTTAGAAAAAAATTACCTAACCTAGTGCTTACATACAAATTATACACATATGTTAAAACTAATAAAAGCTAATCCTTAAATAATAAGATAAGTATAGAGTACCGGAGCTTTTTTACATAAGAATCGGACTAGCGTCCATGTCAAAAGTATTTAAGGGATGTAGAAGTTCTTTGATTCACTTCCTAAGCTGGATTATATAATTATTAGCGTATAAAATTCATTACATTTTATTTTTACTAGCGGACTTGGCCTGTGAGAAAATTTACGAGAAAGCTTTCATTTTCAGAAAACAAAAATGGGTTATCCATAAGAGATAGATACGCATACTTTTTTGTAGATCTTTAAAAGAACAATATTCCGCAAAGCATCATTTTTATTGTATCTCGAATTGATAAGGTTTCTAGTAAGCTCCAAGGCCCCTTGACTTTTTCCGAGACTTGCTACATTTTTTTCTTTTTGCTTTTATTTTCTTGACAAACTATATACCAAATTCTTCTTCATATTACTCTATCTATTGGTGAAAACTGCATCAAAAACCATAGGTATGATTAGTACCTAAAGTCTTTGAGTTAATCGCGACAGACAGAAGCTTTTGTATAGATACTCTAATATGTAGCACAACTTTTTTTGTTAAAACAAACAAGCCCAATTTCGATGACTTTACCTTGTTGTTCAGGTTTTTTGTCTCCATCATCAGACCAGTTCTATGTGTCATTGCGTTGGTACCAATAGGCAACTATCTGTATAATCTAATATAAAGTCACGAAGTGATTCTATTTTAGTTTACAGGGTCTGTTATAGCCATACAAATATTATTAATGGTAAATTAAACTCATAAAATTTTAAATCCCTGCCCAATCAAACGTCGCTTTAATTTTATATATTTTACATAGATATAGTTTGTATTGTAATCTCTGGATCAAGTGAACCGAATTTGAAAATTCTTTTACCACTGGAAAGCTACATTATTTGTGAGTGTTATAGAGTATATTTTATCCCCGTATTCCCACGGGAATGGGAACTAGGCGGGTGAAACCGCCGGGCGTCGGCTACTATCTTTATAACAGAATACATGTACAAAGCACTGTCCATATCTGTATAGTTTAGCGTTAACTTCATCTGGTGGAATACGAGTGAGAAGCCGCAAAGATACTACCAAAACAAAGTTAAAGTATCGGTTACGAAGAAGCTGTGGCTCTCTCAAGTCTCAACAAACTGGAGATTGCGTCGAGTTTGGAAACTTTGAATGTGTAACAGTATATATTACGGTAATAACTTAGTAGTGTGGTCGAAGTTTTGTCTGCATACATGAACTTTACTTTAACTTGTTCTTGACCAGTTTGTAGTAACAACGGATATTAATTTTCTTTGAAAACTAGCTTTCACCAGCGATTTATCCAAATGAAATTAAGTTCACAAATCCCGCGGTAACCATGATTTTTTCGGAATAAAAAATGGCTCCGAGTCTACTATAACTCTTTACCTAACAAATTTCATCAAATCGCTACTGTGGAGCACCCGTGAGTTAGTGTTAGTGAAAAGTAATAGACAGACAGATTTCCTTTCGCTTTTATCTAAACTAATAATTAGAAGAGGTAAAGTTTGTGATATTGTAGGGGGTAAACTCTGGATATACTGAAAACAGATTTTGAAAATTCTTTTACCACTATATCGCCATGTTATTTGTGAGTACCACTAAAAAGCTTTATTTGTGAGTGTTATAGACTATTTATATCCCCGTATATATTATTATCCCCGTATTCTAACGGGAACGGAAACTATGCGGCTAAAACAATGAGGCGTCGGCTAGCATCTAATATTAGTTTGGATGTACCTAATTGAAAAAGTTGCAAGTAAGATAACAGATTGCGTTTGTATTTACTTCTACGCAAACTAAATTACCAATAAATTGTACTGAAATTAGTCAGTTGATAGAGCAACTAAGCGTTGTAGAGCATGTTAAGTAACAATTAACCCTATCCAGCCTTTATTTTTCTCACTTTTGATAATTTTATACTGATAAATACCATATCGTTGGTCATGATATCCGGAATGCGATAGATAAGAAACAGCGCGTGTCGTAAACATTTTTGACACGTTCCAACTATGGGTGCGATTTACCCCTTTTAGTCGCACGTTACCCCCTTGCCGACAAAGGAACGGCTAGTTACGAATAACCCTAGTTTAAAAATGTGAAATCGCACCCTCGGTTTAGGTAAATGTTGTGTGACATTTGGTTATCGTTTATCGTGCGGCAAACGTAAGTAAATATGCTTAAAATTGCTTAATTATAAAATTTTTAAAAGTGAAAATTATTCTAGTATTACGAGTGTCGTTTATTAGATTGGGGGAGTTTTGCTATTATATTAAGTACTATTTTTTAATGCGTGTTGATAGTGAGTCATCGTCTCCAGAGCTGGATGCCCACAGCTGGGCATTATAGGAAATATGAATAGTGAATATATTTTAAATTAGGGACAAATATTTTTTTTATGAAGATTATTTAGTCGTAGTAGAGCTTATTGTTTCACTTATTTTACTTGATGGTAAGTGACCATCCCGTCAATCATTACTTTCTTATTCAAAGATACTTTACTACTTTGGAATTTTGACTCTTTCATTACTTTGTATTACAGTCATCATGTCGGAGAATTCGGGTTAGAAATGCATTTGCATTTGTGTACCGAGAAAGCTGAATTTCAGATATGACATGGCCTAAAAAAACTCATTATTATTAAAACTAACATAGTAAATCTTGGTTGTGAATTTGAAGTTAAGCTTTTCTAGGCTTCCAGTTTCCACGTCTTATCCAATATACAGATTTCTCGGTTCATTTCCGAATATATATACCAATTAGACTAATAACAATTTTTGTTTATGAGGAAATATCTTTTTATATTTATTTAAAAACCAAAAAAAAATGATTTTGAGCGATATGTATGTGGGTTTATACGAGGGAATAGAAATTCATAGCTTGCAAGTTTGTGAGAAAATGTTTTCTAATGATTTATATTATTTTTGTTTAATTTTATTATTTTATTGTTCGTCCGTCAGATTGTTTATGAGGACCGTTTCTCCTTAATACTCTCATTTTAAATTTAAAGACTAACATTTTTTGAAATTCAAACGCAACATAAATTAAATATTGAATTGGTATTTTTGGTGTAAATTTAAAAATCCTTTTAATATTTCGTTGATTTAACGTCACAAACTTTCTTAGAACAAGACCAAGGCTTTATAATAACTAGTTGAGCAGTAATACTGAATATTTTATTACAACCTTAACCAGTATGAGGTGTCCCTATAATAAAGACACACCCACATTTATACCAGGGCGTTAATTGACACCTTTGATTGATATGTTAAAATAAAGACGATATTTTACAATAGAAATAATTTATTAGTTAGTTAATTATAAATTGGGAAGTTACCTATATGAAAGTTAGATTAAATAATTGTTTTATTCCTCAGAATGGATAACAGTAACTAAACTAACTAAATGTATCATTGGTTCAGGTTCGAAGACCAGGGTTCGAATCCTAGGTAGGGCTATAAACCGTTTTCATTCTTCTTCGTAGGTACTTTGCAGAGCACGTCAAGCCGCCGGTCCCGGTCGATTTCTTTAACTTTATTATATTTTTAAAAGTAAATCCTACTAATATTATAAACGCGAAAGTTTGTATGGATGTATGTTTGTTTGGATGTTTGCACCGCCGCTACCACTGAAGCGATTTGGCTGAAATTTGAAATGAAAATGGCCGACTTCCACGCGGACAAAGTCACGGGCGACCGCTATTATAAGAATATTATACATCATCATCATCATCATCATCATCATCATCATCATCATTATCAAGATATATTTGTCTCACAGCTGAGCACGAGTCTCCTCAGAATGAAAGGGTTTCGGAAAATAGTCCACCACACTCGCACAATGCGGATTGGCAGACTTCACACACGCAGACAATTAAGAAAATTCTCTGGTATGCAGGTTTCCTTACGATGCTTTTCCTTCACTGTTTGAGACATTTAATTTCTTCAAATTTACACAACTGAAAAGTTGAAGGTGCATACCCCGGACTGGATTCGACCCCACGCCCTCCGGAATCGGGGGCAGAGGTCATATCCACTGGGCTATCACGGCTTTTCGTAGTAACCGTAGTATAAATATAAGACAATAAAATTGGGATTCCCGCCCTATTCTCCGCCCACAAGCTTATCTCCGCTCGGCCACGCCCTGTCGAAAAATATGTTCCATACATTTTCTCTCTTACCTACGAATACTTTTTATTGGATGGAAAAATATGTTTGGAATATAGTTTAGCCGTAAGTTAAGTTTAGAAGTAAAGAGCCGTGATAGCCCAGTGGATATGACCTCTGCCTCCGATTCCGGAGGGTGTCGGTTTGAATCCGGTCCGGGGCATGCACCTCCAACTTTTCAGTTGTGTGCATTTTAAGAAATTAAATATCGCGTGTCCCAAACGGTGAAGGAAAAACATCGTGAGGAAACGTGCATACCAGAAAACTATTGACTGCGTGTGTGAAGTCTGCCAATCCGCATTGGGCCAGCATGGTGGACTCTCATTCTGATAGGAGATTCGAGCTCAGCAGTGAGCTGAATATGGGTTGATAATAATGATGATGTAGATGATCTGTTTTAAGTCTCATTCGCACGATACCTTTTTAAACATCCGTTAAAAAAGCTCACATGCGAATGAGGACTTAAGCTATAGGTACCACCTTGATGCTAATACATAGTTTACTTCTGTGACGTGGAACAATAAGATCCTCTGTTTCGACGGCCTCAGTGGCGCAGTGGTTTGTGCTGTGGATTTACAAGACGGAGTCCTGGGTTCGATCCCCGGCTGGGCCGAGTGAGGTTTTCTTATTTGGTCCAGGACTGGATGGTGGGAGGCTTCGGTTTTGGCTACTTACCATCTTACCGACAAGCGACCGCCAAGCGATTAAGCGTTCTGGTACGATATCGTGTTTAAACGGAAAGGGGCGTGGATTGTCATCCTAGTCCTAACAATTTTGCTCGCTTCCATTTTAGATTGCATCATCACTTACCATCAGATGAGTAATAAAGGGCTAACTTGTAAAGAATAAAAAACATTCAACTCTATGGGTTGAATCAACGAAGCAGTTAAAGTATATACTCTCCGTTCACCCTTTAAAGTGTGAACCCTATACTCTAGTTTGCATAATATTAGCATTGTAAATATTAGCACCATGAGATCTCAGCCTCACCATAAAGCCACCAATACACATAACTTATTCACGCTATTTAGTTTAGCTTAAACTACACGAAAAAATAAAGAGGGTCGTGTGTGTAAGTTAAAGCTGTTTGCCTACCGGTCATATTTTTTGACTGTATTTAATACGTATTTTTTTATGTTACATGTAAACTACAATTGCCTTTTGTATCGATAGTAGTTCCGATTACGGAGACTTTTCTAGAGTTTATGATGTAAACTTATTTTTTTTAGAACGTCACTATCGATTCCCGGCATTAAGTTGACAATCCAACATCTTCAGCTACCTTGCGTCAATCTAAGGTGTGTGTATGTAATTACATCGACAATAGTCAATAACATACTTCAAACTGAAGTATTTACCAGCATATGGTAATATTTATTTTTATTTAGTAGGTGGTAATACTTTTTCTTAGACGAATTCTACCTCAATGAGCTCCTAATGTTTTTTTTTTGCTTTATATTTTGTCAGTATTATGAAAAAGAAGTCTTATGAAAATCTAATGAGAATAATGTGAAAATCTAGTGAGTGAGTGAGTGAGTGGCAGGCGTCTACAGATCCGCACCGTACAAATGCGTATCGGACGCATCGCATTAAGGCGATTAAAAATTTTACTGTAGATTCGCTCAATGCTTACGATGCTGATCAGTGGACGTACTTGTATGACTTTCTATACAAAGAATACTACGATCAGTTTGATGCGATGCGTCCGATACGTACGATGTGGTTCTGTGAACGCCCACCATAAGGCGCTTGTTTTGCAGATATCCAAAAAATACGGATCACAGCTTCAGAGATATTGAAATACATACATAACGTATCCGTAGCCAGTGGGTGTATCAGCTTAGCAGGGTAAACCCTTGGGGGTAACATAAAATAGGGGAGCGTGGGAGCGATCTCGGCGTCAGTAATTAGACGCCATTCTATTAACCTTGCATTATCCAGCTTATTTTATCCATAAATGTAAAATACTAGCTGACAACCACAGGTTCGTCTGCGTGGAAATTGGCTTTCTTATACTTATTTGAACAGGTAATATGAAAACTTTTAACATTTACTATTTAAAGAGGATTGTGATCTTAACTAAGTTATTTCTTGTATGAAAGCTAAACAGCTAGTATTACCTATTAGTTATCTTTTCAAAAAGTTACAGTTATGCAAAAAAGTTATTGCGTATTTTGTGAATAATTTTAACTAAGCAAGCCAGTTTAACGAAAACTAAATAAAATATTCAGCGCTTATGCGTTGAATATTTTAATTAGTTATCTAAAATAGGTTTTAATGAATTGTAATCACTTGTGTACCAGACATAATACTATAGTAGTATGTTTATAAAAATAACTCACCATTTTGTTGGCATTATATTTTTCTAATCCTAGGGTTTCTTAGATATTACTGAGATATAGGCTGCCTTCTGAATTGCATTTCTTTACAGTAAGAAATCGAATACTAAAAGCCGTCCTTTCTTTTCTTTTCTTTTCTATATTATTATCTTGAATTATTAATATGAGTAAACAGATACAGTAACAATAAATAAATAATCACTTTAGCGGAAAATCAAAAAATTTTACCCTCTTTTGTGCGCCACATCAATTTGTAAAAGGAGCAATTTATTTACTTGAAGTGCGCAGTTACAATCAGGAAAATGGACACTTTCAACACTAGTCGAGAAATTGTGTTGTTCTTTTCTTATTCGAACTTTATTTCTGAATTTATTTAGTAGCATTGTGCAGTTGTTGCTAAAGGTATAAAAGCAATGTTGAAAGATTAAAGCACTAGTAGTTATTATTAAAAGTTCAGTCCAAGATGTTTATCTCTTATTATTCTTCTTTCACAAAACATAGTTTTAGTGAGGCTACATTGTATGTAGCCTTCGTAGGGATAGCAATTAACGATCATCAAGCTAATTATAACAGTTAAATAAGATGAAGTTAATAAAAAGAGGTTTAAGTTAAACATCTTCGCTTTAACAAAAGAGCAAAAACAGAGTTTCAGTAATCCTGTACTTTAAATAAAATTACGAAACATAGAAATCTATACCAATAGTATAAACCTGAAGAGTTTGCTTGTTTGTTTGAATGCGCTAATCTCAGGAACTACAGGTCCGATTTGAAAAAAATTTCAGTGTTAGATAGCCCATTTATCGAGTAAGGCTATAGGCTATATATTATCCACGTATTCCTACGGGAACGGGAACCACGCGGGTGGTACCGCCAGCGTCAGCTAGTTGGATAATAAAGGAGTACCTATCTGCCTAATAAAATAAATATTACTTAATTAATTAAACTTTTTTTTAGTTATTATATTCCTTAATATATTATTTCAATATGTTTCTCATTTGTTACAGATACAAACAAAGCAAACAAATGGAACAATGCCTTTAAATAATCAGGAAACGACGAAACCTTTTGTATGATAATGGAGGCAGCACTACCACATTTCCATCGGCTAGCTAGCTCGCGTTTCTACCAGCAATATGCACCACCGTCGCGTATATCCAGCAACTATCTCCACGACCTGATCCCCCAGCAACACCCGACACTATTGCAGCAATATCTAGCCTACTACAACGAACCGTTAGTGCCACTCGACCTATCATTAAAAGCCCCTTCACCTATCACCCCACCGTGCACCCCACCGCCTATCCAAAAACGAAAAGCAGACACCAAAAATGAAAAACCAAAAATTTTCCGACATTTCGAGGAGTCAGACGACAATGCTAACGACGAATCGCTAGAGAAAATTCAAAAAAGGAAATTTGATGACGATGTTTCCAATGATAGCGATTCACCGGAGGCGAAGAAACTGAAATTTACAAAACAATTCTTCGAAGAGCTTCGAAGTTGTTTACCTAAAGAAGATTGTGATAAGAGTGAGAGGAGTTCCCCTGATATCGTAGAAATAAGAGACGTGGAAGAACGACCGAAGAAGTCGCCGAAGCCTGTGCAGCCGTTGAAGAAGAGTAAAGTAGTGAGGAGGTTGATGTTTGATGAAGACAAAACATCTCCAGTGAGCGGGACCATCATACGAGACCTTGCGGAGGACGAAACTCTAGTAGTTCGAAAGGTATTTTTATCGTCGATCTCCTATTAAAAAGTGAATGCACAATCAGCGACCAAAAAACGTCCCCACTCAATGAGTGTCAAACACAACTTCTTGGCACTCAATTCAAGTAGTCGCATTTGCAAATTCAACCTTTAATTCAAATCCTTAAGGTTAACTTTGCTCTGAATTTGGGATTTTATTGAATATTGGACTATATTTAAAAGACTTTAGGTATAATTTTCTATACCAATAATTCTAAAACTGTCAAAGCAAAATTGGCCAGTTTTTAAGTGAAATTTTCTACATGATTGTGCGTCCTTTTATTATAAGAGGTCAATGAACACAATACCGTAATTTTCCCATTAATATTGTTTTCTCGTTACTGTGTATAGACGTCAAAACAGTTGAATGGATTTGAATGAAATTTGGCACACAAATAATAACTCTAACTCTTCGAAATATCTATATTCTCTATAACTAATTGATTGGTCTATAAATCCAATCTATACTAATATTATAAAGCTGAAGAGTTTGTTTGTTTGTTTGCTTGAACGCGTTAATCTCTGGAACTACTGGTCCGATTTGAAAAATTCTTTAAGTGTTAGATAGCCCATTTATCGAGGAAGGCTATAGGCTATATATTCTGTATTCCTACGGGAACGGGAACCACGCGGGTGACCGCACGACGTCAGCTAGTTTTTTATATAATTTAAAATTGTATTTTGTATATTTTTACAAAAGTTTCATTATCATTTTCCTCACTGTGATTTAATCGGTTTTTTAATTCAAAACCAGATCATTATTATTTTTTATCATTATTTTCTATTCAATACATAGAACTCATTTCAAATAGTTATTATTTTAAATGAGTTAAGTCATCATTCCATTAACATATAACGTATATGATTGATGACAATCATTATTATTATATAACTAGCGGACGCCCGCGACTTCGTCCGCGTGGAATTCAGTTATTCACAAATCCCGCGGGAACCATGAATTTTCCGGGATGAAAAGTAGCCTTTGTGTTAATCCAGATTAAAATCTATTTTCATTCCTTTCAGCTAAATCGCTTCAGTAGCCGCAGGATAGGCATAGGGTAGGGGTAGGGTAGGGTAGGGGTAGGTTAGAAGTAGGATAGTTGTAGAGTACGGGTTGTATTAATGATATTTTATACTAGAGATGTATGTAATTATAGAGTATTAGTTTGACTTAAAGTTTTTAAAGGAGATGGTCCAAAATTGTATGGAGCCCAGGATCAGTTATTGTACCCTGGCGGAAATAAAAGAAAATATTTTTTTAACTTTTTTTTATTATACAATTCTACGAATTTACTTTAATTTTTCGAAATAATATTCAATTTCTCACAAGAAGTGCAACACTAATACGGGTAATAATGGCGGATTGATGACGTTTTCAATGCAATAATCGATTTGACGTTTGCTGTCAATTGTCATGTCATTGTTGCTTTATGGGCTCCATCTTGATTTATCTCGAAAACTTGGGTTTTAATTATATTTATTTCTTTTTATTTATTTACATTTATTCACTTATTTAGATTTTAACAAATACCCTGTATTTTTTAAATTTTAATGATACGGGGTACAAGAGTGGACCTAAAATGGACCATCTCCTTTAAGTTAAAGTCAAACTAGGCAAAACTGCTAAACATTAACAAAGAAAACACCACTTGCATATAATTCGAGCCGTTAGAATGGAACCTCATCATTTATTCGTGCCAAAACAACCGGCAAAGCTGCACAGGAACTGTTAATTAAACGTTCTAACCGTGCCATTAGTGCGGGCTCAAGCGACTTTCCTTATCGCTATAACAATTATACGCTATGGAATCGCTTAGCGTAAGCTCACAGTAGCAGCTTTTAGTCAATACATTCTATTACTTTTTTTAAATTTACAAGCAAGTTAATTTTTAAAGCAGAATGTCGAGGTTTCATGTATTTTAGGATTAGCAGATAGAAGTAGCGTACATAATGAAAACCCATTAGTAGTTGTTAATCGTGATTAAACTTAGAAAAAAGCAAATGGTAACCAATCTTGAAAAGCAGGGAGAAAAAAGATATACATTAAAATTAGAAGGGACTCTATCTATGAATACGAATAAATGTGAATTTTATACTGAAAAACACCGCCGCTGACATACAACTGCGTGATTGCTTTATAAATTTGACAAGGCGTTTCGGTCTCAGGCAACAAGTAGAACAATTTTACCATGCTAAGTATAGAAGTAATCTTGATTCCCGTTCTGTAAAATCCCGATATTTTTTTACACGCATCGTATAAAATAATAGTTTTAATTAATATAAATGTATGAGTGTACGAAACTTCTGAATGTGACTCCCACTTTCGCCATCCTCCTTTAATAGCTATTTATCTATGTATAATTTTCATTTATATAAATTGAGAATCTCAAATACTTAGAACTCAGAGCTGTAAAGGCAGTTAATTAAATATAGAAATCAAACTTTAAGGGTCTCTAGCGGAGAGTTGCTATGAAGGTCTGGAGACATGATACCTCATGATATCCCATAGGCAATATCCAACCTATGCCAACTACGAGTGGGATTCACACAGAAAGTATTTCGAACCATTATCCCACCCAATCTAAGTTTCATCCTACTCTACAAGTTAGATCATCCATCTTAGATTGCATCAACACTTACCATCAGGTGAGATTGTAGTCAACTTATAGAGAATAAAAAAAAGTATTTTCACTACTCTTGCTCAAAAACACTGTCATATTACCACTCCACAGCGGGGCTAAACAAGCATTTCAGTCTCTAGGGGCTAAAGTAATTATGTTTTTTTTTATTTTGACTGTTACGAGTACTAGCATACTATAAAACGAAAAAGGTTTAATTCGTAAATACTAAAATAATGACCTCTATGAAACGAAGGAGATTTTATTCGTATATATAATATAATAAATACTCTTATGTGCGTACTGGGTACGAGACTACGAGTACATAATTATGTAAGGCCCTGATTGTTTGATAAAAATTTGAAATTCGAAGGAAATGCAGCTTTCTTGTCTGTGGAATGTGTAATTTTTTTTATTTGATTTTTTATTGAGTTGCGAGCTACGTCTGTAAAAAGTTTTTTAACATTGAATACTGTACTGAATTATTTTATTTTCTCGCAATCGTAGTGACAAGTATAGTGTAACACGTGGGGCTAAACCCATTATAAACTCGGTTTTTATTTAGCGGCTCTCGCCTTACGTTTCAGGCCCTAAAAATACCTCGTATATTCGGTCATTTTAGCCCCTTGTATAACAATCTACTATTTTTTATTATTTAGTCCTATTGTGAACGACGCCTAATGCTTATTGTGTTGTGTTTTTGCTAATAACAGCTGTAAGGGCAAACCGCAAAGCTCCCGGCGGGGGGCGGGCTTTGAGGACATTAGATTTGAAATAAATCCGTTTCAGGAATTCAGACCTAACACTTTTCTTCATTATCGCTAAACCAGTTCAAAACTTTATTGCTCTTTTTGTGTAATTGGTCTTGATAAACTGTACAGAAAGATTTAGAAAACGTGGCTTACACTTTTTGCAGTGTATTTTATTTTTCAGTTGATGAATATGGGTTTTTAATGTCTGTAGAGCTTACGACTTTTGCGCTTCGTAATGGTTTTCAATTATCTGTTTGTAAAAACATTCAAATACGTTTTTTCTCAATTGAATAACAAGAATCTGAACACACAAACGCATCTAAAGTAAACTGTTTCATATTGTAGGTACATCTCTGTCCGTTAAAGCAGGACAAAAACTTGAAGATAGCCTTAACGAGGCTTAATTTCTGTCTGATTGCCGAAAGATGTTTATTTTTGTTCTTATATCTTGAATATAAGTATGTAACTAGTTTAGTGGATGATCCATCTCGACCTTAAGGGTTCAGATCTCATCTTACAAGGACCTTGGTTCGAGACATTTTACTGAGTTACATAGTACTTCCCGGATTTTCGTTTACTATTATGCAGACTATTTTTTTTAATAATTTATATTAAAGTATCGATTTCAACCTCCAGGGCGACATCGACCCAGCGTTCAACGTTGTGGAAGTGACGGACGAAGCGAAAGCTCTGATAGCCACCATAGAGAACAGACTGGGCCGCTACATCTGCAGGCTGTGTCGACGGCTGTACAACGACGCGTTCGCCCTCGCGCAGCATCGTTGTTCAAGGATCGTGCATATCGAATACCGATGTCCAGAGTGTGATAAGGTAAGATGTTTAAAGTATGACAAATATTCTTTCTTCCTCCAAAGGAACGAGATGCAACTCCTTTAAGTTTCTAAGATTGAGCTGCTACTGAAAAAAATACGGAATTAAAAAAAACACTCTATACTTTTATCTATTTATAAATAGGTAAAGTTCGTGATATTGCAGGGGGTAATCTCTGGATCTACTGAACCGATTTTAAAAATTCTTTTAGCCAGGTTATTCGTGAGTATCTCACGCTATATTTTATCCCGTTATTCTCAAGGAAACATAAGCTACGCGGGGCGTTGGCTAGTCAAAATATAAAGCCTTAAAATCCTTGAATCTTCCACTCAAAAATTTCTGTTTCGGACGGGATATTATTTGACTACATTAGTAGCAAATGTTCTCTACTTTAAGCCTGTGCAAGGAATGTATCTTGTTTCCTGTCAACCTGTATATTGAGATGTAAAATTCTATACAGGGTGCTCGGAAGTATTTTCCATAACACTAGGGTTATATTATTTACAAAAAATAATTTAAAATGTTCAAGTAACATGTGTTTTAAAATGAATATTTTCGGAGTAATTAATATTTCTTTTGCAAAACATGTATCCTTATAATATTATACGTATTTATATTTTAAAATGCAACGTAAAATGTCTCTTTGTTATCTAAAGGCGTGTGTTACATGGATAGTCGGTATTATTTGAATTACTTTGTAGGAAAACATATTTTTTTGTAGTTAATAAAATATTAGTTATGCAGTTCGGTTCCTATAAGTGGTCATGTTAATACCGTGAAGTTATGGGAATTACTCCCGAGCACCCTGTATACATAATACGTGTACATACCTATCACACTAATATAACTAAGGCGAAAGTTTGTGTGTAAGTGTATATGAATGTTTGTTCCTCTTTTACGCTGCGGCTACTGAAGCAATTTGTCTGAAATTTGGAATGGAAATAGACTTTACTCTGGATTAACACATAGGCTACTTTTCATCCCGGAAAATCCATGGTTCCCGTAGAATTTGTGAAAAACTGAATTACACGCGGACGAAGTAAAGGGCGTCCGCTAGTATCAAATAACACTAATGCGTAATGATATAAATATAGGATCACATAGTCTCCGATATTTTTATTAATTACCGATTCCACTTAAATTTTTTGACACAAAAGCATTTGATAAGTACCGTACAGTGTGGGAACACGTATACAGCAGGGGGGCATGGTGATTGCAAACACTTGCGTATTTCCATGGGAATTGCTGCGTACTACGCCATGACCTCACAATGTTTGTGCACCTTAATTGATACTTTAGTTGGTGCGTGACGGTTGATGGTTATCTCGATGATGGGGCGATGTAATTATTATCTGTTCTATTGACACTGTTATGAAACTTTTATGGGACTTGTGTCTGTATATAACTTGTTTATCAGCTTACGTTAACGGCATGTTAAGGCCGTGCCTCCCTTTTCACAGGAGATTATGGCTTAGACCCACCATGCTATTCGAGCGCGGTTTTTCGTCTTGTATATATTAGCTAATTTAAAAACAAATTGCTTTAAGTCTCCATACATTTTTACGTTTACGTATTAAGTGTAAAACTATTAGCTCACCATCAGGTGAGATTGTAGTCAAGGGCTAACTTGTAAAGAAAAAGAAAAAAAAGTACTGTTTGAAACGATGATTTTATAGCAACTTTTGACTGTCTCTGGTTTGGAAGGCTGAATCTGCTGAAAAGAGCCAATATAAGAAAACCATGTGCACAGAATAGGTTGCGCACAAAAACGTAACGCTGTCAATCGTTCATCGAATTTTAGTGCCCATATTTTTTCATACCGGGGGTTTTAAATGAAAAATCGATTCTTATGGAGTAAACTCCAAAAATATTTTTTAGTGTTAATACTCGTAAAGAATATTTTTATTTACGTTTCTTTTAATTTATGTAAAAAAACAATCTGATCTGCAACGACTTTTCTCTCTCGAACGTTACCACAGCATGTCCAGTTTTTAATCAAAATAATAATAATTAATTACTTAATCTTTATCTAAATGCTGAGTGTACTAACGAATATAGATTTTGTACGGTTTCTGAACTTTAATTTTCACATTTCATTGCCATCTTTCGTTTTTAAAAATAAATCAATAATATTGAAAAATACAATGTACCTAGCTGAAAAAAAAAATATATGTCTATCTAAATGTTTAATCCAGAAACAAACTTAAGTAAAGTTAACAGCACAACAATTAGCTTAAGTGAGCAAAGATGTATTTTAACACGAATATGCAACGCGACCTTAGTGCAACAGTATTTATAATATTTTGTAATGCGAACAGGTTAACAGTTACAGCGTTGAATTACTTTACAATCACGCGACACGCCATCCAGTGAGACCACAAAGGGACGCACGTGCGTTTTCATTTTCATCTTGCGTCACATTTTTTTTTATTCTTTTCAAGTCAGCCCTTGACTACAATCTCACCTGATGGTAAGTGATGATGCAATCTAAGATGGAAGCGGGCTAAATTGTTAGGAGGATGAAAATCCACATCCCGTTCAGTTTCTACACGTCATCGTACCGGAAAGCTAAATCGCTTAGCGGTACGTGCCGCCGGTAGGGTGGTAACAAGCCAAGGCTGAAGCCCACCAGCCAGACCTGGACCGATTAAGAAAATCTCAATCTGCCCAGCCGGGGATCGAACCCAGGACCTCCGTTTTGTAAATCCACCGCGCATTCCACTGCGGAGGCCGTCAAAATTCAAACATTCGTCGAATCGTAGTCGCGTCGTGATAGCCCAGTGGATATGACCTCTGCCTCAGATTCCGGAGGGTGTGGGTTCGAATCCGGTCTGGGGCATCCTCCAACTTTTCAGTTGTGTGCATTTTAAGAAATTAAATATCACGTGTCTCAAGTGATAAAGGAAAAACATTCTGAGTAAACCTGCCAGACAATTTTCTTAATTCTCTGCGTGTGTGAAGTCTGCCAATCCGCATTGGACCAGCGTTGTGGAGTAACTAACCCCTCTCATTCTCAGTGGCAGTGAGCCGAATATGGGTTGATAATGATGAACTATCAGAGGTTGATAATCTATACTAATATTATAAAGCTGAAGAGTTTGTTTGTTTGTTTGCTTGAATGCGCTAATCTAAGGAACTACTGCGGTTCGATTTGAAAAATGCTTTCATTGTTAGATAGCCCATTTATCGAGGAAGGCTATAGGATATATATTATCCCCGTATTCTTACGGGAACGGTAACCACGCGGCTGAAACCGCGCGGCGTCAGCTAGTATTAAATAAAATTCATTCTTCTTTATGCAATATAATGCAGAAAATCAATGTAAATAAAACGAGAGCTACATGTGATTCCTATGATTTTCCCGCCAAACTCACTCTATACGTTCTTGAGCCGTTTGCATCTAGCAACTTTCTGCTGCCTGCATTTTATCGTTCGTCCACATAGTGGGGGCACCGATCAAAACTGCACTATCTTGCAACGGACGAAGGTTGGTACGAAAGTATTGGTACCCCAACGTATATTGACTTTTCAAACTACTTCGATTCATTGAGCTATGTCGGTTGCTTTAGTTCTACTGCAGACCTCCTCATATCTAACTCTGAGCATCATCATTATTAACCCATATTCGACTCACTGCTGAGCTCGAGTCTCCTCCCAGAATGAGAGGGATTAGGCCAAAAGTCCACTACGCTGGCCCAATGCCGATTGGCAGACTTCACACACGCAGAGAATTAAGAAAATTCTCTGGTATGCAGGTTGCTTCACGATGTTTTTCTTTCACCATTTGAGACACATGATATTTAATTTCTTAAAACGCACACAACTGAAAAGTTGGAGGTGCATTCCCCGTTCAAGATTCAAACCTTTCGGAATCGGAGGCAGAGGTGTATCCAATGGGTTATAATGGCTCTAACTCTGAGCATAACTCACTTAATCGCCCGCTTCTCTTTAGTCCTCCAAGTCTAACCGTATAATCTTGCAGGTATTCAACTGCCCAGCCAACCTGGCATCACATCGACGTTGGCACAAGCCCCGGGTCCCAGGCACAGCCAAGCGACGCGAAGCTCCAACTCCTGACTCCGGTCGCTTCCCGTGCCACAAGTGTGGGAAGATGTTCAGGAGACAGGCCTACCTGAGGAAGCACCTGGCAGCCCACGAACAACCAGATACCGATGTGGAGAAGGAACCCTCCGCGTTCCGGCAGGTCCACGTCGAGTACCCCTACCAACCCGTATGTGTAATCTGATATTATAAATGTAAATGTTTATTTGATACGCTTTCACGCCTTAACCATTTAAATTATTTTCAAAATTCTTTCACCAATGGAATGCTATATTATCAGCGAGTAACATAGGCCTACCTTTTTCAATGGAAACGGGAACTAAGCGAGTGTCCTTTGTCAGGCTTGGCAGGCTCAGGGAGATATTGTTTTTGACTATTTATAGTTAACGATCATTAATTATTGTTACCAGATGTAATGGTGCAGACCAACACACCATCAACTTCCCAAATCTGATCTGATTACTCACTGATAATGTAGCTTTCTGTTGTGGTGAATTTTTCAAATTGGTCCTGTTTTTGCGTTTGTTACATTCACAAATACAAATCTTTCCTCTTTAGAATATTAGTATAGATAAATATAGATAAGAATAAGAATTGTTTATTTAAAAAAAAACTCGGTACACAAATTACAATGACGTCCTGACCCTTAAACTAGGTAAGACTTCTCTAGTACGAATACATAGGTACAATAACAGTTAGAATTTTTGAAATAATCCTAAAAATACATTACTTACAATTATTATAAAATACAAAAATTATAATAAAAACAATTTTTTTTTAGATAAATAATAACAAATTTTCTCCAGCAGGAACCAATCCGAGACACCAACTTCAATACCTTCTGGAACAAGATACCTCCTACCGAGCAGAGCTGGGATGACGTCAGACGTTGCCCGTCCGCCTACTCCTCGGAGGACTCCCGAAGTCTGGACGTGACGGGGTCCGAGGACGAGGGGGGCGGCGGGACGGACGGGTGACGTCGCATCCTGCGGCCTGTGCCGCGGTTTCCCTATACCATCAACAACATGTACCCATATACGTATGGCCATGAAAATACGTTGTATTTCTCATAGATATCGTAATACCTTAAGCACAGTAAGACAGAAAATAATTGAAAATTACACGTCACTAAAAATGTATACAGCAAAAAACATACATACAGCCGAACGTAGAATTTCCTCCTTTTTGGAAGTCAGTTAATTGTGTACACAAAATACCGATCCGAGGCATTCACTTCTAACTTTTTAGTTTATATTTTAAGAAATAAAGTTTAGATTTAATTGCCTCGACTGGTGACAGAAGGGCTGGCTCATTTTTTGCGCAAAGGATCAGCCTGGCTGTCCAGCGCAGAAATGCAGCCAGTATTCGTGCCACCATTCCACGTGGGCATGATTCGTATAGTTATTAGGATAAGTTGGCTTATGTTCCATAATGAATTCTTTCTCAATTAAAAAAAAAACATTTTTATGTAATATAAATATTAGCTGTTTTAATTAGTTATTATTTATTGGAGAAAACATGTTAAGAAATTAAATATCACGTGTCTCAAACAGTGAATAAAAACATCGTGAGGAAACCTGCATACTTCAGAGTGTTCATAATTCTCTACGTGTGTGAAGTCTGCCAATTACTATTGGACCAGCGTGGTGGACTATTAGTCTAACCCCTCATTTTGAGAGAATACTCGTGCTCAGTGAGTCGAATATGGCTTGTTGTCGATGATATAAAATACTCTAACTAACTCATGTCACGGTATGTTATCGCCGCGTTGCAACGACTTGCGATATAAGGCGTACGTCGTATGGACGGCTTCAGTTCAGTGTGCACGTGGCGTTCGAGCCGTCCCCATCTCTTGTTGTGTATTTCTTTATGGGTTACTTGGGATAGGCGGGGAGAGTGACTTGAGTGGAAAAGGGGAGTGTTTGATAACAGTCAAAGGTACTTTTAACCCTACACACAACGTTCACAAGTGCGTGACTTTATCATTATCAAACCCATACTCGGATTACTGCTGAGTTCGAGTCACCTCTCAGAATAAGAAGAGTTAGGCCAATAGTCGGCCACGCTGGCCCAATGCGGAATGGCAGACTTCACACACACAGAGAATTAAAAAAACTCTCAGGTGTATGTTGAACGATGTTTTCCTTCACCGTTTGAGACACGTGATATTTAATTTCTTAAAATGTTTTCTTCAATAATAATAACTAATTAAAGCCGCTAATATTTATATTACATAAAAAAGTTTTTTTTTATTTACATTATGGAACTTAAGCTAACTTATCCTAATAACTATACAAATCATGCCCACGTGGAATGGCGGCAAGAATACTGGCTGCATTTCCGCGCTGGACAGCCAGGCTGATCCTATGCGCAAAAAATGAGCCAGCCCTTCTGTCAGTTGAGGCAATTAGCCGGCCGCGGTGAAATGGTTCGTTGAAATTTAAAAAAAGATATATATATACTTCATATAAGGATAGATCATCTAATAAAATAACTTTGGCATTCAGTAGACACGTAGTAATGTATATAAATATTTATTTGATATAATTTAATTTAAGTAAAACTTTATTTAATTATTATTTAACTAAGTAGTGAAGGTAGTTGTAAATAAAAGGATCTCCTACAGCAACATTCCAAAATATGTAAAAAGTAAAAAAAAAATACGTAGATGTCAAACATCTTTCGTAGTGTTAGAGATTAGATAGATATATGATTTATTAAAGTAGGTATATAAAATATTGTAGTAATATGATTGTATATATTTTATTACAGGCGCTCCTAGAATAGAAAAGGCTTGAATAAATTGGTTGTATTTGAACTTCATTCAACTAATTTCTTCATGTAAAAAAAAAAATTAAAATGGAAATCGGTATATTTAAAAAAAACTGCACAGACAAAGTCGTGGAGAATTGCTAGTTATTTTATGTACAACGTCAAACTTAATTATTAATAGAATTTAATAAATTCAAATTAAGGAATATTTTATTTTCTTTGCTAGTAGCGCTGAAAGATTTGATTTATTTATCAAAATAAATAATTTTATTTTACAAAAAAATTACGAACAGATACTTTTTCTTGTGCAATTTTTTTTTAGATATTTCTGTATCGGACAGTTTCATCATTAATAGATCAATCATTTATTTTAATTTTTTACCAAGATAACATAATAATAGACGCATAATTTCGAATCAACAAAATAATTTTCCTGTATAAAAATTCAATTAATTAAAGTTAACCCAAATTAGTCGTACACGGCCACATGAGCAGCAAAAGTGCGAATTAGATCAGCAAAAAGATTTGCATGCAGTAGATATATATATGAAATATTTATAAGTGGATAAATACGGTTTGTAGCAGCTTGCGATAAACATGAACATTTTTGGCATATTATATGTAAATAGATACTCACTGTTTAGACAACTTAAAAAAATCTGTTCGTTCGTAGTCTCTCTTTTTTGAAAGTCTCTCAACACAATTTAACTACATTGATGATTTTAGTATTTTTTATCGTAATTGGAAAGTGATTTGATTGTCTTATGGATTGTCTTTTCCGAACGTGATTGTCTTTCCGTACTTATGGTCTCTCTTTCTTATTCTTCATTGAATACTCGTATTTTTTATATTTTTTAACAATGTTATTAATACATATTAAAAACTTAAAAAAAAATTAACCCCCCCGCTGCGGGACATTTGAGCGCCCAAGTCCAAAAATATTTTATTATTAGAAAATCTTTCATGGGTATTAAAAGTTTGCTGTATTTAACAGTTTAATATTGAATATCTGTATTCTAAACTATCTACATTAATGAAGACGCAATCTATAGACAAACCTAGTTCAGTAAAGTAAATTTTCTTAGCAAATTGCATTTCGATCGCATGTAGAAAGACGTAGGTCACTCAATCGATCGACCGTCCGACATAATATTTTTAGATGCACCGAACGAGCCATCTCATTAATTTTTACCGCTTCCGTAAGGATTGACACCTTAATTTAACTTCGAAGCCTATGAAACTCTTACTTTAATTTAACTATTGATTACTTTTTAACTTCTTCCCTCGTGTTTATTACATTGTGAATCTTTAACATCCTAAAAACTCTAATTGTCTTAATTTTTATATATTATGGAAAAACAATGCATGTTTTGCATATCCTAATAATTTTGAGGTTATTTGCGGAAACTTTAAACGAACAAACAGCACAAGTGCATTTTGATTATTCAGATTTTTGCGAAATATGTTTGGTGCATTATTTATTGCGATGTGTTGTATTGTATGAGATACATCAGAGGTATTATATCGTGATGCATCACGAATTATTACCTCTTTTCTTTGTTTGATTAACATGGCGGATAAAAAGAAGTCACGTTATCAAAGACTTGATTAATTTAAATTCGAATGTCGTGAACGGTTAACGTAAGCGATCGATTGTAGAGCATATTTTTAGATGCTTTGCTGGCCATCTCATAATTCTTTCATCACCGCATAGCAGCTTTCTAGTAGAGGTAGGTCACAATTACGAGCTACAAATAGCTTCACCATCATGGTTATGGTCTTCAACAACAATAGCTTTAGAATGCTAATAAAACAATAGCATTTTATAAGTTAAATCAGATATTTTGAAAACCCTCAACAGTCAAAAGTTCGCTAAAATAATTATTTCTGTGTCGGAAATTAGCTTTAACGTAATTAGAAAAATCCGTTAATATCGTAAATAATTGAGAACCAAAATTAGATTTCTTTGAAATTAATCCGCATCCAAAATCAGTACAAAAGTCTGTAGGATTGACAAACAGATACACATAACCAAAACTTATAATACCAGTAATTGGCAATACAGCAATTATCACGGCAAAAACCAAAATTAACCAGTATAAAATTAAGTAAAATTAGTTTTTGTATTCTAGTCATTTTAAAATTTAAATCGATATTAAAAGTATTTAAAATATAATAAAATAAATTGTCATCTTTTTATTAGACAAAATCTAGTCAGATTTATTAGTCATTTATATTTTAAAAGAATATTTTCCTTATATTTTTTATTTAATTTAAAATACGTCTACTTTTACAAAATTATCTTGATGATCTCCATCTTTACACGAGTATCTCTAGTCCATTTCTAGTCTTTATTTTTAAAAAAAAAAATGATATACACAGTGTCTAGTCAATATTTGTAGTCATTTTTATTGTCTAGTCATTTTTATTTATAAGACACATTTTATGATAATAGTTCAAAAACAACAAAATTTATTTTTTAATAATTTTAACTCAATCTATACATTTAACCCGATCTCATCTCAGTTCTAAACTAGTCATGCATAAAATATTATTTACGAATTTTTATTTAATATTATACCAAAATAATATCTAGTCCATAAATAAAATAAAAAAAAAATTCTAATCAGAGTCACCAAATAAAACAAAAAAATTTAAAAAAAACCTAGTATAATATAAATATTTCAACTAATCTAGTCAAGTAATTAATTTACAGAAATTCAAATAATTGAAATATGATTTTTATTCTAGTCGTTATAGTGTTTATTCTAGTCTTATTAATCTCTACATTTAACTCGATCTCATCTCAGTTGTAAACTAGTCATGCATAAAATATTATTTAAGGATTTTTATTTATTACCAAATTAATATCTAGTCAATAATAATATAAAAAATAAATTTCTAGTCAGAGTCACCAAATAAAACAAAAAGAAAAATTTGTAAAATCTTTTTAACTATTCTAGTCTTATCACTTTATTCTAGTCTTATTTAGTCATCATATAATTTTATTATTTTGAAATGTAAAATTATTGTTGTATTGCCGTAACTGGTACCAGTGTCCAAGTTTTCTTACTAAATACAACTGAAAAAATATTTTTCAAAACAACTTCTTAAAATTAGATCTATTTATTACGTTCCCGTAACCGTTCCGTTTATAACCATATCAAAAATAAAAATCTTCTGCAAATACAATTCGGGTAAATTACAAATAGGTTCCTCAGTACCTATGGTAAAATTATCCAAGTACCTAATACAATAATATGCCAAGAAATGTTTTAGATAAACTTAGAATTAACTATTTTAACAATATTTTTAATCTTATAACATATCAGTCTTATTGGATCTTGTAAATATTGGATGAATTTATTTAAAAATATTAAAAATACAAAGTATTTCTATTTAAAAATATAGTATTTAATAAAAAAGTCGAGTGGAAATCTAGTCAGTGTGTTCTTCGTAACGCGTTCCAAAGATTTGTACATATAATAGAGTGGCGCTAGTAGATTGTATTTATTTTTAGAGTTTTTTTTATATTTTTTTGTAATAATATTTTTTTCACAGATTTTTTTCTTATTAGCTTGCAAAATATTTTGTTGCACATTTATATTGGCTTTTCCAATTTTTAATTAGTTTGAATTATAATTTAAGACAAAAATAAATATAATAAATGCATTCTATTTTTAATTTACTTATGTAAATATTTTTAACAATTTTTTTAATCATAAAAGTTATTTTAAGATTTTTTAAGTAAATTACCTGTAAATATTAAAAAAGTAGCCTTTTGCACTATTCTCTTTAAGAGAATAATTTTCTATTGCATCTACGAGTAAAAAAGTTTTTTGCCATCAGTTAATAAGTCAACTTTAACATATTATTTAAATATTTTTTTTAAATATAAAAAAATTATCTTATTCAACAATTTAGCCAAATATTTTTTTTGGTAATTACTTAATTTTGTATTAGGATTTCGTTATATATACCTCACTATAAACAGAATTAACCTTTACCTAATAACACGATAATCACTCCGACATTATTTTACTTTATGAATTCATTATTTTCACAAAAAATATTTTTTATATAACCTAAATTGTCTTACTATTTATACGCCACAAGGTTTTATTAGAATGTAGACATTTTTTTACATCCATTTTAATAAAAAAATTATTGTAACTTAAGATAAGATTTGTCATTTTAGAGTTTAATTATTATTTTTAATATTTCACACTAATTAATTATTAAGGGTAAGGTACTTAGTTAATTAAAATGCACTATTTTATGTAAGTAGTGAGTAGGTGTTATAGTGTTGCAAAACAAATATGTTTAAATGTAGATATATGTTTAAATTATTAGAAAATGATTGTCTTATTAACTCAATAAATGATATTAAATGAAAATGTTGTGCATTATTTAAAAATCAAGTAGACTACGATTTTGATGATTACCTAAAAAGTAAAAGTGATCCGTAAGATTACATCGTCTTACTGTATGTCAAGATACTATGGTCTAAGATTCGGCATTAGAAATATAAATATACTCTCATCATTATCAACCCATATTCAGCTCACTGCTGAGCTCGAGTCTCCTCTCAGAATGAGAGGGATTAAGCCTTAGTCCACCACGCTGGCCCAATGCGGATTGGCAGACTTCACACACGCAGAGAATTAAGAAAATTCTCTGGTATGCAAGTTTCCTCACGATGTTTCTCCTTCACCGTTTGAGACATGTGATATTTAATTTCTTAAAATGCACACAACTGAAAAGTTGTAGGTGCATGCCCCGGACCGGATTCGAACCCTCCGGAATCGAAGGCAGGGGTTATATCCACTGGGCTATCACGGCTATTACACGGTATACCCTCATTTGTTATTTATTAGTGATAAGAAATAGACGATAGATAATGTTCACAGTGAAACAATGCAAATAATACCTAGTTAATTTGCGGGCAGGCACATTTTTCATACAAAGTCTAATAAACCATGAACTTGACCAAAAACAACCTAATACAGTTAAATTAAATATTAATTAAGCTTTCATTTTGACATATTAGTCGACTAAATAACTGATCTACTAAAGAACTCTCATTATGAGACGAGACTCAAGCTCAGCAGTGTTTTTTTTTATTTATTCATTAGGAAGCCAATGTTGTAGGTATACAAAAAACTTATGACTAATTTAACATAACATGCATTAAAAAATAATATACTACATCGTACACCCCATTTACAGGCTAACTATTAGGCAAATATTAAATTTTATTTTATTGAACTACCCTACTCTGCTTGGGTACCATGTTATAAAGGAAGGAAGTAAATAGAAGTACGGACGCAAATCATTACATGACATTGTAAATAGTTACGAAATTGATCAGCTACACGAGGAGCAGACATTGTCATTGATTAGAAAAAATGACGATACTCGTAAATCTTGATTCAAATGACTATAAGATAACCGCGATTTTGTCTGCATCAAACTCTGATCATAACTGATTTTTGTTTCTTACAACTGATCTATAACAAAATATTGATGTTCGTTTATAGAGCCCTATAATATTTTCACCTTATTTAAAATATTTTAAAATGAAACTAAAATAAAAAATTGGTATTTTGAGTTCTGTTTAGACTTTTATTTTTTTTAATCTATTAGACTATAATTTTTTTTTCTATGTGTTAATCCAGAGTAAAATCTATTTCCATTCCAAATTTCAGCCAAACCGCTTCAGTAGTAGCGGCGTTAAAGAGTAACAGACATCCAGACACCCATACAAACTTTCGCGTTTATAACATTAGTAGGATATACCTAATTATATGTGTAATAGTAAAGACAAAAAGTAAAGCAATTTTTTAATTTCATAAAAATTACATGTATAGTTTAATTACAAATATAACAATAACAATAGATTAAATACTTAAACTTTAACTTTAATTTAAACTTGTGAAGGTATGTTTAAAAATTATTTTCAATGACAAATATTAATTATTAAGGTACCAAAAAAAAGGTAATAATTAAATTATTAAATGTACCAATTATTATTAAATAAAATGAAATCTCTCTCTCTCTAGTCGGTCCCTCATGACTGAGGATCGTGACCACCTTGGCGAGTCATCTTTAGGGTATATAATGCTCCTCCATTGAGTACGGTCGCTGGCCATATGGACGGCACTGTAAAAGGTGCGGGCTTCGGGTTGGAGATCTACCTCGTGGCGGTTTGCCTGGAAATGTAAAATAAAATAAATATTTAAAATAAAAATAAAATGAATAATATCATCAAATAATAAAATAATTAATAAATAAAAAAATACCTAATGGTGAAAGAATCATCTTGAATAGCTACTGCCTACTTACCGTAGACTATACACTTACCTGGGAACACGCATTATTAACTCTGAATGTTCAAAAATTGTCACGACCAATAAAAATAAATACTAAACACAAATTTTCCATTCCATTTCATTCAACGAAGACGGTATTGCGATTATAAAAATCCAACACAATAGATGCAATAGGTACCTAATTACCGATGACTCCTAAGATTGCCTGACTCGGTTATGCAATTTTTTTTCCACTTAGTATAATGAAACGGCATCTCGATTGAGCTCCCGTTCAATAAACAAACGACTCTTGAAGTAAATCAACATGAATACAATAATAGTGTTCGTAATAATTACGAGTATTTGCGTAGTAAATTCGTCGGTCGTCAAATCGACGAAAAACGCTGATGAAACCACGACATCGGGGAATCAAGAGAAGTTTGCGGAAGCTAAAAGTAGTAAAAAGCACGAGGTCTATAAAACGTTTGATGTGAATGAAAGTCGTGTTTATTTGGACGATGTATTGTTCGTGTTGAAGAATCAGAATTGGACGGCAGATGAAGAGCCATGTTTGGAGAGGACGCTCTTGATGCTGCGCAATTTGCAGAACTTCACGTTATGGGCTGTTTGGGGTAAGCTTTCTTCTTGATAAAATTCAAATTCAATATCATCAAATTAAGTTTTAGTTTGAGATTAGAGTTTGGCTAATTAGAGAGAAAGTAGAGACTGAAATCGCCCTCCAAATTTAAAAACATCGGAGTAAATTCTCAAAATTATAGTGAAAATATTGCAATAACTGAGTTTAATACTTATAGTACAGCAGCTAATAATGTATTCACAAACAAAAAAAATATTTAAACAAATTATAAAAACGCATGGTTTTTAATTTGGTTTTGAGATTTTGAAATTTGTTTGCTTTTTTTTAGCAAATTGATGCTTCAAAATTTGTATCAAGGTCTGTTTATTTATAATTTGCAAATAAGGAAATTTAAATTGAATTTGAACATATACAGCCGAACATACCAACCTCCTTATTTTTAAAAGTTGGTTAAAAGTAAAATTGTTATATGTTAATTTTGAATCGATTGAAAACTATTCGATAGTCAATACGAATTGTTATTTAAATTATCCATTACTATTTTAAGAATAGCGGACGCCCGCGTCTTTTCATATAACCACGAGCATCTCTCTTAATAAATTCAAGGTTTTATTAAACGTAAGCTTGTACTAAGTATTAGGTAAGTATTCTGTGGCGTAAGCTTATACAAAAAATCATTATTATTATATTATGTAAATGATTGTATTTTCAAAAAACCGTGACTGTTATTGTTGTGGGCACTTCTCGGATCAAGGCACGTGTCCAAACCTCGCAACTTTAATTTTAAGTTTTCGGGTTTACATAGATAACATAAGCTGACGTTTAAAAGTGCTTGTAAATCAACTTGAAAGAAATTCATTTGAATTTCTCTCAGCAGTGACGGATTGACCAGGAGGCTAAGTAGGCTGAGACACCTAGGGCGGCAAAGGAGAATGGCGAGATTGCATGTATTTTGGGACTAGCTGATAGAAGTAGCGTGCCTAATAAAAACCTATCAATAGTTGTTTATCGTGATTAAACTAAGAAAAAAGTTAATGGTAAGCAATCTTAAAAAGCAGGGAAAAAAGATATTATCTTAAATTAGAAGGTTAAATTATATCAAAAAATACATCTTAATTTATTTATACATAAATGTGAAAAACACCACCCCTGACATACAATTGCTTCGTAAATACGACAAGGCGTTTTTGCAAACGACTTTTTTTGTTTATAAAATGCACTTTTTTCTTTTGATTCCCGTTCTGTAAAATCTCAATATTTTTTTTACAAGCATGTTACTAAATAATAGTTTTAATCAATACAAATGTATGAGTGTACGACACTTCAGAGTGTGACTCCCACTTTCGCCAATCTCATTTAGCCCAAAAATTTTTGTCTTATAGAAAAGGAAAACATTATAATTTACATAAATATTTATTATGTATTTAAATGAAGTTTGGTATATTTCGGACCATTATTCCAAGTACATACACTAAATTAATATTGTTTATAGTAAAGGGAATTGGCCACCACCGGCCCAGGCCTACCCTAACCACCCGGCTCACTTATTTATCAAAAAAAATGATAATTTTACTATAATAATGAAATCATAACTTTATCAAATAAAAAATGCTACTACTTTTTACGACATTTTTAAATCATCTTTAACAGGGACAAGCTAAGATTGTTGACCATACGGCCTGAGTTTTACGATACTTTTTGAAGACTTATGATTGGTATTTTTGTTCGTTTTCTTGTTTATTAAGCTTGTTATTTTTGAAGAATTAAATAAAACAGCTTCAAATGTTACTTCGCCGCTTTGGTACACCAGCGAACATTTTGCCCGAGAATGTATTTTTCTTAAGGAAAATACAATTAAATTTTATTCATCATATAATCATCTTCATATACTTTTATACGGGGGTATACCTGAATTCTCTGGGCCGATGTTGTATAGACCGATGGCCATTCCCGTTCGACATGAGTCAACTAGCCTATTAACATTTGTTTATTAACTGCTCTAAGCTAGAAAATAAAAAAAAACATTATGTTTCACACGTTTTTCTTTGTACCATAAAACGTTAATACAAACAAACTCTGTCACAGCTTGGGACTCCATATCATCAGAGCCAGAGGGTATTCTCTACGGGAACAGGTTCCAACTGGGTAACTTCGATGAGTGCATGCGAGCTCCGTGGTACAGACAGCATCCAGAGCTGCGCTCCCAGTACTGTTTGGCAGATATAGTGCTAGAGAGAACTGATCGGGCTGTGAAGAAAGCCACTGATCCTTTCGACCCTTATGAGTCGGCGCTGAATGTGCTAGAGGTATGAACGTACATTGAGAACTTGTAATAGTTATTTATTTAGTTATTTAATTATACATTTCAGAATGTAACTTAATGCGATGTGACAGAAACTCGACTGAAACTCGGAATTGTCGATCCAATGCGGATCGTTCGTGTAGACCCACTTAATGGCATTTGCTTTACCAGCTTTATGTCATGAATCTAGTCATCATTATAATGATTGCTTCTTTTGCATATCAGAAAAAAAATTAATTCATTTTAAATTTAATATGGTAGACTTCTTATAAATGTCTGAGTTTTTTATACACTTCTATAATATGGGTATCAAATGAAATGGCGTGCTGAGAGTTACTCGAAAATTATAGTGACGTCTCTCTAAATCCAATATGGCAGACTTCTTATATAGGGCGGATTAAGTTTTATATGCAGTTCTGCAATATGGGTATCAAATGAAAGGCCTAACTTGAAAAATATTGTGACATCACTAAATCCGATATGGCGGATTTGGTAATACTGATTAACTTTTTGGTTTATTAGTACCAATCGCCGATAAAGAGGCCACTAAACCGGCTGACATGGGGTGTGTGCGTGCCAGCGGTGTGCGCGCCGCGCTCTGTGGAGCGGCTGGCGGGGGTCATGCTGGCGCGAAGCCATCTTGGTGCCGTGGGTCTGCGCGCCAGAATCGCCGTCAGTGACTCCTGCCAGCGCGCCGACGAGCCTCTGCGCTACGACGAGCTCTTCTATGCGTTCATGTAAGTTGTAGCTCGCTACCGACCATAGAGCCGTGATAGCCTAGTGGATATGACCTCTACCTCCGATTCCGGAGGGTGTGGGTTCGAATCCGATCCGAGGCATGCACCTCCAACTTTTCAGTTGTGTGTATTTTAAGAAATTAAATATCATGTGTCTCAATCGGTGAAGGAAAACATCGTGAGGCAACCTGCCTGAAGAATTATCTTAATTCTCTGCGTGTGTGAAGTCTGCCAATCCGCATTGGGCCAGCGTGGTGGACTATTGCCCTTTCGCCTCCCATTCTGAGAGGAGACTCGAGCTCAGCAGTGAGCCGAATATGGGTTGATGACGACGACCGACCATATATCTAAGAAACTCTTTTTATACTTCTGACTACCTCCGTGGCGCAGTGGTATGCGCGGCGACTTTCTTTTTTTCCTATTAATCTGGAACCTCTTTGTAGTTTTCGTATGGTAGAACAATTTCATTTTTAAATATCCTTAATTAATGATCGATACGAGCGATTGTAAGTACCTAATAATTATGATATTTCTTTTCAATTGTTTTTAAAGTGCCATTTCTTAGTTATACTCGTAATGTTTTTTTTTTAGTTAGCCCTTGACTACAATCTCACCTGATGGTAAGTGATGATGCAGTCTAAGATGGAAGCGGGCTAACTTGTTAGGAGGAGGATGAAAATCCACACCCCTTTCGGTTTCTACACGGCATCGTACCGGAACGCTAAATCGCTTAGCGGTACGTCTTTGCCGGTAGGGTGGTAACTAGCCACGGCCGAAGCCACCCACCAGCCAGACCTGGACAAATTAAGAAAATCTCAATCTGCCCAGCCGGGGATCGAACCCAGGACCTCCGTCTTGTATATCCACCGCGCATACCACTGCGCCATTAAACAATAATAGCAATAACCTTAAACCTTATGTCTGTTCTATTTTAGCTCTGTGGCAGCTTGTTCAGTGGTCATCACATTGATATGTACATTTCTGACCTACAAGTGGAAGCGATCAGCTGAAAACAATTTCAGTAAGTCATAGTGTTATTCAATAATTTAGTCCAATAACTATGTCTATACATCCAGCCATCCATATGTTTGAGGGCCTCCGTGGCGCAGTGTATGCGTGGTGGATTAACATGAGTCCTGGGTTCGATCCCCGGCTGGGCCGATTGAGGTTTTCTTAATTGGTACAGGTCTGGCTGGTGGGAGGTTTCGGCCGTGGCTAGTTACCAACAATGACGTAGCACCAAACGATGGCGTTCCGGTACGATACAGCTATTCTGTAACTATGTGTTACAGAATAGCACCAAGCATTACCGAGCATTAAGCTACTCGTATCATTTAGACATTAAGTACACTATATTTTATTATTGTCATAATAGGGATGATGACAGTTTTTTTAAATTGTATATAAATTAACAGTATACTAATAGTAAAGCAATTTTGTAAAAGTAACAGGGTATCTGCGATCATTACTTTCGGAGCTACAGGGATTTAAAGAGTCAGATTTGCGGCGCTGCCGCGGATCCCTGAGAAACGCCCCATACAAAATGGCTCGAAAATATGACGTCATAGGCAATGTAATGATATTGTTAGATTTGTATGCGCGTTCAAACAAAATTACTAATATCTTTGTTATTTGTGCGTTTATGCTTATAGTTCATATATTAAAAAATGTCACATTTAATGTAAGGAAGCTAAAACTGTATGATTTTCATCTAATTACGATAAAATATTTTTAATAGATTTTGAAATTTTATAATCTCATTTATTTTGCAAATATCCAGACAATCTTTGCTTTTTATGTATAAATTAGTTAACATTGACCTTATTTACCCGAATGTATTATAAAAAACAATATATTCAAACCTAGTCATCATCCCCATTATGTGAGTACATAATATCATATTTATTATTCATAGAACTACATTTATTGTATATGATGTCATCTATAGGTACTAATATGCGAAAGTAAGTATGTTTGTCTGTTTCACAACTAAACGGCTGAACCGGTCAAGATGAATTTTGGTATAATCGTAAATGATACATTGGAGCAAAACATAGGGTATTTTTTGATCCTAAAATAAAAATAGAAGGAGTGAAATAGGGGTTGAAAGTTTGTATGGAAAGTCCTTAATTATTAGAGTTATAGTTTTAAAAATTTGTACTTAAATCATAAAAAAACACAAAATATAATGTTATTCAAGAGTTTATTTAGTAAACAATTTTCGTGTTTAAGTTATTAACCGACTTCAAAAAAAGAATGAGGTTCTCAATTCGTCGCGTATGTTTTTTTAATGTTTGTTACCTCATAACTTCGTCATTTCTTAACCAATTTTGAAAATTATTTTTTGTTATCTGAAAGAGTATACTTCCATAAGTATAAGTATAAAAATAAATGGGATGGATGGTTGATTTGATTGATTGATTGATTTTTCATGTAAATCGGTTCAGTAATTATGTGTTAAAATAACGAAATTGCCCGTCTGTGGCACTTTCGTTCACTATGCTAGAACACACTAAAAACAGTAAAATAAAAACTTTCCAAAAAAAATCAACCGACAACAAAATGACAAAAATTAAACTAAAAAGCGAAAAAGCCGTGCCAATACAGTGCATTAACGCATGCCGTTTAAATAATAAAGTTTTAGGATTTTCAGACAGTTCTTTCCCGTGGTTCTCTCAGAAACGGCTTTAACTAATACGACACTGGCTTGGCACCGTTTACAAAGTAATCAGAAGGTAGTCAGCCAAAAGTCAGTTGAATTTCTTTAATAAAAAATTTTTTTTACATAAGCGTTTTGCTTACTGTCCGTAATCCTACTATTTTTTTTTCTTTACAAGTTAGCCCTTGAATACAATCTCACCTGATGGTAAGTGATGATGTAATCTAAGATGGAAGCGGACAAACTTGTTAGGAGGAGGATGAAAATCCACACTCCTTTCGGTTTCTACACGACATCGTACCGGAACGCTAAATTGCTTGGCGGGACGTCTTTGTCGGTATGGTGTAACTAGCCACGGCCGAAGCCTCCAGCTAAATAGAAGAATAGAACTTGGATAGAAGCAGGCGTTATTTTGCGGAAGTTCATCATGAATAGATAATAATTTATTTATTTTGCTTTCGTCGGCTTTTCGCGGATTATAGCAAAATAAATAAATTATTATCTATTAGTAATCTTACTTATTATTTCCAGAACACCAAATAATAAAAGCGTTTGACTTAAAAACTAACGCGAACAAGTTACTGAACAGAACAGACCAAGGCACGGACGTCATGTACGGCATCAAGTTTCTGTCCATGTGTATCGTGGTGTCTGGTCACCAGTACGGGATCACCAATGGTGGACCCGTCAGCAATGGGGTCAAAGTTGATGAGGTGAGAATTTTATCTATATGTAGCGCACTTTGCCTGCTTGTAAACCTTTGATTCTTCTAAACTTTAATGACGTTATCCGTTTATTATTTCGTTTGACGAACTTACATCAAAAAATAACCTCAAAAATAGAAAGAAAGAAGAAAGAAAAATATTTTTATTTGGTCAGTAAACTTAAAACTAAACTTTTATATTTTACAAAGAACAAGAAAAGTGAAAGTAAAAGCGCACTGACCAAATAAAGGTCTCCCACTCAGCTTAAAGCTGCAGCTAGCTGCAGCGCTGGTTTTCAGTGGAAGCCTTTAAAAGGGGTGACATCACAGGCGTTGTTTGCGCTGTTATTAAAAATAATAAAATAAGTAAAAGCAAACAAAATGACATAAAACAATATAACTACAAAAATATAAAATATAACTAAATAAACAATGCCTAAAAATAATAAAAATCAAGTACTACACTACACTAAAAACTAAAAAATAAAACTAAAAATAAAAAATAAAACTGCCTACTTAGCTCTATTAAATATTGGAACTTTATGATCAAAAATTCTGTTTCTGCTGAGATATTAAATATTTTTTTAATTTATGTTTAAAAGCATAAGTAGATTTAACAGACTTTATTGGTGGTGGCAAATCGTTCCAACATTTAGTAGCAGCAAACTTAAAGCTTCCCTTAAAAGCTGCTGTCTTATGAACAGGTACAGAAAGCTTGAGGGTGGAGTGTCGTGAAATGGTGAAATTTTCAACACATTCGATGACTCCCGACTGTCCGAAATTGGGTCAACTTTTCAGAACTATACAGAAATGATATGTGTACTAAAAATCTTGTATATTCTTTAAGATTACTCCATTAGAATCTTAGTCGAAGGCGGAGCTCCTGGGTTCGATCCTTTCCTGGCTGCGACGATTGAAATTTTCATAATTGGTCTAGGTTTGGTTATTGGGACATGGTTCTACATCACATCTACAGGTTAGCCCTTGACTACAATCTTACCTGATGGTGAGTGACGACTAACTTGTTAGGAGTAGGATGAAATCCACACTTCTTTCGGTTTCTACACGACATCATATCGGTACGCTAAATCGCTTGGCGGTACGTCTTTGTCGGTAGGGTGGTAGCTAGCCACGGTCGAAGCCTCCCACCAGCCAGACCTGGACCAATTAAGAAAACCTCAACCAGACCAGCCGGGGATCGAACCCAGGACCTCCGTCTTGTAAATCCACCGCGCATACCAATGCGCCACGGAGGCCGTCAAATATGAGATCGTAGACAAATACTTACCAATGACTAAAATAAACAATCGTTTATTCGTTCATTCGTCATCAACCCATATACGGCTCTCTGCTGAGCTCTAGTCTCCTCTCAGAATGAGAGGGGTTAGGCCAATAGTCCACCACGCTGGCCCAATGCGGATTGGCAGACTTCAGAGAATTAAGATGATTCTCTGGTATGCAGGTTTCCTCACGATGTTTTCCTTCACCGTTTGAGACACGTGATATTTAATTTCTTAAATAACCAATAAATCTACAATATTCTAGGACGCACTGTCAGTGGCCGGACTGTTTATTCTCCACGAAGACATAGTGGTGGACACGTTCTTCCTGCTGTCCGGATTCCTCACGGCGGCCGCTCTTGGCAAGTTAGCGAGGATGCCCAATATCTTCGTGCTCTTCTTCAAGCGCTATATGAGGTACTTAATTTTCCGTTAGAACGAAAGAAAGAAAGAAAATATCTTTATTGCTACCATTATGCCACACATCACAATTATCTTAGAATAGAAAATACCCTGCGGTAAGTAGCATAACCTAGAAAAGGGTCCCAGCTCAGCATATTGATTATGCTGCTAAACCACGGTGCGCTCGTGATTTGTCGCAGAAATCGGTTTTGCAATGTTTCGAGCGGCTTAAGGGGCGTTTTGAGACGGTGGGCAAACACTACACTAGTGTAGGTTATGATCGGACGGAATCTCTACAAATGAAGGCATGTTTCTATTGTGAATGTTCGACAGACTGATCGTGACGTACGCGGTGGTGATATTCTACATCTGCGCGGTGTTTCCCCACACTGGCTCCGGCCCGCTGTGGAACAGGGCCATCGCTGAGGACACGAAGCCGTGCCGCGAGAACTGGTGGCTCAACCTGCTCATGGTCAGCAATTACATCAACAGCCAGAATATGGTAAGCATTATCAATCGTTGTGTTTTAATTCTTTATTATATTACTAGCTGACGCCGCGCGGTTTCACCCGCGTGGTTCCCGTTCCCGTAAGAATACGGGGATAATATATAGCCTATAGCCTTCCTCGATAAATGGGCTATCTAACACTGAAAGAATTTTTCAAATCGGACCAGTAGTTCCTGAGATTAGCGCGTTCAATCAAACAAACAAACAAACAAACTCTTCAGCTTTATTATATTAGTATAGATTGACAAGTTAGCGCTGAACTTCGCCATCAGATGCAGGCAATACCATCTTTACCATAAGGGCACACAGGCCCAGGGACCCCATTTTCAGGGGGGCCCCGAAGGACTGACTATATCTTTCAACATATTGAGACCTAATAGAAGATTTTGCTCAACAAAAATCCCAAATGTAACCGTTATCGTTATCGTAACTAAAAAACCAACAGTATTCTAAGACCTACTAATACTGTGTTTAATTTCCTGTAATAAAATACTTTGTTAAAAAAAGTTACTATAATTCGCTTTTTTTACTTTCTAAAAGGGGGGCCCTTTTGGAAAGTAAAAAAAGCGAATTATAGTAGCACGTCGCATAGTGCCGAAAATTTGTTACGAATCATTTTAACGCAGCTACTGGTGTCATTTTTTGAACAAAGCATAGTCTACTTATCTGAATAAATCATCTTATCTGACTGTACCAATGAGGAAATACAATCCATATTCTGATCACTTTTGTACATGAGCATGATTTGTAAATCTAATAAAAGATAAAGAAAGAAAGAAAAATATTTTTAATTGGTCAGTAAAAACTTAAAACTTAAAGCTTTTATATTATGAAAAAGAAAAGCACGCTGACCAAATAAAATTCTCCCACTCAGTATAAAGATAAGTAAGCTTGGGTACCGTATTGTTTTCTATCTCAATAAATAAATGAAAAAATATGATTAGATTTAATTATAATAGACGTCGTAAATTTAGTCTATATTTTATATTTATTGAAAGTAATAGCATCTGCCGCTTCAGCGATTTTTCATTTAACTTTCTAAATAATGGTCGCCAACGAATATACCTGATTCCCGTACATTACCCAATTTTCGAAGCGTTAACATTTGTAGATAGAGAATCGTTATACATGGCTAGAGCGGCTGATAAAAACACTTAAAAAGCCTTATCGTATATTGTAATAGTGTGTACAAAGAAATAATTCTGCATTTAATCTCACTTCATTAGTATTCATTTTATATAAATAGTAGCAATTATGAAATCACCATACAATGTTATGCCATAGCGGAAATGAATAACCGCAAACTATATCTTAGTATCACAAATTAATCTACCTATTAAGATTGCGTTATTCTACAAGACCTCACGTAAATACTGGTTTTTTTTAACCGACTTGAATAAAGGAATGTATCTTATCTTTTAAAGTATTCTTACGGCACGAAAAATCGAGAAAATCGTGCAGAAAATTGAATTAGATTAGATTTTTTTTTATTCTTTACAAGCCCTTGACTACAATCTCACCTGATGGTAAGTGATGATGCAATCTAAGATGGAATCGGGATAACTTGCTTGGAGGAGGATGAAATCCACACCCCTCTCGGTTTCTACACGACGTCGTACCGGAACGCTAAATCACTTGGCGGTACGTTTTTGTCGGTAGGGTGGTTACTAGCCACGGCTAAAGCCTCCCACCAGCCAAACCTGGACCAATTAAGAAAACCTCAATCGGTCCAGTAGGGGATCGAACCCAGGACCTCTGTCTTGTAAACAAAGTAGATAGGTAACTCTATAATAACGACTATCATAGTCTGTGTGTAACCTTTAATAAAAAGAAAGGGTGTACAGCTCAGCATATGCCGTGCACATACAAGCATAATACACGGCGCTGATATTCGGCTGAGACCCGTGTGACGTCACAGCTAATACGAATACATTCAAATGAGTGTGAATGTAATATGAATACATACAAGTGAGTGTGTAAACTTTCAAGTTGCCCTAATTGATTGTTGTCGTTATTGAGAGTGGGCGTGATGCTTTAAACAGTGTATCATTGTAATTGTATGGAAGGCAAGCTCAACCAATCATAACTATGTGATGGCGACGCTTTAGCGAATTTCTTGTTTAATTGAGTAACGGATTTTAAACGTACATGGAGTTTACACTGTATATGGATTTTTTATTTTATTTCCAGTGCCTAGTCATAAGCTGGTACATCCCCTGCGACTACCATTTCTTCGTGGTCACAGTATTGCTGTATTGGCTGTACCGGCGCCACCCACGCGTGGGCCGCGCTGCTGCTGTGGCGGTGCTATTGGCAGCATTGGCTACCCCGGGCGTGATCAACTACCTCAACTCCCTACCCGCTATACAGATGTTTACTTACGAGTAAGTGACCATTTAAAAGCCAATCTCAGACTTCTCAAGCCAACTATTGCAACATAGTGAAAAATAATGTCATTACTGTATACTAAAAAAGATGTGTGTGTGGCTAAAACTATTGAACTGATTGTTGTGGAGCCTACAAACATTCAGCCTTTATAAAACAAGGTATGTCTGCTAGGCTACAATTATATTCTTTACAAGTTAGCCCTTGACTACAATCTCACCTAATGGTAAGGGATGATGCAGTCTAAGATGGAAGCGGGCTAACTTGTTAGGAGGAGGATGAAAATCCACACCCCTTTTTGGTTTCTACACGACATCGTACCGGAACGCTAAATCGCTTGGCGGTACGTCTTTGTCGGTAGGGTGGTAACTAGCCACGGTCGAAGCCTCCTACCAGCTAGACCTGGACCAATTAAGAAAATCTCAATCGGCCCGGGGATTGAACCCAGGACCTCCGTCTTGTAAATCCACCGCGCATACCACTGCGTCACGGAGGTCGTCAAAAAATACAAAATACAAATACGTATGAACTTTTATTCACCAACTACATTGTCTATCGTTTTTGAGGGGGAAGAGGTTAACATGAAAAAAAATTAACATCAATAAATATTCTATACTCAGAGGCACAATTATCGGCCACTTTCATATACTCTCGTCATATTAAAGTGGCCGATTATTGTGCCTCTGAGTATACAATAATTATTGGGGTTAAATTGTTAATCATTGAATACGTATAAACGAGGATATCTACATCACTATGATCGGTGTGAAAATAATGAAATCTTATTTTCTGCACGTTGGCGAATATTATTTCGGCTAAGATTCTAATGGAGTAATTAAGTAAAATATACAAGATTTTTAGTACATTAACATTTCTGTATCGTTCTAAAAATGTGGACCCAATTACTGACATCTCCTTTCAGCATTCATAAAATGAGGTCTGATGTCCTGTGATGTCTGTCACATGCTTCCACTAGGTATTTAACATAAATTACGTACACTATACGTGCATATGTTTTTTTAACACCTTTCGATAACAGAATTAACAGAATTAACATTTTAGAGCATGAGGTATCCTAAAAGACGTAACAAATTCTATGCAATCATTTTTATTATTGTAAATCACTTGTAAATACGTAGATTTGCATATTTAGAACGATAAACAATCGATCATCCAATCACTTGACGCGTTAATAGGTGTCATTAATGTAACAATGTAGATGGTTGATTCTTCATGAAACTTTAATTACCAACACGGATTAGTACTCATCTTGATGCAAATCTAATTAAGGTATATTTTTTCTTCCCGTTGAGTTTCTATGTTTACGTAAAAATCGGAATAGAACGAGTCATGCTCACCTATCTAGTGTTCCGTACAAACCATTCTACGTCATAAATTTAAAGTGGTAGAATCTTTACGTCATAAATCTAAGATGGTGGTACAAATACTTAGTCAACTGACGTATCAAAAGTGCTTGTAAACTGAGTCTACTTGAAATAAATGAATTTTGATTTATTTTTGAATTTAAAACTATAGCTACATCATAAAAATAATTAAATAAGTATCTGTATAGGCTTAAGCAAATGAAGTCCTTTTATCAAAATTTGTTGGGGGGCCTAAATTAAGGGTAAAGATTTCTCACAAAAGAAACAAAAATGCGTGCTTTATTTATATGACAGTGATATTTCTAACTTTTAGACTTTTGTAGTTTTTGAAGTCATAACTCGTAACGTTTCTAAGCTGGTCATGTACTGTCATCAGAACCCAGAGCGTGTGCAAAATTTCATCCTAATCGAAAACAAGGAAGTGGGTCAAATTAAGATTCCAAGATTTTCTTACATACATAGTTACAAGTGAATATAAAGCGTGTAAAAAGAGCTAATACATTTTTGTTTCAGTTTCGTGTCAAATCCTCGCGGACCGATACAGTTCCACCTGACGTACATAAAGAGTCACACGCGGTACGCCGCCTACCTCATCGGCTTCCTCAGCGGATACATATTTAGCCGGATAACTGCCTCTGGAAATCTGAAGAGGATTTCAAAAGTGAGTTATTTAATAATAACAAATTAAAAAAAAAGGAGAAATTACAAACTAATACTAACAGAGCTTACAAGGTACCTAAAGATATCTACTTAAATTACAAACTTCCTCTGTCTGTACTTAGTATAATATAATTAAGAGATTCAGCTGACTGGGGCGCTGCCTCAGCTCGTTACTACAGTTGAGAGCTGTAGTGCTGATTTTCAGGCATGACCCCAGGGTGAGCTCACGGACCGATCGGAAATACGTTTGCTGCGTCGCTAACAGTAATTATTAAATAATAAAATTATATAAAATAATATACGATTAGTACATAATACATATTAATCTTACATTACCAAGCTTATAGAAAAAGTTTCGGAGTAATAATAAATAATAAATAGTGGGGAAGAAAAAATGTATTGCAAAATATTGGTTTAAATTTTTTGTAGCTCTAAAAGATGTATTTTAATTTTTTTTTTTTAAACATATAGCGTTTATATATTTAACGACATAATTGATCACTATCGAGTCGTCTGAAAATGATCTAGTATCGGAGTGAAACGTGTGTGAGAATATTTTATCATTCGGACTATTGAGAGCGGAGAGGGACGAGAAGGCGGGTTATGTAGGACTTATCCAAGAAAACCCTCAATAGCTTATAGCCTCAGTAGCTCAACGGTAAGAACGGTTGTACTCATCACTGAGGGTGGTGGCTCGATCCGCGATGGAGGGAAATGGGAATATTGGTCATCTTAAAAAAAAAAAAGATTTGGCGAATATTCTTTTTTTAAAAAAAAAAAACTCTTTCTGGCCACCCTCACCGTATTTTGTTAGCTCCTAAACTTCAGGCAAACCTGCCAGTAGGATTAAGCGCCTAACAATTGACAATTCTAGATCCTAGGCACTGCTAGTCCTTTACAATAATAACAATTAATGCAATTCCAGAAGTGGTCGATTCTCGGAGCTACCTTGAGCCTCCTGATGATGACTATGATGACTTTCTCCGGCCCGACATTCCTGTGGCGTAGTTACAACGCGTTGGAGAGCGCGGTGTACGCGGCGCTCAACCGGCCCGTGTGGGCGGGTAGTGTCGCGCTGCTCGTCATGTGCTGCTCTTTGGGACATGTGCGTAAGTGATCGGTTATAGATATTTATTCAATACTTAATAACCAGTGGCGTGCATAAGGTTTTCGAACAGGGTATGCACTATTAAGAAAAATTAACAAAACTGGAAAGATTTTCACATAATAAGCAAAGTCAAAAAAAAAAAGTCAAAATTAATTTATTTCAATTAGGCTTAGTTTACAAGCACTTTTGAAAGGTCAAGATTTTGTCATAATTTAATTTAATTTAATGGCGGTAATAATAGTCGAAAACTTAAAACTACAGTTACGAGGGTTCCAAACGCTCCTTGGTCCAAGAAGAGCCCACAACAAACTCAGCCAAGGTTTTTTTTTAAGCAAGGTAAGCACTAAAGAAACAACTCTTAGGGTATGCATAATCAGTACTTTGATGCATGTATTAAGTGCTCGCCCCTGTCAATAACCAATCATCATCAGCATTAAGAACAAATTGACGTCGAATGCTGGACATAGGCCCTTGCATGGACTTCCAAGCCAACGGTCTCGAGCCGCCAGCGTCCAGCGGCTCCCTGCATCCAGCTTATGACCTCAATCAGCCAACACTGCGCTTTCCGGTAACAGTCGTCTTGCACCTTGAGACCCAACGTCTATCGGCTCTTCGAACTATATGCCTTGCTCATAGCTTCACGACACGCTGAGCTATGTCAGTGACTCGTTCTGATGGGTGTACTCTTCTATAACAAGATCCCCAAGACTGTGATGGACTTGCCAATGCACAACTTCAAGCAATGTGTTAAAAAACATTTACTTAGTCAAGGTTACTACACTATTGATGAGTTCCTTAACGACAAAGGTGCTTGGAGGCCATTGGATCAGCTTCCACCTTCACACAGGAAGTAAAACTATAAGAAATTGTAATTGTTATCAATTGTAAATTATAATACTGTATGACTTTTTCATTTCAAAAGAGCAACTGTTGAGTTTCTTGCCGGTATCTTCTCAGCAGAACCTGCCTTCCGGACCGGTGGTAGAATCTTTACAAATAGTCAACTGACGTGTCGAAAGTGCTTGTAAATTGAGCCTACTTAAAATAAATGAATTTTGATTTTTGATTTTGATGCAATCTCTCACCTTCAGCTCTGATCACCGGTTTCCTGAGCTGGTCTCCGTGGGTGCCGCTGAGCCGCCTCACGTACGGACTGTACCTGTTCCACACCACGCTCATAGCGCGCAACGTTTACGTCACTCGTAATCCGCATCACAATGACATCTTTGATAACGTGAGTTCTGCTTCTAATATTAGGGCAGCGGACGCCTTACATCTCCATATACCAGCGCTGTCGCAAAATACGTCCTTGGCGGACGTCTACTAACTACAAACTACGTCCCTATCAAATTTCATCTTTCTACCGCGGTTTTCAAGATACTTCTTATCAATACAATAAATAAATACAATAAATCTGTAAAGAGGTCAATTCTGTACATGAAATGTATTTCCAAAATAACTATCAGAGGGTGATTAGTGATCGATTCTGATGCCAAAAATGCAATCAGTAAAATTTTTGTCCGTCTGTCTGCCTGTATGTTCGTTATAGAAACAAAATACTTTTCATCACGCTACGATTAATAGGAGCAGTGAAGGAAAATGTTGGGAAAACGGGAGAACCGAAGCTTGACCGGGTCCGCTAGTTTAGAATACATTAAATCCTAATCTGACTTGAGCCCAAAAATCCTACCCAGGACATCTTTGTGGAAGTGTTGAAAACTGTAGTCACTATTGACTGCGCCAGATAAAAAATAAAGTATTTCACTTGGACCAGTGTGCATACTGGAAGATTTCAATGTTTTCATACTGTGACGATCGCGTAACCGTAAGCGCTAGATATTAAGGAATCGAAACAGCGCCACCTAGTGGCACTTCTGTACAACTGTTGCAATTCTTTAGAAATTAGACAAAAGTTAATTTCATCAAATCTAATGGTTTAGGAAACAGTAGTCTGAGACTGATACGACATCGCTCGATCTCGTGTTTGCTCGTGCCTACGCTAGGTAATACGACTTGTTTCCGTAAAGAGTAGGGAGTTAGAGAGTGGTAGCAATCGGTTAACGGCAATGATTTGCGATATAAGGCGCTCGTCATACGGTCGGCTTCAGTATGCTCGTGGCGTTCGAGCCGTCCACATTTCTTGTTACGTAATTCTTTATGGGTTAGTTGGGATAGGCGGGGAGAGTGACTTGAGTGGTAAAGGGGAGTGTTTGTTAACTGTCAAAGGATTCTTTAACGCTACGCACAACGTTCACAAGTGCGTGACTTCACTCAAGGTCATTCTAGGGTTTTATTTTGGTCTGGTTTTCTTATTTTTTTTATAAACCACTTATGAAGCCTTCTACTAAAAATAGATATATTTTTATAACTTTGTATTAGTTTTAAATGTAATTCTATTATCATTTCAGTTGACGTCCTGCATTGGAGTCATATGCGAGGGTACAATGGCCGCCCTGCTCATCACACTGTTTATTGAAGCGCCTGTCTTAAACGTGCTCAACCTTTGCCTTAGTCCGAGGTAAATACAATCATAACCTACAATCTTTCTGCTAATATTGTAATTTCTGTGTAAAAAGGACAATCACTTATTGTCCTTTTCATGAAAAAATTCCCCCAGACGCCGTGCTAATGGCGCTCATTGTCATTTGGTAATGGCGGTCTTATTGTCATTTATGTAAGAGGTTATCAATTTTTTAATTTTAGTCCAAGTTTTAGCCGCCGGACTTCTTTCACGAAAAGGACTCTAGATGCAGGGGCGTAGCTATCGCCATATCAGCCGTATCAATGATACGGGGCCCCCGAGCTACAGGGGCCTCTAAGAGTAAAAGGAAAAATTTTGTAAAATTTAAACCACAAACTCACTTAACTTGGTGGTTCACGAAAAAAAAAATTAGAGATTTTTGGAGTTTGGCACTTGTCTATTGGGCCCCCCAACTAACTTTTATACAGTGCCCCTCCAAGGCAAGCTACGCCACTGTCTATTGTGTTTCCATAAAACTCAGAATAGAGGTCTTTATGTATATGTTATAGCGCCATCTATGTAAAGATTCTGGAACTACGTCACCCTGCGATATCAACCACTTGTTTAAGTGACCGCTTTATTTATAAACGCAAATTCACTTACTTGCGATAGATGTCGTGTACGTGTATTTACAGATGAGAAAAATAAAGATTTAATTTCTTTTCCAGGAGTAGTGGAAGGGAAGAAAAAAGAGCAGACGTAGAAAGTAATCATACAAATAAGGTTACTGACAAGAGAACTTCAGAAAGTGGTTACTTAGAAGAAAATTTACCGTCGACTGTTTACGTTATATCTTCGAAAATGTAATAGATATTATTAAGATTTATTATTTAGGTTATAAAAAAATATAGTAAGTTAGGTTAAACACGGAAATAAAAGTACTTAAATGTTATAAATAAATTTATTTATTTAAATGACTTTATTGCAACAAACATACCTTTAGACATACAAAATCTTAGAACTAAGGATAAAATGCAGTGCTAATAGTGATATCTTCAAAGTTACTTAACTTGAAGGAGCATATACTTAAACCAATTAGACGGGTAGTCGCAAAAAAAAACAAAAATATTACCGATAAAAACTATATCTACAGATAATTAAATGTTATAAATTATTAAGTTATTTGGTATTGTAATTGTTTTGGAGTTTACTCCTTACGCATTGATTTTTCATAATATACATATAGCCCGGAGTCCCCGGCACAGAAGACATATGTACCTACAAAAAAAATATGGGCAGTAAAGTTCGATGAACGAATGACAGCGGTACGTTTTTTGAGCGCAACCTATTCTGCGCACCTTTCACCGTGCGCTGCCGCGGCCTGCTGCTCCTCGGTTGCGCACCTATCACTTTTCAAGCGTAGGTTTTTTAGACGTACATAGCTGCTGCGGCTACATAGCGATATGCTGCGGGGCAACATACACTTTTTTAGACAGTCGATCGGAAAGAGTAAACTCCATTCGTGCGTCGGAGCTGACACACACTTTTTTCTTCTACCATAAGCAGTAATATCTATAAAATCCAGGCTACCAATATCACAATTTTTTAAATTAAAAATTTGTAAAGCCCTGATCCATTTTTCATTTTTTTTTAAATTTTTTGATAGCCATCGTTTATATAAAAGCGCCATCTACTTGAAAACACTGTTACTACGTCATCCAAGTTACAGTCCTTACAATGCATAATATCATCATAAATACAGTAGTTTTCAATAGATGGCGTGTGCGTATATTTAGTTCCGGACAACACTATTTCTTGTGTCTTAGGTCTGGTTCCGGATTGTTATGTACCTATTCTATTCTGTGATTCCAGGGCCCGGGCAGTTACAAATATCATAAAACAATAGGAAAATAAAACCATTAGGCACTATTTATGAAAGAGTTAAGTAATTAACTTTGTTCACTGTTCTTCAAGTAGAAGTAAGGCCTAGTTCGGACTACTTTAGTATTTTAGTCGAGTACGAACAATTTTTGGGCGGTAAATCCAAAAATTGTTCGTACTCGACTAAAATACTAAAGTAGTCTGTAAGGCCTCTATAGGAAATTTCTCGATATATGTTTAGCAATCCTCTTTTAAAAGTATGTTTATAATCGCAATTCATTACCTACCTACGTAAGCTGAAGGTAAATTAACAATTATCACGGGGTGACGTCACCAGCGGGCGTGATGCGGCATTAATAATAGAATTTAGAATAAACTACGAATATGGACCATAAAATACATAAACGCAAGAAGTAAATAAGGTTCATCTATTTTAATCTCAGACCAATTATTGTATAGGACCTGCCTCGCTAGACGTTACTTTTCTGTCAAAGTATATGATCAACGATCTAATGCGATTATAAAAACTGTCTCTATAGAATCGATGTTAAATAGTTGTAATCGTATTCGTCGATTGAAGAGCTCCGTAAAAATGTTTTTGTGTAGTTGAATGGTGTAAAAAACGGGCAAAAACTTCTAGTTTAGTATAAGATATATACCAAATATAAGCTCGTTTTACTCAGAAATTGACAGACAATTTTGCTCGTGACTATGAGTGTGATACAGGTCCTTCAATAATTGGTCTGAGATTTTCATACAATTTGTTTTAGCGTAACAAACCATAGTTAATACCTCATTAAAACGATCATTTTTATTTATTTAATAACATTTGTATTCAACTAGAAAGAAGCCTTTAGAAGCCTTAGTAGCTCCACGGAAAAGATGCCGGACTCTACACTGGAACTAGGTTCGATTTGCGCCCCATTTTTTCCGGCCTCTATTTTTGACGGCCTCAGTGGTCTGTGTAGTGAACAAGACGGAGGTCTTGGGTTCGATCACCGGTTGAGCCGATTGAGGTTTTCTTAATTGGTCCAGGTCTGACTGGTGGTAGACTTCGGCCGTGGGTTACCACCCTACCGGCAAAGACGTACCGCTGATTTAGCATTCCGGTAGGATGTCGTGTAATATAACAATAGTAGAAATAGGTAGGTCTAGATTAAGACTTCGTAAAAGCGAGTAATTCTTAACAAATATTTCATATTTGAACCGTGATAGCCCAGTGACGAGATTTGACCTCTGTCTCCGATTCCAGAGGGTGTGGGTTCGAATCCGGTCCGGGGTATGCACCTCCAACTTTTCAGTTGTGTGCATTTTAAGAAATTAAATATCACGTGTCTCAATCGGTGAAGGGAAACATCGTGAGGAAACCTGCATACCAGAGAATTATCTTAATTCTCTGCGTGTGTGAAGTCTGCCAATCCGCATTGGGTCAGCGTGGTGGACTATTGGCCTAACCCCTCCATTCTGAGAGGAGACTCGAGCTCAGCAGTGAGCCGAATATGGGTTGATGACGACGATTTCATATTTCCGATTTTTCATATTCTTACACGTATCTATGTGTCAAGATCCGGGGCATGCACCTCCAAAATATTCAGTTATATGCATTTTAAGAAATTAACTTCCACGTTTCTCACATGGTGAAGGAAAAACATCGTGAGGAAATCTGCATACCTACCTGAGAATTTTCCCGATTCTCTACGTACGTCTATGTAAAACTTGCTAATCCACATTGGGCTAGAGTGTTTTAGCCTTAGCAATTAGCCTAATCTCCCAGAGGAGATTCCTGCTCTACAGTGTGCCCAATATGGGTCGTTAAAGATTGTTAATAATGATGATGATAATGATGATGATGATGATGATGATGATGATAATGAAACGGAAATGCAAATAATACGCTTTCTTAGAATTTTCATATTTTTATTTTCTTACCACCAAAGCATAAGCTTAATTTGCTGATGTCTGTCTGATAACTTTAAAGTTAACAAGTTAGTTTCACACGTTTCACAAGTTTTATCTTTGACATTTGACATTAAAGTAAGAAAATGTCCAACAGTTACACCAGTTACAATATCCTTACCAGGTGGTAAAACCGGCCCTTAGATTTTAAAATCCTGGTAATGCATTAGGTATAGCACATTGACTGTATTTTTGGAGACTTTCCCGAAATTTTCATGACAAAAATACTTGCATAATCAACAATACAAGTAAATATATTTAAGCACACTACTCGTATATAAATATGATTAATTTGAGTTAGGCGCATTTGGAACCCTCGTAATTTTAATTTTTTTCAAACTAATTATCACCATTAACTAATAAATGTTTTAAAAGTATTTCAAATAAATGAATTTTGGCTTTGACTTAAAACTTAAAATGTAATTTATTTAAAAAATTGTTTCCTAGACGTTTAAACTGTAGACTTTCTATTTCTTCGTTGTATTCGTGTTTTGCTTGCTGTGATATATAACTGTACCTAACTACCTACTATTATAAATGTGAATACGAGTTTATTTGTTTATTACGTTTTAACGTCTAAACCACAAAACCGAATTTAAAATTTCTTCTACTAATGGAAAGCTTCATTATCAGTAACATAGGCTATATTTCATCCCCGTATACCCACGGGAACGGAAACTACGTGGGTGAGCCGTCTACTAGCAAATAAATAAATCTATGGCTATGGGTATCGTCGAAGTTGCTTCCAACAATGGATCTCTTACGGAATTAATTTGTGCCTAGAACAATAAATCGTTTGTGAAGTTTCATCATAAATACGTAATTGTTATTGTGAACAGATTTAATGTAGATTTTTATACACAAGGTTTCCTTTTATCATAATATTTAATTACCGAAGCCACTTTACATCACTTGAGGTAAAATATGTGTCATGAATTAGCACGTGTACATTCCTTATACAGAGTTAGAGCGTCTTCACACGCACGACAATTAGCTGACAACTTAAACTTTAAAAATAAGTTCACGTGTTGCGTAATGGTATAAAGGTAGTAAAGCAATTAGTTTTATTTTATCTTTAGACGTTTTCTTAAATTCTTCAAATATTCAGATTGCCAATATTGTAACTGAGATTATGATTTTTGTTAATTGATGAATAATATCATAAGAATACTGAACCTTCTCCCTAAAATTACTCGTAACTAAGTATCAATTAAAAAAATGATTGCATTGCAAATCAGTCCAATAATTTTGAAACTAACGTAATGTCGCTGGTGTTGACGATTGTCGCTATATTTGTAGCGTTTATAAATATACATTAATTATTCAAATAGAATTAAGTACACTATTTAAAATATCAGACCAGAATGAAATCTATGAGTTAAGCATTACGAGTACTAGGTATTTTGGCATTGCAAATTAACATAAATTCTATAACTAAAAGTAATAAATATCAGCGGACCATAGAGGAAAATCTTTTATAATATCAATAATAATAATCAATTGACATCACATTACCTACCACCTGTTAGGTCGTAATGTGTACCTACCTAGCACGTACCAATACCATACACTGAAGACCTTGACAATTACAATATTATTGTACCTATATATGAACGCATAACTTATGTTGCATCACCTGTATGGGACGATGCATTAAGTCGTTGAAGAAAACACGTGCACAAAATCTTCTTGAAAGATAATGTACATAACGTAAAACATCTTTTTTATGAATTCTTTATTTGGTGGACAATAAGTTTTGTTAAGTTGACGGAAAGAAATTGCTGCGGATGAGTTTTTTCATGCTGTAAGATACATTGTCCATAATGCAACAACAGTTATAAGTTATTGTTTGTTGCAAAAAATTACGCACACGGGCAAATTGCCTGTTTTCTGACGTCGATTTTTATATCGTGAATTATCTTCAATTGTGTATCTATGTGACGAAGTTAGTAAAATGTGATAAAGAGTCAGAGGGAGAGTCATTTGCGTCGAATATCAAAATCTAGTGACGCCAAATCTTTACATGAAACATGTTAGGAATCTATCCAGCGTCCAGCGGAGCGCGTCTCTGTTTGGCAACACAACAGCAGCGAACATAATGACATAATTGCCGGAGGAGAGACGGGGGGCGGTGCGGGGCGCATGCGCCGGTTTGACGGCCAAGGTCGAGGCCGCGCGATTCTGCCGCGCGCCGCCGCGTCGGCAAGTCTTGCGTGCCCTCTTTATCGAAACTATTTCTATGAGGGCTAAATGCGCAGTACACGCCGCGAGTGCACCCACGACCACCCCACCGCATCCGCAAAAGGTAACATTTCACCTATATAACCTTTCCGATTCGCCCTGGTCCGATTTCAGTCGAAACGGGCAATGTTTGTAAGCAATATATAAATAAGTTTAGTATGTACACACGGTGGATAAAGCGTCGATCGATTAGCGGATACAAAGGCGCTTCTGGTTTTGGTATGTTTATTTTGCCTGCAATAGTTGCAAAAAACAGATTTACGGGCGGACATTTGGAAAATTGGCCGCCTCACCTTGCGTCAGTGTTACGTGGCTCGCGTCACCGCACCGAGGGGCAGCGTTAATCGCCTAAACAAACTGCTCTATAACACATTTTTGAAACGATTCCGCTTGTGTTCACAAGACCTAAGCCTCCGCACAAAGGTAGGATGTTACGTAAGTTATTAAAATCGACCCTGACAAACAGCTGCGCATAATTTTGTTTGTTGCTTGGTGTTTTTTTTATGTACTGTAATACCATTTACCAACCTAGAAGCTGGTAATGGAATTAAAGATAAATACGTTAATGGAATACCTACCTACCTAACAAACGGCGGTTCACAACGCATGTAACCTTTGTCAATGAAGTTCAAGGATTCAGGGCTGGAAGATTAAGTAACAAAATGGCACCGTATTCTAATTATACTTTTCGTAAAGAATTGTAAGCGATTTATGTCGACATAATCCGTTTATACCTAAATGGTAAACTTATGTTTATTTTTCTATCCGCATGGTGTTGTCGATAATTTTTATCACCAGTGTTTGATATAACTACCTATTAATGTTTCGCAATACTCATTTTGTTTGTCACTCTTAACGGGATTCTTATTTGATTTTTGCTTACTACCTACTTATAGGTCTTCACTCTTCAGTGAAGGCTTCAACAATAGGCTATAAAACTTACGGATTTGATGTGTTTATTAGTTGCTATGTACAATCACTTCGATTGACTAAAATTGTGTACTTTTCTAATGCACTATGAACAAGGTTTATTAGTTTGTTATGTTTTTAATGTTGTAGAACTTAAAGACAAAATACATATCTCAGAAAACAAATAATCTGAGATTCTATATAATATTTATAGTATAATAAAATTAATAATACCATTATCTTGAAAAAGTTGGGATAAAAAAATATAAATTACCAGAATTTGAAACGGGACAAATCCGACTGATTCGTAAGTAATGGTCACTCTACACACATTAAACATGGATTTTAACTAAAATTAATAATTTAACAAAATACGTATAAATATTTTTTATTTAAAGTATTTTATTTGGTAATGTTTTGTTTATAATAAAGACTTCCTGGATTTGGTTACTAGTTTAGGTCAATTAAGAATTTAGCATTTTAAGTTATGCCTTCAGTATCCTTGAGGTTAGCTCTATACCATCGCTGTAATTGAGGTTTAATCGTTAATATATAATAAAAAATAGTTTTGTATAAAGTAAAATAAGTAGCTAGGTAGTACGGTTGGGGTAATTTTTTTTTATTCTTTACAAGTTAGCCCTTGACTACAATCTAACCTCATAGTAAGTGATGATGCAGTCTAATATGGAAGCGGGGTAACTTGTTAGGAGGAGGATGAAAATCCACACCCCTTTTGGTTTCTATGAGGCATCGTACCGGTAATTAGCGGAAAAAACCGGAGTAATTAAAAAATTAAAAAAAAAATGAAATAAAAATAAAAATAAAATAAAATAATTCCAAGTATGAGCTTTCAAAGTTGCCCTAACTTTGAGGACTCATACTTGGAATTACTCAACAACATGCAATATATCTTCCCATAAGTTCATTTGCCACGCCACGTATATCCAAAAATCCCCTTTTAATCCCCTACTAATGATCACAAAGTAAAATCGTACAGGTAACGTAACGCCAGCCATACACCTTCAAGTATTTCTCAAATCTGTGTTTAGGAGAGAGAGAAGCTTAAAGAGGAAAGATGTGATTGTTTGTTTGTTTGCATTGAATAAGCTTTGAAACTGCTGAACCGATTAGGAAAATTCTTTCGCTGTTCGAAACACTACACTATCCCTGAGTGCTATAGGCTATATTTTAGCCCCGCATTCATATGAGAACGGAAACCACGCGGGTGAAACCGCGCGGCGTCTGCTAGTATTGGTAATACCTATAAATAAATATAAGTATGTGGACAATACACACATCATTATATAAAAGTCCCAAAGGAAGCGTAGCTTGTGTTATGTTTATTTTATTTATTTATTCGGAAGCCAACGTTGTATACAAAAAACTTGTGACTAATTAAACATAACATGCTACACACACACATGTACACCCCACTTACAGGCTAACTCAACATGCGTTTATTTTAATACAATTCATAATTTACCATTAAAAAAAAAGAAACAAAAACTAAATCTTCCTACCACTAAAAAAAACTAAAACTATTCACTCACTATTCTTTCAATAGGAGCATTTCTCCCCAGATTAGTTTTTGTGATTCCTGGCCTAAAAGTTAGTTTATTTTTAATGAGAGATCTAGCATTTTTGTTCGGCACAGCAAGTTTTACCCTATTCAGCAACTCAGAGTTGTCTATTTTATGTTTGCTAAAATAGCTGTGTTAGATTCTGTTTAAATGTAAAGGGATATGTCTTACTGCCTACATCTCTAAACGTCATAGTCTCCCGCTTTTTAATAATGTAATGAATTTCTCTGCCCATTAAATTATAATATCTGTCGCCATAAATGAAAATCGTTTCTATAAGGTTCTCCAAAAAACAACAGGCTCGTTCGCATAAACATTAGAAGTAATTAGAGTTGGCTATAGCATTAGTAGGTATAATGTTTTTGTTCATATTATTATATTCGTTGAAACCGGTCGGCTGGCTTCTCTGGGGCCTATAGTATTGTAACTACGTGAATAATAAAACAAATAATAATGATCTTCTACTGTATCTATCGCTACGTGACATTCATAGAGTGAATTGTTATTCTATTTGCGGAAAATAAAACCATATAAGCATATTTATTATCTGTTGGAGAATCTATATTGTCTATTCTGTGTACTTTTCGAACGATTGAATTTAAATTGACCGTAGACATAGAAGCAAATAGACAGATAGAAAGTATTCATCGCATTTCTTCAAAAATTAGACTAATGTGACTCTTCATTAAGTGAGAATCTATATTGTCTATTCTGTATACTTTTCGAACGATTGTATTTAAATTGACCGTAGACATAGAAGTAAATAGACAGATAGAAAGTATTCATCACATTTCTTCAAAAATGAGACTAATGTGACTCATCATTATGTGAGAATCTATATTGTCTATTTAATCGTTCGAAAAGTATACACTTTTCGAACGATTGAATTGAAATTGACCGTAGACATAGAAGTAAATAGAAGATAGAAAGTATTCATCGCAATTCAAATAAACAATTCCGTCAAAAATTAAACTATTGCGACTCGGTCTATAAGTTCTAAGACGAGGTTTTCTTTATTTATTTTTATTTATAGGCAAGTTAGTCTTTGATTATGATCTCACATGCTAAGGAGAGATTTAGTGTAAGATGGTAGCGGTCTTACTTTAGAGTACTAGCCGACGCCAGCTATTTCACCCGCGTAGTTCCTGTTCACCTTGAAATACGGGGATAAAATATAGCCCCTTATACTCGAAAATAACGTGGCTTTGTATTAGGAGAATTTTCAAAATCGGTTCAGTAGATTCAGAGATTACCCATACAATACCACAAACTTTACCTCTTTATAATATTAGTATACATAACGTGTAGTTAACAGATAATAAATAATATCATATCCGGAAGTGGTAACGAGACGAAGGTCGTAACACAACACCGTAGGCTTCTATGTATGTACGAGTAATAGGCTTAGGTTACTACGCTGAAAGATACTCTCATAATTACTCACATTAAGTTACTGTAGGTATACGGTGGATAATATTTAGTTACTGACTGACAATTAGCCGTGATAGCCTAGTGGATGTGACCTCTGCCTCCGATTCCGGAGGGTGTTGGTTCTAATTCACGTGTCTCAGACGGTGATAGATTGTAAGGAAACCTGCATATCAGAGAATTTTCACTTCTAATTTTACAAAACTAGAACTCTAAACATGAACGATTTATATTAAAAAATCTTATAAAAAGAGTAGAATTTTGAAAAATTTGTTAATAAATAAATAATATCTTAAGCTATAGTACCTATGTTACATAGTGGGTATGTTATATATTATGTAAGTAGTTGGTATATTGTCGTACCTACCCACTTCGTATCGTCTTTTCCGAGTAACTGGCGGGGAATTTCTTAAATGGTCAAAATAAAAAAAAAAAATCTTTCAAAAACACTTAAAACACAACTGAAGTAAAACTTCTTTAGCTCTGCCTCTCAACTTCCGTTCGCAGTTTACCCAACCAAACCTTGGGTAACCAGGTTACCCAAGTCAAAGCGTGTGTAAAGCAATTTAACTGAATCTGTGACTGTAACTTAGCTTAACTCTTGAAGTAATGTAAGTTACATTCAAAGATTAAAGAATAATAGGCAGATAGAACGCACGGAACCTGGCAGTGATGACGGCATTCCAAATACAAATTCAAAACGAATACATTCTCGAGTCAGTACGACACAAAACGTCGCATCAATAAATTCAATATTATTCAAGAAAAATGGCTACTTGTGTTTTTAAATATTTTAAAAACCGTTAACAAAAACTAAAAAAGATGGAGTATTGGTTATTGATTATTATTAGTCTACTATGATATTAATTTCGTTATTATTGTTAGCGAAATACAAATTATGAGAAAAGTTTGAATAAGGTAGACAACAACATTATACGGATGTCAAGACGCACGCGTGACTTTTGTTTTTATTTACGGGTTTCACCAGCTTCACTGCGCGGCGTGTAAAGACTCATTCTGTGTCATTCTCTCTTATAGTTAAAATCCAAATTCAGTAAAATATCCAGCAAACAGCTAGCTATTTTGATGATCTGCTATATAACACTTGGATTGCATACAATCAAAGATGAACCCCTAGCCCAGGCCATAATTCATCCGAGCACACAATAATCTTCAGATGTGTGCGTAGTACGCTTGCGTACTCTCATCCCCTATGTAGGTCAGGGGAGGCGGGTGGGGGTGCAGGCGTTATCGACCGTCTCTACCGTCCCACAGATAAAAAATTGTTTATTGACTCTTCACGGTAAATGCGATTTGAGATTCTGTACATGGAGATACATGGACGCCATCTTGGTTTTTGGTTTACAAATAACAGGTAGCTGGTTTTTTGTTGACCTTATCTAGGAGTGTTTTAGATTTGTAGTGTGAATGTTATGTTACAATCATATTTTATATATATTTTTGCTGATGGAAGGCTTCGGCCGTGGCTAGTTACTACCCTACCGACAAAGACGTACCGCCAAGCGATTTAGCGTTCCGGTACGATATCGTGTAGAAACCGTAAGAGGTGTGGATTTTCATCCTCCTCCTAACAAGTTAGCCCGCTTCCATCTTATACTGCATCATCACTTAGCATTAGGTGTGATTGTAGTCAAGGCCTAACTTGTAAACAATAAAAAAAAAATCATGATTAATGCGGATTGAGGTTGTACATAATATAGAGAGAGATATACAGACGCCATCTTGGTTTTTGGTTTACAAATGACAGGTAGCTGGTTTTTTGTTGACCTTATCTAGGAGTGTGGTAGATTTGGAGTGTGAACGTTATGTTGCAATCATGATTAATGCGGATTGAGGTTGTATATACATAATATAGAGAGAGATATACGTACGCCATCTTGGTTTTTGGTTTACAAATGACAGGTAGCTGGTTTTTTGTTGACCCTATTATCTAGGAGTGTAGTAGATTTGGAGTGTGAACGTTATGTTGCAATCATGATTAATGCGGATTGAGGTTGTATATACATAATATAGAGAGAGATATACGTACGCCATCTTGGTTTTTGGTTTACAAATGACAGGTAGCTGGTTTTTTGTTGACCCTATTATCTAGGAGTGTAGTAGATTTGGAGTGTGAATGTTTGGTTAGGTTCACAGTTAATGTGTTTATTTTTATTTAAGTTTATTGTTATAGACCTAAGTTTGTAAGATCTACGTTTGTTATGTTGGGTGACGTTGTCGCTTAGATACCTCGTTTTTTCGCAGAGTAGGTAATATAGACTAAATCAACATAATATAAGAAAAACTTGTAAAAACACCTAATTTATTCAAATATAGATAGATTTATCTATCAAGCACCGTTTAGCGCGCGTTATACGATATGGAATATAGATATTTTGTAATCGAAAACTATGTTAATTTCCGATACAAATCGCGTGATTATTGACGATATTTTGTAGATCAGTCGCGGTTATTGGTATTGGTCGACTGGTTGTTTATACTGAGAGTTAATTTGATAATTGCTCTTAATTTTACGTAACAACCTGACCGAATTTTGATTAAAATGCACGAGTCACGAGTCACCCGTAGTCTCAGGAGACATTGTTTTTTTAATAAAAAACATTAGCGGTAATTTTAAGCTATTGCATAGCTTTTATAGCGGGCTTTGAACGAGGCGACCGAATCAAGAAATTCCGTAACGAAAACAAACCTAACACCCAAGCCGTGCATCAAGTTAATACATTTCGACGTTATAATATCGACTCACTGGTGTGAAACTAAAACTTATTAAACCAAAGTGCGATTGCAACTCAAAGTAAAGACATTTTTTATTTATTTATTCTTTTATTTTTTATTCTGTTCTAAAGAAAAAAAAATATTGCATAGATAAAATAAATAAATAATTATAGTCTATATAATAAGTCCCCGAGTGCCTCACGTATTTTTTTTTTAAATAATGTGATAAATCTCTTCCCTTCCAATTAATCTTATAGACAGTGCTGCGCTACTACGATCCAATTCATACCTTACCTTACCTTATTAATTGATTATGAAACACGCCTAAAACCGACGTGATATTAGGCCGGAGTAAGCCCGACTAGTTTCGTACCCAAACTGGTCCAAAAGTTTGGATCGTGCCGCGATGCAAGAGCCAGCTTATGACTAAGGGCCCCGTATGGGTTCGAAACTAGTCGGACATACTCCGACCTAATATCACGTGAGTTTTAGCCGTGTTTCATAATCATTTAATATGAATAACACTCACGATAGTTTAAATTCTAAAATTACCTTACCTTATCAGCCAATAGATGTCCACAGCTGGACATAGGCCTCTTGCATGGACCTCCAAGCACAAGTTTCGAGCCGCCAGCATCCAGCGGCTCCCTGCAACCCGCATGATATGCTCGATCCACCTAGTGGGGGGACTATCAACACTGCGCTTTCCGGCGCGGAGTCGCCATTCCAGCACCTTGGGAAACCAACGTCCATCGGCTCTTCGAACTATGTGGCCAGCCCATTGCCACTTTAGCTTCGCTACTCGCTGAGCTATGTCAGTGACTTTGGTTCGTCTGCGGATCTCCTCATTCCTGATTCGATCACGCAGAGAAACTCCAAGGATAGCTCGTTCTATCGCCCGCTGAGTGACTTTGAGCCTTCTAATAAGGCCCATAGTCAGCGACCAAGTGTAAAGGGTGTAAGGGGGAGGCTAGTACCAGTCAGCCTCCCAACGGTCAACCTCATCTGCTTGTGGTGCACCCTGCAGATGGACCGACGAGGCTCTGGCGACCGACTAATGGCGGTATAAGCATTTTTAACTGGCTTAATTTTTATAAATGGCACAGGCCGGTGTCGGGCAGCAGTGACACCGGTACAGAAAAATCCAGCCCTGCGAATGACCAACCCGCATGCCCAGCGTGGTCATTCTATGGGCAGTACCATTCTATGGCCACTTTATCATGGATAAAGCCCAATGATAACCTACGGATCCGAGACTTGGTCGCTGACTATGTCCAATTCATAAACCTAAATTAATAAAAATTAACAAAATTAGAAAAAACACTAAAAGGTTTTTGTCTTTAATGTATTAATAGTTTTAGCATTTTCTGAACATACAACTCGACATTGTAGACAATATTAATGTATTATTTGTTTAAATAACTTTTCTTTTTACTATGCGACTAAATGAAATTAAGACAATTAGTCACCATTGTTCGCTTCAGTTTTGACGCGCTACTAACATATCTAAAAGCATAAAATCTTCGCCCTAAATCGAGTTATTGGCTGCCAAAGTATTGTAGCTAATAGAGTGTTAGCTTGCTTGGAAACAGCGGCATTGAGTCAGTGCACAATCAAGTGAGCGTCCTCCAAACTGAATTCATGCTTTGTCCGCATGTGCTGGTTTTTTGCGAGACTCGGCGCGTACCGGTTGGAACGTTCATTTTACATGTGTAAGAAACATAGTCCAAGAGCCAGTTATCTATACTTCTATCATCATCAGGTGCCCTCTTCAAACTGAACTTTGGCGGTCAGAGGGCCTTTTTTTTCACTGATTTTTGATACTGTTACTATCGCGTTAACGTAAACGCGAATTACTAAGAAATTGAAACAGTGCCATTAAGTGGCACTATTGCACAACTGTTTCAATTCCATAACGCGATAGAAATAGTATGAAAATATTGAAAACTCCCACTAGGCACACAGATGGAGAAAACTTTTCCGATCACTAGACGTATTTTTCAGCTGGCTGTAATTACTCTGGGTCCACTCGTTAATATCCAGGACTGGCCCGTCCATACGGCGAACGGAGCAGTCGATTCAGGCGCCAAATGCTAGAGAGCGCCTAAATGATAATCCTAGTCAACCGTAGACGGTACTGCGCCTGATTTTCAACTGGTCACCCCAGAGTATGGTCGAGATCTTCGCGTTCTATTCTTACTTTATACTCATAATTTGGTATATTTGGTATAGGTGATATAGGTATCTACATATCATTAGGAGCAAACAGGAAAGGCGCCATAATTGGATCTCGCTTCATTTTAAAATTTACTTCGGTCTGCTCTCGGCGCTGTTAATATCGTCCACCCATTTGCGTCGCTGTCGTCCTCGTGCCCTTTTTCTGACTATCTTGCCTTCTAGGATAAACCTAGGAAATTTGTTTGCATTGATAGAATGGCTCTGAAACTGCTGAATCGATTTGAAAAATTCTTTCACTGTTGGAAAGCTACGTTATCCCAGAGTTTTATAGGCTATATTTTATCCCCGTATTCCTCCGGGAACCGTGAAACCGCGCGGCTTCTGCTACTCATCTACATGAGTCTATATTAAATAGACTCATGTAGCATGCAAAACTTCTACATCTCCACTTAAACTTAAACTCTCTCTGGCTTAAACAGAGTGAAGCATTATCATTATCAGCAGATGATCGTTCACTGCTTGATTTTCTTATTACTAGACTTCCAATCATCACAATCTTTAATGTTGTCCAGCTAGTTGGGGTTGACCGACACGGCTTTCCGGTGGGAGTCGCCATTCCAACACCTTTGACCCCAACGCCTATCGGTTATTTGAACTATGTGCCCCGCCTATCGCCACTTCAGTATCGCGATTCATTGAGTGTCACTTGTCAGTGACGTTGGTTCTTCTGCGGATCTTCTTATTTCCGATTCGATCACTCGGAAATACCTAGAAAGCATAACTCGCTCTATCGCTTGAGTGACTCTGATCCTTCTTATGCGATTTATTATATTATTCTCAAAAACTTGAAGAACTTTGGTACTAAAAATTCAGGGTTTTGGTTTCATCTATTACGAAGTTACAGGAGGTCGAAAATAGCTTGAATTGCTTCGAGAAAAGTATAGTACGGCCGTGCCGCTTTTTATGCTCGACTTGGCGGAGGCATTACCGTGCTCTTAGATGAAGCATAAGCATAACAGAAAAAAGTTTGTACAGCAGCTGCATTGCCTCTCTTTTACAGTGCACCTGCAGAGAAAAAGTGTGGAATGACCTTTCGTCTCTTATACATTCAAGGCAAGAGTGAATAGGCATCTTCTAGGCAAGCGCACTTCTACTTAGAAGCGCAAGCCATTAAAAAAAAATCTATTAGTTTTCGTCGTTACCGAGAAGTTTCACTACAAACACCTTGACACGATATTTTTAAGATGATGGTGCCAATGCGTTTTATTCAAATAAAATAGACCAACGAATCGTTGACTAGCTCTTAGTATATTATTGTACCTACGTAAGTATCATTTGTTATACTTATAATAAAAAAACTCGCGCGTATTCCGTTTAAGTTGGATTACATTATAGCCATTTATATTTAGAACAAATATTTTATAGCTCTATTTTTACCCTTCACTACAGACAAGATTGTTAAAATATCGTAGAACTGAATCGAAAACGATTTTATTAATTTTCTAATTGTACGAGTATTATTGTAGAAATCGCAGTGTAGCGATAAGGAAGGCAGCCTTTGTGTACGTAAGTACTGATTCTTCCATGTATTGTTTATTCTATGTTTTTTTTTTATTTTGTGGTGTACACACATATAAAGTCATCAAATCAAATTGCGAACAAATGTATAGAATTCGAGCAGTTTCATTATAAGTATAGATAGATAGATATGGAGTAAAGTTGACTAAACGTCCCTACTTCGCAGGGCATGCAACACGTCCTACATAATGCCACACTGTGTCCATCAACTTGAAGCGTAGGTGTGCCTTATGCCAAACATGACATTGCAATACATAACAATCTGTGTTATGACTAACCGTCCCTACTTCGCAGTGCAACCAACACGTCCTACATAATGCCACACTGTGTTCATCAACTTGAAGCGTAGGTGTGCCTTATGCCAAACATGACATTGCAATACATAACAATCTGTGTTATGACTAACCGTCCCTACTTCGCAGGGCAAGCAACACGTCCTACATAATGCCACACTGTGTCCATCAACTTGAAGAGTAGGTGTGCCTTATGCCAAACATGACATTGCAATACATAACAATCTGTGTTATGACTAACCCTCCCTACTTCGCAGGGCATGCAACACGTCCTATTTAATGCCACACTGTGTCCATCAACTTGAAGCGTAGTTGTGCCTTATGCCAAACATGACATTACAATACATAACAATCTGTGTTATGACTAACCCTCCCTACTTTGCAGGGCAAGCAATGAACACGTCCTGCCACCCTGTGTACATCAATATGTGCCAAACATGACATTACACAAATGACATTGCAATAAATAACACGCGTGTGTGTGTGTCTGTGTGTCTAAGTCAATGTGTTACATCGTAGCTAATCCCGCGTTCCCGTGACTCGTGTAAGGGAAGTGGGTGTCGTACCCACTCGTCCCAGGCTCAGCTGTAGGGAGCGCGCGCTTATCGATTTTGCTTCCACAAGGGCAAGGCCAGCCATACGCCCGCAAAATTGTTACACGTACCTACTTCACATTTTCTTTACATCTATACTGTGTTTTTCTTTACATCTATACTGTGTTTTTCTTTACATCTATACTGTGTTTTTCTTTACATCTATACTGTGTCCTGGAAGACTATTCTGTAACAGTGTTTATAATTCGCAAGTGCGAGTTTTGAATTTCCCTCTATCTTTCTCTTTGTATAGAATCGTAGTTTTTGAAGGCCACCGTGACGCAGTGGTAAGCGCGGTGGATTTACAAGACGGAGGTCCTGGGTTCGATCCTCGGCTGAGCCGATTGAGGTTTTCTTAATTGGTCCAGGTCTGGCTGGTGGGAGGCTTCGGCCGTGGCTAGTTACCACCCTACCGACAAAGACGTAACGCCAAGCGATTTAGCGTTCCGGCACGATGTCGTGTAGAAACCGAAAGAGGTGTGGATTTTCATCCTCCTCCTACCAAGTTAGCCCGCTTCCATCTTAGATTGCATCGTTACTTACCATCAGGTGAGATTGCCGTCAAGGGCTAACTTGTAAAGAATAAAAAAAAAACGGATTTTAGTATTCTTTGTATAAATATTCATATAAGTAAGTGTGTCCACTAATCCGCATCGTACGGATCGCAACGAACGGATTTTATCTACCTACAGTAAAATTAAAAATCCGGTTGATGCGTCCAATACGTACGATGCGGATAAGTGGACACCTACATTAATTGAGCATTATATTAAAACTGTGACATATCCTGAAATTATGTTGTTGGCAATTTTGTTCTAAGTTAAATACTTGTGACGAGCATTGTACTTAAAAAGTACAATGCTCTACTTGGGAATAAATAATTGGGATATACTAGATACATTATAACTTCATCGTTTCGTCCGATAATAATTAACTACATAAAAACAAAATTACCTAACCAGCCTCCTATTCAATAGCGAAGTTATAGAGCTAGTAAAGCCGCATACTATGTAATACATTACATATTGCCTCCGCTGCACATTGTGTAAGTTACAACAAAGCTCAAACTGACGCTGCAGCTACGTTGCCCCCATTACGTATTCATCCCTCCCCTCCACAGTGAAATAGAGAACTATACTGTGCTATAAACGTTTAGAAATGTACCCGTAGTTACATTGTTATTGCGATAGTAACTGTATCTTTATTAGATCGCCCATAAGATGCTGACTGAACCAAATTTAATGAATTTCAGTGACAGATTGATCTTCGAGTTATAGACCTAGGTACCTTTTGAGCTAAAAATAAATATCAAAAGTATTATTACAAAGTACTTAAAGGTTTCTCTCTAGTTTAAAAATGTCACACTGTCATCTTTCGGATTTAGGCTTCTACTTAAAACTTTCTTAATCAAACCCAAAATCGAACCCAAGACGGGATACAATGATGTAAAATGAATACTGAAAATTTTCTATTATAAAGTGCCCCTTTCCATTTACTGATTTCAAAAATCCTATTGTATCTCTGGAATGGCTGAATTGATTTCAGCGGGATTTCATTTGAAGATAGAAGAAATTATTAAGCAATATATAGGCTTATTTTTTATACCGGAAAATTGAATAATTCCCACGGGATTTAAGGAAACACACGAGTGTTTCTAGTAAGTACAGGTTATACCAAATTTAAGGAATTTAAAATGAAGAAACATTTTATTATAATAAAATGTTTTTTTTTTTATTTTATGTAACGCCTCTTACAATATTAGAAAACAAACTCATAGTTGACAGATAGAAGAAGAAGAAATACTTTATTGCACACAAAAATACAAAAAAAAAACATTAAAATTTAATAATTTAAACTAAGAATTAGCATGCTTAGGCAGCTATATTCTTAAAAGCAATCTCTAGCAGGCAACCCCTGACCATAGGACTTGCAAAGATAGATGCAGGTTGTAAATCAAGCTAAATACAGACAAGAGCTAGCTTGTCACAGCCAGGCTTCCAGGCTTCGCAGGCTCTCGCGCGTGCGCCGACATCGATCTAACCCCCGCCGGAGCAAGCGTGGGTAGCCTCCACTACCCCGAATAATTCATTTAGCTGCTCAATGGAAATATCCGCTGGAGGTACTATCACGGAATTGGATACGAGTTAGGATCATAAAAATGAAGATATTTATTTGTTTTGTTGGCAAAGTTAAATGAAATTCAAAACATTGAAAGTTCATTTTGATTTCTCAGATTATTAAATTACTCTGACTGTGAGTCGATAATAAAAGATTTGTCTAGCAGAACCTCGCAGTTAATTTCCGTGGAAACATGGGAATAAAACACAGTTTTCGACAGTTGTTTTTTGTAATTTTCTTTTCCCTTCATCTTTCAAGACGTTTTTGAGTTCCTCCAAGATACAGATACAGTGCAGAATAAGAAGAGACTCCCGTAGACAGTCATTCCTCCTATCTCTTATGCTTCTGCCTCCGGGCCCCGGCTCCGGGCCCTTCTGCGCTCACAAAACCACCGGTGAAGCCGCTGAGATCCCATTGAGGAGCCTACGGCACTCACATATACTTAATCGGAAAAATAAAATAACCTTAACCCTCTGAAAAGCTTGTCTGTCTTGTGATGTATATTTCTTCATAATAAGAACAAATTACTTTACATATAATCTTACATACTACCTTCTAGATTTTAGAAACGACGAATTCTAGACCACCTAGATTGGCTTCTGTAAGAGCTATTGTAGGAATGTACCATATTGTCATGACGTAGACGAAGCTGATCGGCCCTTGAAATAAAAATTCCAATATTTTTTTCTGATTCTTTCGACATTTTCAAAAGGAATTAAACACATTCAATCTTAGTCGTCGTCGCTGTCAAGACTGCTCGTCTCTGTTGCTCGTCTCGTCACTGTCAGATTCACAATGTTGGTATCATGGGAAATGGTTGCTGGTGAATTGATAGGCTCATGAGCTTTAATCTATGAATCAGGTCAGGATCGAGGGACTGTCGGCAGTATTCCCGTTGAGCAACATCGTCATTATCATCATAGTCATCATCATCATCATCATCATCAGCAGCAGCCGACGGACGTCAACGGCTGGACATAGGCCTCTTGTATAGACTTCCAAACATCAAGGTCTCCAGTGTGCATGTAATTTCTGATTGTTCCTGTTCTTCTTCTTCTTCTTCAGAACCTACCAAGGTATATCAATGATGCTTAGCAGCATTTAAATAAAAAAAAAACACAAAACACTTTGTATAGGTATGTCTTAGCGACATTATTATATGGATGAAAAGGTCGGTAACTAAAAAAGCCAAATTAAAGAATTTGCCAATAAAGAGTCAACCATCTTTTCAAAAAGTCTGCAGTCGACCTTTGTCCAGAATATAACCTAGAAGCAATTGACATGGCAGTAAATATTTCAGGCCTTCATTATAACTTACCTTGACAACTGTTTTATACCATCGATTAATGTAATTTTAGAAGTGTAATAATATGTAATTGTAAAACAAGATTAGTTTACGTTTAGCTCTCTGATTCTCTTTGGTATTTAAATCGTCTGCTATTTTACGTAAATTAGGTACTTGTATGTTTTTAGTGCAAGACCATTTTAGCATATGTAATTAGGTACCTTCAAGCTATGCCTAAATGGTCTTCCATTCATGTTATCATTCAAGTCACACTAGCTAGTCACTATATTACTTGTATATCATGTGTAAATAATAGACGAGTCTATTTCCATCATCGATACAGGTTTTCTTTGTCCTCGATTTACAAGTATCTATTAATAAATTCCAAAACAGACTGGCCACTAAATTTAAAATGGGAGAATCGAGAAGGGTTGGTGGAGATCTCGGCAAAGCGGAAGGAGCGGAGGGGGAGGTGCAGCTGCCGGTGCATCGCGGGGGGGGGACACTCCGCCCCGCTGCCCCGCCGCCCCGCCCCGCCGCCCCGCGCCGGCCCATTGCCAAGTTCAATGCCAAGGTCATGCGCGAGCGAGTGCGCCGTGCGACTGCGCGCCGCAATGCAGGAGCGGCCGGCGAGCGGCGACGCGGCCCGCTGCCACTCTCAGTGACGGACGGAATACGGACGCCGTCGCATACCGCATCGCGTCCCCGGACACTCAGCCACACCAAAACACTCCCACAACCTCCAAAAACCTCACAACCCACCGTTCTCGACCAAACGGCACCGTGTGTCAAATATCCGTGTTTAACAAATTAACAATCGATGTTTCCGGTGTACACCATGTGCATTCAAGAACACAGCAATCCCGGCTCCAGTTATGCAATACCTGCCAGGCTGCTAGCAATTTGCCGGTAAGCTGTCACTCTATAACTCATAGCGTTTTCACCGTCAAGTTTTGTGACTTGCGTCCATTTTGCGTCCTTATTATATTTACTTACATCACATTCGTTTAACATAAACAAATTGGAAATCTATTGGAATTTACCTAATTCACTAAAACTATTGGTTGTTTCTCTAGTGCTCTACATAGCGTTGGTATGTTCACTTATTTTGGGATTCCGCTATTTATTTTAAAACTTCCGAACTCCAGCGTAGCCATATTTGTATTAACCATTAGCCATAGACAAGATTCAACAGTTTTGTATCAAGTCGGTCAGTTTACAAAATTATTTATATTTGAACATGTCTTCCTTATCTATTCTACATTATTTTGCAAATGGAATTTACCTAATTGATTGAAACTATTGGTTATTTCGCTAGAGCACTACATAGCGTAAGTATGATCACTTATTTTGGGATCAACTCTGCTATTTATTTTAAAACCTTCGAAGGCGTCCAGCGAAGCCATATTTGTTTTAGCCACTAGCCATAGACAAGATTCATCAGTTTTGTATCATGTCGGTCAGTTTACAAAATTACTTCTATTTGAACATGTCTTCCTTATCTATTCTACATTGTTTTGCAAATAGAATAATTAGCATTATCAGCGAGTGAATCAGTTACAGACACGCCTAGAAAATGTTTATCTTCAACAAATAAAGAACCTAAAATTTCAACAAGTTTACTTCAAGACGCAAATTTCAGAATTTCACCATCAATTAGAAGAACTTACTAACGACTTAAATGTCATTGGAATGCTGGGATAACTATTTCAAGTTTCGCTTTCAAAATGGCTGCCAAAAATTTCTAAAGCCCATCAAGGGCATCAAGAATAAGGGCAAAGAGACTGATACATCGCGCCGTATCCTGTTGTGGAGTTGTGCAAAAAATGTCGAACACACAAGTTCAAGGCAATCGGGCGATCCCAGACGCTAGGCTTTGTGCCGCTTCGGATACGTTCGCAGTTTTGAACGTAATAGTTATAAGTAGACGATTCAAACTGAAGTGAGCACAATCATCTCTTTTTTGTGGTTATTTGCGTTCAGTAAGTCATTTTGCTATTGATTCTACTCTTCAATTAGAATGTCTAAGGTTTTTAATAATGATTTATTATTTTTGAACTTACAGCACACTAATATTTTAAAGTCGCAAGTTTGTGTATGTGTGTGTTCCTCCTTTAGGTTGCGGCTACAGAAGCGATTTGGCTGTTTAGAATGGAAATAGATTTTACTCTAGATTATGCTACTTTCATTCCGGAGAAATCCAAGGTTTCCGCAGGTTTTGTGAAAAACTGATATCCATCTTGACGAAGTCGCGGGCATCCGCTAGCATTTCTTTAATTCTGAATTTTTAATTTTAAAATTAAACTTCATTATCTACATTGATTTCTTCTATAGCAATTACAATTTTTTTTTAATTTTACACACCGCTTCGGTGGTTTTGATATGTTTAATTCCTGTAGCTGTATTATGGGCTATAACAATTTGATTATATAACAATAGGTGACAAAATAGATAGTGTAGTAAATGTATCTTTTGTTGTATATTTTGGTAAGTGTCTAATAGCTCAAAATAGATTTTTGATTTGGATGATGTTGAAATTGGCAATAGATGTTGTTGTACTTAATTATGGCGTTTGTATAATTTGTATACATTATGAGACATTTTTACAAAAGACAACATCCATTTACACAGTTATTAGTATATTTTATCTAAAACTGTATTTTTCTAAATGCTAGATTTAGCAGCATAGCAATAATTGAGTAAAGAGTTGAATGTTTGCGATTTTTTGCAATTTCGTCACAATCGTTTTGTGTTTCGTGGAAATATGCTGTTCAGTTTGTTATCAAAGAATTTTACACGTGTGTCCTATATCTGATAAATGTGATATAATTTACAACTGTTATGTATGTATACGTTGTGTTGACCCACAATAAATAAATATCGTAGATCCTACAACTTTTACTAAGGAATGTCCTGCTATGGAAGAACGTAATTTAAATATGTTTTGTCTTATTTATTCAGGTGAGATTGTAATCAAGGGCTAATTTGTAAATAATAAAAAAAAATTTGTTTGACTAAAAGAAAGTTACAGGTTTTGCCACATTTCACAGAAAGTTTGCTTATTATATGGAATGTCACCTTGTGCAGTCCAAATATGGCAAATATTCTTTTTTTTTAAATATACTAAGCCTAAGACTGTGAACTTAGCTGAAATAAAATGTTGATGCTGTTTTAAGACGGTAGTGAGATTATTTGGAAGAAGTAATTTGTGTCAATATACCAGATTACTTCGTCGATAAGGTGGCATAAGTCACCGACCGATGTTTACTACCAGATCTGAGATAATTTAGAAAATATAAAAATTCTGAATTATTTGACAGAACCGGGTCAGGTTCTGAAATATTTTTCAGAAACCTCCGTTGAAAAATATTCCACTTCTTTCAATGTTAACTCTCTCAGAGCAGCTATCGAAACATATAGAAAAATTATAATCATTTAGCTAACGTTTACCTTGAGGAAGTTAAGGAAACTCTGACTCAATATTTCGTAATGATTTCAAAGAAACAATTAATGTAACCTAATATCGTAGGGAGCATGACGTAGCGTGAACTAATCTAGACGAGGGCGAAGTCGCTTCAACATGTAAGCGCTATTCTGTAATGATTTTTTTATAATTCGTATTTGTCTCCCTCTTTTTCTATAGATATATAAAACTAATAGATCAAAAGACGAATTTGAAACCGACAGTCGAAAAAACATCGTAAATGAATAGAGCTACTGTTCCGTAAAATCTATCCGTTTGATCTTTTCTACCACGATTTTGGTAACTATAACGCATGTCGATTCTGCCTTCCTTAGTCAGCAGTGACCCATCTCCAAATGTAATAAAATATTACAGTTATCGATTGTAAGACTATTGTTTTGTTTGATTAAGAAACTTAAGAAACTTGCTTCACTACCTTCAAATAAATATATGTAGTTCTTTGAACATAGTTCATTCTAAAACTCCTCGCAGAGCCTCAGGCCTTTTTCAGTTTAAGCCTGGCTATGCTAATCATACGAGTAACATAAACCGCAAGTACTACTTATAGCATAAGCATAAGTATAATAAGTAGATTACTACCTTACACAGTAAAGTATCATGTCGCCTTTTGCCCTGATAAGTAAATTATTATGTGAATATTTGTTCACTACAACTTCTTCGACTTTAAACAGTTCCTACTATTTCTCAAAATAGTCATATGAGTATTTATTTCCATGTAACAATTTAAGAGAACTTATAATTGTTTTTAAACATTAGCTTTACGATTCTTCTTTAATTTAACCTTTTAAACTGCTTTATTTTATTTTTTTTGATGATTTGGTACGATTTGAAATAGAGATCCATTGAACTTCGAAGAAAAAACACAGTTTGACGCATCATCATCATCATAATAGATAGACATCCACTGCAGGACATATTCATAGGCCTATTGTAGGGACTTTCAAACATCACGATCCTGAGCTGCCTGTATCTAGCGAATCCTTGCGACTCGCCGTCAGTCCACCGGCTCTTCGAACTATGTTCCCCGCCGATTGCCACTTCAGCTTCGCAATTCGTTGAGCTACGTCGGTAACTTTGGTCTTCTACGGTTCACCTCACCTATGTATGACCTATGATACCTAGACTTGGTCGCTAACTATAGGCCTCATAAGAAGGTTCAGAGTCACACAGCGGGCTATGGAACGAGCTATGCTCAGAATATATCTGCGTGATCAACTCAGGAATATTAATTTGAAACATTTAAAATTGATGATTATGGACACTTTAATAATGAAACTTATTAACCAGAGGTATTGAATTCTTTCGGTATACAGTAAATAACGAACATCTATTTTTGAATTTTGTTTTACTTTAGACTTTGTAGTCATCTGAAATGTACGTGTATTTTTATTTAGTAAGCAACTATGAAACAGTAGTAGAGTCAATACAATTTGACAGACAAATTTAAATTCAAACACTTGAAGTAGTTGAAAAAACACTGTTTGAAATGTCTACTTGACTAATTTTAAATTAATATAATAAACAGTTTAGTAAATTTATTTCCTAAGATTGTCAAGACTCGTCAAATCTAATGGCTACTTAAAATTAATTAAGTAGCCAATAGTGATAATGTTAAAACCTGTTTGCTATCTAGAATACCTACTATAGGATAATTTAAACATGAGATATTGATTGCTATCCACGTATCTGATAAGTGTTTATAAATCAAATTAAAAAATGCAGTGATCTTAATATTTTTATTTTTATTTTTATTTATTTGGGACAGAAAACATTTACATATTAGAGGTTAGTAAAGGCTTAAATTACCATAGTCAGACTATTGTATTTTAAATATTTGCCTTAATAAATCAATTTACTTTTGAACATTCCTTTATGCACATTTATTGTAAACTTTACAATAACCATGTCAAACTTATGGAAGCTCTGAAAAATCTCACAGAATCTCTTCTGTCTCTGTTCTATCAATTTTATTTACTGAGTTGAAATCTTTTCTTTGTGTAAAATTCTAGGCTCTGCTTTTTTTCTATCTTCACAACGCAGGATAAATTATAAATGGAAACATAATTATGCTGAATACCTTGCTGACACAATTGCTTTGCATACCAGTGGTAGTCATTAAATTTTAAAGATTGTTTTAAGTTATAGCTTGAGGCCTACTATAGATAAATGACGTTTATTTTATGTGATTTATGACACAAAAGGATATACTTTAAAAATGAATTGCGTAGATGCAGTCATACTATTCTAGGTTTTATTAATTAAGGTAGTATTGATTTAAAAAGCTGAATGAAGAAAAAAGAATGATATCAAAGTCTATAAACGTATTATTTTTCTGCATTGAAACATTAAATATCATTGATTAAATAATTTCAAATGGGAAAAAGTACTTTATGCAATATACTCGGAAATTAATTTAATTCTTTACGTTTTTCTAGCATAGAAGAATAGCTTTATAATGTGTTATAAACTGTTATATTATCAATTTCAGATAGAAATAGATAGTTTTTATTACCGGAAAAAACCCATTAGCATATTTTAGTGATCTTTGAAGCTTTCGGATAGCAACAAAGGGTTCATCTAGATACTTAATGTTTTTGCATATCTGTTTGCAAGAATTTGTTGATTAACAATGACAAAAAATGATATATTGTGTCAATGTTTTATGTTATGTGCTTCAATGGCCCTCATTACATGACAGTGGCATGAAAAGCTTTTATTTTATTTTTTAATCCATCAAAGCCAAGGTGCCAGACAAAGTAACGGTACACGTAATTAGGGGAACAAACCTGTAATCGAACGCAGCAGCTTAGCTCGCCGCCCACGTGTAGCCTTGAACCTGGCTCGCGAAGCCTGAATATCAATCAACTAATAATATTGGGCACGTTTAAGTTCTTCTATCGGAATTTGCCATTATTATACTGCGTGATTTTCGGGACATATTTAGAACTAAAATAACTTCGTCGTGGAAAAATCCGATATGGAATTATCAGGGTTTTCTACGTTGTAGATGGAAGTTGATGCTTCTAATTTGGACAGATTTATATAAATTTATATAAAACTATCCCTCCTATCTCTTCTATTTCTTCAGCGTGCTTCAAGATCTTCCTAACTTTTTTTTTTAAATATCCATTTAAATGAAAATTTGCATTGCTGTGTTCCAGCAATTTGTAGGACATTTCTCTTGCATTTTCTGTGTAAGCTCTTTTTATAGGCGACTAGCAGACGCCGCGTGGTTTAACCCACGTTGTGCCCGTTCCCGTAGGAATATGGGGATAAGATATAGTATACAGCACTCGGGGATAGTGTAGCTTTGCAACAATAAAAGAAATTTTCAAATCGGTTCATTAGTTCCAGAGTCTTTTTAATGCAAGCAAACAATCAAATCTTTCTTTATAGTATTAGTATTGATGATGTTCCACTTTCAATAAAGTTGAACATCTGCGTGATCCGTCAAAAGTCATCAATGGTTTAGTTTACAAGCATGAAAAGTCAAATATTAACTATGAAAAGTAAATTGTATACTTAAGTATAAGCACGCTCTAAAGGAAATGACTAATCAACTTTGTTGGATAACGTGATATTACTTATAACTCAGTACCATTACTTGGGTTTTTATTAAGCCTAAGTAAACTAAACGAGTTTTCTATCAAACACAGACTCAAACATTACGTATGTACTTGACCTTGTCCCTAATATGACGTCATATATTTAAAATTTTGACAAGACAAATTATATTGAATATCACGATATTCAAAACTACTTGTTTTAAACCGACTTCAGAAAAAGGAGGAGGTTTCTCAATTGGACCGTGTATATTTTCCATTACATGTATTAATATTGATATTGCTGAAAGAAGCCTAGTGGATACACCTCTGCCTCCGATTCCGGAGGGTGTGGGTTCGAATCTGGTCCGGGGCATGCACCTCCAACTTTTCAGTTGTGTGAATTTTAAGAAATTAAATATCACGAGGAAACCTACAGACCAGATAATTTTATTAATTCTCTGTGTGTGCAAAATCCCCATTGGGCCAGCGTATTGGACTATTGGCCTAACCCCTCTCATTCTGAGAGGAGACACCAAGCACAGCAGTGAGCCGAATATGGGTTGAAAACGAATTAGATATGCGTTTGACTAGATACAATTAGGTCTAAAGGAAAGAAAGGATGAAATCTAAGTTAGAGCGCTTTTCTAAAGAACGCCTATTCACTCTAGCTTGTTACTTAATATTTAGAATATAATGTACTGATTTACTCGTTTGTAATAATTTATGAGTCCAACTCGAATCTAAATGAAAATAACAAGTAGTTTTTTAGAACTTTAAACAAAATCAAAATTTGTCATACTCATGCTTGACTTTTTTGTAATTTTAATCGTTAACGCATCGCACGGAACGAAAGCTCTCAAAAAGAATGTTCTCTTTTTCGTTTTTGCCATATTTTTCATTGAAGCTACTATGCGTGATGTTATATTTTTCAATACGAGGGATTAGTTCCTGAGATTACCCTATTGAACCAACCAAAAAAGGAACAAATTTCTCTTCTTTCTTCAACTTTATATTATGAAGTATAGATTTACAGTTATTGATTTTCTTGTGTGCAGTAAAATCACCTGGTTGATTCCATGAATCTCTGTCATACAAGTACCTATCTACCTGAAAACCAATAATAATTTGCCTGTGTTTATGTTTATTATCGCCAACAACCTTCACGGAATAACATAACAAGTTTGCACAGTGTTGCTGTATGAGGCTCGTATGCTATCGGCAGTATCAGCTGACTCGAGCGTCACGTCGTGACGTCATCAAGTACCACAATGGCGGACAAGATGGCTGACTGTTTAATAGTTTATTTACAATTTGTATTAGTCATGAGTGCTGTGTTACTTATGTGTATAGTTTGGATTGGGTTAAGCAACGTCGATCCCAGGCGGTAAAGAGGTGGGTCATCTTCTTCATCAACCTATCTGCTGATTCGCGTCATGTTGTTCTGACGTCATCAAGTATCACAATGGCGGACAAGATGGCTGACTGTTTAGTTTATTTACAATTTGGAATATGGAACTACTTTTGGGTTTTTTTATAAATAACTAGCGGACGCCCGCGACTTCGTCCGCGTAAATTTCGATGTCAACTTTACTACTACCCCTACCCTACCACTACCCCAACCCTACCCTACCCAACCCCTACATCTACCCTACCCTACCCCCACCCTACCCCTACCCTACCACTACCCCAACCCTACCCTACCCAACCCCTACATCTACCCTACCCTACCCCCACCCTACCCCTACCCTATCCCATTCCTCATAGCAATCTACTGGTGAAAGAATTTTTAAAATCGGACCAGTAGTTCCGAAGATTACCCCATTTAAAAAATGTGACAAACTTACAAACTTACAAACTTTACCTCTTTATAATATTAGTATAGAGTATAGATAATATTTGTAACTTTAATTTAAGTAGTTACAACTACTCCCACATTATTTAATATATTACTAGCGGAAGCCCGCGACGTTATTCGCGTGAAATTCAATTTTTACAAATCTCGCGATACTTTTTGGGATAAAAGTGAGAAAGGGAGTAATGTTTGTCAATAACCTCTTCTAACTTCCAGTGAAAGTTCCATTAAAAAAAAATAGCTCGGAAAAACAGACATACAAAAATTTTCTTTCTTTCGGTTCTTTTTCAATATAGTGTAAATAATACTGCCGAAAATGCAATTTTATTAAGTTACAGACAGACACTTAAAGTTAATTTATGTGTATTGATAGAAAATAAATACTCACAGATCCCTGCACGCGCTGGGTAGTGGTAAGATTTTGAGAACAACTGTTAGGTATAATTTTTTTCCGGGGGTGGGGTCTGCCAGCCCCTAATTATTTATTTGTGCCGTCTACCTGCTAGTTCAAACGCCGAAATATAAGGTCGCTACAGATCTATTGACCAGTAGCGTAACTGGGCGTGAGCGGAGCGAGCCTCTGCCCAGGGCCTCGGACTAAAAGGGGCCTCGCGAGACCTTGGATATTTTGACCTAACTACCTTCCAGAACCTTTAGATTGATACTATGAGTATATCACAGTTACGAAATTTGCACATTGAAAGTAGCTATCTACAAATATTTTTTTGCAATTTTCGACACTGGATCGGAATTGGAATTGTTTTTGTTGATGGCAAAAACGTGGTAGAAAATTTTGGGTAGTTTTTTGACCGGCGTGTGGACAATTATTCCACATGTCTTGGCTGAAAATTAAAAATGTAAAAACATCAAAATGGATTTCGCCGAATTTGATGTTTTTAAATTTTTCATTTTGATCCTTATGTTGTGCCATTTACGGTTACAAACGTAAAAAAAATGGACAGACTTATTCATAATCATAATATCGATATGGATTGGATGAATAAATCGCTTAAAGTAATCACACTCAACCCATTAGGTTAAGAAATAACGCTTCAAACATCGCAATGAATATGAAATGAAACATAGAACTTGGTTTTGTATTTTTAAAACGCTATTATTTAAATAGGCATGTACTTTAATATTAATATACTAACCTTCAATTACCGTGCACGTAGTTTTAAAACAATGTGAAACCGCAACAAGCGCTTGCGTCAGTGGAAACATTATATAACTAGCTATAATATCATCAATATGCTAATGCTGTATACACAATATATTTTAGTACTTTAATAGTGCGTTTGATAAAGTATACCATATTGTTTTATTAAGAAACTTAGACATTTTGGCAATCATATATAGAACATTGTGGATTCAATTAAAGACATGGATTAAAAGTTAACTTCATAAAATAGTGTTGAGTTGCTAACAAATTTGATTTTTGTATTAACATCCGGTGTATCCCAAGGCGCTCATTTAGGTCCAATTTTATATTGAACGGCATTGAAAATTAAGTTAATTTTATATATTTCCTTTTTGCAATTTATTTAAATATGTAGTCTCTTATTCAGTCGCTGGAGTATATTATATATAGAGTCAGTAATATTTCATGAAATTGTGGATTTATACCATTATTATTGTGCTCTTGAATCTCTCCATCTGCGTCGATATCAAATTTCCCGGAAGAGGCAGACACGTGTAGAAATCAAGCAGAGGTTATATTATCTACGTAAACATACTGTACTGTACTGTACAAATTCCTATTCAGCGTGATAAAATACTAGCGTTGATACTTTTATGTATTACTAGTGGATGCTCGCGACTTCGTTCGCGTGGAATACAGTTTATCACAAATCCCGCAAGAACCATGGATTTTTCCGGGATGAAAGTACCATGTGTGTTAATCCAGAGTAAAATCTATTTCCATTCAAAAATTCCGCAAAATCGCTTCAGTAGCCGCAGCTTAAAGGAGGAACAAACATACACACACACATACACAAAGTTTCGTAATAATATTTGGGTGATATTACAAACTTTGTAAATATTAATGATTTTAAAAGAGTAACTGTCGAGTTTATTGTCGGTTGAATAAAAAATCTGCCTTCTAAACATAGATAAGCCTTAAATGATATATCTATTTATACTAATTTTCTAAAGAGGTAAAGTTTATGAGTTTCTGAAGTTGTAGGGGGTAGTATATAATCTTCTCAATCGATTTTGATAAGTCTTTTACAAATAGAAAACTACGTTATTTGCGAGTGTCATGGGCTACATTTTATCCCCATATTCCCAATACCGTCTTCACCATAAGGGCACACAGGGCCCGTGCCCAGGGCTCCCATTTTCGGGGGAGCCCGAAAGACTGACATCTTTTCTCACACATTTATACAACATTAATAAAACATTTTATTACACATTACACAAGGCATATACTACGCCATTATATCGAAAACAAAAAAAAATGTTAGTACCTATAATTCGCATTTTTCACTTTCCAAAAAGGCCCCAAATTCTTGTGTGCCCAAGAGCCCTAGCCTAGTTTAAGACGGCGGGGCATATTCCTACGGGAACGTGAGCTTGTCGGTTGGAACCCCATCTACTAGTATATTCTGTGTTTGAAGTAGAATTTATTAGCACAGAAACGCAACAATGCAAGGCATCTAAGCACACATAGCTAGCTGAAGCACAATATGCGGTAACCTTTGCAATGTCAAGCATAACTGGAGTGACCTCGTTTTCTCTGAGTCACCGCACCCACCTATTTACTTATTTACCCCTCTGCATGTGTGGCATTTTATTACCCCTCTCGTAACTTTTATTATTTAACGGCAGGTTAACCCTTGACTGCAATCTCACCTGATGTTGAGTGACGATGCAGCATAAAGGCTTGTTCGGACTACTTTAGAAGCAGTTTAGTCGGGTAGCGTACCTACTAAACTACTTGCTACTGCCCAAAAATCGTTCGCAATTTGTTCGAGTACAGTTCGCAAGTGAGTGGTGGTTTGCAAGATGAACAACCTAAAACGCAATAGAGGAAATAAACTGATCAAGCTAATCACAATGGCTATTAATAGAAAATTGTGTTATTAATAAAAAGAAGCTATGAGTACGAAAAAGATTAAGAAGAGAGATGTTTATTCGCTCTAACGAAACGTCATTTTATGATTGTAGGAGAAACTAATGAGCTCGACTAATTCGCCAAATTCGGATTTGTTTAGCCGGTGAACCAGCGAGCATGGAAGCGTGTAGGAAGGCGCTACTCGCCTGTTAAAATAGAATAAAATGGATTGACTCGACTTAACTATTTACTAACCTATTCGACACGTTTAGCAGCTAAATTTTACGCTACTCGACTAAACTGCTAAAGTAGTCCGAACAAGCCTTAAGGCTAGCCCAACACGCAAATCTCTATAGTTTAGAATACACATAACACGCTGTTTCTTCAATTAACAGCCTATTTTACGGATCACAATAGTGGCAAACCACTTTTCTAATAGGGAATATGGAGCTTATATCCATCACGATACTTCATTGCGGATTGGTGGGTGTTGTAATGTTCTTGAAGTCTCTGTCGATTACTTATCAGATAATGAATATCTAGGATCGATGGATTAACTTACTCTCAGAGGCACGGGTGTGTAGCACCACCAACTTGACAACACCAAGTTGATAATAATTACTTACTTGCTTACCTTTTAATAACCCGCCCTACTCGAACCCAGGACTTCGAACTCGAAGCCACATAACCCAACCACTAGATCAAAGGCAGCGCATGTTCAGTAGCCAGCCACTATTTTGAAGTAAAAGTGAAGCAACACCACGAATGCCCCACATTAATCAACGATCAAACCGAAATTAATCTTCATGCTTGCACGTGCTCGCAAGATTCATAGTATACAGACATAGTGCAAGAGCCAGTGGCAATGAAACCTAATGATATTTAAACATTTAAGTGTTTTTGACGACTTCTATGACGAAGTTGGTAATGAATCGGCTTATAAGATAGGTCCTGAGATCGATTGATTCCTTGGATCAATTTAGGATGTTTTTATTATCTAATTGGCTTGGATCGGATCTGATGATAGGCTTTTGCCGTGGCTTATTAAACCATATTTAAGCATTTAAGTGTTTTTCATGAATTCTCGGGTGTAGTTGGTAATTGCCTTGCTTTATAAAAGAGAGGTTTTGAGTTTTTTTTTAATATTTAGCTTAGTTCTTGTCTGTCGTAGTTATTTTTGGTTACATAGCCAAAGACGTAACTCCAAGCGCTTTTACGTTTCAGTACTCGATCCGTATTAAGCGTCACAAGTTAGAGTATTAAAACTTAGATTGCACCGTCACTTGACATCAGCCCCTGTATTCTTTAAAGTTACAACGATGTGACATCGTTCATTACATTTCATTTTTGACATCCCATAGAAATAAAGTTCAAATAAAAAAAAGACTTATTGTAGGAAAATATTATATCGACGAATATCAAATAGCGGAATCACACCCCAATAGTATGGCTTTGACTTGTCAAAATCTGTCATGATACATAAAATAAGTCAAGTTTCATTCATTTCCTCTCAAAAAGGATACGAAACTAAGACTGTTATCTGTTAGAATAACGTCTCGCGCATAATCAATTTTACATTGGACGGACTAAAAACCCGTGCAAGTGGAGTCGAAGGTCACACGTGTTCACTTGCATTGCAAACGGAAGTTGGCATCGTCAGACTTAATACAATGTACTAAAATCTGTAACGATATTGCTACTTTATTTAAAACAATAACAATAATTCAATAAAGCTATAAACACTTAATGTCTTACACGTTTCGCATTGTCATAGTAACAAGAATTATATTATAGTATAAAGAATTATAATTGATGTAAAACCTTCTGTATCCGCGTTGGGCACTTTCTGATAACGGGAAACAACTTATTAAAATAAACAACAAATCAATTGACAAAATGTCATCCACATGGTATATGATATCCACCAGTAAGCACCGGATGACGTTTGTTATTTGTATCATAGTATATAGATGATGTTTTGTCAATTAACTTGTTGTTCATTTCAACTTTTTCAAATCAGATGCCCGTCATCAGCATGCTTAGCTGGCCTATTTACTGTTTAGGTCTTTATTATCAACCTATTGAAATAAACCACAAATCAATTTGACAAAATGTCATCTACATACAATCATACTTGATATCCACCAGTAAGCACCGGATGACATTACTATCATAGTTAAAGATGATATTTTGTCAATTAACTTGTTGTTTATTTCAATACGAGTAGGTTGATAAAAAGACCAAAATAGGAAATAGGCCATAGGCACACGCGCATTGTGCTGTGCGCTGTAGACACATTTTGGATTGGAAAAAATCTCATGTGTTCGAGTATATTGTAGTTAGTAGCTGACGTACAGTTCTGTGTATATCTTATAAGTAAAATTGAATGGAAATTAGTTAATAGTTAAATATTTATATTTATGTTTCATACTGTGCGTCCGAAACTGTTTAATGTCTTCCCTTCTATCGTCTCTATAACTGCAAACGTTTTTGTGATAAATTTGAATTTCTGTGACAGATGTCAATAAAACAAAGCTTATAGTATTTGGTACTCAAAGTAACGTCAAGGATCTTGAAAAATAATTTGCCAGTATTTTGACAGGTTCCCTCGACCGCGAGTTTCAGTTTTTAATGCGATCGTTCTAGTAAGTTATTTAACGTATTCATTATAATAGTAATTTAATTGCAATATTTATAGGTCATAGTATCTTTAAGTTTTTTACTTCATACAGATTTAAACAGTTTTAGAGCGGAATAAAAATTACATTAGCACTTTTTACTTGAGTTGTCTATGGTTTTTAAGTTAGTTTAAGTTGTTCAAATTATAAGTGAACAGGAAACACTGACGTCGGTTGCAAAAGTATTTATAGTCAGATATGTAAAACTTATAACTTTGTTCATCAGAAACTAAAATCATTTTTTAATGTGTATTTTTTAAATATTTGGCTCCAGAGAATTCTACATTTATTTTTATATTAAAGTATTTACGCGATTTAGCTTTAACTTTTATTTAATACACTTCCGTTATTAACTCATCGACTAACGTCAAAACAAAATTCAGTACTATAGCAATTTAAGTAGCCAGCTCTCAGAGTATATCACGTTTGCATGTGTGCGCGGTGCATGCATGAGTGCAGCCTGCACATGCGCGAGTGCGGGCGCGGGGGGAGGGGGGCAAGAGGGGAGGGGGAGACCTTGAACGCGCCTAGCAACGCCGCTGCCAGCGCTTGCTTATTTATTTCTGTTTTACTCGTCTGAAAGTTGGCTGGCAATTTTTAAACGTTTTATGGAGACGTGATAGGGTTGTTACATATTGATGTGACATCGCGAGATTGCCTCAATGTAATGAAATTTAAAAAAAAAACATCGACCGAGTCACGCAGATCTCTGCATCAGAGGTCGTGGGTTCGATTTCCACAACTGAAAATTTTTTGTGCGATTTTCTTAAGTCATACTCAAGCTACTTTTACCTGGGGTTAGGTGGCGATGTATTTGTATTGTCATTGTTGTGATGTTTATAGGTCCATAATATACTTAAAAAAATCACTGTGTGTGATGATTTCCATTGCTGAAAGAATTTTTAAAATTGATTTAGTTTTGTAGGCGTGAAAGCGTAACAATGAAATAAATAAACTTTCATGTTTATAATATAACTAGCGGACGCCCGCGACTTCGTCCGCGTGGAATTTTGTTTTTCACAAATCCCGCGGAAACCATGGATTTTCTGAGATGAAAAGTAGCATGTGTTAATCCAGAGTACAATCTATTTCCATTACAAATTTTAGTCAAATCGTTTTAGTTTAGCACAAATGAACAAACATACACGCAAACATTCGCCTTTATAATAGTATTGTGATACCAAAAGCCTCAATAGCTCAACGGTAAGAGCGGTCGGACTCATCACCGAGGGGTGGTGGTTCGATCCCCGCCCCGTTGGTCTATTGTCGTACCCACTCCTAGCACAGTCTTTGTCGACTAGTTGGAGGGGAATGGGAATATTGGTTATATTATAAAAAAATGGCAAATATACTTTTAAAAAAAATGTAATACGGCTTCACTGGCAACCCTAAGTAGGCGGGAATTTGACCTTTTATGCACATTTCGTCAAATGGCCAGCCCTCGGCAGTTGGGAGCTTGTCTGCGATGGATTGTCATCACGTCGCCTCACGATCTTTTTGTTCTGGGGCGAATTACTGCAGATAGAGTGGGAGGGGGGAGGAAAAACAATTGTGTTACCGCAGCCTTTGCACGTTTTTAATTTAATGATCTTGAAAAAAAATTGTATTTAAATTTTGTACTCAATTTTTATATAATCAACTAGAGTCATCATCATCATCATCATCATCATCATCATCATCATTATCAACCCATATTTGGCTCACTACTGAGCTCGAGTCTCGAGAGAGGGCTTAGGCCAATATTCGACCGCGCTGGCCCAATGCCGATTGGCAGACTTCACACACGCAGAGAATAAGAAAATTCTCTGGTGTGCAGGTTTCCTCACGATGTTTTCCAAAGAAAATTCTTTATTCTCTGGTACGGAATCGGAGGCAGAGGTCATATCCACTGGGCTATCACGGCTCTAGTGTAAGGATACAGGGTAGCTACCACCACACCGACCGGCCACAAGACGTACCGCCAAGCAATCTAGCTTTCCGGTACGATGTCGTGTAGTAACCGAAAGGGATTTTCATCCTCGTCTTATCAGGATAGCCCGCTTTTATCTTTGATTTCATTATCACTTACCATCAGACGAGGTTGTGTTGATGACGGGATGAATAAAACCGACACCCTCCGATTACGGAGGGCGTAGGTACGAACCGTCGTCGACGTCGTCCAGGGCATGCACCTCCAACTTTTCAGTTGTGTGCATTTTAAGAAATTAAAATATCACGTGTCTCAAACCGTGAAGGAAAACATCGTGAGAAAACCTGGATACCAGAGAGTTTTCTTAATTCTCTGCGTGTGTGAAGTCTGCCAATCCGCATTGGGCCAGCGTGCTGGACTATTAGCCTAACCCCTCTCATTCTGAGAGGAGACTCTAGCTCAGCAATGATAAATGATGATCCTTACACTATACACAACTACGAGTATAAATCGTAATACCCACACGTGTAATTTTAACACAATGAAACATCGATTCTATAAACACAGTTATAAACACGTTAGATCGTGATGACCTTTGACAGAGGGGTCTTGCGAGGCTGGTCCTATGGTAATTGGTCTGAGGTACATGATCTAGTTCAGTCAGGTAACGCCTATTCAGGAATCAATGATGGTTGAGCCCTAGGACTCGGCTCGCCCGGGCCTGCCCTTTGACATTTCCATGACGCATGCGTACATCCTGCCCCCCTCTACCCTCTCTTCCGCGCAGCGATGACGCAAAACCCAGGGACGTCTATATTTAGGATAGCTCAGCTTCCTTGAAATGTTAAACAGGATGTGCCTACGTGGGTGGTAAATACGGGTATCTCGATTAATTTACCAAGTTAACAGTGTCTATTTTATTTTAATCTTTGCTAAGTGTTTTTTTTATAAATAATAATTTTGCTATTATCCGCGAATAATCGAAAATTCTGGAAGGTAAATATAAAATAAGTTCCTTGTTAAGTATTTCACTGTTTAAATGGCTTTTTTGTGAGTTTTTTTTTATGATTGTGTAAGTTCTGTAGGCTCCTTATGGGACCTTAGCGAGGTCACCGGGGGGTTTGGGCGAGCGCAGAAGCATCGCTTGATGGGGCCCGAAGGCAGAAACAGAGTAGATGAGCGGAACGACTATCTAAGGGCGTCTCCTCTGAGACTTGGACCTCGGTTTAGAGGGCTCGGGAAGGGTGTTTTGGCCTGAGTGTATCAGTCCGGGCGCCCCCGAGATCGTGAGTTAAAAACCCCACGTCTGGGTGACGTCAGATATCGCGGACCTCGTCTTCGCCGGCGAAGACGCTGTGTAGCTTGTGTTTGTGTTACCTGGGAAGCATTGTCGTTCGTTATGTCATCGTCAGGATCGTAAAGGACATTTTTTGGGCGTCTAGATCTTCAATCAGCGTTGGTGTTGTGTCCACTTGTCATAGATGTGTACGTATATGTGAATGTGAGATATTTCTAAACATTATCTATTTGTGCATGTAGCTATATGTATGTCGTAAAAGTACATAAATAAATAAATCTATACTAATATTATAAAGAGGAAATTGATAAATAAATAAAGATAACGCCATCCAGATTCGGTCATACCCCAAAACCGGAATACAGCTTTTGGCAGCAGATAAAAACAAGGTAGTTGTCTGTTGTTGTTGTATGTTTTATTGTTGTTACGTGTTGCGGTTTGTGTTGTTGTATCTCCTACTTTCCCAGACGAGCTATGGGAATAGTGAGTAAATGTGGATTGCTTAGAAGGAAATTAATAATATTGGAAGGAAAGATAATGGGCAAGAGAGCACCCGGTCGTCAATGGAGAAAATGGTCCATGGAGAAAACCCAATGAAACGGGTTTTGGAAGACAGGAATTTTTGCATACTGACTGCCAAACTCCGTTATGGGGATAGCATCATGTGATGATAAATCTGTTTTCTTTACATTTTCTTGAGAAAAATGGACATACTATTTCATCATCATTATTAAATCAGCCGATGGACGTCCACTGTTAGAGATAGGCCTTTTGTAGAGACTTCCAAACCCAACGGTTCTGAGCCGCTTGCACCAGCGGCTCTCTGCGATACGTGTACGATTCTAGTATGGGGTCGACCAACACTGCGCTTTGCGTGGTTACCATTCCAAAACCTTGGGATCACAACGTTCATTGACTCTTCAAACTATATACCCAACCCGTTGCCACTTCAACATTTCTACCGCGCTTGGCTACAATCTTACCTGATGGTAAATGATGATGCAATATCGAATCCGAAATGGGATTCGCTAAAGAAACAAACTCTTCGACGGCGTCCGTGGCGCAGTGGTATCCGCGGTGGATTTACAAGATGGAGGTCCTGGGTTCGATCTAGGTCTGTCTGGTGGGAGGCTTCGGCCGTAGTTAGTTACCACCCTACCGACAAAGACGTATCGCCAAGCGATTTAGCGTTCCTAACCTAACCTAACCTAACAAGTTAACCCGCTTCCATCTTAGATTTCATCATCAGTTATCATCAGGTGAGATTGTAATCAAGGACAAACTTGTAGAAAATAAAAAAAAAATAGACGGACAACGAAGTGATTGTATAAGGGTTTCGATTTTTCCTTCGATTATTCGTTTTGTGGTACGGAAAAACAACCAAGAGTTTCAAGACAGATATTATCTCAAGGGCGTTATCTATTAGCACGGATGACGGATCACGGATGACATCATCCTAGCAAGTCTGCGGATGCATCCGTCGATGCATCCATGTTATATATACCTATATACATAATATATTATCTGTGTGTTTAAAATTAATGTGATGCACACCAAACGTTGAGTTATTTTTGGAAGTCATGCTCCTTACTATCTATATCAGTTACTATTTACCTAACTCATAGCAATTTTCACGAAACAGAATTGCGGAAAACTAGTACGAAAATTACTGATAATCTAGTGTACAACGACGGCCGCGTGGCGCAGTGGGTAGTGACCCTGATTTCTGCATCCGCGGCCGTGGGTTCGATTCCCACAACTGGAAAATATTTGTGTGATGAGCATGGGTGTTTTCCAGTGTCTGTGTGTATTTATACATTATATAAGTATTTATATGTAGTATATAATTGTATATTAATATTATAATATCAACTATCTTAGCACCCATAACACAAGCTACTCTGTATGCTTACTTTGGGGCTAGTTAGTGATGTGTATTGTTTAAGTATATTTATATTTAATTTTCTAATTAATGAATATTTTGACAATAAAAAATACTTTCAACGGACGATCATAAGGTCTCCGATTTCATTTTACAGGTCGATCTTAAAAGATTTTAAGGTTTTTGTATGTAAGAACAAACTCCTACTTATTTAATTATATATATATATATATATTGTTACATTTCTGTTTATTGGAAAGCGCATCCAGTCGATCGATCAATTATTTTTATCAATCATCATTTCAAACATTTTTTTTTTTTTTTTTTTAGTCTCTCAATATTCCTGCAATCTGTCTTGAGACATTCAGCGGGATTTTAAGTATTTATATTAAGGCGTGTTAGGTGCAAAATCCAGTGATTTGCCCATATATAATAATGTAGTGTCTCTTGAGCCTTTTGAAAGTTGTACCAGGTTTCTTCATCATTAGGTTCCTTGCAAGTTGATTTGGATGTTTACGAATACGCTTTTGGTATGTTTTCAGTGAGTGTGCAACTTCTGTCTTTATAGTCTTAATTTTTAGTTCATTTTTTTGATCATTTTTGAAGTACCAAGGAGCATTGGTAATCAAGCGCAGCATTTTTGACTGGAACCGTTGCAGAATTTCTAAATTCGAGTTTGATGCCGTACCCCAAAGTTGCACTCCGTACGTCCATACCGGTTTAAGTATGACTTTGTATAATAAAAGCTTATTTTCCAGCGATAGTTGGGACTTTCGATTTAAAAGCCAATACATCTTTCTCACTTGTTGGCCAAGGGCTTTTCTTTTCGTGAAGATGTGTTTCGTCCAAGTTAGCCGTCTGTCCAGATATATACCTAAGTATCTCACATTCTCTGACTGAGGGATCTTAACTTGATTGAGTTCCACTTCGGGACATGTATCGCGCCTTAGTGTGAAAGTCACATGTACGGACTTCGATTCGTTTGCTTTTATTCTCCAGTCCTTTAACCATTTCGATAGACAGTTCAAAGTTCCTTGGAGTTTAAGAGAAGCTCCAGATGCAGTTGCATCAGCTGCTAAAATGGCTGTGTCGTCGGCATATGTGCCGGTGACCACATTATCTGCATTCGGAAGATCATAGGTGTAGATCAAATACAGTAACAATAAATTCATTATAATACACTATACTGAACCCGCTAACTTTAATTATTAGAATATCGCATTGAGTTTAAATGTGCTGATAGACTTGAGCATTCATGGATTTCGTTTGGCTGGTGGGAGGCTTCTACCGTGGCTAGTTACCACCCTACCGACAAAGACGTACCGCCAAGCGATTTAGCGTTCCGGTATGATGTCGTGTAGAAACCGAAAGGGGTGTGGATTTTCATCCACCTCCAAACAAGTTAGCCTGCTTCTATCTTAGATTGCATCATCACTTACCATCATGTGAGATTGTAGTCAAGGGCTAACGTTAAGAATAAAAAAGTGAGTTAATTGTATTTCTCATATAAGCGAATTTAATGTTATTCTTTTGAGAAAAATGAACATCTTAAACCAGAAAAAAAAAGAAATGTGTAACAGAACATCGAGCATTCGCCGTTTTTATAGTCGAACTGAACAACAAGCCGAGCCAAAAATAGAGCTTAATATTGCTACGAACATCTTGAGAATTCTAGCAAACGCTCTATTCGATGCTCGTCAAACCGATGAGAGAAGCTTGGCTCAGCAAAAAGCTCCAAACAAAATATATTCTCGCTAAAATGTTTTCGTATTTTTCTGTAATGTAACATTCGCACGAATGCTCATTACAAGTGAATGCTCAAGTCTGTCAGCACCTTTACTTACCTTTACTTACGAGGAATCATTTTACTTTTATGAATCATTTTATTCGAAGTATTTTAATTTTTAATTGACTTCCAAAAAGGAGGAGGTTCTACGTTCGGCTGTATGTATGTTTTTTTTAAGTTATATTTTCTCTTTTCAGGAAACCAACACCCAATGCCGGAAAGAAAATACCTAGTTATGTGAGTATTTTTAAAAACTACCAGTATCTATTATTCCTTATTAATATATGTATCCCCAACTTTATATTTATGCTTAAAGTTTATACAACTGCATATAAAATATTCCGAATTAACAATATGAGTCGTCATAGGATTATAAAAAAAAATATTGAGTTTAAATAATGATATATTATAAAATAAATAAAAATTAAAAAATGAATTACGTAACAAAGTAACGTGAAAAATAAATTACTAATTTGAGTAAGACATGTTTGTGTTAACTTCGCCATGTTGTTACCGATTATAAACCCTGGCTGAGTTTGTTGTGGACTCTTCTCGGACCATGGCGTGTTTGGAACCCTCGTAACTTTAATTTTAAGTCTTCGACCAATTATTATCACCATTATATAATAATATTATTTACCTGAAGTTTCGAAAGTGCTGGTAAACTAAGTCTAATTGAAATAAATTGACTTTGACTTTGATGTTTTTGACGATGACTATCCTATCATTAGGTATCATCTTCATTAACAATAGACATTCGGCTCACTATTGAGCAGGAGTCTCCTCTCCGGATGAGAGGGGTTAGGCCTTAGTCCACCACACTGGCTCAATGCGGATTGGCAGACTTCACACACCTAGAGAATTAAGGAAATTCTCTGGTATGCAGGTTTCCTCACGATGTTTTCCTTCACCGTTTGAGACACGTGATATTTAATTTCTTAAAATGCACTTGCAGGTGAAGCCCAGACCGGATTCGAACCTACGCCCTCCGAATTGAAGGCAGAGGTCATATCAACTGGGCTATCACGTCTCTATCACGATGACTATCCTATATTGAAATTTTTTTTTTGTTCTACACAAGTTAGCCCTTGACTACAATCTCACCTGATGGTAAGTGATGATGAAATCTAAGATTGAGGCGGGCTAACTTGTTAGGAGGAGGATGAAAATCCACACCCCTTTCGGTTTCTACACGACATCGTACCGGAACGCTAAATCGCTTGACGGTACGTCTTTGTCGGTAGGGTAACCAGCCACGGCCAAAGCCTTCCACCAGTCAGACCTGGATCTATTAAGAAAACCTCAATCGAACCTAGGGTCTCCGTCTTGTAAATCCGCCGCGCACACCACTGCGCCACGGAGGCCGCAAATCATTATTTTGAGATGAGAATCAAATGAAAAATTATATACGTAAATAATTGGATTGCTCACAAAGCTCGTAGTGATTCATTAAGGGCAGGACGTCATTAAGTCATAATAATTGAACAGTATAAACAAATAGGTACGTTCGTGGGGGAGATCGGGGAGGCTTGTCACTGAACCACCCTACTTGAGGGTGACGTTGTAAAATGGAAACGTTTTATATAGATAAATCTCAGACCAATTATAGAAGGACCTGTATCGCACTCATAGTCACGAACAAAATTGTCTGTCTTTTTCTGAAGAAAACGAGCTTAGATTTGGTATATATCTTATACTAAACTAGAAGTTTTTGCCCGTTTTTTACATAATTCAATTACACAAAAAGGTAGTTTTACGGAGCTCTTTAACCGACGAACACGATTAAAACTATTTAACATCGATTCTACAGAGGCAGTTTTTATAATCGCATTAGATCGTTGATCATATACTTTGAGAGAAAAGTAGCGTCTAGCGAGGCAGGTCCTATACAATAATTGGTCTGAGACATAAATACATCGAGGTATTTGATGTTATTTTTAGAGAATTGGTTACTAGTTATTCTTTGGTTTTTAAATTGTGTGTTGAAAATTTTGATTCCGAACCTTGATGCCGTGTAGAAACTGAAAGAGGTGTGGATTTTCATCCTCCTCCTAACAAGTTAGCCCGCTTCCATCTTAGATTGCATCAAAAAAAAATATACATATATTAAAATACGTAATGTGAAAATCAGATCAATTACGAATATTGCAATATTATTATTCAAATGATATCCTACTTTCTTATCTTAGTGCATAAATTATTGCACGTGGCAGCCTTGATCTTTGAAGAGACAACAGTGCAGCCTGTTTGTTGTGATTATGTAAACTAATGCAATTAAAAAAAATCTAATAGTAGATTGTTACACAAGGGGCTAAAAAACCCATTTTAAACGAGGTATTTTTAGGGCACGAGCCGTAAGGCGAGTGCCGCCTAAATAGAAACCGAGTTTATAATGGGTTTAGCCCCGCGTGTTACACAATACTTTTCACTACGATTGCGAAAAAATAAAATAACTCGGTACAGTATTCAATGTTTTATTTTATTTGAAAATCAAAATGTAGGTACAAAATGCTACAACTTTGGATGTTTCGGGGAGTCGCTTTTACCCGGTAACTTAATTTCCGACTACAGTGAAGTTGAATAATGAGTATGAGGGGTAAACATGTTAGATAATTGTTTAAAAAACACCATGCGTAAGTTGTAAGTAATAATGCACTTGTTGTTCTTTTCTCCACTAATTAAATTTTTCGTAAGTAGGTTTTAATTTGTAAGTCTTTTTTGATCCATCTCCAAATTAGGATCACCATTCTCACTAGATGAAGACATAGCAATTAATGTTGCGAAACATGTAAATTACGGTCACAAATTCACAATGAATTTATTTAAAAATATCAAGTAATTAGATTATTAACGACAATTATTGTTTTTAAATTCACGCTCTTAAATTTTATTTTCTTTATTAATAAATTTTTTCCCATGAAGAAAAGGCAAAGGTATTAATTACACCGTACAACCTTGTCTTCAAATCTCGCTCTATAAATTCGCAACACAATAAAAATCAAATAAAAAAAAAATAACCGCATTCCACAGACAAGAACGCTGCAATTCCAAGTTTTATTTTTATCAAACAGTCAGGACCTTACCTCTGGCTCAAGCGCTCGACGCGCGGAGCCATATAACCAAAAGAAGAAGAAGAAGGGCCTTACCTACGATGATTCTATTTACGAATAAAACCTTCGTTATAAAGTAGGCTAGTACTTAGCTAGTACTCGTAACATACAAAAATTAAAAAACCAAAATTACTTTAGCCCCTAGAGGCTAATATGCTTGTTTAGCCCCGCTGTGGAGTGGTAATTGACAATGATTTTGAGCAAGAGTAGTGAAAATTTATTTATTTCAAGTAGGCTCAGTTTACAAGCACTTTTGAAACGTCAGTTGACTTTTGTAAAGATTCTACCACCGGTTCGGAAAGCAGGTTCTGCTGAGAAGAACCGGCAAGAAACTCAACAATTGCTCTTTTTAAAAACATACTGATATATATCATATCAATCATAAACATATTTTTAACCGACTTAAAAAAAGGAGAAGGTTATCAATTCATCGGAATCTTTTTTTTCATTATGTAGGTATATTCACCGATTGCTCTAAGACGCCTGAACCTATTTGAAAAATTATTTTTTCGTTTGTGAGGATATGCTTTCCAATTGGTACCATGTCATGTCAGTATCTGATGATAGGATCCTGGAGAAATCGAGGGGAACTTTCAAAAATCGTAAAGGCAACTATAGCGTTTATATTTTTTCTATTAACCACTTTAAAGCACTACAACTTTCTGAAGGTCTGGAGTTGATCTGATGATGGAGTCGCAAAACACACGAGGGAACTCTTTATCGGTTTACAACAGTTACCTTGTGTTTGGACTTGATTAATTTGTGTCGATAAGAACTTTCAACCTAGATGGGTTGTGACTGTCTTTCACATCCTCATTTTTCATTAGTTCGTGTATGGGCCTCATAAGAAGGTTTAGTGTCACATAACGGACGATGGAACGAGCTAACGGAGTGCCTCTGATCGAATCAGAAATGAGGAGATCTGCAGAAGAACCAAAGTCACCGACATATGAATAGATTTTATAATTTTCTAAATTTTCTACCAGGCGTACCACGTTGCCAAGTCCATTCAAAGCCTTCGACTAATTCACTATCTTTGACTTAAGCTAGTTGACATATACGAAATTGAGATTCTATCTATTCTATGGTGGATACCATATAAACCTAAACTGAACGGTAAACGGTGAAGGAAAACATCGTGAGGAACGGTGAAGGAAAACATCGTGAGGAAACCTGCACACCAGAAATTTTCTTAATTCTCTGCGTGTGTGAAGTCTGCCAATCCGCATTGGGCCAACGTGGTGGACTATTGGCCTAACCCCTTTCATTCTGAGAGGAGACTCGAGCTCAGCAGTGAGCCGTATATGGGTTGATAACGATGGTGGATACCATACAGTAGGTAGACGACATTTTGTCAATTGATTTGATGTTTATTTTAATAGGTTGATAATTAAAACTAAAATAGTGCAGCCAGCAGGAATAGACTATTGACTATAGTGTCTATTATTGATTTCGTTCTTTAACGTTATGTCTATGTGATGTATGTATATCTCGTCTGTACGGTTATCAGCTGTTATCAACAAGTTGTGTGTACAATGTGCAATCGTGATATATACAATACTTACCTAGTACCTACTGACTAATGTCTATTGTCTATAGAGACCTGTCTAGCGTTTAATCTCAGAAAACAGTTTTTTTTTGCCTCTAACGTTATAAAATTTTACCAAAAAAAAAAATTCAACCGACTTCAAAAACATAAAACATACTGACTAAACTAAAAAGCTAAAAATAACATCATACTAAGTTCTATCTATCATATTAAATTCTAACTGATGATCACTTTGAAGGCGGTGCTAGTCCAATGATGTATGTATATGATATGTAGGTTAATGAAAAAAATATAAAACGCTATAGTTGCCCCTACGTTTTTTGAAAGTTCCCTTCAATTTCTCCAGGATCCCATCATCAGATCCTGAAATGGTGACAATAGGACCACCTCAGGAGCACACCCTTTCAAACAAAAAAAGAATTATTCAAATCGGTCCAGGCGTCTTCGAATAATCAGGTAACATACATACAAAAAAAAAACATACAGACGAATTGAGAACCTCCTCCTTTTTTGAAGTCGGTTAAAAATTGGGATTTAACAGCGCAATGAACTGGCAACATTACGCGGATGGGAAGTGAGGTTTGTGTGGGTTGTTACAATTTTTGGACACAGTCCTCTCTATATAATGACGGCTGAACGTACCATCTGGTGTATGTTTAATAATCTATGCGTTTATTGATATTTATTGATGCTGTTTGTAGGTAGGTATACGAGTATATTGCATTTAATTTTATTTTTCTCTCATTTACTTAATTACAATAATTCATTATCTTATTTGACGGCCTCCGTGGCGCGCGGAGGCCGTCAAATAAGATAATGAATTTGAACACAATGTTAGTTGGATGCAAAACGACAATACGATGAAAAACGATGTATTGACTGATTACTTGAATGGTACACCGACTTACATAATAACCCTGCAGGTGAGATAGCAGTCAAGCAGCCAACTTGTTAAAGAATAAAAAATGTCTTACTAATGCATTTAAACATAACCGATATCTCAAATAATCCATACGATAATGTAGGATTTAATTTAAGTATTTTGAACTCTCAGAGATTCTTTCTCTGAGTTAGAACCTCTCATATTTGATGCTTTGATTATATATACGTATATTTAATCAAAGATTTGATGTAGAGTTGCAAAATGTTTGCAACATCAGGTATATTCTATTTAAATCTTTAGTTATGTGAATAAAATAAGGATATATGTATACTCTAATTTCAACTTTAATGGTGTAATAATAATTATTTCAATGATTTTCTTTTTTTAATGTACTCAAAATGTTTGTATGTTATCTACTAGCGCCACCTATTGGTTACTTATAACACTGAGTGTATGTCTAATTTTGGACGCAGTGTCGACATAAAGAAACAGGTGGCACTCGTAATGCTTTCAACTGTTTCGCACAATGTACGATAGATGTCGTTCTTATTTTATAGTATGAAATTCAAAATCATAAATTACATTTATTTTTGCGTTTTAACCTCATAAAAAATGTATTTTAATTTATTTCAGTATTTTATTGTACTAGGGAAGTATGTATTGTTGTACCACACATAAATTAACAACGACAAGCCATGCTAAGACTGAGCATGCATGTTTTTCTATGGTTAAGCAAATATCAGCCTTATGCAATTTACATAAAGTTGTAAATACTCATAGTAGTATGAAATTGGTTCAATCTCATCTCTGATTTTGCGGGAAAAGTACTTGAACTTGCTAGTACAGCTTTTGCATTGCACAGTAGATTCTATAGGAATAAAAATACATTGCATAGTAGGTACTATAGCAAAAAATAACCTATAGTACCTACTATGATATTTATATATAGTGCTACACACTTTTTTGACTTTCTGATGGTTTCAGTTTTGGTCACCAAAACTGGAATGAACATCGCAGCGGTCGCCATATTGCAGAAGATTACAATATCTACTATAATATAAAAGCGCGAAAATAGTGACACCCTCACCGGGTCAGATAAGTCTGTGGTACTACAATGTGTTAGAACTAGAATGAGTCGTAAGCACAGAATAAAGAATGATCCAGAACGAGCCTTTACAAGAAGCGTGTTGAAACCGGTGAAACCCATAAAAAAAACTTCATGCTCCTCTTTAACATCCGTACAAACTTTCATCATAATTTGTATTTCAAAATTACGTAAATTAATATAATAATCAATTACCAATAAAAAAATAGTCCATCTTATTTCTTTAGTTTTTGTGAACAGATTTTAAAATATTTACTTAACTTATTAACATAATACGCCATTTTTCTTAAATAATATTAAAAATTACTGATGCGACGCTGCATGAAGTACTGACTCGTGAATGTATTCGTTTTGAATTTTGTATTTGGTACGGCTACGACACAGTCGTGTTCCTTCCGCTCTATCTGCCAATTATTCTTTTATCTGTGGTCGTAAGTAACAAAATGATATATGAGAATGTATTCGTTTTTGAATTTTGTATTTGGTACGGCTACGACACAGTCGTGTTCCGTGCGCTCTATCTGCCTCATTCTTTAGTAGTCGTAAGTAACAAAACGATTATTACTATGAAGTGTGTGAAGCTAGCCGCAAGACGCAAGACGAGCAGTGTGAAGTAGCAGCGGTCTCCGGGCTATCGAACGACCGGGTGCCACGCTGTGCTCTCTCGGTACAACAAATGAGTGAACACAGCTGGTGGTATCTCAGTTGTTCCCTAGTTCTCACGATCTTCGCGCCGGCGCCGGGAGGCGAAGACCAGGAAGCAAGAAGAGAACCAAGAATCAAGAAACTGATGAAGTACTAGAACCGCAACCTCGTGATAAAGAAGATTTTTGGGAAGATTAGTTTTAAGTACCTATTGTAGCAATATCATCATCATATCAGCCGATGGACTTCAAAAGGCCTATGTCCAGTGAATGGTCCACTGCTGAACATAGGCCTTTCGTATTGCGTTTCAAAATAACGGTCCTGAATCAAAGCGAATCCCTACTTTAATAATATTGTCAGTCCACCTTTTTATTTATTCTCTACAAGTTAGCCCTTGACTACAATCTCACCTGATGGTAAGTAATGATGCAGTCTAACATGGAAGCGGGTCAACTTGTTAGGAGGAGGATGAAATTTACAGGATTATGAATTTACTTAAAAACACAATAATTTTGACCCAATTTATTTTTTAAGTTAAAAAAATGCCCTCTTGTTTTCGTGTTTTTCAAGCTTCAACCTTCGCTCTGTTCTTCCTGTGATGGGTCGAACTTAGTCAACTTTATTATGTCAATCAAAGGGTTGATATATGAAACAAAGGGTCTTGCTAGTTCCTCACATAGACTATTTAGGTACAGTAGATGCGACCACGAATCTATCGTGACCATTTTTGTACCTATGCATTTCTATAATTCGATCTGAAATATTTTCTTGTTTCGTTCTTTTTATACCCCTTTTTACGTCATCGGGTTTTTAAACTTTGACTATCATTGTTGATTTTGTAAGCGAAGAGACTCATACATTAATTTCTGTGTTTTATCATTCAAGAAGTTGATTATAATATTGTAATTTTTGTAATCCATTTTTCGCATTTATTTTTAACCGACTTCCAAAAAGGAGGAGGTTCTACGTTCGACTGTATGTATGTTTTTTTTTTTTTTTTTTTTTTTTTTTTTTTTTTTTTTTTTTTTTTTTTTTTTTTTTATGTATGTCCAGCGATAATTCCGTCATTTGTGGACCGATTTTGAAAATTCTTTTTTTGTTTTAAAGGGTTTACTTCCAGGGTGGTCCCATTTTTTTCATGTCAGGATCTGATGATGGCATCCTGGAGAAATCGAGGGGAACTTTCGAAAATTGTAGGGACGGCTAGTGCGTTTGTTAGTGTTTCCATAAGGTATTTTAAACCACTACAATTTTATGAAGGTCTGGAGTTGATCTGATGATGGAGCCAAAACACAGACGATGGAACTCGTCGACGATTTACAGCAGGTACCTTTTGTTTGGGCTTGATTTATTTGTATTGATGAGAACTTTCCACCTAGATGGGTTGTGACTGTATTAAGGGTCTGATGATGAAGACGAAGGACAGTTAAGAGAACTCCTCAACGGTTTACAGTAGCTACCTTGTGTTTGGTCTTGATAAATTTGTGTTGATGAGAACTTTCCACCTGGATAGGTCGTGACTGTATTAGGGGTCTGGTCACGAAGATGAAGGAGAGTTAAGGGAACTCCTCGACGGTTCACAGTAGCTACCTTATGTTTGGACTTGATAAATTTTATATTGATGCGAACTTTCCAACCATATGGATTGTGACTGCATAGGGTCTGGTGACGAAGACGAAGGACAGTCACCTTTCACGTTTTTCTGAATATTCACATTACGTGTGGATAAAGGGGGAGTAAAATTTAGTATATGAGTTAAGGTAGTATTTTTAAAATTGGGATTGTAGGACTTAGATACTTATTATAAAAAAATAACGTTTCAACTTTTGCTTATTAATTTTTGTTTACACTCAGTAGGTGTGCTAACACTAAAAATTAAAAAATAAAAATTTTAATAAAAAAATTCAACCGACTTCCAACTCAAAAATTAACCTAAACTAAAAAGCAAAAAATAACATCTTACCTATGTGCTACCTTCTGATCAGTTTGAAGGCGGTGCCAATATAGTGTCATGTTTTAATTAAAGCTATTTCTGAAAGAACCACAGACATTTTGTAATTTAAATGGCTTAAATTAAAACATCACTGGCTTGGCACCGCCTTCAAACTGATCAGAAGGTAGCACATAGGTAAGATGTTATTTTTTGCTTTTTAGATTAGGTTAATTTTTGAGTTGGAAGTCGGTTGAATTTTTTTATTAAAATTTTTTTAAAAACTGGTTTTACAATTTTAAGTTTAACCGACAAGTTTAAATTAGTCTATCCATCAATTTGGTCTGCTGATCTGTTAATAACTTAATTTTATTTTTAATTTGTACATTCCCAGTTATGCCAAATCAAACTAAATATTCTATGAAAGAAATTACCCAAAATCTAGGACTAATGTTTAAATGTTCCCATCACTACAAGATTTCTAGTTTATTAGACGATTTCTATTAAAAAGTTGTAAAGTTCGATATCGCCCAAAGCTTTAAGATAACATCTATAGTAAAGTGCACTGTCACAGTAACCTCGAAGGGCCAGAAAACCTGTCTCAAGCAGACGCGACATCGGGCAGGTTCACTATCTACTGGTATATACTCGTAACTTTCTCTTGCTCGACTTGAATGTAGCTTTGCAATCAAACCTATAGTCCAATCATCTGGTTACTGGTTTTGTCTGGAAAGTTTTCCGGAATTTTTGAAAATGGATATATTATTTAAGAATCTTTGTGATTCGGATTGATAAAACAAAATTGGGTTGCTCTGTTATAAGAATGAAACGACATTTAATGTTTAATTCTAATCCCAAATCACAATTATTGTAATATTTCACAGATTTCGTTATTTCAAGTTTTCATAAACCATTGTTTGCAAATCACACAATATCACCGGCACTGACAATGACAGGCATTTGATCATACATATAGCACACCAGTGGCGAAGAATGGAATTTTGACGAAGGCAAGCCGTCCCTAAGAAAAGGAAATTCATACCGCTTGATACAAACTCAGATATATCATACATCCATACATATATATTCATTACAATAATGTATAATAAAATATGTATGTATGGATTTTTAAAAGGTAACCCGACGGGAATCGGCCTGTATAGACTCTTCGCCACTGTAGCACACTGCATTTGACGGTTAGACAAATGACAGATCGCGGACGATTCGTGGGAGTATATTCAAAATAAAGAAAGTAATAATCTTTTTTTTACATATATTTATAGATTTTAAGGTGTTCTTATCGAAAATTTTCTCTAGTTTCTTTTGTAATAAATGTTTTTATCGTGAAATTATTCGATAAAGAGATGTCGTCAATTTTAGACAGCGCGTGCGGCAAACATTCGGTGGCATAATTAAAAATCGAAAGAGCACTTCAAAATCTATTTCCCCATTTCAAACTTCCGGAAAACTTTCCAGGTAACAAACACTTTTTCTTTGAACCAAATGATTGGACTACTACTTGAGTTTTAGATTAGTGCAGTACATAATGAAAAAAAATTGATTTAAGTAAGTTTTAAGCAACAGTAAAAAAAACATCTGGTTAGTAACAACTTTTGGTAAACTACCCTCCTCCCAACTTGTATCAATAAGGAGATTATTAAAAGTTGTTACTAACCAGCTGTTTTACTGTTGCCTAATTATTATTAGTTATACAACCTAACAGATCTTTACTGTGCTAACAGCCACAATGTCCTACAAAATGCGTGGTACATTATCTCGTTCCGACGCTCAGAAATTTTCATTTCCTGGTAACTCAATTTAAAAGAATCAAGAATTTTTGTTAATAAAAAAGGCGATCGTCTCATCGAGCTAAAATAACTTGATAGTACGCAGTTGTAAAAAATGTTATACGGATCCATAACAAGCATATATACGAAAACATTTCTGGTGTTCTTCTACAGGTACAATATTTTTCTAGATACCAACGAATGCACTATTTGTAATCGCGCGTTGCCCTTGCGGTATATCTGTTGCAGCAGGGATGTGCCAGACACTGTTGGCATGCAACGTTGGCGTCCAGCGCGTAGCCCCGGCCAAAGCTATTTAGACTTGAAGGCGCCAAAACCGTCGCTTTTTTTACTCTACAAGTTAGCCCTTGAACGCGATCTCACCTGATGTTATCATTATCAACCCATATTCGGCTCACTGCTGAGCTCTAGTCTCCTCTCAGAATGAAAGGAGTTAGGCCAATAGTCCACCACGCTAGCCCAATGCGGATTGGCAGACTTCACACACGCAGAGAATTAAGAAAATTCTCTGGTATGCAGGTTTCCTCACGATGTTTGCCTTCAACGTTTGATATTTAAATTCTTAAAATGCACACAACTGAAACGTTGGAGGTGCATGCTCCGGACCGGATTCGAACCAACACCCTCCGGAATCGGAGGCAGATGTCATATCCAGTGAGTTATCACGGCTGTTGATTACCTGCAGCGGTAAAATAAGATGGTAGCGGACTTACTTGAAAGAGAATCATGTTTATTTTACCCATATTCCTCTGCTGGTTTCTACTCTGAACGCTTTATTGCTTGGCGGTACGTACTTACTTACCAAGCTATATAGTAATTAAACGAAGTCACGACCGAAACTTAACCACCATACCAGCAGGTGTATTAAGTATGTATCTTGGTCTCAGACCAAGACCAGTTACTTTTCTGTCAAAGTATATGATCAATGATCTAATGGGATTATAAATATAGTATCGATGTTTCATAGTTGTAATCGTGTTCGTCGGTTAAAGAGCTCCGTAGGACTTTTTGTGTAGTTGAATTATGTTAAAAACGGGCAAAAACTTCTAGTTTAGTTTATGATATATATTAAATCTAATCACGTTTCCCTCAGAAAATGGCAGACAATTTTGTTCATGAATTCGGATTCGATACTGGTCCTACTTTAATCGGTCTGAGATATCGGTGTACCATTTAAATAATGAATAAATACATCGTTTTTAGACGTATTTTCATTGTTGTGATCATCTGATATGGTTATTTCAAAGAAACTACATAATTATCGTACGTAAAGTGGTATTGTGTAAACCACAAAAATTTATCTTGTCTTACTAGAAAATGGGTGGAATCCTGAACCTCTCGGAGCCTTTGAAATTCTTTTAACCTGGTGATATTGAGGTTAGCTAGCTAATTCACTATCTTTGACGTATGCTAGTTGACATATACGAAATTAAGATTCTATGTAACAACTGTCATCCGGTTACTGGTTCTCTGTTCTGATATTGGTGGATATCTTATGTAGGTAGATGACATTTTATTTATTTATTTATACTTTATTTGTACACCACAACAGAAACACAAAAACAAATAATAAGACAGAAAAAAGTACAGCACAGAAGTAGGCTACAAAAGGCGGCCTTATCGCTATGTAGCGATTTCTTCCAGGCAAGAAAAAAGTACAGCACAGAAGTAGGCTACAAAAGGCGGCCTTATCGCTATGTAGCGATTTCTTCCAGGCAAGAAAAAAGTACAGCACAGAAGTAGGCTACAAAAGGCGGCCTTATCGCTATGTAGCGATTTCTTCCAGGCAAGAAAAAGTACAGCACAGAAGTAGGCTACAAAAGGCGGCCTTATCGCTATGTAGCGATTTCTTCCAGGCAAGAAAAAGTACAGCACAGAAGTAGGCTACAAAAGGCGGCCTTATCGCTATGTAGCGATTTCTTCCAGGCAAGAAAATAACAGCACAGAAGTAGGCTACAAAAGGCGGCCTTATCGCTATGTAGCGATTTCTTCCAGGCAAGAAAAAAGTACAGCACAGAAGTAGGCTACAAAAGGCGGTCTTATCGCTGTGGAGCGATTTCTTCCAGGCAATCATTTGAACCATTTTGTCTATTGATTTGATGTTTATTCTAATAGGTCGATAATAAATACTAAAATAGTGAATAGGTCAGTTGCCGATAAAGGATAGCAATTCATGAATGAGTAAACAGTAAACACGCCATCAATAATATTCAGCCTCGCTCTACCTCGCGCAAGGACTAACCAGTTCTATGGTGAGTTTCCATTCAATGAGCTACTTCGTATACAGTTTCATTCAATTAATTAATGGCGTAGGAGTCAGCGCAGTACAGTTGCGATACAATTTTTAAAGTCAACATTCATAATGGACTGTACACGCATACTCGAATGTATAAATCTCCCTGGAAAAAAAAAAGATTCGGCCGAATTGATAACCTCCTCCCTCCTCCTTTTTTTGAAGTCGGTTAAAAAGAATACTTACTCGTACAATAAAAAACTTAAAGCTGACATATCCAAATAGCTATACAAACCATGTTCAAATGGAATTGTGGCCAGAATTCTCAATTCCCAAAGACGCAATAATTACCAACCCATATTCGGCTCACTGCTGAGCTCTAGTCTCCTCTCAGAATGAGAGGAGTTAGGCCAATAATCCACCACGCTGGCCCAATGCAGATTGGCAGACTTCACACACGCAGAGAATTGAGAAATTTCTTAGGTATGCAGGTTTCCTTACGATGTTTTTCCTTCACCGTTTGAGACACGTGATATTTAATTTCTTAAAATGCACGCAACTGAAAAGTTGGAGATGCATGCCCCGGACCGGATTTCAACCCACACCCCCCGGAATCGGAAGCAGAGGTCCACTGGGCTATCACAAGTCAAGACACAACACCAAAATAAAAACAAATAGATCATCCCCGTAGGCATTTCTGTGGATAATCTGTGACATTTTAAAATCAAGGAAAATCAGATCACAAGAAGCGTCAGTTGACTTTATTTTTTCCATATATTCTACAATTGTCCGTGATATTTCAGACGATTAACACATACCTTAATGAAATTATATACCTACCTTTTAGAATCACTCCGTCCATTGAGGAAAAACGTATAAAACTCCGTTTTTGAGTTTATAGCACTGAAAAAAGGGGGGGTGGCAAAGCATTTACTCGCTTTACCCGCGGCTTTCGTACGTTCCCGTTAGAATACGGGTATAAAATGTACCCTACGTTACACGCTGTTAATGTAGCTTTCCATTGGTGAAAGAAATTTTAAATTTGGCGTAGTGGCGTGGACTCATAACAAACAAATACACTATGCGATTGAAAGTTCTTTCAGTGTTAGATAGGTTATTTATCGAGGAAGGCTATAAATTATCCCCGTTTTCCTACGGGAACGGGAACCACGCGGGTAAAACCGCGTGCCGTCAGCTAGTATATTATATCCGCACGAGATTATAAAGATGTCCTTTTTATCAACTTGAATAATAAAAATTGGGTAATTTTTAACGTTTTTCAGCGGAAAAGTTAAGACACCAAACAGACGATGGTTCTTAAGTTCTAAATGTTGTTGATTTCCTTATACAGTTCACTTTCACCGAGTGTTATAAATCTTAAAGTTTTTAAGTGCCACCTATCTGTCTTATTTACATCAAACGCAGATAAAGTCGAGTGTCGACGGTCGGACGCCGGTGCGTGAGATCTGGGCGACTTTCTCTTTAGGTACTTTTTATACTTAAATTTTGGTGTATTTTTTTTTTTAATTTTCTTTACAAGTTAGCCCTTAACTGCAATCTCATCTGCGGGGTTATTATGTAACTCGGTGTAATATTCAAGTAATCAGTCACTACATCGTTTTTCATCGTATTTTCATTTTTGCAATCATCTAACTTTGTGTTTTCAACGACACAGTAAACGTTATTTTACGTAAAGTAACATTAGTCTAGTAGCAGGTAATAGTTATTTTAACGAAAAAAAATGGGACCACCCTGGAATCAAACCCTTCAAAACAAAAAAAGAATTTTGGAAGTCGGTTAAAAATTGATATTTATGTAATTTTGTCGAAATATTGATGTTAGATGAATGTTAAAACAAAACATCATTGCCACTTGATGTCAAGTGACAAATTCAATAATTTCATAGAAATAACTATATTAGATGGTCACAAAAACGAAAATACGACAAAAATCGGTGTAGTGACTCATTGTTTGAATGGTACACTGAGATACATAATAAGGCCGCTAATGGCAAGTGATGATGCAATCTAAGATGGAAGCGGGCTAACTTGTAAGGAGATGGAAATCCACACCCCTTTTGGTTTCTACACGACATCGTACTGGAACGCTAAATAGCTTACGTACGTCTTTCAGCCTCTCATCACTGGACCAATTAAGAAAAACTCAATCGGCCCAGCTGGGGATTGAACCGAGAACCTCAGTCTTGTAAATCCACCGTATTCCACTGCGCCACGGAGGCCGTCAAAGTAAATAGACCATCATGGCCGGCAGCCATAATTAAGCCAATATTTAAAAATTAAAATTTTTATGTTTTCATGACAAAAAAAAACTATTACTTTTGTTCAATCTATTAAAACTCTAATCATTTAAGACCCTTTAAAAAAAGTGTCAACTAGCCTATTATGCCGTTGAATACTTCTCAGAAGAAAGAAAATAACACCGCCTATTTGTTTTCCTGCTTCTGAATCATGTTAATTAATTCGTTATAGGCTATTAAATACGATTAATGTAAAATGATTAATCAATATTTTAATCAATTTAAATATTAATTAACAACCTGAATTTTAGGAAAATCATAATTACGCTTTTTTTCATTATCTACATTGTTTTCCACAACTCATTTCTTTTTTTGTGAGAAGACGGAAAAATGGAGTTTTTTCCATCTAAGTATATTGTATGTAAATAGATGAATAAAAATTGTTTAGTAATTAATGAGTTTACATTATTATACATATGTATTCTGTGCTATAGTATCTATAGCTTGGTAGGGCTAGCTTGTCCTCGAGGGCCAGGAGGGGGGTAGCGATGCCCCGCGCGCACGACTTCACACCCGTGCAGTCCTCCCCCCTATAGCTATATGCTAGCTATATATTGTATACTAATATTATGAAGAGGTAAAGTTTAAGATGTTGTAGGGGGTAATCTCTGGACCTACTGAACCGATTTTGAAAATTGTTTTACCAATAGAAAGCAAAATTATTTGTGAGTGTTATAGGCTAATAATAATAAATTATATTTATTAATAATATTAATTTATTTTAACGTATTACCATGGGAACAGGATCTATGCGTGTGAAAACCGCGAAGTTTCTGCCAGTATTATTATAGAGTGAGACCTTCTTATATAAAATCCGGAAGTTTATCAATTCATCTTCCTCCAGATAAGTAAGGTAACCGGTAGGCAAATAACTATGTTGATAAGGGTCAAGGGAGATTCCGGAAGAAAGGAGATACTTCCTTCCTTCTTAAACCATCGAAGTACCTACAAAGAGAAAATCGAGACTCCACAGGACTGATTGATTGATTGATGATTTAGAATCTCTTTCTTTGAACTTCACGATCTTCATGTCTTCCTATTCGGTACAGTGTACTTCGACTTAGTTCGAATACTTGGGGGCTATTCAGTAACGATATTTTGTATAAATCGCAAGATCGAGTTTCGAATTCACCTCTATCTCTCTTAGTCTAACACGATACTATAGACAGAGAGCGATACATACGAGGTCGAAGCTCACACTGTCGAAGTGATGAAAACATTCTTACAGAATAGACTCCCTGGGTGTACTGAGCTTTTTTTTCTGAGAATTTTCAGTAAAAAGTTTCAGTACGGAGAAGGGATGTTGGTGGACCCCGTGTCTTGGAGAGCACGCTAAGATCATTGCCATTATCTGATAATGATGATCCTTATATCTCTTAAGTTAAATGAACGAACGAAAAATCATACTGTTTCCGTTTTTTCAACTACTTGAAAAAAACGGGTGTGCGAGCACTAGCTAAAAGGAAAACGCCCCGTTTGCGTACCAATGTCACAAAGGTCTGAAGTTCAAGGACATCTGGGACCTCGAAGCAACAGCTGGATCGATAGAGGCAGCGCCCCATCGCCATGACGACCTGCAGCCGTGACCTGGAGGGGTAGGGGGGAGGGAATGCATCGAGCGGCCCGGCTGCAGCGAGCAGTTATTTCTGTGCACCTCAGTCGTTCGCTGCGCCTCGGATTGTGCGCGCGTGCCGCCCTATGCAACGTTGACGCCCCTGCGCACTCTGCTCAAACGGTTTCAATTCAAACGCCATTAATTCTTTAATTTGAATTTAAAATAAGGTTTTTGTACAATTAAAAACGGCCACCAGTGTCACGTGTTACATACGATACACCTGTTGCGTGGTGAAACCGTGTGGAAAACTCTTTTTCTCAGTAGCGGACGAGACTACTTTCACCGTTCACATTCCGCGGTGCGAACCTGTCGCAATATATGTTGTCCTAGTACCAATTTGTACTTGCGCGTTTTAATTAGATTACAAAAATATATAAATTCAGTGATTTATTTGTCTGAATTAAAATTTACTTCAATATTTTAGTAAGTTTCTATGTGATCATGAACAATGGAAGGGGAGATCAGGGTGTAATGGTGCACAGTCGCGACGCCCCTCCCGCCGCCCCCCACCCTGCCTGATAACAACCTTTCAACACTATCTGATTCATTTTAATAGCTTATATATTGCTTGTATATTAAATGTGAGTACGAGTTTTAAAAATCAAATTTGTATTCATTTAGCATTTATTAAAAATCCAAATTGTACCTTTCAGATTTTTAATATAATAATTTTAAGTTAAACATTTCTTTTTAAATTTAACCGTCTAATGTAAAATTATGAATAATGTTCTCTAAGTAAAAATATCATTAGAAGAAAATAATCTTTCGTTTTGTGTTGGTGCCCTTACCTTTGCAATGCACATCATGCTAAGTTGTAAGGGCTAAATGAATAATATTAGCAAAGGTTGTTGGTATAATTTAGGATATTATGAAATGTAACAAAGAGGTATGCATCTGGCGTTTGGCCAGGGATGCAGCGGCGAAGGTCGCGGGGGAGGCGCGGGGAGGATGCAATAACTTACAAGCGAAACGCGCAGGTGCAACCGGACCTCCAGATCCTAGGCGTTGGCCCGCTCTGTACACTACACCCCCACTTCCCCTATTCCACATATATTGATTTCATCATAAATAAGCCTCAATAGCTCTACCGGGCTCCGAGAGTACTTTGATTTGCGCATGTTGAACACAGGTATTATCGCTTAGAGGACAAAGGGGAATATTGGTCATCTTTAAAATAATATATTTTACGAGTATTGAATATTCTTTGTGACAGCTTGGCTATAGCCACCAAGCAGCAATTTTACTGGTTGAAGGTTCTTGTAATTATATAACATATTATCATTATCACCTTTTTTAATGTATCTAGCTATAGACTAACGTTTTTTATTACTAAACTTAACGTTTGCTGATATGAGCCCTACTAGTCTCGAACCTCTGCGGGATCCTTTATTACAAGCTTGTTTAAGCGAAGCGTAACCAAACTTTGAGTTGTGTTTGGTTTACGCTGTTAACTTCACTGCTAAATTAGTTTTTAGCAGTGAGTAATTTCCATCTTATATATATTTTTATGTTAATTTATTATCATTATAAATAGCCTCAATTACGGAACTGGAGACAAATCCGATAAGTGGGAGTTCAATTTCCGTTGGAAAGGCATGTATTAGTTCATTTTAACAATGGCTCATACATATTATATTTCATTAAATTGCATACTCGCTTAAATTTTATACATAAATGTCATATTAACACAGAAACTTGATCATTGCGCCATTTCTGTAATGTTTGGGGTAAATTATACAAACCACATGAATAAATAAAGGAATGAATTACACTTTAATTGAATGCTTTATTTGCTATTAGTTAAAAACATTTCATTTATGTGACAAAATTAAATTTAGGAAATACACAGCCAGGAAAGACTTATAGGTCTCTTGTAACAATTTTATAATTATGCTTTTTTAAAACATTGTATATTACATGATTTTGGCTCCACCAAAATCTTCTGTCATGAGCAGGTGGCGCATTTTGCCCCGGTTGACCCCTCCCTAAAATCCGAGGCAGTCTTTCAGCATCACCGAATTGCCTTTCTAAAGGTCACTAGCACCACACTCAAGATGGTTACCTCTTAAACGCAACATTATCACTTTCATCTCTCATGAGCGAGCCTGCATATCGTATTGCGAAACACTCGTCAACACCTAGGGTTGTCGACGCTTACAAAACTACCATGTTTTTTTTTTAAATAATAAGTTTTTTATTTATACTCTTTGACAAGTTAGCCCTTGATTGCGATCTCACTTAATGTAAAGTGATGCAGTCGTAGATAGAAGCGGGCTTAGTAATTGGAAGAGGCACAACTTTATTCTACCCGACCTCGACGGTATTTCCTAATTCATCCGTAATAAATAAAATAAGTATTAAAAAAAATCAATTGCACTCTTCGACAACAAAGTTGCGACAAAAAGCGAAAAATCATTTTGTACGTATTTGTTATTTACTGAGCGGTTTTTATGGCATTTGTTTCTACCCAATATAAAACGTATCTAAATCAGTTATTAAATATTTCAAGTAGGTACTTAACTTACGTTAGAAAAAAAGGAGTGTGTGAAGAAAAACCTGAAAAAAAATTGCTTCAGTCGTCTGGTTTAAAGCACACATTTAAACCAGACGACTGAAGCAATTTTTTTTCGGTTTTTTCTAAACATCCGTTCAACTTTCTAGATTACTTTTTTCGTAACTTATGTCAAGCGTGCTTAAAGTTTTACTTTGAAAAGCGTTTTGAAGTTCCTTTTTTGAAGTCCATTAAAAAATTAAAGATTCAGCCGCCAACCCTGATCGCACCATACGAAACTTTCGCTGTCGGGACCATTGACCGTGGCCCGACTTTCTAAACGATTTCGTAACGTTTTACGTCGGTGATCGCCCGAGGCGCGAGCCCACCGCGAGCAATTGTAATTCACGATACGCCTCGCCGAGACACGCGATGTCATTACCAGTTTTTTTTTGTAACATTTTCGCAAATCCGTAGAAAGTTTCCATTGCAACTTGCAACTTAAACAATTATTGCTTATTGCATTACCTGCTCCAGTCAAATTGTTTGTTCTGTTTTTTAATATTTGTTTTTTTTTTGTTTCATATTTTTTTTATAACGAACACCCAACTGTACATTTTACCGTACTATAACGTTTGATCTTTAGTACAATTTCCTCAAATCCATAGAAAGTTTCCGTTACAATTTACAATATAAACACCTAATTACACCTGCTGCATCAGCCAATTCAATTTGCAACATGAATAATTTAGGTAAAGGAAACCTAAATGTAATGTCTAACCTGATTTTGGGTAACATTTTCGAAAATAGAAAATTTCCATTGCAACTTGTAACTTAAACACTTCTACTTGACTACGTGTACTTTCTAACTGCATTAATCACTTTAGCAAATAATATTTACATCTAAAATTATAATTAGGGTAAAGAAAACCCAAATGTACCTTGATTTTTTGTGGATTATTTCCGCATTCTGTAGATAGTTTCCATTGCTCAATTTCAAATTACAGCTTCCTACTTTAATCTTAAGCACGTAATAAAAACAAATTATAACATCTGATCAGTTTATCTCTTGACTTGCTAATAATATCTGTGTCTCTTATATTTATATTATAATTTTTGGAACCTACCTGATTTTTATAACGTTTTCGTATATTCATCTAGAGTTTCTATTGCAACTTGATAACACACAATAATTGCACATTACACTAACTGCATCACTTCGTTATTCCTAACAATGCTAACAGTATGTCTTTTTGCGCAATATTTGCGTTTATACTTAGGATAAAGGTAACCAGAGGTCAGAATACTTACACAAATGTGCATATATTGTGCAATAATTGTTATAAGCTGATTCTTTGTAACATTTTCCAAATGCATTAGTAAGTCTGTACTCTAGCTGCTTAATTACTGCCAAGTATTAAAGTAGCAATGGATTAGATAGATGTTTATTATTAAACCACGGCTTGACGGGGTTGGATGAAATTGCCACAGAATAAAGAGTTTAATCTGGAATATACATTGTATCTTGATATTGCCAGGGTCAGGGGGTCTATATGTAAATAATAAATTAAAATTAATTTTGTGCAAAATTGTTAATTTTTCTGATCATTCTTTGTGTTGATGTACAATGTACATTATACAATATTAATGATCAGATTTTTTTGTAACATTTTGAATATAGAAAAAGAAAAAATTTTCAATTTTCAGAGTAATTAATGCAGTGCCTTGCAACTTAAATCTAATTGCAATAAAATCAATTACAAAAAAGTAAAAAAAAAAAAACGATGCCAATATTATTATTAACAACATTTACACTATAAAAACAGACTGCAGCTTGCATTTTAACGCAAAATCACTAGCTACCGCGTATTTCAGTACTTTACCTAACTACTACGTAGAATCCGTTCTTTTGCGAAAACTGAAAACTGTAATTTTTAAGTAATCAGTAGCAAAGTCAATCGAAATTAGTAACAAACATCCATCTAACTAAACTATCAAAATAATATTAATTATCTAAATTGATCCACTTTTTGATGAAGTTAACTTTTGGCATCGGCTCCTAGACTATAATTTGTCAGTGCCACATTGCACGTTCAATTTGAATACACCCTTAAAAGTGACTTGTAGCGGTGTCGCAAGTAGTCTAACATCTTTGCCAACCCACCTGTGGATGTAATGAATGGCGACAGGCCCCCGCGTTTCAAGTACCTCAGCTATAGGGTTGCCATCTTCACATTATCGTAATATTACGATTTAAAAAAAGTTTTTGTGAAATATTACCCATTTAGCGTTCCGATACAATGCCGTGTAGAAATCGTCAGAGGGTTGAATCAACTTGTAACTATTCCAAGTAAGCATGCATTTCATATAAGGCTATTGACATCGTCAATTAACATCAGGTGAAATCACAGTCAAGGGCTAATTTGTCATTAATTAAAAAAGGTAGTTATAAGCACGACTAATATTATCTTTTATGAGTGGCTACATTAAGTCTAAGCGAGACTAACTGAAAGCTAGTTAGAAATACATTACATAATACAATTTTAACTCATTTCAGATCACGAGTTATTTAGATATTAGGTTAACATTTGCAAAATAATCGTAAAACGTTTGTTAAGAAAGTTGTTGTTTGTAACATATAATTGTATATAAAATGATATATACAATTATATGTTACAGTGCTTGAAATTTAAAATTCGGTTTATTTCAAAAAATCCAGGTAGATAGTAACTCTTGTAAATGTACGAGTAACAGTGTTATTACGAAAATCATAAGGGGGCAATAATAATTATTATGAATCCATATAATTTTAAATTATTTATTTTCATCAATTTTTATTAGCAAGGGTGACAGCCCTATCATTTCAGCTCGCAATGGGGCTAGCCCGGCCGTCGCGCCGTGCCTTTCTTTATCCGTTACACGCGATATTGAACTCTAACTGTTAAGTATTAAAGTTTAAATTAGAATCCTAAAGTCCACTTCCCAGCCTTGCTCTATCCGTGCGAACTATTCCAAAGCTTCGAAACCGCTGGCAATTTAGGTCAATCTGTTATTAAAATGTACTCAAAATTCAAAATGTATCATAATAACATGAAAATAGCCTTCAAAACTCTCATATTTATATTGCAATTTGAAATACAGTTCGAATCAAAATCGGCATATTTTTTAGTGATGTTGATAGATGATAGGTAGATACATAAGTTATGTCAAAAAATAATATATTATTTTACAAGTAAAATATTTATGTCCTTTATTATCAATTGAAAATAAGATTTTGTCACGAAAGTAATTCCGATATTCAGATGTTTTTTGCTTGAGTAAAAGTTATGCCTCTTACCATATTTTAAAATGAAACTTCTGGGTCTAGACACGCAGACAGACTGACGTAACAGACAACCTAAGTAATCTTATAGACAATATATCTATCACTAGTAGACGCTCCGAGATTTCAAAAATGATGCATTCTCATGGTGAAAGAATTTATAAAATAAGTCGAATAGTTTTCGAGTTAAATCATAACGAACACGAAAATAAAAAATCAAATGTTAACCCTTTAAAATACAATGTTAGAAGTTTAAATGTTATGATAATACACAATCTAAAAGCGTCATCGAAACTGACCGAAAAAAAACGTAACAAAATACAGTGTAGGTTCTCATATTTGTTAACTGTTGAAAAGGTCACAAAAGTGACCTGAGTGTGACCTGACCTCGACCCATCCTAGGTTATGTCAGATAGTCCTTGGCATCGTGCCAGCCCGTCCGGGAGCGAGGCAGGAAGTCAACGATATTGCCAATAAGTTGCCAATGGAGCTCCGTTAGCTATTCCATCAATTATCGATGCGACCTAATTATTGGCTCTATGTACTATGACTAGGTTAGTAGATACACAGGCATACATCTAGTGACCAGGTTTGCACATCATATTACAATTTTACATTAAAGCTTTGAGTCGTGATAATGATTAAAGCTTTATTTATTACTAGCGGACGCCCGCGACTTCGTCCGCGTGGAAATCAATGTAAACTTTCAAGCCCTTTTTCACCACTTTAGAGGTTGAATTTTAAAAATTCTTGAATCACATTATATTTCGTATTTCATTTACGATTTATGATCAAATTTAAAAAATTGTAACTGTTAAAATGAAGGACCTTCTATACAAACTTTCAACCCGTATTTCACCCCCTTCTAATTTTATTTCAGGGTCAAAAAGTACCCTATGTTTTGCTCCAAGGTCCCATTTACTATTATACCAAAATTCATCTTGATCAGTTCAGCCGTTTAGCCGTGAAAAGGTAACAGACAGACAGACAGAGTTACTTTCGCATTTATAATATTAGTAGGGATTAGTAGGGATTATGAAGCGTAAAGGTTTGTTTGTATATCTCTGGAGTCAGAATATTTGAATTTGTGGCGTGTATTTCATAGATGCAAAATCGCACTGCCTACCCTAAGGTATTATTACGAACTTGTATTTGAAAAGTATTTTTTTTTTTTAATTTTTAGTAAAAACTATATTTTTTTGTGTACGTCCCAGAGGCTGAGGGCTGAGGGGAAACGTTGTATGAAAGTCTGTTGTTTTAAATTTAAAGGGAGGATTTTATACGCGGACGAAGTCGCTTGCTTCTGCTAACTAAGACATACATTTCAATATTTTCCAGTTGTGGGTTCGATTCCCACAACTGGAAAATATTTGTGTGATGAGCATGTGTGTTTTCCAGTGTCTGTGTGTATTTATACATGAAATAAGTATTTATATGTAGTATATAATTGTATATTAATATTATAATATAATATTATAATTATAATATCAACTATCTTAGCACCCATAACACAAGCTACTCAGTATGCTTACTTTGGGGCTAGATAGCGATGTGTATTGTTTAAGTATATTTATTTATTTATTTAAAAAAAAAAAAAAAAAAAAAAAAATTAAACTGAAAAATTAAGATAATCCTTGTAACTTTTAAATAAATAGGTACTTACGAAGAAATCTGGGCCGCCGTGTGAGACAGGTCTCCTAAAATACTCTGTCAAATAGCCCTCTGAATGAGCCCGAGGAATTACGAGACACGTTTATAGGTATTTGGGTATTTTGCACTTAGGCCAATTTTTTTTTATTTATATTAAAACACGGAATTACCCGCTGCTATGAGCTGATGGACGTCAAATGCAGGACAGGCCTTTTGTATGGTTTTTTTATCTCGTGTGACATTTCATTTAAGTTAAGAAATTGAATATCAGGTGTCTCAAACGGTGAAGGAAAAACATCGTGAGGAAACCTGCATACCAGAGACTTTTCTCAATTCTCTGCGTGTGTGAAGTCTGCCAATCCGCATTGGGCTAGCGTGGCGGACTATTGGCCTAACCCCTCTCATTCTAAGAGGAGACTCAAGCTCAGCAGTGAGCCGAATACGGGTTGATAATAATGATGATGATGGCATTTCGTTCAATTTCACTTCAAGCGTTGTCTACAGACCTTGCACAAAACATTTAATTCATTTAGTTTTTAAATAGGCCTCAATAGAAAGAATTTAAAATACGTTACTTCTAAAACCACTGACATAGATCGAGTATGGCCCTGGGGGTCAGCAAGAATATTTTAACTTGTAAATGTATGTGTATTTGGGAAGGTTGAAAAACACTGAATTTGACTGTATCAATAAATATTAGATTTTTCAAAAATTATGATTATTAAGGTTTAAAAGGGAAAATCGATATTTAGGAAAGTTTAGGCCTCTTCAGATTACGATCATATCATATCCTCGTTTAGTTTATGTCTAACTAGCTGACGACGCGCGGTTTCACCGGCGTGTTTCCCGTTGCCGTAAGAATAAGGGATAATATATAGCCTATAGCCTTCCTCGATAAATGGGCTATCTAACACTGAAAGAATTTTTCAAATCGGACCAGTAGTTTCTGAGATTAGCGCGTTCAAACTAACAAACAAACTCTTCAGCTTTATAATATTAGTATTGATTAGTCAAAAGACGGCAAAGGCGTACCGTGCCTTGGAGGAGGCCTGTATCAAAAATAGTTTTTTCATTTACATTTAACTTTTTCGCCACAAACTAAAGTTAGTACCAAAATGTTGATCCAGCGAGGATCGAACTTATGATCCCTTGATGTTGAGTTGAGCTATTGAGTCTTCTTGAGTTATGACAAGCACATATAAACATCTCTCTACAACTATATAGGCAGAATAGAATTGAATAAATAGAACACAAAGATAATAGAATGCAGTAGCGCACTGCAATAACAGCATTATCTATTTACTTTATCGATAGCAACAAGTCGTAGCGATTGCAGCTAGATAACCTCGTCCTTCGCTCCAGGATAGTTCGAAACGTACACTTTAACCATACCAATTAATATTAACCCTTCCCTTCTTTAATTAGTTACAATGACTGTTAGAAGTAAGACAATAATCCATCGTGAAGCGATGGAACCATAGAGCTATTGAGGGTTAATTAAGACGCCTTCAGACTAAAAAGATAACTGAGAATAGTAAAAAATCCACTTATTTCCTTCTTCTTAGTTATATTTTAGGTTTTAGAATTTAAATTTTCGTGATTGTTATTCATATTAATTTATAGTGAAACATAGCTAAAACGTAGAGTTTTAGCTGACTAAACTGACTAAAGACTGGTTTTTAACCCATACGGGGCCCTTAGTCATGAGCTGGCTGGACCGGCACGGTTCAAACTCCGCGTTGCATTGCGTGAAATTTAGTTTTTCGTAAATCCCGTGGGGACTATGGATTTTTTGGGATAAAAAGTAGCCTTTATATCGCTTAATAACGTCCTCTATATATCAGTGAAAGTTCCATTTAAATGAGTTCAACCGTTCCAGATATTAGGCCTGACAAACAAACAGAGAGACAAAAATTTTAAGAAAGCTTACTACGTACTTGAAAAAACAAACAGTTATTTTGAAAACAAAGAGTTTTCGGAGAGCATTCATTGTTGCAAGGTTTCAAAAAAAAGTTTCTACCCCCACTCTAGCACTTAATTTCCCTTTTATTCTGCTTTATAAAACAATAAAAAGCAGAATAAAGCCACCGTAGCACTCCCTTTCCCTTTATTCTGCTTTAGAAAACATTATAAACCTTTAAAGAACAGCTAAAATAAGTTCTACAAAACTCATTTTAACTGTTCTTTATAGGTTTCTTATTATTCTGCTTTATAAAACACCCTTGTATTAGAGACTATTCTACTATACAGTTTCGTTAGGTTATTATTTCGACGCGTATGTTTTTTTTAATGTTTGTACCTCATAACATTGGGGATGATGACTAGGTTTGAATATATTGATTTTTATGATACATTCGGGTAAACAAGGTCAATTTAACTAATTTATACATAAAAAGCAAAGATTGTCTGGATATTTGCAAAATAAATAAAATTATAAATTTTCAAAATCTATTAAAAATATTTTATCGTAATTAGATGTAAATTCATACAGTTTTAGCTTGCTTACATTAAATGTGACATTTTTAAATAAATTAACTGTAAACATATACGATCATTAATTCGTATCATTTTGTATGGGGCGTTTTTCAGGGACCCGTGGCAGTGCCGCAAATCTGACCCCTTATATCCCTGTAGCTCCGAAAGTAATGATCGCAGATACCCTGTTACTTTTACAAAATTGCTTTACTATTAGCATACACCTTTTTTATACAATTTAAAAAGCTCATCATCCCTATTCTTTTTTTGTTTGAAAGAGTGTACTTCCAGATGCGTCCCATTTAATTTTCATGAAAATCGCGTCAGTAAGTTGGTGTTAAAAAGAAAACAAGGAAATTTTCCGTACTGTGGCGCTTTCGTTCACTTTTTATTAGTTTATTTTTGTGATTTTGAAGTCGGTTGAATTTTTTTTGTTAAAACATTTTATTGCATCTCTGATAAAACGCCATTGCGTGAGTCATCCGACCTCGGTGCTACTAAGCTAAGATATTGTTTTATTGGACTATGAAACGAGGTCGCCTCCCTCCCATGTAAAGTCCATTCAATAAAGCAAATAGAACGTGTAACATGTGGAGTGCAATATTAACTCCAATCGTCCGTTGAATAATCCTGTGTGAGTCACTCACAGCTCATGCAGTCAGTGAGTTGAGTTTCATTATCAGGCCTATTTAGGGTTGGACCTCCCTCCATATCATCATTAACTACCCATATTCGGCTCACTATTGAGCACCAGTCTCCTCTCAAAATACGAGTTGTTAGACCTTAGGCAGACTTCACACACGTAGAGAAATAAGAAAATTCTCAGGTTTTTTCACGATGTTTTTCCTTCACCATTTGACACAAGTAATATTTAATTTCTAAAAATGCACGTAACTAAAAAGAACTATCAGATTTTAATGACAATGAACAGAAAGGGGGCTTAACGTGCTCTTCGAAGCACGGGGATCTAACACCACCAATTTCCCACTTTACTCAGGGTATCAGTTTAATTGTATTGGCAACCTTTCATATTTTTTTACACTGAAACACAAGGCAACAGACATAAGCATAGGTAGTACTTACCCTGCTCGCAAAAGGGACGTATAAATATTTTTTTCAAGAATATTTGCCATATATTTTTTAAATATGACCAATACTCCCATTCCCCTCCAACTATAGGTGGAAAAGAATATATTAAAAGTTGGTACGACAAAAGTCCAACGTGTGGTTCATCACCTCAACCACGATCTCTCGGTGATAAGTCCAGTTCCTTTATCGGTGAGCTATTGAGGCATCTACTATAGTGTACGGTTAAGTCTTAAATAGGGTACATCAGGGTACAGGGGACATGCTATAGACGCGTACAAGCCATTAAGCCTTAAGCATAAAAATCTCATGTGACCTTCACACCTTAGTATAACGCTATGCTATCTGACTGTTGATATAAACATGAGTGTAGTACTTCCCGCGGACAAGCTCAGTCGTTAGAGCCCTACGTAATAGGAGCGTGCGAATGTGAACGGTTAAGTCCTATATATAAAATAGAAAATCAGCAATGTTTTAGCTTATCGCGGCCGTTGAAATGGAGCATCTATTTGTGGCACGAGGCCCGCGACAACTGTACCGACCGAGTGCCGAGAATATTGGGCCTATGCGGTTTAACCGTGTGTTAAGGCTACGCTAGACGGTTGCTTGTAATCAGAATAGGGCCCGTCTTGAGCCACGCTGGGCCCTTGTGTCAGGAAGGTTCAGAAAGACCAAGAATTTGTAGCCCTTCAGAATGTAAATGACAAAAAACAAGCGACATCCAACGTTACTAGAAAGTATAAAAACCCGTACACCTATGTTGAAGTTTAGTGTGATTTGTGCATTAAATCCTTAGTTTTTATGCAAACAAACCTTTTCTTTTTGTACATCAATTAAAAAACTGATATTTAGTGATGGGAATATAGTATCTCTATTCTGTAGTATAGCTTCATTTTCTTGTGAAAAATGTCATATTCAGAAATTACATTACAGTTGTGTATTATGATGTCCTCCTACAGCTAAAGATGTAATCAATGCATACAACTTGAAAGACTAATCATAAGCCTCTTGATTACAGTATTTAGCCGTAGTTACTTATGACGATTTTCGTATTTTTATTTATATTTTCCTGGTAGCATTTTTATATTTTAGTCAAAAAAGCGCCGTTTCTTTCATTATAAAATTAAATATTGTAAATTTGATTACATTTGATTTACGGATAGTGCAGCCTTAACAGACCACTGCAACGAGCAAACGATGCACCATACAAATCCGTTATAGACACAACGGCCAGTGTGGCCAACTTGCAACAAAACGATAATAAATTTCAAAAGTCACACAAACAAGCAGAGTGCCGTGGCCTAGTTACAACGGTGCATCTGGCAACGCGCTTATCTCGCGCCGTGCAAATATAATACACTCTCTACGTTAATTCACATGCGTCGGATGAAAGCGGGCGAAAGTGATATGCGTGAAATCTGCGGGGAGAGCAACGCGACACGACAGTCGCAGGTGTCGGCGACTGCAGCTTTGCGAAACCGATTATGCAAGGCAGCGCGCTGCCAACAGCGATCGCCGGAAGGAAAAGTGGAACGCGCTGCGCGGCGCAGTGCTGCGTCCGCGCGCGTCCACTCTACACGCCCCGCGAGTGAAGTGCCACAGTGTAGCTAGCCAGTGCCGCTTCTAGAACGATTGTGTTGCGCAAGTCTACGCCTACTGGCGAGATTATTTTAAACTAGATAATTACCTCGCAGTTGTACCCCCCTGTCACAGCACGTGTAAACGTCACGTGTCATTCCCATGGTGTTATGCATGCAGTTGGTGTTTATCCTTCTTATTCATTGCTTTGCTTTGCATAAGGTGTAGGTCGCATGGAATGCTAACGCTGGTGCAGTGACATTTAAATGTAAACCGGGTAAACCCATTCGGTAATCTTGCATCGCAAGAGCCAAACGTGACTCGACCGCTGCCCTAGGGCCCATTCGTGGCTCGGTACATTCAAACGTGGTAAGAAATGACGATGGAACTGTTATTGGCTCTTACAAAACTTTTACAATGACTACTATTCAGTGTGTAATAGACTTTAAATCTATCGCTGTCACTCTTTAACATCATGAAAGTAAAAGTGACAGCGACATTTAAACACTGTCCAACGAAACATCGATTTACGACTATTTGAACGGGCAGTAGAGTTAATTAAAATTAGACAGGCCCGTCGTCATTTCTCTACCAACATGATCAACCTTTAACACACACAATTCTACACAGACACACACGCACACATACACAGGAATAGTGTGTTATGAAATGAAGACTGGGGATGTGACGTAGAGAGGGAAAGTATTCATTAGAGCGTTTCTTCCTCGCCGCTCACCGATCGGCCAGTAAAAGTACCAGCGTAGTGATACACTAGCTGAGAGCCGCGGCTCGCTCTGCAAGGCCAATACGTCCTCGTAGACTTTAGTGTAACGGACGTAGACTACAGTGGATGCACCGGTTTTGAGCAATTTGCAAACGGACGCAATCTTGAAATAGCTTAATTACATTTAGCTGAAGCGCTATTCTGTTAAGTGAACACGACAGTGTGAATATCGACTTGTCTTTCTCTGTCTATCACGATACTATAAATAGAGACATAAATACAAAGCCGAAACTCACACTTTAGATTTATAAAACCATCCATCAGTACATTTAGCTTAAAACTGAACAAACTAGACGTTTAGAATAAAGTCAGGACACCCTTTCATTAAGAATTACCAACTTGTTTTGGTCTTAATAAAATCAGATCCACCTACTTTTCATATCACTCAAAGCTAGGGCATGCATTCACAAAGCTTTTTTAAACTGGCACAACCCTATTGAATATTCGGTTGCCAGTTTAAAAAGCCGTTCCTAGATATAGTCCAGTAAAATAGATTTATCCCTCAATCCGCTAAATTATTAGTTTATTTGTAAGTCATACCAAATAGGAAAGTGGAACTCATAAGTGTGATGAGAATTTGTACCGAGTTACTTTTATGCCTTCTAGAAATTCGCAGCAGATTGTTCAGCCTTTGAACAGTAGGTCTTTATCATAATAGATACTCGTAAATTTCTCAAAGCACTAATAAAAAAGCTCATAACTTCTCTAGAGAGGAAATGAAGAGCACGCTAACAACCATCAACAACCATCTCAACCTGCTCCAATCAGAAATCAGGAAATCCATTAGTTAACCTTATTTAGTAAAGAACTTGGCCCATGGAGTGATTTTACGTACCAGAAAGTAACTGAACCAACTTATTGAACTACGATGAAAAAGTCTATGATAATAATATTATTCAAAGACAAACTCGTTTACCTAAAAATTTTCATTTTTCTATCGATTTATTGCTGCAATTTGGCAAATTTTACTAACTTTAGTTAAGCACACTTATAAAGTACTTATTGCATGTATATAATTTGTACATTACTTTCGTTTCATTTTTCATTTCCATATTAATTTATTTTTATATTTCATTAGTCTTTTGTTATAATGCCTGGTAGAGATAATTCTATAGCAATGAAGTTGTGCATTTAATAATTTGATTTTTTAATTCTTATTTTCATATTTTTCTATTATTTTTAACATGTAGCAATCACTTACAAGCTTAGTTAGAGTTAACAGACATCTAACCGGTAACTCTTAATACGGCCATGCATCCAAGGACATATTAATTGTGGAATAACAATCAACCATACTAGGAGTATATCTATCATAAGCCACATTGCATAATGCAATCATATATGTATGTTACATATATACCTGTTTGTCCTACTTTCTTGCATATTATAAAGGTATCATCATCATCATATCAGCCGATGGATGTCCACTGCAGGACATATGTCCGCCTGCATCCAGCGAATCTCTTCGACTCGCTTGATGTCGTCAGTCCACCATGGGAGATCAACCAACACTGCATTTTCTAGTGCGGGGTCGCCATTCCAGTACCTTGGGAGCCCAACGTCGATCGGCTCTTCGAAATATGTGCCCATTGCCACTTCAGCTTCGGGACACTTTGAGCTGTGTCGGTGACTATGGTTCTTCTGCGAATCTTCTCATTTCATACTCCTAGCATAGCTCGTAATAGACTTGAATTATTCCTACTTTCATCCGTATGGATTCCGTTTCTGTATATATCATTTCAGTAAGTAGTCTATGTGCTATTGCAATATATTCTTGAGGCAAATTTCATTCCCATTCTAGAACCTTGGATGCCCAACATTTATTGACTCGTCGAGCTATGTTCCCATCCCAATACCACTTCAGCATTGCGACTCGTTGAGCTAAGAAGTGGTTCTTCCTCATTTCTGATTCGATCACTCAGATATACTCCGAGCATAGCTCGCTCTATCGCCCGCCGCATGATGGTTTATTATTATAAACTAATGATGATGCAGTATATTTTTATATTTTCTGTATAACTCCTGCTAATGTGCATGCAGATTACGTCATGTTGCATCGCCACACTGCAGAGCTATCGCGTAGGAAGTCGGAATTAAAACGTCGTGATGCATTCAGTTGCATCTTGCAATATTTCCTTTATTCATTCTTGTTATTCTCGTAATTTTTGTATCATTTCATTGCTTTTGATCGATTTAAAGACGTACGTATAAAGTACATCGTCTCATATCGATCTTTCTATTTAATTGTTCTAAGAGAATGTTGTAGTATGTTAAAAGTGAGTTTTTCACATTTTATTGAATTTCTATTTTATTTAAATTCTCTCTCTCATTAGACAAATCGTGACAGGAATATTTTCGTTCTCATAACAAGTATCCTTCCGATAATCGATCCTTAGGATGAATGCTTCTACATTATATACTTTCCTGATATTATAGAGAAGGCTAGGGATCTTTTAGTAGAGCGGGTTGCAGATCTACCCTTCTGACATAAATATCAACATCTTGTTTCCACGTGAATTTAATATAGCCTGTTTTAACGGCCTACTACCAGGCCTCTCTTCTTATAGATATGGGAATATAAAACTTAGATCCTGCTCCAATGTGGGATTGACAGTTTGAAGGCCGATAATGTTCCTTCTTTGCGTTGTTAAGGGGAAATTAAAAACGAAAGTTTTTCTTGATATCATCAGGTTTTTCAACTTTTCCTTAATGTACAAATAAAATAAAACATTTCATTAATGTTTATAAAACCATTCATTATTTCACACTTCACCTTTGAGATTCATTATAAAAAATAACATAGTACAATGTTATGCGTAGCTTTGAGATATCATATATTAATGTAGAATAGGTACTTCATGATAGTAGCAAAATATATTTCTATGTTGCCTTGCATAACTGTATTCATTGTATCTAATTTATGAAATTATTTAATTGGGTTTAAATTTTTTATTATGCATTTATAATGTTTAAGCTAACAGTATCTTAATGACATATTAAAAAGTATATTTTGAAAAAAATTGTTAAAGTAAGTTTTTGAGAAAATCACAGACACACAAACATACACACATATAGCTCCTACACATCACAGAATATAAAAAATAGTGCGTACTTTACAGACGACTAGAAAACAAATTTCCACGTGAGTTTTTATCATTCGCTAGTTTGCGTGTAAAAAATCCAATATGACTCAAAGGATTGCTCAAGCTACGTCTATTCCACGTCGGGGAATTACCAACCATTGATGACACAACGAGCAACTGACACGTGCAAATTATTTATTATGTCTTATTATATTTACAGAATAATTCTAATATTTAACACAACTGGGAGATTAGATAAACAACATTATAAAATTTCAATAATAAAGGAGAAGAAACATTGGAAATAAGATTTATAAATAAATAAAATTTTCTATCACAATTCATTTGTTATTTTTTAATAAAATGAGAAAATTTTGCACGCGTGATATAAAAGTGTGAATTAAATTAAATTGACGTAAAATGTATGGGCAAAGATTAGTGATGTGCTTGCCTATACCAAATGATTTGTCGATGTATGTAAATTTTATTTATTAAGTAATTTACCGGCTCTTTTGACGGTTGTTTTAAAATAACTATAAAGGAATAAAAAACATAATGGAATTGATTTATACAAATAAGAAGATTTATATTATAAAAAAATTAATAAAATTAATTTTGCGATTTGTATCAGAATAATCTTTTTAACATGAAAATGGAAACGACTTCAAAGACGTATTTCAGTCATTTTGATTTTAACACAAATTACTAAACCAATCTCAAAAAAGAATTTTCAAAATTGGTATATAAATGACGAAGTTAGGAGGTAACAAACATTAAAAAAAATACGCGTTGAATTGAAAACAACCTCCTTTTTTTGAAGTCGGTTAAAATACTGAACATCTGAAAATTAATGTACATTAATATTCGTAGTACTAGATAAGAAAGAAGGTATATATGCCAGTAAAAATAATTTAAATTGAAATCGGGATATCGATTTAAGCAGAATAAATCGATGATATAAATCCATCTATCCCATTGCCTCACTCGGACGGATGGAGGGCTGTGTCAGTTAGAAGGCAAGGCCGGCCTGACCCACTTTACGATCACCTCCGCGTCTGTTCGCTGCGATTCTCGTCTCTAATGACGAACAATAATTACTAACAATTGACGCTAATGTAACTATAGTTGTCTACATAATGCTGCAACGAGGTTTTCACACGATCGGGGGATTTTTATTCAACGGAAAAGAAACTTTGGTGATTATTTTAAATTAAACTGAAGTTAACTTGGTGCATTTTGATTACTTTCAAACCGGTACTGGCTTAGCATGACTTGATCAATCATGTGTTTTAGATTTTTCATACTAACAAATATTTGGCATCAAGTATATAGTAGAGTGTTTAATAAAAAAATATGGAGGACAGTAACAATGAAGTAAAGAAATGCACCGTCCGTCTCCATACTATTATCAGTTAAATGCATAATAATGCATAATATATAATACATAGTACGTAATATCTTACACGTGCCAACTAACAATGTTGCGTTCCTTTATACGTAGACGTCACGACTAAATGTCGTTTGAAAGTAATAATTGTTGCATGACTAAGTCAAGTTGTTTAGTCGAGTTAAGAGTAATTTCTACTGTGTCAATGATAACAAGAAGCTTCTATAATTTGCTATATTTTATTTGATGAAACTCAAATTTTACTGATCAGTGTTGATTTTGCGAACTAAAAATCGCATATTTTTTAAACAGACATAATAAAAACACATTTGATCATTAACATCCTAAGTACGCATTAACTATTAGCACTACTAAAGTAAGTACTTACATAAATCTATGCGTTTATGAATAAATGAAATCTTTCTGCAGATCGAACAATGGAAACTTACGCTGATTTTCTTTTCCTTACCTTGATCTATGCTAGTTCAGAATGACGACATCTAATGACCGATGAACAACACAACTTAATAAACAATCAATAGTTAAAACTAACGAGTTTTCTAGATTAAATAATATTTTTTATAAAAAAGTTACAGCTGGTTTTAAAGAAGTTACAACAAAGTAAAAGTTGCATTAAAGCAATGACAGTACTTACTTTATTACTTCAATTTTATAAAAATGCATGACAATCATAATAATCTTAAAGTTTGCGACAACGGAAACAACAATAAATACATAAAATATGCAAATTCAATGGAAGTAACATCACCTTACAATCGTACGCTTTTTAATATTTAAATTCGTACTTTCACCAACTTTCCATTTCGTATCTAAGCCTTTGTGACAACACGTCTTCGCCGATGACTCGGTATTCCGACAATGGTTTTCATGAATAAATAATTAGTAATCGTTAATTACAATTATATAATATTTTTTTGTAAATGGAAACAAACACAACACAGCTCATGGCTAATCCAATGCTACATTACGAATATATAATGAACAGTGTCAATCAGTGTGACAGTCATTGAGCCCATAAAATATTAATTAGTATGACACTTACAATTCCAAACAAATACAAATGGTAACGGGCACGTGACTATCATTCTAAAATAATCTTTTTATAACTTCCAGTTTGCATGTACCACAAAAAAAATGCGATTTTGATATAAAAACTTAGCTTTTACTAAATCTTGTAACACATGATGGGTGGTTTGACTACTTTGTAGCAAATACTCGTGCATCTTATCACCAATAAACGATGTATAATTCTTTAACCTATTCCCTGTTCTATTAACTCATTAATAACATCTTCTTTACTTACTAACAAACGCAATAATAACAGGAAGTTTGAATCTTTCTCTCAATATACTGGATGGCATAGTGCTTGGTTATTAGATTATTGTGACAGGCTGCACAGGGTTCCATGAAAAACATTACATGCAATAACGCCTTGGCTTAATTTTCACTACATTAAAGTGTTAGTTTATCTCTTGAGGACTTTAAGTTTAGTGCTATCGGTAAAGACGTTTCGTGCTTATAAACAATAGTGAAATATTGATATCGACGTTTTGAGTACGTCTCGGGATGCGTGCCAGGAGTGCGTTTGCAAAGCACGCGACGAGTTTGCTTTACAGCAACGTTGACACTGTAAATGCACTATCTGGTACGACACCCCGGGATGTGTATCGACGCTTCTCTCCTGCCTCGGAATATACAAACTTTCAATAACTATTCGAACATTAAAGTGCTTTTTACAATTTAATTTTGGACTATCTTCTGTTTAATTTAGTGTATTTCTTTAGTTTTTAGTCTTTTTGTATGTTTTGCACATTATTATATGATAAAGTTTATATAATATTATTTTTAACAAATGTTTCGTTGTATTATTTTTTTGGATGTATTGATTTTTAAACTTAAATTTCTCATTTATTATTTATTGTGCTTTGTTGGATTTTATGTTTATTATATTTGAAATTGAGTCGATTTTGGTATATTATTGTATATTTTAGTACAAAATGTTTTTGTATTATTATTTTAGCCTATTGAAAAAGAATTATTTTATGTTATATCTATTTTCAATATTTTTATTATTTTTATATGATCAAAATGTATGTTATGCTTTAATTACTATTAGTTTATTTTCTTGTAGTTAATTTTATTTTCTGTATTCTTTTACAATGTGTTTTATTAATTTAAGCATTTCTATCAAATTACCAACCAACTAACAGATCACGTAGCGTCAAGTATATATAATAAAATATTTAGGATATTGATTATGATTATTTTCGATCGATATTTTTGTAATAGTTAGCAATAGTGGTCTTGTTTGCGTCAGTTAACCTTCGCCAAATAATTTCTTCAGCTCACTAGGTAGGTTTTAGTTCACGAGTAGTGGTATTTATTATTTTAGAAAATTGGTATACCAAGTAAATAAATTAAATCGGAATGGATGAACATAAAAATGTCTTTTTTATTGTATTTTTCACCGAAATAAAATTATCATACTTAGTTGTAATACAAACTATTGAAATGACTAGTTTGCTGTTATGAAAATTTGAAATGTAATTTTACCAACCAGTAAGTAGAGAGGAACATCAGCTTTCTTTACAAAAAATTAAAGTTATAATAGTATAAAATTAACTTTAATAAAAAAGACTTTCTTATAAACTAAACAGTTTTTTTATAGTAAAGTAGGTTTTGCTAATCCTATCGATATTGATAATTTATATCCATCATATAAAATATTTTTCTTATTCATTATTATTAGGTATAGGTTGTTTTTAAATTCCACCAATATGTCAACTGTTACACACACGCTGCCAAGTGATGGAATCGTTAGAACTTATGAATCAGCGAACGTAAAATAACTCGTATGTTTACGTAATAGAGGCCACTGCCACGACCTATAGAAATAGTTTTTATTGCAGCACTCTAAAACTTAATCGTAACTATAATATATATTTTTACCAGCAACTATACAAAGCTGACTGCATATTATCTATGCCGTGATAGCCCAGTGGATATGACCTCTGCCTCCGATTCCGGAGGGTGTGGGTTCGAATCCGGTCCGGGGCATGCACCTCCAACTTTTCAGTTGTGTGCATTTTAAGAAATTAAATATCACGTGTCTCAATCGGTGAAGGAAAACATCGTGAAGAAACCTGCATACCAGAGAATTATCTTAATTCTCTGCGTGTGTGAAGTCTGCCAATCCGCATTGGGCCAGCGTGGTGGACTATTGGCGTAACCCCTCTCATTCTGAGAGGAGACTCGAGCTCAGCAGTGAGCCGAATGGGTGGGTTGACGACGATATTATCTATACTTCTATACTCATATTATAAATAGGTAAAGTTTGTGGTATTGTAGTTACTGAACCGATTTAGAAAAAGCCTTTTTTAATTGTGATTTTTTATTTGTGAGTGTCATAAGCTATTATTTATTCCCGTATTCTCACGGAAACATAAACTACGCGGGTGAAACCGCAGTTTCAACTAGTTTAAAATAACGCAAATTTTTATGTAATATTTCAAAACTTATTTACTCTTTACACTAAATATATTATTTGCTATTTTAAAAATGCCAAAAATATCAACATTGAGGTATTTTTAAAATAACACCGTACCTCATGTAATTTGACGGTGCATACAGATTATTCATCCAAGAAAATCGCTGGCCTAGATTTGTTTTAGATTTTAGTCAGCCAGTCTGACGGCTGACATCTACGAGACCGAATACTATGGCAGCAAAACACCGGTGTGGTTATAATTAGCGATACACTGTAATAGCATCAAACATCGGTGCTCCCTCCTATTCACACATTCGCACTATTCTCGCGTGACCTTGAAAATCTTACCAAGCGACGTATACGATTCATTGTGTTTTCTAGGAAAGGATGTCATGATTACGTACCTACACTCAATAAGTTATATCCTTTTCTCTTAACTTTTTATCCACCATGAGCATAAAATAGTCTACTTTACATTCAGATGGAACTTTATTATTATTTGACGGCTAGAGGGCTTGAAGGGATAAATAATTTAAATTGCATTTAGCACACAAATAAGAATTTCAAAATATCTTTTATCGATACCTTGATAGCGCAACCCTATTCCTGAAAGTAGTAAAATTATTTATTTATTTTGGAATACATTCAAATATAGATGCTCCTATTTATTTAAGTTTAGTATTAATAATATATTAGCTTTATTTTTGACAGTAGAGTCGTGAGAAAGAAAAGAAATTCGCTTTGTAAGAAATAAACTATTCTATTTGATATGTTTACGATCACTTGGGAATAATTTTATTCGTACCTATACTAGGTACTGCTAATTTGTGAAAATAGCGCTTTATGAGAAAATACTAAATTCGATCAAAAATAAGGCTCCATTTAGCAATGCAACTTGTAGTTTAATAGCTTTTGTCATAGTCAACCATACTGTGTCACGGTACTGTATAAAATGATCTATAGATCTATTTTTGCGGATAAATGCAGCTGCATTCCACGCGTTCAGTGAGTCTAGCTAACGTTGTTCAGAAGGACAAGCAATATTGAATAAAATGGAGTAGGTATTTGAATCATGCCATTAAAGATATTTTATAAGTAACTTCTAGTCGTACATAGAAAGCTACCAGCTAGTATAGTACCAAAGAAACGAAATTAAAAAACAAATGAAGAACTAAAATATGGAACGAAAAAAAAAATAGGTACCTACCTACCTACCTAGCTACCTATTGTCCTGGTTATTAATCTGTTATTGTATTAAAGTTTTCCCGCTTTATTTTTTTATATTTTCTGTAAACAACATTTATTTTTAAATACAATAGACTTTCATTCATACGAATGTGTTCGTATTTTAATTTTCTCCATTTCGATTTTAATTTTATTAAAAAAAAATAGTGAATGCTAGTCTTTTATCTTGGACCGAGCCTCGGTTAGTTACTGCAGTTGCTAGATATTGAATATTAATAGAATACCTATGCAAGAAATAGATTTAGTAGGTCAAGTATGGTCGGTTCACCAGTGCGGGGGAAGCCTTACACGGCCTTGCATTGTAATCGCATTTTATTGTACCCTACTGTACTCTAATAATACTTGGGTATTTGTTATGTTTAGATGTTGAATGTACGCGCACCGGTGTTACTAGGCGTTGTTATATTAAACTTAATAAAGTATTCATCATCATTTATCATACCAGCCGATGGACGTCCACTGCAGTGCATAGGTATTTTTATAGAGACTTCAAAATATGTGACGAATACGATTTTGAGCCGCCTGCATCCAGCGAATCACTGCGACTCGCTTGATGTCGTCAGTCCACCTGGGGGGGGTCGACCAACACTGCATTTCTAGTGCGAAGTCGCCATTCCAGCACCTTGGGACCCGAATGTATATCGGTTCTCGAACTTTATGCCCCGCCCATCACCAGTTTAGCTTCGCGACTCGATGAGCTATGCCTTTGGTTCGATCACGCAGAGAAACTCCAAGCATAGCTCGCTACATCGCCCGCTGTTTATCTGTGTGTCTTCTTATGAGGCCCATAGTTAGCGACCAAGTAGACCATTTAACTTAATAAATTTTATTGAAAAGTGAAGAGTTAGCATAGTGAAAATGTTGTTGTCCTATCTGGTGATCAGCCTTAAGGCGGTTCCAAAAACAAAAATTAACTGCCTATTTGGGATGACAGCACCTAAAACTGATCAGTAGATAGTACCTACATATTATATGCGCTGTTATTTTTGGTTTTTCAATTTAATTTTATTTTTGTAGCCGGTTGATTTTTTAAAGGTTCTACGTAGAGAGTAGGCAATACCATGACGATGACGTCTAAACTTCGACTTATACACGTTTTTTTTTCAAATAAATAGGTACTTTAGGTATTTATTATGTCAATAAGTAAACATTGTACATTACATTATTGAATCGCACTTAATAAGTCAGGGTACTAAGCAATATGAACTACGATAAGTAAAAGATAATAATAATAATAATCGTTTATTTCTTAGTAATATTCAGTTTTAACAAATAGGGGCTGAAACCTCCTTGTAGGTATATAATAACCCGTGTTAGGAGGCCTCGCTCTTCTATAACAGAGGTATTAAAATTACTAAATTAACAAATAGTTTTTTCTTAATAATTATAATTACTCACAGTTATCACAAATGTGTGTGCGTGAGTGTGATGTGTGTGTGCGCGTGTGAATATGTGAATGAATGTGTGTATGTATGTGTGTGTGTATGTGTGTGTGCGTAAGTGTGCGTGTCGATGTGTGCATGCAAGTGAGTGTAAAGCTGTATTAAATTTATGTCTACGTCAATATGAGTTTATGTAATAATAGTGATTCTGTTTCTTCATAACTTTTTGTTTTTAGCCAGTTTGTAAGTGTAATTTTTTTTATAAGATTATATTTATCATGTGTTTTTTTACTAGGATATTTGTTAATCTTATTTGTGATTTTTTTTGTCATTATTTGTTTACTATTTTATTGTGTTGTTTTGAATAAACTTTTGTTTACTTTTTTTGCTTTTTTATTTTTTCTGAAGGATTTAAAAACTATGTCATACCCACATAATGGCTTATTGCGTACAAAACCTTAAACACAAAACCCAACCGAGGGGTGTTGGTTCGATCCCTGCCCCGTTGGAGCATTGTCGTACCCACTCCTAATACAGTATTTCCCGATTAGTTGGAGGGAAATGGGAATATTGGTCATATTAAAAAAGATATGACAGAAATTCTTTGAAAAAAATAAGAATTAAAAAAATGGTTTAAAGTACTCAGTGAGCCACACCACTGAATACTCAGTATTTTATATTCTGACCGAGTATTCGAACCCCGGACCTATGCTATTCTATAGAATTGAAAATACAGCTCTCTCTTTCGCCTCAACGCAACGAAAGAACGCATAAATTTCAAACTAATAGCCGCTAAAATAAATCCTACCTTCAATTATCATTGGAGGGAAAGAAAGGCTAGACTTTTACATTTACGATATATTTTTATATTTTTTACAAGTAAGCCCTAGACCACAATCTCACCTGATGGTAAGTGATGATGCAATCTAAGATGGAAGCGGGCTAACTTGTTAGGAGTAGGATGAAAATCCACAACCCCTTTCGGTTTCTATACGTCATCGTACCGGAACGTTAAATCGCTTGGCGGTACGTCTTTGCCGATAGGGTGGTAACTAGCCACGGCCGAAGCCTTCCCTGCCAGACCTGAACCAATTAAAAAAACGTCAATCGGCACAGCCGGGCATCAAACCACTGCGCCACAGAGGTTGTCAAAGATCTTCTGATATATAAGCGGCTAAAGTTTATATTTGTCGCCGATAGATGATATTTCTCAGTTGTTTTTTATTTTAATTGGTTGATAACAATAATCCTACTAATGTTATAAACTCGAAAGTTTGTATGGATGTATAAGTTCGTTTGGATGTTTGTTACTCATTAACGCCGCTACTACTGAAGCGATTTGGTTGAAATTTGAAATGAGAATAGATTTTACTCTAGATTAACTACTACTTTTCATCACGGAAAATCCATGGTTCCCGCGAGATTTGTGTGACGAAGTCACGGGCGTCCGCTAGTTATCTATATATTTCAATCCAGACTAATAATACTATCAATAACGAATACTGACTTCAGTAATTATTAGGTATTATTATTTTATCTAACCCTAACCCGACAGTAAAGAGGTTAGTAGCAGATAGTATAATTGATTCGTATTACGCATTCTATGCGCATAATAAAGTTAAACTTAATAAACTGTGATTTATTTTGCTGTTCTCGCAAAATACCGACCAATCATCTACGAAACCAAGCACTAACGTCAACCAATAGGCCTAACTGGCGACCAAGTACCGTATATCGTCAAGAGAAATAGACAAAATATCAGCCAATAGCAACGCAACCGGAAATAACGCTACCTACGTCTTTCGTTGCGTTGGGATGAAAGAGATGGTACTAGGACCATCGATCGTATATCGTTAGATAGGCCCTGAAGCGTCGCGAAATTGTCTTGTTTCGCAAATACTTACCCATGGAAAGAAAAAGTTTTTCCATTTCCAAAATGAACACGAAGGCATAATTAAGGGATTAAACAAGAAAAAATGACATAACATTGTGCGTTCTTTAATATGTAGGGGCCCATCTAACGATTTATATCGATGACTAGAACTACTCCGCCGCCGTTGGATAACTTTTGTCTATTTCTCTTCACGAGATATGTCATTGGTGTACAGCACCGATAGTTAACCGTAAACCGAAGCATACATAAAAACAGGAGTATCCTTAAAAACGCGTAGCACGCTTTAAAAAAGGCGTAGTACCCTAACAAAAAGGCGTAGCACCCTTTCAAAAAGACTAAGCAGCCTTTCAAAAAGGCGTAGCACACTTTCGAAAAGGCGTAGCACCTTTTAAAAAAGGCGTAGCACGCTTAAAAAGGCGTAGGACCCTTAAAAAAGCGTATCTCCCTTAAAAAGGCGTAGCACCCTTAAAAAGGTGTAGCTCCCTTAAAAAGGCGTATTTGCTTCATTATTCATTTAAAACTTTAAATAGCTTTTATTATGAAAACTAGAAAAATGCCCCGACTTCGCATGAGTTTCCATTAGCTGAGCATTGAAATAAAAACAATTTAAATCTTGATCTTAAATAATTAGGACTGTAACTATTTAATTTAAGCTAATATAGTTACTTTAAATATGTATTTATGAGAAAGTTTAGAACAATGACTTCATCAATCTTATTTGGCTGTTGAGAGGCTTCGGCTGTGGCTAGTTAGTACCGGCAAAGACGTACCGCAAAGTGATTTAGCGTTCCGGTACGATGTCGTGTAGACAATGGGTGTGGGTTTTCATCCTCCTAAAAAAAGTTAGCCAGCTTCCATCTTACATTGCATCATCACATACCATCAGGTGAGATTGTGATCAACGGCTAACTTGTAAAGAATATTATAACAAAATCTATGCTTGCTTTCTAGAGCTAGGCTATTAATCCTGTCTGCTAACAAATAGAGAGGTCTGGCCCAGTCATAGGACATACAAACAGGCTATTATACAAATTCACATAGGCCAAGAACAAGAATAGAACATACAAACAGGCCAAGAATGACGAGGATACCTAGTTCTGTAACTAGGCTATAAGTTGTGCTCTATATCTTAGTTTATAGACCGCTTTGACTTTAGATAAGAAATTGCTCTTTAATGATGCATATACGAGTACATAATATGTAGGTAGGTATTATAAAATTGAATATTTATTACTAACTTTGTCAACCTGATTTTGGAATTTTTATATGGAGCTTAGACCCACCACCAAAGTAAGTTAATTGACTCTTGGTCTAGTATACAGCTAAGTCGGGAGTATTTCCCATATCTTTAAGGTGTTGTCGAGTCCACATATATGAGCTAAACTGCATAATTAATATTTTTTAAATAAAAATGAAAACTTTTCATGTTTTCATACAAAGTAATTCAAATAATTCCGACTATCCACGAAACACGCGCCTTTATCTATCCTTGAACTTAATTTTTTTTAAGGTTTGGCTATGTCATAATAAAAGAATATTATTTACTCCGACAATTAATTTTAGAACACGTCATGTTCTTTGAACATTTTTAATTAATTTTCGGTAAAGAATATAATCCCAGAGTTATGGGAAATACTCCCCAGCACCCTGTATAAGCATCGGCCGTGGTTATAGACTATCCTACTAACAAAGACGTAAAGTCAAGCGATTTGACATTCCGATATAATGCCTTATAGGAACTGTCAGGTTAGGTGTAGAATAAGGTAAACAATTAGCAATTTTAATTAAAAGCAAATCATTATTCAGATCTTGAAAGGGAAATTTCTCTTGAAATGCAATTAAAACGCGCGAGAACGGACGCTCGGATTGTAATGTAATCCGCTAATAACTAAATAATGAGCCCATTAAACGAACCTCCTAACAAACGAAAGTTATATATCTTAACAGTTAAGTTCATTTTATAAACAATCACTTTCAGAAAAGTGAAAGAAAGTGAACATGGTGACATTGTACTTTCATTTAGGCACTTTTGGTCAAGATGCGTTACATTTGTCAATACATGTTTTTGTTGTCCGTGATATCATCATATCAGCCGATGGACGTTCACTGCAGGATATAGGCCTTTTGTAGGGACTTCCAAACATCACGATCCTGAGCCGCCAGCATCCAGCGAATCCCTGCGACTCGCTTGATGTCCCTAGTCACTGCCTACCTACATATAAAAGTGAAAGGTCACATTCATCATCATCATCATTATCAACCCATATTCGGCTCACTGCTGAGCTCGAGTCTCCTCTCAGAATGAGAGGGGTTAGACCAATAGTCTACCACGCTGACCCAATGCGGATTGGCAGACTTAACACACAGAGAATTAAGAAAATTCTCTGGTATGCAGATTGCAGGTTTCCTCACGATGTTTGCCTTCACCGTTTGAGACACGTGATATTTAATTTCTTAAAATGCACACAACTGAAAAGTTGGAGGTGCATCCCCCGGACCGGATTCGAACCCACACCCTCCGGAATCGGAGGCAGAGGTCATATCCACTGGGCTATCACGGCTCTCCTCATCAAGGTCATATTACGAAATATTAAAAACCGCTTGACGTATACAAAGATGAAATTTGGCAGGGAGGTAATTTACAGTTAGTAGAAGTCCGCTAAGAACGGATTTTGTGGCAGGACCGGATTAAAGAGGTCTAAGGGCTGCTGCTAGTTGTTTATAAACAGAGTAAGTAACACTTAACAGAGGATACAAGACACGTCCTACATAGTGCCAGCCTCCAACAATCGGAGGTCTCATTTTAAGCCTTACATTCCAGACTACAGTTTGCATAGCACAGCGCAGCAATGCTGCGTGACTTCGAAAATATGCTGAACGGTAGTTCTCCCTCGAACGAGCTCTGTCAAAAAAAGCTCTACTACCTACATACAAAATGGCGTCTTGATTAAATTAAAATGGAGTCTCAATATGGCAAATATGGCTTAATGTTAAGTGATGCTCAGATAGGTGCAGGCTTACATAAAGAAGTACTTTATTCTATCCATATCTCTAACGAGCCGTGATAGCCCAGTGGATATGACCTCTGCCTCCGATTCCGGAGGGTGTGGGTTCGAATCCAGTCTGGGGCAAGCACCTCCAACTTTTCAGTCGTGTGCATTAAAAAAAAATATATCACGTGTCTCAAACGATGAAGGAAAACATTGTGAGAAAACCTGCACACCAGAGAATTTTCTTAATTATCTGCGTGTGTGAAGTCTACCAAACCGCCAGCGTGGTAAACTATTGGCCTAACCCCTCTCATTCTGAGAAGAGACTCGAGCTCAGCAGTGAGCCAAATATGGGTTAATAACGAACGAACGATATCTCTAACGGTTTCTACGCGGCATTATTATGAAACGCAAAATCTCTTGTCGGTACATCTTTGCCGGTAGGGTGGTAGCTAGCTACAACCGATTACCAACACACATGACCTGGGATAATTTAGACAAAATCATAAGCTGCGGATCAAACCTTAGACTTCTCTGTTGTAAAACAAGGTACTGCATCTAACTGCGTTAAAGCGGTCGACAAAAAACCATCTTCCATTGAACAACCTATCTACATACAAGCTGACGCGGACCGTTTAACCCGCGTGGTTCCCGTTCCCGTAGGAATACGGGAATAATAAATAGCCTATAGCCTTCTTTGATAAATAAGCTATCTAACACTGAAAGAATTTTTCAAATCGGATCAGTAGTTCCTGAGATTAGCGCGTTCATCCAAGCAAACAAACTTTTCAGCTTTATAATATTATTATAGACTAGCGGAAGCCCGCGACTTCGTCTGCCTTTAGACCTCTTTAATCCAGCCCTTACAGTAGTAGGTATCGCTGTAGCAATGGAGTAACTTCTCCCGTTTTCACAACATTTCCCTTCACTGCTCTGCTCCTATTGATCGTAGCGTGATGAAAAGTATACTATAACCTGCCCAGGAGTATAAAAAATGATTGTACCAAGTTTCATTAAAATCCGTCGAGTAGTTTTTGTTTCTATAACGAACATACAGGCAGACAGACAAAAATTTTACTTATTGTATTTTTGGCATCAGTATCGATCAGTAATCACACGTTAATAGTTATTTTAGAAATATATATATTTCATGTACAGAATTTACCTCTCAGATTTATTATAAATACATTTACATATCTTTAAAACATTAAACATGTAGGAATTATTTAAGTATCTAGACACACGCGTTCCACCATAAACTGTATCATCGTTCAAACGTGATACAAGCCAATCGTATAACACATAAAATCTATGAAAAATTATAATAACCTGTCAAAAAAATACGATCAAGGATATTAGAAACGCTACGTGCACGCAATGCGTGACTGCATTAGAAACTTACTGATTTAGCTGCTATTTTAATTTTAACAAAGCGTGAGGTTTGTTGACTAGTGACTGTACGCTACTTCGTTCTTGTTTTAACAGAAATGTGCACAGGTTTTTACACATGCTAGCCTATTCACTATTTTGGTCTTTGTTGTCATCACCATCATCATTATCAACTGCTGAGCTCGAGTATACTCTCAGAATGAAAGGGGTTAGGCCAATAGTCCACCACGCTGGCCCAATGCGGATTAGCAGACTTCACACACGCAGAGAATGAAGAAAATTCTCCGGTATGCAGGTTTCCTCACGATGTTTTTCCTTCACCGTTTGAGACACGTGATATTTAATTTCTTAAAATGCACACATTTATTTATTATTAACCTATAAAAAAACAATAAATCAATTGAGAAATGTCATCTACCTACTGTATGATATCCACTTGTAGGCACCAGATGATATAATTATGTTACATAGAAGAGAATGTCAATTTCATATATGTCAACTAACATACGTCAAAGAAAGTGAATTTGTCTGCAGTTTTAATGCTGTTGATACATTAATTACTGTCTAAAAAGGACATAATTAACTTGTTTGAATACCACACCTTAGATTATAAATAAATTAAGTGAACACAGAACTATGTAGGTACTTCCTAAAGTTTTTAATTTTTATTTTTCACTTTATTCAATGAATTATTCCTATTTTTTTTGTAATCCATGCTAATTGATTTTTTGCACCTTCATTATTTCATAATCATACGATTAGACGGACATATCAATTGTTTTTGTATAGATAAACATTCGTTGAAAAGGAAGCAATTCCGAAGGGAGTTAAGGGCCCTTCTTGTCGTAGGTACTTGCTTCAACCAAATATAATTTATGACATGTTATATTATGGATTTTTATATGCAAAATGCAACTTTATAGATGCCACTAGGATATTAAGCAATATTCCAACCACTAGACCAGAACTGAGTTATTTTAGAAATTATAATTTCCTAAACCACCTACCTACGAGAAAGATAATGAAATATTTTGTGCCGTAATCATCTCCTTATCAAGAGAGGGGATTTGGAGCTTAGACTCACCACCTTGCTACAAAGTAGTTTCGCTCATGATCTCTTCATTCATAAAAAAGGCTAACAACTGAAACAAGGCAGTAAGATGACACGTAGATACCAGTAGTATAGTCGAGGTAGTCCAAAGTGAGTTGTCGGGTAGGGTGAGTTTGATGGACTCTGTCGACGGTCATTATCAGATAATTATGGTAATGACTGGTATTGAGTGCTTACTTACTTACTTGCAAACGTACTTTTGATGACGATATATGATTTAGCTATATTAGTATTTTTTTTTTTTATTCTTTTACAAGTTAGCCCTTGACTACAATCTCACCTGATGGTAAGTGATGATGCAGTCTAAGATGGAAGCGGGCTAATTTGTCAAGGAGGAGGATGAAAATCCACACCCCTGTCGGTTTCTACACGGCATCGTACCGGAACGCTAAATCGCTTGGCGGTACGTCTTTTGCCGGTAGGGTGGTAACTAGCCACGGCCGAAGCCTCCCACCAGCCAGACCTGGACAAATTAAGAAAATCTCAATCTGCCCAGCCGGGGATCGAACCCAGGACCTCCGTCTTGTAAATCCACCGCGCATACCACTGCGCCACGGAGGCCGTCAAAGTAAGTAAGTAAGTAAAATTAAGAAGAGCAAGAACATATTTATTTACATAATAAGCGTTGTAAGTTGTCATAAAAACATATGTTCTGGACGTGGTTGCCACCTTAGTTGCAGCTAGATAACAGAGACTAAACACACACCTATCTACGCCTCAGTTTGGTGGCACTTTGTGAGACGTGTTCCTTGCATGCCAGTGGTTTTCTACTTACCATAAGCGATGTTAAAATACGGCCAAGTGGAGAGAAATAGACAAAATATCGCCCAATGGCGGCGGAGTTGTCCCAGTTGCCTCTTTTGTTTCAATGTAATGAAAGAGATAGCGGTATTTTCGGTTGCACCTCTATTGGTTGAAATTTGTCTACTTCTCTTCACGAGATTATTCCGTTGGGTGCATGTTGGCGCCCTTGGAGGGCCAAACTGCTTGGTTCGTTAATTATTATTAAGTAGCTATAATAAAACTTTTTAGAAGTAGTCTTACTACATAAGAATTTATAGTAAGACGGGCCCTTAATGGAAGCAATTTAGCCACTATTAATTATGTAGGTAATGCAGTAATTAATAACACTTTCAAATACCTATCTGCCTCTAATTTATTAAAATATGTAGCAATTACTTATGTAAAGCTTAAAGACGTCAGAGACATTTGAATTATGCAGCCGTGGCGTGAACGGCATGTAAAGTCTGAGTAAGCACGTGGAAGTCAGAAAACAGGTCCTGTAGCCATGTGGCACGTCGATTATCTTTCTACAAACGCTAATGCTTTGAAAGTTAAAAAATGTACGACATTCACTATCGACAGATCACGTGATCAAGTTGTCGATCGTATCTGTCATTCCTATACACTTTATTAGTTTTCGAAGCGTAGTGTAGAAAGAGAATCTACGTACCACATGGCTAGAAGCGCAGTAGTCGTAGACTCGTAGTGCTGGTTATAGCAAAATATTGCTGGATTTCCATTGTCAATAAATATCGCGTATTTTTGAAACCCAGAACATGCAATATAATAATTATGGAATTACAGAAATGCTTGAGCTTGTACGAGTATATATCTCTCTTATGTGAGGGTGTGCCAACAGTGGACTGTTAATGATGATGATGAAGAAATTTTCAAATTTCTGAGTTGGGAAATTGGTGGTGTTTCACCCCCGTGCCTCATAGAGCACATTAAGCAGTCGGTCGAGGTAATTATCTGACAGTTTTAATGAATTTAAACTGTTTAAAATTGAAATCGCTGATCTTTAATGAATGTAGCATACTAGTGGATGCCTCTGCCTTCGGAAGGTGTAGGTTCGAATCCAGTATGGGGCATGCATCTCCAACTTTTCAGTTGCATTTTAAGAAATAAAATATCACGTGTCTCAAGCGGTGAAGGAAAAACATCGTGAGGAAACCTGCATACCTGAGAATTTTCTTAATTCTCTATGTGTGTGAAGTCTGCCAATCCGCATTTGGCCAGCGTGGTGGACTAAGGCCTAAACTCTCTCATGCTGAGAGAAGATTCGTGCTCAAGAGTGAGCCGAATCATCATCATCATCATATCAGCCAATGAACGTCCACATATGCCTTTTGTAGGGACTTCCAAACATCACACTTGCATCAAACGACTCGCTTGATGTCGTCAGTCCACCTAGTGGGGGTCGACCAACACTGCGCTTTCCAGTGCGGGGTCGCCATTCCAGCACCTTGGGACCCCAATGTCCATCGGCTCTTCGAACTATGTGCCCCGCCCATTGCCACTTCAGCTTCGCGACTCGTTGAGCTATGTCGGTGACTTCGGTTTCCGTCTTTGATGGGATGAATATGGGCTGTTAATGATGATGACCCTAACCCCACCAATCCGCATTAGAGCAGCGTTGTAGGTCTAAGCACCATATTTATTTATTATATTATTTTAAAATAAACGGTGAAGGAAAAACATCGTGAGAAAACCTGCATATCTGAGAATTTTCCCAATTCTCTACGTGTGTGAAGTCTGCTAATCCGCATTGGGCCAGCATGGTGGACTATTGGCCTAACCCCTCTCATTCTGAGAGGAGACTCGAGCTCAGCAGTGAGCCGAATATGAGTTAATAATAATATAAGATATCCACCTCTTCTATGATGAGGGAGGTCAGCTGTAGCCAAGTCGATTCTCTTTCTACGATCGCAAACGCTCGAAAACTAGGAAACTACATGGGCTGGTTCTATAGTCAGCCGTTGTAATATTGATAATGATGAAATAACCCTAATAACCCGTTGTTTTATTGCTTCCAGGGCCAGAGAAGATGAAGAACTGAAATAGATGAATAGAAGATTCACTACTGGAACGTCGTCTCCATCTGCTTGACATCCCAATAACTCCACGGCTGGGACTGGACTTAAATCTAAGCGTTCAGGGGTTCTACACCCCGTCTGCTGGACTATTGCACATCTAATAAGACTGTACTACCCCTGTAGCCAAGCGGCACGTCGATTCTCTTTTTACAATCGCAAACGCTTCGAAAACTAGAGAAATGTATGGGAATGACAGATCTTGATCACGTGACTTGTCGATAGCAAATGCCATTCCCATACATTTTTTAGTTTTCGAAGCGTTTGCGATCGTAGAAAGAGGCCACTTGGCTATTGACATACTAATATTATAAAGAGGTATAATTTCAGGTATATCAGGGGGTAATTCTTTTCTTGTACCTCTAGAAAGTCGCGTTATTGGCGAGTGTCATAGGCTATATTTTATCCTCGTATTCTCACGGGAACGGGAACTACGCGGTGAAACCGCGGGGCGTCGGCTAGTTAATTAATAAATAATTAAACGTATCTATCGATAACTTTTGTAATGTAACACGACTTTTAGCCCTAATTCGCACGAGAATTTTTTTAACGAACGTTAAAAAAGCTTTCAAATATAACAAATGCAATCCCAAGTATATGTTCACACTACGCTTTTTATCGAGCAGTGTTACATTTTTAATTTCGGGCGTTGGAAATTCAAAAAACTTCATATATTTGAACGCTTTTTTTAACGTCCGCTAAAAAAACTCTCGTGCAAATAAGGGCTAAAAGAAACTACTTTATTGGAGTTTACTCCTTAAAAATCGATTTTTCATATATAGCCCCCGGTATGAAAATATGGGCAGTACAATTCGATAAACGAATGACAGCGTTACGTTTTTTGTGCGCAACCTATTCTGCGCACCTTTCACACATATACACGCTGTTAGCGGGCGCGCACGATGCGGCCTGCTGTTCCTCGGTTGCGCACCTTTCACTTTTCAGACGTTAGTATTAAGACGTACATAGTGTATGCTGCGGGGCAACATACAACCATACAGAGTTTACTCTTTCGGTTTGACCATCTAGTCGATCTGAAAGAGAAAACTGACTGACACACACTTTTTTTTTAAATACTAAGTTCTGATCATATCATTAAAACATGATACTTTTACAAACTCAAGCATATCCCCTGTCTATCAAGAAAAGTAACTAAAATTTTGCAAGTGTATCGTAAACATTTGTATTCTGATAACTTTCGAATCCAAAGATTTCAGGAGAAAAAAAAGAAGATGAAGAAGAAGTAATGGCAGTACGCACTGGCAGTGTGGTTAGCTGGTTGTTTAGTTATCAACAACAGCCAGTGACGGCACTGCCTCTGCGTGCTCCCCTGATCCACTGAAGAAGAGAAGAGAAGAGAAGAGAAGACTACTTTTATCCAATAGTGTTCTATTAGTAGGAGATACGAATTAAAAACCACCTTCACCCATCTGTTTAATAGATGAAAAGTGTTTTAGAACGTTAAAAATATAGGTATTGTATGCTTCTATTAAAAAGTGGATGCACAATCAGCGACCAATAAACGACCACTCAATGAGTGCCAAGCACAACTTCGTGGCACTCAATTCAAGTAATCGCATTTGCAAATACAACCTTAAATGCTTAAGGTTGAATTTGCTCTGAATTTGGGATTTTTTTTTAAATATAGAACTATATTTATAGGCCTTTAGGTATAATTTTTTAAAACTGTCAAAGCAAAATTGACCAGTTTTTAAGTGAAATTTTCTACATGATTGTGTATCCTTTTATTAGAGGTTAGTGAAGTATTGCAATCAATCAATCAATCAATCAATGTATTTATTTGCAGATACATGCGTACGAGTAGGTACATATATTGAATAATTGTTTATTAAATGACAGTGATAATTAGTAGCTATGCCATTTTCAATGCGTATGTGTCAATGTCAATATATAAAAGTTGGGAAATTAAAAAAAAGGAATAATAATAAATATATTTTTCAACTCAATAAACAAGTAGTTCCCTTGCTTCCACACTAGTTGTCACTGTATCTTGGAATAATGATGGGTAAAGGTCGTTTCTAATACGGATCCTAGTGTATGTATGTAGTACCTAGTGCTAACATACCGCATTCTGTTTACAGCCACAAAAGAACGAACCAACAAACCTTCTGGCAACATGCAGAATCGTAATAAATAATAGTATGCATTTTACCAGGAGGTTTGTTCTACTCTACCTCCTTTGGAGTCTAGTCTAGAATGGACTGAACAAAATGCTTTCTATCAGTTTTATTGCTTGTTTTATTAAGAATATCCAATTTTATATCTTGACACTATCCCACTAACAGCCAGTCTATTAAAAAAACGCAAGTATTATAAACACAAGAAAATAACTTATAAACATTAGTTTGTATTTTTAATACTTGTCTGATATAAATGCAACGTGAAAATTTTAAGGACTTTTCATACAAACTTTGAACCGCTATTTCACCCCACTCTCATTTTAGTTTCGCAACATGAAGAATCTTATAACCAGCATATAGCATGAAATCGCATTGTGCCAAGTTTCAGTTAAATTCATCCAGTAGTTTCAGAGTTTAAAAATGCCTGTTTTTAACTTTCTTGACTTTTTTTATAGATTCGCTATAAGTGTGAAAATAACATGATAAAGTGCTTGATAAAACAAGAAATAACAATGATATAAAGCATTTTTACAGCCCATTTACTCGACACCAAAGGGGGTAGGGTAGAACAAAAGTATGGACCAACAAACCTCCTCGTCAATTACAATCGTAATGACTAATGTGCATGGTTTTCACTATACGACTTAGACGAATTATTGTATAGGACCTGCATCGCTAGACGTTACTTTTCTGTCAAAGTACATGATCAACGATCTAATGTGATTATAAAAACTGTCTATAGTAGGTATCCATGTTTCATTGTTGTAATCGTTTCGTTAAAGGAATTGAATGGTTTAAAAAACGGGCAAAACCTTTTTGTTTAGTATAAGATTTAACTAAGCTCGCTTTCCTTTTTAAATAACAGACTTTGTTCGTGAAAATGGGTGCGATACTGGTCCTTCTAACTATGGGCCTCATAAGAAGGCTCAAAGTAACTCAGCGTGCGATGGAGCGAGCTATGCTTGGGGTTTCTCTGCGTGATCGAATCAGAAATGAGGAGATCCGCAGACGAACTAAAGTCACTGATATAGCTCAGCGAGTCGCGAAGCTGAAGTGGCAATGGGCAGGCCACATAGTTCGAAGAACCGATGGGCGTTGGGGTCCCAAGGTGCTGGAATGGCGACCCCGCACCGGAAAGCGCAGTGTTGGTCGACCCCCCACTAGGTGGACCGAAGACATCAAGCGGGTTGCAGGGAGCCGCTGGATGCTGGCGGTTCGAGACCGTTTTGTGAAGTCTATGCAAGAGGCGTATGTCCAGCAGTGTACGTCCATCGGCTGACAATGATGACTGGTCCTTCTATCTGAACTTCTTGGTCTGAGCTATACGATTACTTTGGCCTACTTAGCCCCAAAGTAGCCGCATAACCCGTGTACTTAGATAATGTTTAAAGCCAGTTTCGGTTGAGGAGCTGTTTATATATTTGTGCTTAATAAGTTGTCCGGATCTCTAAGCGACGACAAATTTTTTCATGTAAAATCAAGCATTCATGATTAACGTAAAATTTTGATCCCACACACACTCGTCATTCGCTCGTTTGCTAAATGTAAGGCCGGAAAACCGGACACCGGTTATTTTGGCTGAACCTAATCGGCTTTATCTATCCGGAACCTGGCAACACTATGAGTATCGGACTTTAACGCTGTTCTTCGTCGTAAAATTGCTGGTTTTTGGAATTTAATCCGTAAGTCAGAGGACAAACTTGTTAAAGTCGTCGCTCAGATATTCCCTGACAACATATTCTTCAAAAACTGGGCGGTTCCACCCAGTTCCTATTCTTGTGAGGATCAAATATAACCTATGTTATTTATTGATAATGTAACTCTGCATGGTCCAATAGCTTCGGAGCCAAATTAAGAAAAAATCAAATCTTACCCCCTTTCAATATCTGTTTAGATACTTCTAAACTAACATTATAAATAAAAGGGTACAAGATTTGATTTTCTGTGGCAGGACCGTCTATCAGGTCAGCTAGTTATTAATAAAATGACCTAGAAATAGATAAGTAGACGAAAATAGTGTAAAATTCGCACGTAATAGCAGCGTAGTGATGTATTGAAATAAATGCAGTTGCTTTCAGGTGCATCGGTGGGCCGGCAGCCAAAGCGTGCCTTGGACACGTGTGGGGGCGACGATTTAATTAGACGTATCCTCATTATGTGCCGTCTTCACTCTTGTAATGCAAGACATTGTTGGCATTCATGTCACAAGGTTGTAAATTCAGTAGCGTACCATCTAAGACACCCTCAATAATGTCACTATTTTTGCACTTGCCAATATAGGTTGCAAAGGAGATGGTCCAAAGTTGTATGGAGCCCAGGATCAGTCATTTTACCCTAGCAGAAATAAAAGAAGATTTTTTTTAACTATATTTGATTTTGTATAATCTATTATCGCCGCGATGGCCGCTATTAAAGGAGATCATTCATTTTGGGCCCTTTTTGAAAGTGCCGGCCAACGAAAAAAAATAGCACGAATCGTTAGAACTAGTCATTTGGAGTAATAGTTAATATGGCATGAAAGTTGTAGGAGGGCTCTGAACCAAATTATACAGGTTCGACGATTCGTTATTTCCATACATTTTGTCAATTTTCAAAAGTGCCCGCCAAGAAAAAAAACTGGTACGTATCGTTAGAACTGTCCATTTGGAGCAATAGTTACTACGGCTCAAATGTTGTAGGACTGCACTGAACCAAGTTATACAGGTTCGATGACTCGTCACTTCTATACATTTTACTGAGTTTTGTAAGTGCCCGCAAACAAAATAAATCATACGTATATACGTTATAACTAGCCATTTGCAGCAATAGTTACTATGGCATAAACATTGTAGTATAACTTTGTGTCGAGTTATACAGTTTCGATGATTCGTCCAATCCATTTATTTTATTGATTTTTTAAAGTACCAAAGTTCACAATGCTGTAGGTTCAGACCAAACCTACAGCATTCTTGACATACTAAATATTACTCCAAATGGGCAGTTCTGACGATAAGTGCAGTGATAAGTGCATATTTTTGTAAAATGGTACTTTAAAAATCAATAAAACATATGGATTTGACGAATCATCGAAACTGCATAACTGGACACAGAGCTATACTAAAATGTTTATGCCATAGTAACTATTGCTGCAAATGCTAGTTACAACGATACGTATTATTTATATTGTAGGTGGGCACTTACAAAACTCAAAAAATATGTATAGGAGTGACGAGTCATTGAACATGTATAACTTGATTCAGAGCAATCTTACAACATTTGTGCCGTACTAACTATTGTTCCAAATGGGCAGTTCTAACGATACGTATCAGTTTTTTTTCTTAGCGAGCACTTTTGAAAATAGACAAAATGTATGGAAATAACGAATCGTCGAACCTGTATAACTTGGTTCAGAGCCACCTGACAACTTTTATGCCATATTAACTATTGCTCCAAATAGCTAATTCTATCATGTTTTTAATAAATAGTGTAGTAAATAGTAGTCTGTGACGGATATGACGACGCTTGATCTCGTGTTGGCTTCAGTGAGCTCGTGGCGTTCGAGCCGTCCACATCTCTTATTGTGTAGTTTTTTATGGGTTAATTGGGATAGGCGGGGAGAGTGACTTGAGTGGAAAAGGGGAGTGTTAGTCGACTATCAAAGGTACCTTTAACCCTACACACATCGTTCACAAGTACGTGACTTCACTCAAGGTCATTCTCTACCAATCTAGGGTCTTATTTTGGTTACAGTTTGATTTGTAAATTAAGTTGTCCTGACAAGTGTTGTGAATCATAACCTTTGTTCACATTAGTTTTCCTAAATTTGTAATCACTTTTGAGTCCTATAATATCAGAAGTGGGATAGAGAACTTGTGGCCCCATAGTAAACAATGTTAACGACGTAGTTTTAAACTACCCTAAATCAGGCCAATCGTTTTTCATGATAAGTTAAATCTGGTATGAGAGATCATTTTTCATAAAAAGAGGGTAACAAATAAAGTGAGTATAGTACACCGATGAGTTTTACATTACGGTATTGTTAATTTTGAAAGTTAATAGTGTGTGAATCGTGATTTCAAGTTTTAAGTATTGACGGTATAAATTTAGTATTGACGGTATAGACAGAAATTGTTTAGAAATTGTGTTTCGCGGTGTTTTCGATGAATTTTTGCGTTAAAATATAATGACAAGACGCGAAATGTTGCCGTATAGATTTTGTGTTAATAATTGCAACTTATAACTGTTTGAAGTAGTCTGTGACGTATATGACGTCGCTCGATCTCGTGTTGGCTTCAGCGTGCTCGTGGCGTTCGAGTCGTCCACATCTCTTGTTGTGTAGTTCTTTATGGGTTACTTGGGATAGGCGGGGAGAGTGACTTGAGTGGAAAAGGGGAGTGTTCGTCGACTACCAAAGGTACCTTTAACCCTACACACATCGTTCACAAGTACGTGACTTCACTCAAGGTCATTCTCTGCCATTCTAGGGTCTTATTTTGGTTACAGTTTGATTTGTTAATTAAGTTGTCCTGACAAGTGTTGTGAATCATAACCTTTGTTCGACATTAGATTTCTTAATATTGTAATCACTTTTTGAGTCCCATAATAAATAATTGTATAATCTACGTATTTACTTTCGAAATAATATTCATTATCTCTCAAGAATTGCAACAATAATAAGGGTAATAATGGCGGATAGATGACATTTCAATGCATAATCGATTTGACGTTTGCTGTCAATTGTCATGTCATATTTGCTATACGGGCGCCATCTTGATATAACTCAAAAACTTGGGTTTTTATTTTATTTATTTCTTTTTATTTAGTTAGATTTATTCACTTTAATAAATTTTAATAAAATCCTTTTATTTTTAAAATTTTAATGATACACGGGTACGGGGTACAAGAATGGACCTGAAATGGGCCATCTCCTTTTGCCGAAATTGCGAATGAAATAAAAAAATAGTACCTAAATGTATATATGATTAATTAGGATAATGAAGGTTTAAGAATGCCACTGCTGAATATCAATCTGAATTAAAGAAGCTTTCAAAACAATGTGAATATTTTCTATAATTTATTTCTTATACCAATTAAATACCAGATGAGGGTATCTATTATTTATGCCGGATCTCGTACCAATCGTTAAGATCGAAACACTGCGTGGTGGCAGAAATATAAATAGAACTAAAATCACTTTAAGTAGTTACCTACATTAGTGCATTTACCAGAAGGCTAAGTTGGCTGGAGCCTAGGGCGGCAGATTTTAAATATGACCCCATAAACTTTCTCTTCTACAGAAATAAAGAAAATGTAACGATAATTTTAATATTTTAGTCCTGTACAGTCTTACTATAATATTAAAACTTGCAATTTTACACAATTTATTGTATTGATTCGATACCTATCGAATTTCAAAGTTCAGTAGAGGCTGCAAAAATTCAATTGCCTACATTTGTAAATTATCCGCCACTGAGTAGATACCGACGATATATTATTAGGTAGGTAAGTGTATTACAGATTGCTAAGATAAACAGTTATGATATTAAAGTAATTTCTATACAAAATGTGTTTTATTCACCTTTATAAGACTCCTTCCCCTTAAACTAAGCTCAAAATCTCCTCACCTTATAGGATTCTAAGCTTACTCCATGCAGCTATAACGTGGTTAAAGACACATAGTGTCAAAACTCATTATAACACCTTGAACATCATGGCTCCGTATTAGGTACCTCGTCGTCTACCCGGCGACGCCGCGCTTATAACTCGCCGTCCGCGCGCTTACATCACTTTATATGGTCCGAGAGCTGGAGGACATGCAGGATAAACTTTCAATTTGCCTCAACTACCTAAAAATGACCATCAGATTTGACTATACATATAGTGACGTAAGCGCGACCACGGCGCACGGTAAGCGTATCTGGGGGCGAATTTACGCTCCTGTGTTCTTTGAAGTATGGAGCTACATATAAAAAATACGGGACGGCTCGAGACGACACGGAGCCGGTTCATGTCCGAAGCGTTATAATGAGTTTTGAGCTTTATGGTGACGTTTGATTCATTAACGGCCACTGTCAGATGTAAACGATAATGAACGGGACTGACGGTGGAACAGGGTCTCCGAGACACCGGGGATCGTCAGGACCAACAGCTTAACAATTCGAGACACATGGGTGTGTACACAAACCACTTTTGAATTTTGAATTTTCGAGCTGCTACTGGCAATAGGGACGATGACTAGGTTTCAATATATTGATTTTTATGAGATATTCGGGTAAATAACCCAAAAATAGCAAATGTAAAACCAAGATTGACTGGGTGTTTACAAAATAAAAAAAAGATTATAAAATTTAAAAATCAATTAAAAATCTTTTAACGTAATTAGATGAAAATATATGAATTTTTAAGAAATTAAATATCACGTGTCTCAAACGGTGAAGGAAAACATCATGAGGATACCTGCATACCAGAGAATTTTCTTAATTCTCTGCGTGTGTAAAGTCTGCCAATCCCCATTGGGCCAGCGTGGTGGACTATTGGCCTAACCCCTCTCATTCTGAGAGGAGACTCAAGCTCAGCAGTGAGCCGAATTTGGGTTGATAGCGACGATGATGATATGAATTTTTAAATTCCTTACATTCAATGCGACATTTTTCACTATATGAAGTATGAACATAAACATTAAACACACAAATAATGAAGATATTTGTAATTTTGTTTGAACCCCCAGTCAAAGCTTACGAACTCTCAGCGCCCACGTCATTCTTTCATGACATTTATTATAGAGCGTTTATCAGCGATCCGTGGCCTTGCTGCAAAATTGACCCTTTCTAAATCACTATAACTCCAAGTTATACTAGAATCATCTACTATTAGCTTAATATAAATACAATTTAAAAGACTGTCATCATCCCTATATCGTGCATCAATTTGGTCCCAGGGTACAAGAATGGACCTGAAATGGACCATTTCCTTTAGCCGAAATTGCGAATGAAATAAAAATATAGTACCTAAATGTATATATGATTAATTAGGATAATGAAGGTTTAAGAATGCCACTGCTGAATATCAATCTGAATTAAAGGAGCTTTTAAAAACAATGTGAATATTTTCTATAATTTATTTCTTATACCAGATGAGGGTATCTATTCTTTATGCCGGATCTCGTAATTATCGTTAAGATCGAAACACTGCGTGGTGGCAGAAATATAAATAGAACTAAAATCACTTTAAGTAGATACCTACAGTAGTGCATTTACCAGAAGGCTAAGTTGGCTGGAGCCTAGGGCTAGAGATTTTAAAGACCCAATAAACTGTCATTCTTTCATGACATTTATTATAGAGCGTTTATCAGCGATCCGTGGCCTTGCTGCAAAATTGACCCTTTCTAAATCACTATAACTCCAAGTTATACTAGAATCATCTACTATTAGCTTAATATAAATACAATTTAAGAGACTGTCATCATCCCTATATCGTGCATCAATTTGGTCTCGTGTTGGGCTGAGATTATTCTTAGACCAACGATAATGATATATACGAGTAGGTATATAAATATATAATGCAAATAAACACAAAACTGTGCATGTATGCGCTCTGTGGAGTATATAAATTCGAATCACTTTTTGTGGTGATTTAGTATGCACGTATCAAATAGTAGAAAATCATTGCCAACTTTCAGGAAAAATATGCACAAAACCAAATTGAAAATTGAAAAAAAAACCGGCAAAAAAACTGAAAAATTTGAACGTTTCAGGAGTAACATGTTTTTTTTTGTTTATTTCAAATTTCAACATCACTTTACAGTTTACACACATTAATGGACTACGCCGTTATCAATAACAAATATCAGGCATTCAAAGAGGTAGCTTTTTTATATTATTCTTGCAATTTCATTTGATACACTTTTCAGTATTTGTCGGAAGAAAATTTTTAACTCTTATAAGCATAATTTTAAAAAATATTGAGACAGGATATGAAACATACGAGTATGGTTTATAATTTGGCTGATACTTTGCCAATTTAGATAACGTTTTAGTTTTGGTTTTAGCATTTATTCAGAGTCTCTAGTGGGAGTTTTCAATATTTCCATACTAATACTATCGCGTTAACGTAAACACGAATTTATGAGGAATTGAAACAGTTGTGCAGTAGTGCCACTAGATGGCGCTGTTTCAATTATTTGGAAATTCGCGTTTACGTTAACGCGATAGTAACAGTATCAAACTGCCACTAGGCCCTCAAAGGCCCCTTTCTAAGGAATTGAAACAGCGCCATCTAGTGGCACTACTTGACAACTGTTTCAATTCCATATAAATTCGCGTTTACGTCAACGCGATATTTATTATAACACACAGATCTGATATCAATACTGTAAATCGTCATTTGTTAAAAATGTATGAAAGATGATTTGTAGCATTATATTGTTTTTTTTGGAAGCATTATGTTTTACTTGGTTAGATTTTAGTGCACCAAATTAACTTGTACTCTCAAATCTTTAGCGGCGATTACACCAGCCAAATACTGAAAAGTAATACCGTAGCTTACATTATAAGTATCTAAAGGTTGATTTACATAGCCGGGCAGCAGGAAGTTCGACGACGAGGCATCCACCCTCACATAAACATATACACAGCCATAGTTCGGGCAAAAGGATGCGATCGCTTAGGCCTCATTCGCACGAGAGTTAAAAAAACGTTACGATATAACCCAGCGTTCACGCTTTTATAACGTTCTTAATTTAATTCATGGTCTATTTCCAACGTCCACAATTGAAAATGCATCACTTCTCAATAAAAAAGCATCTGAATGTATGCATTTGTTAAATTGGAACGCTTTTTAACGTCCGTTAAAAAAACTCTCGTGCGAATGAGGTCATAAAGTTGAACAAAATTGAAATACGTTATTAGATGAGCTTACACGAAAATTGCATGTATCGACCCGGCTATGTGTACAGCAACCCTTACACGAATCTCGTACAGTTAATAACACCGACACACTATACCATTGCCACTAATCGTTACAATATCATAGATAGAGAGCCCACGACAAAACCGACAAACGGTTTAGACATTACTTTTTTTTTGATATGTGTGATTATTGCTGAATTTAAAAAGCGTAAAATATTTAGAATGAGATGAATTGGAAAAAAGTCCAAGATGTTTTTTTACAAAAATATTGGCCATTAAAGTAATGATGATGATGATGATGATGATGATGATGATGATGATGATGATGATGATAATGATATAGAAAACAAACAATGGGAAACCATAAATAAAATGAAAAACGAAAAAAAAACTAAAGATTTTAATAAAAGTAATGTTTTAATTTTACGACCCATTTTAACTATACAGACATTTCAATTAAAATGAGATTTTACGCGCGATTCCGTTATGGGATTCCGCTTTCGGTGCTGACAGACGAACCGATTTGTATGGTCGGTCTGATCACGTCAAAGTAAAGTTACCAAATACTGGTACTATCACAAGAACAAGTCGCTATTTGGCCGCAATTCAAACAAAATATAAAGTCCAGGATCCGGGGAGCATTTTTACAATTTATTACTATCAAGTTAATTTTTCGTGAGTAGCTTAATTTTGATGAGACGCTCAATTTTTATATTTACAAAAATTCTTGATTCTGGTAGCTAACTGGGTTACCAGGTAATAAAAATTTCAGTAAAAAACATCTGATTAGTAACAACTTTTGATAAACTCCCTTCCTCCCAACTTGTAGGTAGGTATCAATAACGAGGTTTATAAGTTGTTCCTCGAGTACTTCGGTCACATTGCCAGGAGAGGAGATAACTTAGAGAAACTTGTTATCACTGGCAAAGTGGAAGGGAAGAGACCTCGAGGACGTAGCCCGATGCGTTGGTCAGATCAAATCTGCACTACTCTCGATACAAAAGTAGACGAAGCTCTACAAGTCGCGAAAAGCCGAGCCGCATGGCGTGACATCGTGCGGGAAAAAGTCGTGAATATATGATAGGGGTCACGACCCTCAGTGATGAGGAACACGACGCGGAGAGAGAGAAAAGTTGTCACTAATCAGCTGTTTTTTTTACTGTTGCTTAATTAATAGTTATACAACTTAACAGCCCCAATGTCCCACAAATTGCGTAATACATTAAACGTTCCAACGCTCAGATATTTTTATTACCTGGTAACCTAGTTAGCTACCAGAATCATGAATTTTCGTAAACATAAAAGTTTAACGTCTCAGCAAGATGAAGCTCTCACGCAAAATTAACCTGATAGTAATCAAATTTTAAAAATGCTCCACGAATCCTGAGCTAATGCCTGGTACGCCTCAATAACCAAGATCGCGTCGTAAACGATCTACAATCCGACCAAAATCGTGTCACCTGAGAACACTGCCTGACCATTGCATACTTATAAACCTTATTAATCTAAAGGTGCAAAATGTTCACTTAAACTATTATTTTTTTTAATGTTAATCTCCCTATTTAACGCAGTCAGTTCGAATTCATCTACAAAAGTACAAACAAAATAAATAACTAGCAGTAAAATTTTAACCGACAGTACACACTTGGTTATTATTTTGAACAATAATTAATAAAATACAACAGAATTATGCAAAAAAAAACAAACTACCATACAAATAACATGATTTGAAAGTGAACCCACTTAGATTTTGGTATAGATGCAATTAATATCCAACTATTGAAATAGTAGTAGAATATAAAGGATTCGACAAATTGAAGTCAATAGCAATAAATGTTATCACAACAATCTAAGTCTCCATGATCAGCATGTAACGGATATCCATCCACCATAATATGCTGATCAGCATTTATGAGGAATTTTATGGTGTTTCTGACTTGCTGATCAGTATTTATGGGAAATTTGAAGGTGTTACTGACTTGCTGATCAGCATTTATGGGAATTTTTATGGTGTTGCTGACTTGCTGATCGGCAGTTATGGGAAATTTTATGGTGTTGCTGACTTGCTGATCAGCATTTATGGGAAATTTTATGGTGTTGCTGACTTGCTGACCAGCATTTGTGGGAAATATTATGGTGTTGCTGAATTGCCAACTTCTGTACCAATTACACGTACTATCCAGCGATATCCAAGCATGCACTGTCGGTTATAACATTATACGGTTTCTAACTATCTGTTAATTAATAAAAAAATATACAGGTACTGCTTACGGAGAATTAAGCGTACAAAAGTAAAATAACGTGGACGTTGGGACATAATATGAAAATGATGCTAATTCGGTTGTACAGAAGACCTAATCCAAACTAAACCAACAGATGTATTTGCCAACCTATAAACAATATTTGATGTAAAAAGGGTACACTCTTGTTGGTACTGCCATGTAGAAAGGGTACACTCTTATTGGTACTGCCATATACGGTTGGTACGGCAATTTTAGTGTCTAGTAATTTTTGTACAATCGAATTAGCACCGTTATAGCTGAGTACATACTGTGTTCGCATATCTGCTACGTATAATTTGAAATAAAGGCACACTTGTCAAACAAAAACATACCCTATTGAACACTGTAATAAAATCGTAAATTCTGTGCCGTAACTTAACTTTGTATTTTCATAAATTTTGGTACAGAGAAAAATTTAACCTTGCAGCAGAACATACATCCCACAGTATTTAAAACAATTTGTCTGACACTAATACATGAACAGTCAAAATACCAAGCACACTACAGAGAATATTTAGTGTGGTGACAATTTGTACAGATTTGCGAACACAGCGTGTGATTTACCCTCGAATGTATCTTTTTGACCTCATAACAATCGACATCAGCAATAAACTACGCTAACTTATAAAAGTGTACTTTACAGTAGAGATTTGTAAAGAGTTGTAAAGGTATAAACTTGATGACATTTATATTAATAAAGATACGTCGTATTTAAATATTTAAATTGTTTATTCTAATACCCTATTTTTATTTTCCTTTATTTATATCTTTTGATATAGCACTAGTTAACGGTTGCACGTATTTTTAACCCTCTTCAAGAAAAGGTTTCTCAATTCGACCGTATATACGTATATTTTTGTCAATAAAGTTTTACATTCTATACACATCTAACTGATGTTAGCGAAGTCATGTATCATGGCATCTCACTGTCTTTTATCAACACTCCTCAATGAATATTCCCCAAATTTCGTTGAAGTTAAATCCCCTTAGTATTTATATTGTTTTACTGACATTTCTTAGTAATAAAACAATGCTATCAATTTATTAAATAGCTTGTATCTGATTTTTATGAAGATTTAAAAATTTTAGAACCGCGCAACACAGTGACCCGAAGTACAGTTATTGGCAAATTAGCGATGCCCCGCTCACTCGTTTTCACACCCGCGCAGTTCTTTCCCCCCGTCGCCCGCATATCATGGGAGTGCCATCAAAGAACTTGCCAAGCTATGGAAGCAGTGCACTCCCCCCCCCCCCATCCCCGCACACTCCGCTAATAATAGTTGGCGTAATTTAAATACGAATTTTGAAATCACAAAAAGTACATCTCATTTGAACTTGAGCGTGGTATAAAATATTTCGTAATTCCGTTATTTTTGCATATTTCTTTACGATTTTTTAATCACAGAAATAACCTTATTCAACATAAAAAAATGTTTCAGCCATAATTCAAGTTAGCATAGTAGAAGTTGCTGGTGTCGAAATAACAGGTGCCTTACTTTGCTAGGTTGTCAGAGTGAAACGTATTTGGCGCAGAATAGCAAAATAAAGCAATTATTCATTGGTATTTCATAATTTAAATCATTGTTGGATTCGCTAGACATATTGACTTTAACATAAATACTCTTTGTAGATCAAAAATCTACATTCGAGGAAAATATAAGTAATAAAAATATTTAAAGCAAGTAATAAAATCATTACAATCCCTGTGAGTAAAGCATTACACGTATTAAAAAGACAGTGGTGAAGTTAAATTATTATACATATTACGAGTATATATAAACGTAAAGAGGCTAAGATATAAATAAAATTGAAAATTTTGGCGACGCTATTTAAAATAACATTTCATTTCATATTATCTATGTAACTGTTTATGTGCTGTGTATATGCGATACAATCGCAGAAAACTAAATATAAGGTAAGAAAAATGCTGACAGAGCAAATATTTTGTCATACGTGTATGAAAATGATTGATGCCCCGACGACTCAGTTGATAACGCACTTACTATAGTTAGATATGCAAAAATTATCAAGTAATGTAAAATATTGCATTTTCATTACCTTATTATTTAGTTATGCGTCAATACAATATATACTATACTAAGTCTAATGTACTATTAATATAATAAAGGCATGTCTACATCACTGTTTATAATTTATTAATAGTATTACCTTCCCAATGTTCAGTTCCTCAATCCAACGTTAACACGGTTAGGTTGAAAGGAAATAGGAATCGGCCTTGGCTAGTTACCACCATACAAAGACGTACCGAAAAGCGATTTATGGTAGGCGTCCACATTACCGCACCGTACAGTGCCCGTCACGAGATATTGTGTTAGTGAAGTTAGCAACATTTGTACATAATTACGCTCCTGTCTCTTTTTAATATTCGTTAATGTTAAATGCGCTCCGCACGTCTCGATACCGTCCAAACGTCACCTCAATGGCTCCACGGAAGATCAGCGCGGTTTCCTCACGGACCCTGCAATATGCTGAGTGGAGACCCTTTTAGGATCACATCATGCTATGCAATGTATTTTAAAATGTTTTTATTCTCTCTTTCCTTTGTATGATGTGTATTCTGAATTTCTTTCTTTAAACTGCGAAATAAATCAATAACGGCACAAACGGCGCGGGCGGGGAGCCGGCTAGACGCGACCGCGCATCTATACTCATTTCGCAGCTAACTTCACAAACATAAAGATACGTGGCGAGCACTATACATGTCGGACGCATGTTACCGTAGATAAAATCCGTTCGATGCGATCCGACGATACGGATCGGTGGACGCACTTGTATATTTCAATACAAAGAATACTAAAATCCGTTAGATGCGTTGCAACCGATGCGTACGAAGCGGATCTGTGGACGCCTGCCTTTAGCGTTCTTGTACGATGCCACATAGAAACCGAGTGAGGTAAAGGTAGAATTTTGTACCACTTCCAAGTAAGTACAGTTGGATGCAATCTTTATAATAACGTCTGCGACATAAGATGCGGGATATTAGCTTCGCAAGTTCGTTAATGATATGCGGGCGACGGGAGGGAAAGGACTGCGCAGGTATGATGTCGTACCCCCCTCCCGGCCCCGCGGACTTTCGGGTGGTTTACGAACGAATTTGAAAAGTGTATAAATGTCTCCCATTGACCTCTTATAATAAAAGGACGCACAATCATGTAGAAAATTTCACTTAAAAACCGGCCAATTTAACTTTGAGTTTTAGATTGTTGGTAAAGAAAATTATACCTAAAGTCCTATAAATATAGTCCAATATTCAATAAAATCCCAAATTCAGAGCAAATGCAACCTTAAGGATTGAGTTTAAGGTTGAATTTGCAAATGCGACTATTTGAATTGAGTGCCAAGAAGTTGTGTTTAGCACTCATTTAGTTTTTGGTTTTGGTTGCTGATTGTGCATCCATGATGTCTCCATGTTTCCCCACCGTGTCAACGCGGCATTACAGTAAAACAAATTTAAATACAAACTACCGACAAATTAGGGCGGCCAACTAATAGCTCCCAAATCACGACCAATCACAAGAACTTTTAATATATAGGAACATAAACATTTTTACAAAAATATGCAATTTTGTTTTTTCTCATTATTAGGTAATCATATTTTGGTTTTGTTTAAACTATCACCTTTGTTCATGAGACATCAAAACTTACGAAAATTACAAAAAATTAACATTTCTGTTAATTAATTTTAAGTTTATCGACTAAATAAGACAAATAGCAGTCTACTATACTCGTTTTGCAGTATTTTAAAGACTTTCAAGCTTAATTTTAATTTACAAAAAAATATGACAATTTTGGTCATTATCGCCATCATTTTTAAATCATGTTTGACATGACAACGTGTTGATTCGATGGAGCCGGCTGCACACTCGAAAAAAGATGACGTCATGCGTCGCACCCTCGCTCTAGGGTTGCCAACTTTTTTTACAAGAAATAAAGTATATTCTGGTCTATGAAGATTATTAAATAGTATTTTAGAAAAACGAACATTTTCTTTTGATAAATGCAAACATTCCATCAGTATTTTCTTATGACGTTGTCACGTTTAATTAACGCCAGTAAACCTAAACGTTTAAAAAACACCGACTTCACAGACAATCGATTTTTTTTTAAGATTTATAACAATGCGACAAATATTTAATTTTGTAATTTAAGAAATGTCGCATTTTTTAAAACTATTTTGTGACTTTTATAGAACGTTTGAAAGGTCATGAACAAAAGATATTAACTATTTTAAAAGTATTTGAATATGTACTTGTTAGTCTACGAAAATATTTTACAACATAAAAGCGATAATATTAAAATGTTTATAAATAATAATGAAGTATTTAAATTACATGAATAATATTTATAGTTTCAAGGTCAATAGTTACTACATGCTACAAAAGGTTTTGCGACAGCCTTAGTCTTTGATGACGTAATAGAAAGAATACTTAGTATATATTATGTATACTGTTAGATTGTAAAATACGTCAGTTTATAATCTCACTCGTGATATTATAATCTGCCGTCATATTGTGAACTTAAAATACTGATTACAATTTAACGTGATATTTTTCGGTATATAATCTATCGGAAGTGAAACCGTTAAATTGTCAATCAGGATAAATTTACCATAGGGTTACAAAAATATTACAACGGGCATAATAAAAATATTAAAAAATTACAATGGACGAAAGAAAAAAGTAAAAGAAAGAAAATCGGAGGGGAGGCCAGTGCGTTAATTTTTTTAAACACTTAATGTATGTAATGTAACACTGTTCTTCCATTAGTAAAATGTTGTTATTGTTAATTATAATTTAGTCAAATCTAAAGTTAGGTTAGGTTAGGTTAGAACATGACAATTCGCATGCCCGTAGGTCAGTTTTTAGGTGTAATAAATAATAAATAAATATGTGATGTCACAATTCTTGAAGTATTTTATTTGACTGACATATGTGTTTCATTCCTAACACCGAACGGTCTGCTGTAAGGCCGACCAATCAGGGGCAAGTTCAGACAGTTGACGTTTTAAGATTGCAATTTTAAGGTTTCACTTCCGCTAGATTATAATATACCGAAAAATAACACGTTAAATTGTAATCAGTATTTTCAGTTCACAATATGACGGCAGACTATAATATCACGAGTGAGATTATAAACTAACGTATTTTACAAATTAACGGTAACATTTATATCTCTATCACACACTTACAAATGTATATTATTGCTTATTCGCTCGCACAAAGACGATGATATGTGCGCTGTTGGGCTTTGTTCATAAACTTTAATCAATTATATCAATAATAATTAAGGCTGAAGCAAAAAATCCACCATTGCAAAAGTGATCCAATTATTTTCCAACTGTTAGATCACTTTAGCACTGGGCTCAATCATCAGCAAACACAAGGGTACTTAAGTAATAATGACGGTACAAAAATATAAATAACAGTACGTACTATAAATAAAAATTGTTTTCGGAATTTAATTCGGGTGACTTTTAACGTAACTTTACTCGTACATTTCAGTTTACCTACGTAACAAAAATCACCATCTTGATAAAGGAATCTTGAAGTAAATAATTGTTGAATTATCGTTAAACATTTTCCGTGTATAGTTCTTATGCAATTTAAATACAGTTTAAAATGCAATGAATGATAGTAAGCACTTAAAAAAATGAGATAAGTTATATTATAAGGCGAACACCGCTGTCTGTAATGATGTGCTTTAAGTGCATTTTTATTATTTGAACTAGTTTTGAACCCACACGGGCCCCTTAGTCATGAGCTGGTTCTTGCAACGCGGTACGATCCAAACGTATAAAAGTGTACTTTTCAGTATGCGCACTCTCCGCTCATTATAGATGTAAGTATAGTAATTTATACCGAGTGATTTCAATTACGTGATGATATAAAAGTATCTACTTTTACATATATCATCACGATTTTACACTCCCTCATTTTAAGACATTTGACATTAAAAACGTTTTTGCAAAAATTCAAGTTAGCGTAGTATAAATTGCTGGTGTCCAGCTTTCCTGAGTAACTCTGTATTTTATTATTATATGCGTTTTTGTTTTCAATGATTTTTGGAAGACTATAAAAACAATTTTTATTTATACATACTTACTTGACGAGTACAAATTTCACAAACGCCTACATATGTATTTATTCATTATCCATGGAATATTTTAATACCATCATACAACATACAAACGTAGAGAACAGTTTAAAGCAAGCAGTTCCATTATCTTACTAAATGTATATAGCAATCACAGAAAAACTCTACCATGATGCACTTGCGTCCAATAATGTATTGAGATATCTATATCTTTTTTAAAAATGCATTCGCTGTTAGAGCGCGCGCACGATAAGTTTGCGCGTGGCCAAAATCGGAACTAATCAAAAGTGCCGTCATATTGTCATCTATCTCTTTTTTAAAAAGAATATTTGCCATATCTTCTTTAATAAGACCAATATACCCATTCCCCTCGCAACTAGTCGGGAAAGACTATTAGGAATGGGAACGACAATAGAACGGGGCAGGGATCGAACCACCACCCCTCGGTGAGGAGTGCGACCGCTCTTACCGTTAAACTATTAAGGCTTCACTTACCTTTAAACTATTAAAACTCTATCTATCTCTTGGCGGGTAAAAGATATCACTAATGATGGCAACATAATTGCACCGCCATCGCCAGTCGCGCGTACACTTATCTTGCGCGCACTGTACCACTGACTCATCCCGAAAAATCTATGGTTCCCGAGGGATTTGTGAAAAACTAAATTTCACGCGGACGAAGTCGCGGACGTCCGATAGTTTTACAATAAATCAAAATCACCAGTTGAAAAGTTTGTAGTGAGTTAAATTTAGCGGAATTATTGCAAATTGTTTTTTATCACTATAATTACATTTAAAAATATTTCTTTCTATTTTAATACGTCCTTAAAAAATTAATTATAATAGAGACATCGCAATACATTATTGGTGCTTCCAATCCTCGATACAATGAGCTCATGCACTATAAACTGTGACCAGCTAACTCGTCTTTAAAAAAAAACAGAGTCACTGAATTCTATGGGCAAATCAGAAAATTCAGTCAGCAATGCTGATGACAAAGATATTGGTGTGTTCAGTGGCGTGCATAAGGTTAACTAGATTAAGCTCTATACGTGCAAATTTTACAAAATGGAAAATCTCTCCAATCATTGTAATAAATGCTCAGGGTATGCATCGAGTTTATGCATCTATGAGGTGCACGTCACTGAATGTGTTGCTAACTAAAGATGTGTGTATCGTATCGACATATTCGTAACTTTAAACTCGTTTTTTTAAGTGTTTTAACTTTAAAACGTATTATTAAATCAAAGTAAAATAGTTCGAATGCTCCTAGTTTTAAAGTCGTAAATTATGGTAGCGATGAAAAATTTTTCAAAATAAAAATAAACCATGCATAAGCTCATTTCAAATTTATTTATACAGAAATAAGTGAGAACCGACAAATTTATTAAGAATTGAAATTTTATTGAGTAAATGATTCTTATTACTCCAATTCATATTATTAAAAAACAAATTAATAGAAAAATAAGATGTAAATTTATCATATTTTTGGACTTTGACGTCTTTTTCGGACGTTTAACTAAGTCAAACAATAAAAAAAATCAATTTACTAAGTATTTGATATTGTATTAATATAAAATTAACAAAATAATATTAATACTGACAAAAGTTAGTATACGTTTTTTTAAATTAAAAAAAAAACAAACTCTACACACATTAAATGCCAATTTTAACATTAAAAAAATTACACTATTTTTTTATCTAAAATGATACTTATTCGATTGTAAGCCCTAAAATAAATTTAGTGTACTGAAAATTGTGTGAATTTTGAAACATTTTTAACGAACTAATTAGCATAAAACAGAGGTTTTTGAATTACTAACGTATGTTATGTATGTATGTTAGTATGTCCGTGACATATTGAAAAACTACTGATCCAGTTTCGATGGAGTTTGTGTTTTAAATGTACATTCCTCAAAAAAATGTTTTAGTATGTAAATTCTATACTGGATGTACAATTTCCTTGAAAAAAAAAAATTTTTTTTTTTTCTATAAGAAAAACTTAGTATAACAAAAATCTAATCAATTCTCAAATAAGTTTCATAAAATTTAGATTTGATTTTATAATAAAATGACTTCTAATACAGCCCTATCTTTTATATCATAGAAGGACTGTTAGACCATGTTTCTTAAATTTTTTTCTACAATTAAAACTAAAAAAAGCTCAAAACGAATTTTCCGAAATAATTTATCGGGGCTCCCTTATCAATTCATTCTAAAACACTCGCCATTTTTAAACTTCTCTCACCAAAATCCTACAATTCACTAGACATGCACACGAGAACTTAAAGCATGAAGAAACTTGAGACTACGATTTACGAATTTGTTCCTAAACATATAGTACATTAAGGTATATTTTAGCTTAGCATAAGACGTTTATTATGTTATGAAGGTGCACTCGACGATATCTCCATGGTGACCGCGGCAGGTACCTGCATCTGGAAACGGATATATTACTATAGTCTGGCAAGTTCGTTGACAACACTCCCATGATATGCGGACGACGGGGGGAAAGACTGCGCGGGTGTGAATTGTGCGTGAAGGAAAGTGACGAGAATCAGTGTTGGGTTTTCATTCATCGCTACACGCCCCACGGCCCGCGTGTAACATCGGGAGTGTTACGAACGAAGTTGCCAAGCTATACTAAATATTTTCATCATAGTTACTGTCGTAATTATATCGCGATCAAAATTATTTCTTAAAAATTCTTAATAGGCAATTGACACTTTTTTTTAAATGGTCTTAAATTGTTCATTATCGTTCTACTAGATTGAAAAAAGATATCATATTCTTTTGTGACATGATTACATGAAAATTTTAATTTTTAAATATTTTTTGACAATACGATCCATAACTCCTGTCGGCCATGATGGTCTATATTTCAACTGTATACAAACAGAGCAACGTTTAGCACAACAAGTTACATTGTGACGTCACAAAACGGTGGACAGTGTTTTTGACGTTTGAAAAATTTTAAAAATATACATGAAATTTAAATTAAGCTATGAAAGAAATCCTTAATTTTTATTAATCAATATTTCGATTCCTTATTCCATGTACTATGCGAAATTAATGTTGTTTATATTGGTTGTCAAGACAACCAGATAACTTATATTTCTTCTTTTTTTCCTGGGCCTTTTCCGCACTTGGCCACTAGGGTTGGCCGTTGTACGTAGGTTCTTTTGGTGCTGGTCCCCGCTGGAGTCTAAATAACCCCGCTGGAGTGAAAATAACTTATACATATCAATATTATTAAAACTGATTTTTATTTAACATTTAATAGAAAGATTTTGTTATTTTTGTTTATTTGTGTCCTTTTTTCATATGTTACGAATGGATTTGCCAAGCTATAATATACAGGAAGAAATTTTTTTTAGTGCGGATATTTTTATATTTTGTACATAAACAAAATTTAATTATCACGTATTTTTTCTTTTTTTTTTTTAACTCAAAAATAACAAAATTATCGTTAGCTAAAGTTATTTACTTTTGAACAGAATTTTAGGGTCACCCTATTGTGCGTTTATTTTATTTTCGTTTGATACCTAAAGGACGTCACCAGATTACTTTTAAGCTGAATATATCTTGTTTAGTAATAATATGTACATTATTTTGTTATTTTAGAGACATAAATTAAAAAAAAAAATTACATAAAATGTATCGAACTGTTTGTAGATTTATATTCTATTAATGATACAGAACCACGAAAAAAAATATCCGCACTAAAGACCGAATCACCCTGTATAAATAAAATAAAAAAAAAAAAAAATACTGCTGGAACACGTCCATCATGTCCAACGCGCGCTCGTCCAGCACTGCTTTCCAACGCTGCAGCCAGCTCCAGACCTTTGTCATTATAGACCCTCTGGAGTGTCAGTTACCTTATTCTTCTGGCCGTGCGCCGGCTGGAACACGTCCACCATGTCCAACGCGCGCTCGTCCAGCACTGCCTCCAGCGCTGCAGCCAGCTCCAGACCCTCACCGAAGGTGCTGCCACTCTCCGCTGACAGGAACGAATGAAAAATTAGCGACTACATCTTGAGGACATTAACCATGAATAGGAAATAGTAGTCTAAGACGGATATGACATCGCTCGATCTCGTGTTGACTCGTGCCGAGGCTAGATGGCGCGACTTGTTTCCGTAAAGAGTAGGGATTTAGAGAGGGGTAGCGATCGGTTGGCGGAAACGACTTGCGATAAAAGGTGTACGTTGTACGGTCGGCTTTAATATGCTCGTGGTGTTAAAGCCGTCCACATTGCTTGTCGTGTAATTACTTTGTGGGTCACTTGGGATAGGCGGGGAGAGTGACTTGTGTGGAAAAGGAGAGTGTTTGTTAACCCAACGTTTACAAGTGCGTCATTCTCTGCCACTATAGGGTCTTATTTTGATTACAGATTGATTTGTTAATTAAGTTGTCCTGACAAATATTGTGAATCATTTTCTGCTAAAACATGATATATTTCTCTTTCGTACGTTTACAAACTAAGGGCGACATTTTCTGGTTACTGTTTGTACTCGTATGTAAGAGGTACTTCTATACTGATTAGGTAATTGTATAGTATATATTTATCTATTTAACTCCAATGGGACATAAGGGAGCGATATTTTCTATTTCTTTGACTGTCTTTTTCTCGACTCAAGATAAAAATTATTGTTGTTGAATCATGCTACATACACTGGCAATAGATTAAAGCATAAGATACCATGTGAAGTTTCTTTGATCCTTAATATTACGAGTTTACAATCATTTACCGGAGAGCTTAAAAAATTTAAACGCTGTGCAATTTAAAGGAAGAATATACAAAGTACTAATCAATAAGGAATATTACACGATTGACGAATTTTTATGGGATAAATATTTTTATAAAAGTGTCAATAGGCATTTTTATAAAAGTGTTAAGTGGCAATGGGCGGGGCACATAGTTCGAAGAGCCGATGGACGTTGGGGTCCCAAAGTGCTGGAATGGCGACCCCGCACTAGTAAGCGCAGTGTTGGCCGACCCCCCACCAGGTGGACTGACGACATCAAGCGAGTCGCAGGGATTCGCTGGATGCAGGTGGCTCAGTATCGTGATGTTTGGAAGTCCCTACAAAAGGCCTATGTCCTGCAGTGGACGTCCATCGGCTGATATGATGAAATATTTTTATATAAAAAAATGTAACATTTTAATATTTTTGAATTGAAATTATTTTCATTTGATTTTTACTAGCATTTTTTTTATGTGTATAATGTAATTCTTGCCAGCCAGGCAGGCAGATTGTGATTAAACCACACTTATTGATCAACCGCATTCTGGCAATAATTTTTGATTTTTTTTACAACTTGGCTTAAGCTGACAAGATATTTAGTTGCTAAATCCCAAATTGTATACCAGATTTTTCCATCATCACTTTTAAAACATCTTTCAACTATTAAAACAAGTATGAAGACATACTTGTATCTTGTATAAATTTTAACATAAAAATGGAACTGACTTCAAAGACGTATTTCAGTTCTTTTAGTTTTAACACAAAATTATCAACCCGATTTTCATGAAAATGAAATGGGACGAATCTGGAAGTATACTTTTTTAAGCAAAAAATAACATACGCGACGAATAGAGAACCACCTCTGTAAGCGACGCAATTGTATATTTTATTTGTAAATGTTTTAGTAAAATAAACTGGCCGGGCATATAACGGAACGTATAACGTTCAAGGGAAACTGTAAGTTTTGACAGATTTTTGAATAAACCCAGTTCGTTACGAATTATCCAACTGTCAACATCCCTTGCAACGATATACGTCCCGAAGAGCTCATTTTCGCCGAATATTTCTGTGTTTTGTTTCGTCCGTTACAACCTCCTTTTTAGAAGTCGGTTAATAAATACGTTACCTTGATTAAAGAACTCCGTAAAAGCTTCATCTGGTATCTGGTTTAGTACTGATGGGTCCAGGATATCGTCTGGAGGTACTTGTCCCACCTCTGTTGAAACGTAACCAGAAATTACATCATATTATAACATTAATAAAATTAAATGTGAGGTTTATACCTGTAGAAATTAATAATTATTGTGTTGTTGGGGTATTGTATTACGTAAATTAAGCAATGGGAGTAGAAAAACCACTTTATGTTAGTTATCTGGAAGCTCATTAAAAACATAGACAAATATTGATTTAATTACACATATTAAAGTTTGTTTATATTAACAGACACAGTGCGTCACAGACAAGTAGCATGGCAGACACCCACAGACACCGTCTATTCACACTGCCCAGCAGGTAGCTAGAGACACTTAAAGTCCTTTTCAAGCGAAGGAAGTCCCACAGACGCGGCGCTAATGGCTTAATGGCCCTCATTGTCATTTGATAATGGCGTTCTTATTGTCGTTTGTGTAAGACGCTGTCAATTTTAGTTCAGGTTTCATAAAAAGGGCTCTACAGACATGAATTACACAGACAAAATATTCTTTCCGCGAATACTGGCCGTGCGCGGCCCGTGTCTGTCAACATCTGCACGGCCGCGTTACTATAGATATAAATACGTTAATAAACACTGTATAGAAAAATATTATTTTGTCTGCCACGGCACGTGTCTGGCACGCTGAATGTCTGTAGATATAAACGGACCTTTAATGATACATACCTAACACATGCGAGTTAGTCACAGTCATGTATTCGTTTTCGCTCAAACCACCCATTGCGGTATCTTCTGAGCTGTCGTACGCGGAGGAGTTCGAACAAACGTTGATCTCTGAAATAATTACACGTAACACATACAAACTCACACACACACCCATTCCATATACAAGTATGAGTGGATTTAGGATTATGTTCAACAAATTGTCTGACAAAATTACCATTTTCTTTCTTTATCTATTTGCAAAAAATGGCTGAGGTTGTAATATTTTTTTATAACACATTTGCTCTTGTGTCAAGTGTCTCTTATTTCACCATTTTCAATATAGTAATGTAAAAGTGCTCAACATTTTATGAATAAAATTAACTTAAGCTACTCTAAGCCTCGTGCCAAAAAATCGTCCAATAGGTACTTAAAAGCCTATCAAAATTTCATCATAAAATGGAAAACAAGCAATAATGCAAATTCATTTTTAGAAAGTGTGTTTCCCTCGCAAATATGTTGTAGAACGTCATACGTGCGATTTGCTAATTACAGCCTCTGCTTACGCCTCTGCGTCGCCTACGGCTCAGGCGAGCAATATTGCCTCGGCTATAATTTTCAACTTACCGCACTTTTATTATAATGTACTATTATTTTATAAAGAAAGAAAGAAAGAAGGTTTCTGAATACGACTGTATACCAGTAGACAACAGACTGTATATATTTTTTGCAGAATAGATAAAAAGATATATTTAAAATGAAGTGGTAGCATTGTCAGAGAATTTTTAAGAGGCATATCAGACCCGCCAAAGTTTGGAAGATAGCTTGAAAAGAAAAGGTCCACCACCATAGCCTCGTTTAGTTTTCTGATTCACCATAAATATCACATACACAGTTAAGCAGTATGGTCATGAATAAATATTTTGTTCCTTGGTCTATAGAGAGACGAATATCTTAGCATTCCATGGATTCACCGTGCGGGTGCTGGATCCATCGCGTGGTAGAGTGAAGAACTCCGAGCAGAGTCTTGAACTTGTGACTACAGGATGTAGGGTTAAGGAATTCCATGACGATCGATTAACACTCCCCGTTCTCTGCTCGTCCATTGACCTCGTAACCTTTTAAGACGCTAGGCGCACGAGGTCCATTGACCTCGTAACTCTTGGAGACGCTAGGCGTACGAGGTCAATTGACCTCGTACCGCAGCGACGTGTTAATGCAAACTTTTTTCTAACTGTATTTGTACATTGCGAGTGCAACTGTACACCTTGGTTAACGCAACCAATGATGTTGATCATCTTACCAGACAAGGACTGCGTGTGGTTGGGCGGTCGCTTCGGCACGAGTCTCCGGCGTCGCTTGGCTCGGCGCGGTGCACGGGGGGCGCGGGGCGCTCGCACGGCGGGCACCCACGCGCGCTTGCGGACAGCCTTCGCCGGCTTACTCTCGCGGCTTAGGAGCTCATAGTTATCCTGCAAATTATTTATCTTATCAACATTTTTAACCTATATTCGGCTCACTGCTAAGCTTGAGTCTCCTCTCAGAATGAGAGGGGTTAGGCCAATAGTCCACCACGCTGGCCCTACGCAGACTTCACACACGTAAAAAATTAAGAAAATTCTCTGGTTTCCTCACGATGTTTTTCCTACACCGTTTGAGACACGTGATAGATTATAATATACCTACCGAAAAATAACACGTTAAATTGTAATCAGTATTTTCAGTTCACAATATGACGGTAGATTATAATATCACGAGTAAGATTATAAACTAACGTATTTTACAATTTAACAATTATATACATTGATCGTAGATCGTTAGATGGGCCTCTAAAGCGTCGCGGAATTTTCATTGGTTTCGCACATTGAGTATGTCATCACTCGTAACACATTTTTCTTTATTCATATCGTGGCTTGTATTATTACACTTCCAAAATGAACAGGAAGACATAATTAAGGGATTAAAATAAGAAAATACAGTAAATACTATATAAGTCCACGTCCACTCACAGCATGCTCTTGTCTATATATATAAAAATGAATTGCTGTTCGTTAGTCTCGCTAAAACTCGAGAACGGCTGAACGGATTTATCTTATTTTGGTCTTGAAATGTCCGTGGAGGTATAGAGAAGGTTTAAAAGTTGGGAAAAATTGGGATAATTGCCGGGAAAACCATAAAAGCAACCGTTTTCTATTTTCCATACGTTTAAGAGTCAAGGGGTAGGATAGGGTAGGGGTAGACTAGTGTAGAATTGGGATAGGGAAGAAGTGCACAAAAGTCAAGGCGAAGCTTGTCTGGGTTCGCTAGTTACGTAATAAAATAAGATGTGCGTGCACGTCTTAGGGTAATGACATAAAATTAAGCGTTCTTTAATATGGAGGAGCCTATCTAAGTATTTATATCGATGCCCGCACTCACCCGCTTCCACGCGTGCTCGGCGCACAGCGGCGTCTGCTCCTGCAGCGGCAGCAGCGGCTGCTTGCAGCGCTCGCCGCCCGCGAACACCGCCGCGCACGCCGCGTACAGCCGCTGCTCGGGCGCGAGCGTCGCGTGCGCCAGGCAGTGCCGCGCGCACGGCAGCGGCGAAGCGCTGCAGCGCTCCTCCGCGCACGCGGCCGTCTCCGCGCGCACGCTCTCGCTGCCCGACCAACCGCTTTGTCTACAACACATTATAAAATAAATTAATGTTAATTTTTTTTTTTATTCTTTACAAGTTAGCCCTTGACTACAATCTCACCTGATGGTAAGTGATGATGCAGTCTAAGATGGAAGCGGGCTATCTTGTTAGGAGGAGGATGAACATCCACACCCCTTTCGGTTTCTACACGGCATCGTACCGGAACGCTAAATCGCTTGGCGGTACTTCTTTGCCGGTAGGGTGGTAACTGGCCACGGCCGAAGCCTCCCACCAGCCAGACCTGGACAAATTAAGACAATCTCAATCTGCCCAGCCGGGGATTCGATCTCCGTCTTGTAAATCCAATGCGCATACCACTGCGCCACGGAAGCCGTAAATAAGGGAGGGGAAGGTTTTTGAGGTCCCAATAAATTAATTTTATTTATTTCTACTCTGTATTATATTTCTCACTGAAAACGACTAATAATTTATTTATTTATCACACTAATAAACACACAAAATATAATTATAAAGGTATATATATTTATATGATTATTTATTATGTTCTTATTATTAATTAGTAACACTTCTTCTTGTTGTTACCGCCCGCGTCACCACATGGCTCCACGGAAGACCAGCGCTGCGCTGGTGCATCCATCACTAGCGTAGCACATGCTGAGTGGTGACCATTTTGGTACCACACACATCATTTTTTTTTTTGGATTTAATTTAGTTATATTAGTTTAATATCTCTAATTTATTAGTTCACTATATTTTTAAAATTACTTTCTTTAGTATTTAAGTATTTGTTGTCTTTTGTGTATTGTGTGTGTGTGTGTCCAAATAAAATAATTTTGTTTCTTTCTTTCTTTACATAACAACCATTTCACAGGACCGACCAATATCGACAAACCGAATGAGAGGAAGTGACATGGGAGGTAGGACATAAAATTACGGTTGAATCTATCTATATATATAAAAATTAATTGCTATTCGTTAGTCTCGCTAAAACTTGAAAACGGCTGAACGGATTTATCTTATCTTGAAAGGGAACTGGGAAAGTGAAAGACGCTGTGACGCGGGTGGTAGGCTTTTACCTCTAATACATTGACATTTTACCTTGATTAACTTACGACGCACACAAGATTTTATGAGACTTTTTAGACAAGTTTTTTAAAAGACCAAAATGAAACTAAGTCGCTTTTTTTATGTAACACAATTTATTATCTCTCGTTCAGAGAGATTCTTATTTGACTGGGTTACATCCAGTAGCGTGCAGTCTTGTGTAGTCTCGGATAGTCTCATGGGTAGACGGCCTAAAGCGCTACGCTGTCGGAGTTCTGTTGCGACAACGGAGTGTTCCACTTGATCTGATCAATTAATTATTGAGTGCCGTACACAATGTCCTGGAATGGCGACCCCGCACCGGAAAGCGCAGTGTTGGGCGACCCCGCACTAGGTGGACCGAGGATATCAAGCGGGTTGCAGGGAGTCGCTGGATGCTGGCGGCTCGAGATCGTTGTGTTTGGAGGTCCATGCAAGAGACCTATGACCAGCAGTGGACGTCTATCGGCTGATAAGGTACACAATGACTGGTAGCGTGCGTCGCCCAACGCATCTCGCATCAACGCAGGTGTGGCATGCAAAGCGTTAATCCGTTGCAATGACGTAACGCAACACACTAATGAGGCATCTACCTTACCTGGTGTTGTTGTAGCTACTAATTGTAAAGCACTAACTTAAAAATACTAATATTAAAACAGGCGACTTTTTATTTTATTCATTTACCTTAATTTCCTCCTTTCTTGCAAAGACAACACGGTAGACATTCCTCGCATAGCTAGCAAGTGGTTCATAGTTTGCGGCGGAATACGACAAGACTTGCTGCTTTGACCACTCAGCTGTTTCTGTACAAAGAAAATACTCATTATATATTACGTAAAACAGGAAAATAACAAAACCATACTTACAGTGGAATTCATAGAAATAATGGGGGCGCCCCCAGGAGATAGTTGAGTGTCGAATTTAAACTCCATGAATTTTTGTTGAGTGTCGAATTTAAACTCCATGCGTTTTTGTTGAGTGTCCCTCCTGTCCCCTGGGGGTGCCCTTGCAACGTCTATGAATTCCACTGTTAGTCATTCATTTTATAAAACTCTAAAAATCTATGATTTTTTACTTTTTATTTTGTAGCACGAGTTCTACAATCGCTAATTACGTACAGTGGCATACACTACTCTTTCTGTGATAAAAGAAATAAAAGAATTAACAAAACTTGCTAAATAATATATAATTGGCGTTGAGCGTGTGTTTAAATTCCATATTTTATCTATGGTCTTTGGCGAGCTGCAGCAAGGTGGCAGCCCTGACCACCTGGCGCCGCATAGCCGCGCGGCGCAGAGCTAGTATCGCCTCGCAACTCTCCGCCGCACTCTCCTCTACACAAATCGCTATGAGGCCTAGGTCTGGTAATAATAATGATACCTTGATAAGGGATGCCAAAGCTCTATGTTCTCTATGGTCCTTGGCGAGCTGCAGCGAGGTGGCAGCCCTGGCCACCTGGCGCCTCATAGCCGCGTGGCGCAGAGCTATTATCGCCTCGCAACTCTCCGCCGCACTCTTCTCTACACAAATCGCTATGAGGCCTAGGTCTGGTAATAATAATGATACCTTGATAAGGGATGCCAAAGCTCTATGTTCTCTATGGTCCTTGGCGAGCTGCAGCGAGGTGGCAGCCCTGACCACCTGGCGCCGCATAGCCGCGCGGCGCAGGGCCAATCTCGCCCCACGACTTTCCGCCGCACTCTCTTCTACGCAAATCGTTCCGACGCCTAGATCTGGTAATAATCAGTATCACTTAAGACAGATATTTTTAAGAAGTGACCTTAACTATGATGACAGACATTTAACAAAAAATTTTGAACTTTAATCAAGAAGTCTATACCACTTGGCACTTTTAGAGGTTGTTTATTTAACACAATCAAAATTTATAGATTTGTTGTCTTTCTTTGTGATGTTTCTTATTTCTTCCAATCAAAGTACTCATGAATGATTTGAACCAAAATTATTTAAGATTTATTTATTTAATCTATGGCTAGGATCTTTGTGGTATTGCAAAGAAAATTATTCCTTACACAATTTTCAAACATATGAGTTTAAAATTAAAAAAACGTAATGAGAAAACATATGGGAATCAAAAAATGAAGATGGATGAAAAATTTTTTAAATATAAGAATACTTACAAATAGTTATCATAAAAACCGCGATTTATTTACCGATTTCCGGCACATTATCGTCATCGCTGCTACTGCTCTCGAGTTGACGGAAGGCATTTGGCCTCTTGTCTTCTAGAGGACCGCATTGGAACAGCTCCTCGCCGGGTGCGTGCCACGTTACATTGGGCAAAGCAAGTGCTCTTGGTTGATGAGGTATCCGTTGCAAGGCCTCATGTACAGTCGGACCTCTGCCTTTACGTGGTTTCGGTTGGGAGGTTTTGGCTGAAACAAGCGTATAAAAATTGGTTAGGTTTGGAAAATTTTGAACTTTGTCATAAAGTAACAGTTTTTAAACAAACTCATTGACTCTAATCCATTGACCTCTTATAGTAAAAGGTCGCACAATCATGTAGAAAATTTCACTTAAAAGCTGGGCATTTTGCTTTGACAGTTTTAGAATTATTGGTAAAGAAAATTATACTACAAATAAAATAATTTAAATATAGTGCAATATTAAATAAAATCCCAAATTCAGAGCATATTCAACCTTAAGGATTGAGTTTATGGTTAAATTTGCAAATGCAACTACTTGAATTGAGTGCCAAGAAGTTTTGTGTTTTTTGGTTGCTGATTGTGCATCCACTTTTTAATAGGAGATTGATGCTCTACACCCAACCTACATATCCCAAGTTATGTGCCATGAGGTGGATTGGGATGATAGAAATACAAAGAGAAAAACAGAAATTAATTATACTAAAACCACACTTAATGTGTACTGTTTCAAATAAAGGTAAAAAACGCATGTCACTTTATAACTTATCTCTTTTGAATTATGAATTTTTATTTATAGGATGTTATTCAAAATATATAAACTATATCTATTTGTTCTAAGCTAATTAATCAAATTAATTTTCATTAGTTTAACAACAAATTAATTACAACTATTATTAGGTGACTAATGAATGAATAGCTAGAATACCCTCATTTTTAATTTGTTTGTTAGAAAACAATGCATACAGAGTATGGCTTAACAAACAAATTAAAAATGAGGATTTACACCTCATCCTAAGTACACCAGAAAAAAATCCAGATGTCTTCCATATTGATTGCTGGTAATAGCACTTAAGGGAATTGATGGTTTATGTTAGTTATATTATATACCAACTTCAATCTGATATACTCAGATCATATTTTATCATAAATATATGTTTGTCATACATATTTCATCAGTATATTATATTTGTTACTACCTACTGTTCTATGAAATCCAACTGATATCCACAGTACTGTTATATATAACCTGGTTTCATTAGAGGTTATAATTAATGGTCTTAAAAGACTTTTTTGTAATTTTAGTAGCAATTTAACTTAATATAAAGTAAATATAAAAAATATATACTTCACCTGCTGCAGGTTTTTTAACTGTTGGCAGCTTTAATGTAGGATTAAGTGGGGTGAAATTTGGTTCAGTTTTAATTGTTACAGTGTTTTCAATGACTCCTTGTTCCCTTTTAAAGACATCCAAAAAGGTTTCCGAATTGCTCTTTTTGCCTGACGTTTTTTCACTTGCAGTATTATTAGATGTATTGCTTGATGGTACATTTGTTGACGAACTACTTGGATTTTGTAGATTCTGATTGCTTGAACTAGACACGCTAGCACTACGAACTTCAGCCAATTTTGGTTTCACCTGAGTCTTTGCTTTCGGAACTTTGGCATTTACTATTTTTGTTTCAACATGATTTGGTGTAGCAGTTTTTAAAACTGGTGAAAAATGGCCATTCAGAATCTCCTTATCTTGTTTGATAATCCCATTAGTTAAATGAGGAGTGATGATAGATTCCGAAACTTTAAGGCTCTCTACATGGTTAGGTTTTATATCAACGCTATTGTCAAAAACAAAATTATCTTCAGTGTGGCTGACAGTTATCTCATTGGCAATGACGTCTGAATCGTGAAATGTGTACAATTCATTCGGATCTATCTTAAATTTTGTATGGAAGAAGTTGTCACTAATATGAGGTATGTACTGTTCACTGTCCGAGTCGTGAATGTACATTACTTCACTACCGCAGCCGCCGGAGACACTCTCAACGGCCATTTTGTATTGTGTCGCACAACTGCCATCGGATATATTTTGGGTAATACCACTGAAACTGTAAACAATACAATGAGTATTAGTGCTTTTATGTCACCATCATCATCATCAGCATATTTTAAAGCACATTACAGGGCCAGACCTTAAAGACTCCTTATAGGAGACGGGATATGGTGCTTAGACCCACCACACTGCTCCAAGGCTACTGCTTTTAAGTATAATACCTAGTACCTTAAACATTTTCTGCTTTAAAACAACTTAGGGGTGAGTGAGTTGTGAGTCCACTTAAAACACAAAGTGTATAACTGCACAGTGTACAAAACACATCTTAACATGGTGATAATATTCACATATAACCCCCCCGTGACATGTTTTTGTATACTGCACAATTTGGAATGTTGTACGACAACTTTAGTGCGGACTCAAAGTTTGATTTATACTATACCGTTATAATCTATATTCTTTCATAAATGTAGGTAAGATCACAGTTTGAAACATTTATTGCTCAAAAAAAGCTGAAATTCTCTATACTTAGTACTGACAATCGATGTTAGTATAGCAGTAGTATTACATACACTGTTATTTTCAAAGAGAATAACATAAAGTAACTTTAATGACAGCAATTGGCATTTACTACAATATATGGAACTAACATGCAGTTTATCATCATCATCATATCAGCCGATGGACGTCCACTGCAGGACATAGGCCTTTTGTAGGGACTTCCAAACATCACAATACTGAGCCATCTGCATTCAGCGAATCCCTGCGACTCGCTTGATGTCGTCAGTCCACCTGGTGGGGGGTCGGCCAACACTGCGCTTACTAGTGCGGGGTCGCCATTCCAGCACTTTGGGACCCCAACGTCCATCGGCTCTTCGAACTACGTGCCCCGCCCATTGCCACTTCAGCTTCGCAACTCGTTGAGCTATGTCTGTAACTTTGGTTCTTCTGCGGATCTCCTCATTTCTGATTCGATCACGCAGAGATACTCCTAACATAGCTCGTTCCATCGCCCGCTGTGTGACTCTGAGCCTTCTTATCAGGCCCATAGTTAGCGACCAAGTCTCGGAACCATAGGTCATCACTGGCAACACGCACTGTTCAAAGAAGTTTATACAAAGAAATGCAGTTTATACAAACAAAATATTGGTTTGAACAAGGGCTTACCCCACATTTTCTGATGCACTCAAATAAGACATGCTGCATTCATTTTATCATCTAACAATAAAAACAATCTGTGTAGTGAATTACGAAGCTATATAATTGGTCCCTTTGCTTCATACTGAAACAAGAAAGTTTTCTTAATGCAATAGCGGCGTATATTGTTTGTATTTGTTGCAAAATACGTATTATTTTGCTTTTGGGAGATAAGAATTCTATGGAATGACAAGTACAATGACATCTGTCACAGTAATAATTATTCATTATTTTGCCAAAAAAAAACAGATTTCATCGCATTTTACATGTAGTTTGTATAGTGAAATGCGATTCAAAGTTAAATAATTAAATATTGATGCATGAATAAACACTTAGAGAGATTAAAAAGTATTTTTTTTACAATATCAGTTTTAACTCTCACATTTTAATCTAGATGATTCTTGGAACATTTCTTGCATTTATAACTTTGTAAACTAGTATTAAAGCACTAAATCTAGTAGTTAATTACATTAATTAACGCAAACTTGTTTAAAAACGAGAGGCTTTTCGAAAAAAAACTCAAACTTTTATTCAATAACACCAAACATCAAAATTTGACAGATGAAAGCAAATGGCATCCAAAATGAATTTCGTTCAGTACCTAACACTAACAGTATTTACGCTAAAATATCAGTACTGTTTTCAATAAATTTATTAAATAATTTTACTACTGATTTTAATGAATAATTTTTACAACTTCATTAATTTATAAAAACAAACAGCTGGTACACATTACCTATAAATCCAATTTTGAAGTTGGGTACCGACAATTTTTTCAGTTTATATTATCCTTAGACCATTAATAATATTAATGGTCTAAGATATTATCCTATGACGATTAGCTTATGTTGATTATCGTATGTGAAATCAGGAAGAAACAAAAAGCTCTACATCTAACGGAAGAATGTATCATTATTTCAATATTGTTTCTATAATATTAATTTCATATATTATTATAATGACCTAATAAAACGTAGGTTCTACTTTAAAATCGACTAACAAGTTTATTCAAAATATTTTATAGAGTATAAAATTAGTTATATTGATTTTTAATGAAAAGAGTTTAAGTAACGTAAGTAACTATTTAAAGCTGGTAAAATAGAATGGAATAAAATGTATTTATAGGTAAAGCTAATCACGAGTTTTGATATAACATATTTTTTCTTTAATTTTAAAATAGAAATAGATAAATATCAATAACTACTATTAAATATCACTCATTATGTCTGTCCTTAGACCATTTAAATAATCTTTTTAATGGTCTAAGTGTCTGTCAGTCGGCCGGTGGTCGGTTTGTTAGTCGCGGTCTCTTTACTTGGTAACACTGTTTAAGAATGTCTATTGTATATTGTATTTTAAAGCCGAAAATTAATATCTTAAAATATTTATACAATACAATTGATATAAAAAATTAATATTTCAAGTATTTTGTACTAAAATTGTTTTTATATGATAATTATTTAATAGCACGATGCTCGTATTTGCAAATTGAAAATACAATATATACCAATTTTTAAATTTGCCGCTTTTTACATTCAAATTTGATTTGAGAACCCCTTTATTCGAAGCGTTGTTGTGAATCCAATATGGCGTTATCTGATGTTTTAATATTTTGAAGGTACGTCAATTTGACGATTCTGTAATGTGTATTCCGGTAAATATCTTGTTTTTAGAAAGTTTTTACCATGAGGGTATTATTTGCGTTCAATATTGTGTATTTAAATAAGTTTGTAAAGTGTAGTGAAAGGCTTACAGATTGTATTGTTTTGTTTGTGATTTCCGATAATTTAGCGATCCATTGTCATTAAAAAAATTAATTTTCAATATTAATGAACTGTTTTATACAGATTTTATGAGTGAATAAAGTAAAACCACGGTGTATTTTACAAATACCTTGACGGATTAATGCGAAACGTAAGACATCAACCGATTCTAATTACAGTAATTATAGGGCCTTCGGTGATTATTTTGAGTGCTGCGATTTATGATGTTTAATAATATTATATGATTGTTGCAGAAGTGTATAAGTTTTAGTACAAATGGGAGTGAAATAAACAAATAAGCCGGTGCATAGGATTAGCGCCCGAATATCTGATTGATTTTTTGAGTATAATAGTTAATTTAAGAGTTGACTAACATGACAGACACAAGACGAAGAGTCAAACTTTACGCTCTGAATGCAGATCGACAGTGGGATGACAGAGGAACAGGCCATGTGTCGTCGTGCTATGTAGAAAGGCTAAAAGGTACCTCATTGCTGGTCAGGGCAGAGTCAGACGGTACACTTTTGCTAGAAAGCAAAATACAACCCGACACAGCCTATCAGAAACAGCAAGATACATTAATAGTGTGGTCTGAAGGTGACAATTTTGATTTAGCATTAAGTTTTCAAGAAAAAGCTGGCTGCGATGAGATATGGGAGAAAATTTGTCAGGTAAATACATATGACCTTGAATCTTATTTCCATCACATTTTGAAAGTCTAATTTATATTTTTCTAAATATGTTTAGTAGTATCAAATTGTACTGACAAAGTAACCACTTTCTGTCTATTTATTTTGCAAAGAATATTTATTAAACACCATTTAAATATTGTTGTTTTTTGAAGGATTTTTTATAGTTTATTATGTCTTCTGTCTTATAAACACAGTAAGTAGGCACACAGATTTGTAATATACAATTTTATATAGACAAATCCTTGAATGAATGAGTGAAAGTTAATTTTTGGGGGTTAAATCATTCAGTTATGTTTCTAACACTTTGAAAGTCCTGGGTTTGATCCCCAGCAGGGCTGATTCATTGGTCCAGGTCTTTTAGATATCGTAAAAGGGTGTGGATTTTCATCCTCTTTTGCATCATCACTTACCATCAGGTAAGATTGTAGTCAAGGGCTAACTTGTAAAGAAAAAAAAATAAGACATTCTCTAAATGTCTGCTGTCATCTTCACTAGACAGCCAATAGGCAGGTTTCACCATCTTTGATAGTCTAAATAAGTTTTGGTAAAATGGCCCTTATTATTGTCAAGTTGATAGATTATTTCATAGACAAAATCAGCATTCATAATGAGCCTATTTTTTTCTAGGTACAAGGCAAAGACCCTTCAGTTGAAATAACACAGGACATTGTAGAGGAGTCTGAAGATGAGCGATTTGATGAAATGTCAGACAGTGTCCAGCCAGTGGAGCTCCCTGCGTGTGAAATGGGACGACTAGAGGACATAAGTGAACTAGTGAACAGCTGTCTCGTTTCACCAAACAGGAAAGACAAGTTAGCTGCAGCTTTAGAAAGCCAGCACTATATTAAGAAACTTCTAAACCTCTTCCATATGTGTGAGGATATAGAAAACGTTGAGGGTCTACACCATCTCTACGAGATATTCAAAAGTATATTCCTCTTGAACAAAAACACACTATTTGATACAATGTTTGCAGATGACACGATTTTTGACGTTGTTGGCTGTCTAGAATATGACCCCAGTTTACCCCAGCCCAAAAAGCACAGAGAGTATCTTAGGGAGCTAGCGAAATTCAGAGAGGCTATTCCCATAAAGAATAAAGATTTGCTCGCTAAAATACACCAGACATACAGAGTACAATATATACAGGAGATTGTTTTACCGACCCCCACAGTTTTTGAAGACAATTTGCTAAGCACATTGTCAAGTTTTATATTTTTTAATAAAGTAGAAATAGTGAAACTTATAGAGGAGGATGATAAATTTCTAACGGATCTATTCAAAATGTTAATGGATGACAAAACTGGTGACACAAAGAGGAGGGATTTAGTTCTATTTTTGAAAGAATTTTGTAATTTTTCACAAAATCTACAACCACAAGACAAAGATGCATTTTATAAGACGCTAGTTTCACTGAGAATCCTGCCAGCACTAGAGATAACACTAAGTATAGATGATCAAAAAACTAAGACTGCATCTATAGATATTTTGACGTACATTGTTGAGTTTTCACCGTCAGTAGTCAGAGACTATACATTACAGCAAGCTAACAATACAGAAGAGGTTAGTATGTATTATATTTTATAAATTTACTAGGGGTGTTTTGCATTTTCATCAATATAGATTCTAATGTAAATTTGCTTTTATACAAATATTTTTGTATAATCTAGGGATGTACCCATATTAAATAACCCATTTTTCACAACTGTTTACTTCCTCCCCTGGTGATCGCCCATAAGTCAACACCTGTCAAAATATGTGTATATACTGCTAAATAAAATTTAAAATAATCAAGAGACAAGCACCACAAGATGTCATAAATAGACAATAAATTATTATGTTTGGGGTTTCATCTTTTGATATTTTTTTTTTCAGGAACAAATGTTATTAAATATAGTCATAGAACAGATGCTCAGGGACCAGGACCCTGAGTTAGGCGGTGCAGTCCAGTTGATGGGTGTTCTACGTATCCTTCTAGACCCAGAGAGTATGCTCGCATCAGTAAATAAAAGTGAAAAGGCAGACTTCCTCAACTTCTTCTACAAACATAGCATACAAACTTTAATAGGTATGTTTTATTAGCAATCTTTTAACCAAGTCTTTGGCTTCTTGCCAAGTTACAAGTCAATTCTCTTTCTACAAATGCTATGCTTGAAAAAAGGATAAATGTATGTTCAGTTGTTAGGTCTTTGAAGGATTAAAATGTGATCATGATCACATCTTAATAACAAATGTCATCAGTGTTATTTTTTTATTTTTAATTTAATTTTCCATTTTTGATAAAAATTATGACCCTTTCAGAGCGAAATTCTTGCTCCTTTAATTTTTTCAAAAATTCGATCAAGTGGGAAAAAAAAATGGTTGGCTGGATCGAATTGAAACTTTGTAGGGTTTTTGTGGGTATATTGAACAGTAAAAGGCACACTTAACGTCAGTGGTTTCCGTAATATTTTTGATTGGGCGCTTGATTTTCCAAAAAACGACAAAAAGCCCTTTTTTGGATGCTTTTTGAAATTCATGTAATGATTGAAAAAAAATTTTTTTTTCAAAATTCAATTGCCAATCCTTGTAGAGAATTTATTCAAGTTTTTAAAACCAACCTCAAAATTTCTGTGCGATCATTGGTTCCTGAGATATTGGTAATCAAAGACAAAATGATCTTTTTCCATTCAAACATCGATATCTCAGCGAGAAATGCTCGTATCGAGATTTAAAAAAAACTAAATTAAATCTGAATAAACAAGCTATCCGGTCCATTTGGAGGTTGAGTCGAAAAAATTTTTTCCACGTCCGTAGATTAAAAAAAAAATCAAAAAAATTTCGAAAATTTTATTTTCGGTGGTTTTCTTATGATTACTCGAAAAATATTTTCAAAAAAAAATTTTCATACTCAGATCCAAAAACTAAACACTTAGAGCTACAATTTGCTTTTTTTTTTGCTGTACGACCATTTTTGTATAAGTTACAGCCTGTTGTAAATCCCCCAAAAATTTGGATTTTTTTTCTGCTCCCTTAATTTTTGTGAGAAGTATATATTACAATTTGTTAAATGGAAAATTCCTTCTCCAATGCAAATTTGTATGCAGTGTATTTTTGCTTCAATGAAGTTTACGCCACTGCACATTATGGACCTAGCAGCTGCATGATGAATCCATGGAATGCTAAGATATTCCTCTCATCTGTTAGGATATAATAAAAAATTATGGTTTTACTAGCAGACTCCCGCAAATTCGTCTGCATGAAAATCGAAATACACTTTCAACCCCTTTGCCACTTCTATGTATATTTTCGTATGATTTATATATAGAGGCTGCTCAGGAGTATTTCCCATAACTTAAGGTTATATTCTTTACTGAAAATCAATTAAAAACGAAGGAACATGTGTTCTACAATATATATGTTCGGGGTAAATAATAAAAAATGAAGGACTTTATCACAAACTTGCAAAAGCCTTCCTTAATCTGGACTTATCTCAAAATCCATCCATAGCAAACATTTACCAACTGTTAACTTTTTCCTTGACAATTTTCAAGTTTGTAGCACAAAAATTTGTACTAAACTAGCGAGAGCCTTTAGACCACCTTAATCCGGCCTTGTCGTAAATTTTGTTTGTAGCGGACGTCTACTAACTATAAACCACCTCCCTGCCATGTTTCAAGTTTGTAGCATGAAAGATGAAGGACTTGGTTTTAAGTTTACGAGAGCCTTTAGATCTCCTTAAACCGGCCCTGTTGCAAAATTCCTTTGTAACAGTGGTCTACCAACTATAAACTACCTTCCTACCAAATTTCAAGTTTATAGCCTGAAAGATGAAGGACTTTGTTTAAAACTTGCGAGAGCCTTTAGACCTCCTTAATCCGGCCCTGTCGATAATTGATTTGTAGAGGACGTCTATGAACTATAAACTACCTTCCTGTCATATTTCAAGTTTTTAGCATTTAAAATGAAGGACTTTCATATAAACTTGCGAGAGCCTTTAGACCTCTTTAATCCGCCCTTATCATAAAATCCGTTTTTAGCGGATGCCTACTGACTATCTTAACTGCTTGTTTATTTTTAGTAAAGATAGACATATTAGTAAAGATAGATATTTCTACTAAAACCAAACGCATTGTGCAATGTTTATCAACAAGAATAAAAAAATGAGGGTATAAATCGTTTTAATTAACTTGTTCCTAAATTAATGAACATTTTGATTTGATTATTATCTTTTGAACAACATTTAATGGGGAAACAACACAATTAAAATTAACACAATTATTACCTAAATATTCATTTCTAATTTGTTGATAGACATTGCATAGAGTCTGACAAGGCCTTAGACCAGAGTTTCCCAAACATTTTTGTGTCATAGACCCCTTGCTATGTTTTTCCGTGTTGGGTAGACCCCCTACTTATTTGATATTGATTTTCTGTATCCTAGAACTTACACAATTTTTTTACTTATATAATAAATTTTTTACTTCATAGTTACTTTTAAAATAATGTATATATGTTTTGATATTATAAGATAATATGATGTAAAAATAGGTACTATCAGTATATGTGTAAACCATTTTCATTTAATAGACCCACAATTTTTTTTTCGCTGACATAGACCCCTAGGGGTCGATTTAGACCACTTTGGGAATCATTGCCTTAGACAAATGATCAGTCTTAACTCCTATGGTATAAGACACAGGCTCACTGGTATTCTGACAGTGTTTCTCCCATCTTCTTGATGTGGCTCTGCAAGTTTTCACAAGTCCCTGTATCACATTGACTGCTTCTGACCCATTGTAATTGCCAACTAACCTACCAATAAATAATGAATAAAATAGCCTTTTATTTTGAACAGCTTTTGGTTACATGAGTGTTGTGTTTGATTTAATTGATTATATTATGTCCCGCTGTTCAAAGTGTCTTCTGACATAGGCCTCCTCCAGCTGGTTCCAGAGGCCTAAGTCCTCAAACCTTCCTGTAATCTTTGTGACTCTAAAAAAAAATTTACTCATGATTCATTGTATTTTTTGTTGTAGCACCCTTACTGGACAACACAAGTGGGGAAAAGCCATTGAAAGAGGACTATCACACAGTGCAACTGCTGGGCCTGGTGCTCGAACTATTGTCATTCTGCGTAGAACATCACACCTACCATATCAAAACTTGCATATTAAATAAGGTAACTTATTGTTTTACCTAAATAAGTTAAAGTATGATAGTATTCTGATTGTTACTATCACACTTTAAATGTGTTCTGTATGTAGATCTAGAGATTAGGACATTGATTGTTACTCCTGTACACATTTCCGCTTTTAGTTATTTTATTAAAAGTACAGAACTTTCATTTCAACTCTCTTTGATCTTCTATTTCTATTCTTATGTACCATATACCTTACCTGTAGATTGATTTTTTCTATTGAAAATAAATGTTAGGAACGAGTATCCAAAGCTGCTCTAATAGGATCTTACCAAATTTGGATAGGTAGGGAGAACAACACGAGCAGAGAAGGGGAGTGTTAATCAATTGTCAAGGAATTCCTTAACCCTACATCCAGTAGTCACAAGTCCTGGACTTTGCTTGGTGTTTTTCTCTCTACCACACGATGGACCCGGCACCTGCACGGTGAATGCTAAGATATTCGTCTCACCCAAATGTGTACAACTCTTAAACCTCATTAAACTAAATCTAGTACAATTAAAACTAAATATTAAATCAGTAGAATAAATCATTTTCACTTTATTGGAATAGGAGGGGCAGCGACAACCCACACCACTCCACTGTACATTGTGGAATAATAAATTAAATTTGTGGAATTCAATAAAAAAACCGTATAGCCTCATTAACAACCCATATTCATCTCATTGCTGAGCACGAGGCTCCTCCTATGCTGGCCCAATGTGGATTGGCAGACTTTACATACATTGAGAATTAAGAAAACTCTCAGGTATGCTAGTTTCCTCGCGATGTTTTTCTGCCTCTGAAGTTGGACCTAATAAAACCCAACCTACGCCCTCCAAATCAAAGGCAGAGGTCATATCCACTGGGCTATCCCATTGTCTAAAATAGTAAATACTTTTTGTAGTGACATAATTTTTTTTTTGTATTTCAGGACCTCCTCCGTCGCATCCTAGTGTTGATGAGATCAACGCACACGTTCTTAGTGCTCGGCGCGTTGAGGTTTATGAGGAAAATTATTGCACTGAAAGACGAATATTACAACAGATACATTATAAAGGGGAACCTTTTTGCACCAGTCATAGACGCTTTCCTTAGAAATAATGGCAGGTATGTGTCAACTTAACCTAATTACTATTTTTTTTTATCATTGACCTCTTTTAATAAAAGGACGCATAATCATGTAGAAACATCACTTATAAACTGGCCAATTTTGCTTTAGCAGTTTTAGAATTATTGGTAAAGAAAATTTCACCTGAAGGCCTTTAAATATTCTCCAATTGTCCAATATTTAATAAAATCCCAAATTCAGAGCAAATTCAATTTTAAGGATTAATTTTAAGGTTGAATTTGCAAATGCGACTACTTGAATTGAGAGCCAAGAAGTTGTGTTAGGTACTCATTGAGTGGGGATGTTTTTTGATTGTGCATCCACTTTTTAATATTAGATTGATAGGAATACCCAACGACCTTTTGACGGCCTTCGTGGCGCAGTGGTATGACTGATGGCTCTACAAAGACGTACAGCCAAGCGATTTAGCGTTCCAGTACGATGTCGTGTAGATACCGTGATACCGTAGATGTCGTGTAGTAACCTAAAGGAGTGTGGATTTCATCCTGCTCCTAACAAGTTAGCCCATTTCTATCTTAGACTGCTTCATCACATCATAAAAAAAAATATCACCACAATGTTATAAAAAATCAGAGGAATTTTCTCTTAACCAAATATTAAAAAAAAAGTTAATAAAAACCCAAGTTTTATATTTCTTTTTTTTTTTAATTATTTTTAATGCTGCGGTTTCCTCATCATTATATTGTGATTGTAGAGAGAGTTTTATATGTATGAGCTACTAGTAAGAAATAAACTAACCTCTTTTGTCAATTTGTGTGGTATATTTTTTAAAAACCTTTATTAAAAATTTTGTTTACAATTTTCAGGTATAATTTATTAGATTCTGCTATCCTAGAATTATTTGAGTTTATTAAGTTGGAAGACATAAAATCACTGTGTTCACACGTCGTGGAGAACTACGGCAAGATCCTTGAGGATGTTGAATATGTACAAACTTTTAAGGCTTTAAAGACGCGATACGATCAGCACCAGGACAAGTTAAAAGAAAGGGATAGGGGTAAGTTAAAACCACTAATTTTTAACCTGTCTGTCTGTAAGTGTATGTTTCTCTGTATGTTAGTAAAATATTATTATTAGGAAAAAAACCGATTTCATAAGTGATATTTTTACGACGGTCCTGTCATTAAGTATAGAGCATAGTCGGACGCAATCTTTATGACGTCTCTGAACACAGAATAAATATCATACGGAGCGAAGAATCACTTGCGGATAAGATACTGTGCAACTCCGCTACGCATTACTTTCTCACTTCGATCCGCAACCTTGCTCAAGGACCTGTAAGATGCCATGGCATCAAGGAAGATGCCATGGCATCTTACAGGTCACCCAAAATCTTATTTTGCGTAGCTTAACGCACAATGTTCGGAAACATAATAACATAACGATTTGAATATATTTAATCCATCCCTAATTTTATTATAAAGCCTCCGACAGACTACACGATTTCTAACGCGGTTCCGCTTTTTGTTTCCAGTAAGCGGCAGCGTGGCGGTCGCGGAGGCGGTGGTGCCATCTCTGCTCCGCACGCGGTACCGGCGCGAGGCGCGGCAGCCCGACGAGGAGGAGGAGATGTGGTTCAACGACGACGACGAGCTGGAGGACGACGCGCCGCTCGACTCGGCGCAGCCGCACGCGCACACGCACGCGCACCACGCGCTAGACGCTATAGGTGAGACACACACACGCACGCGTACCGGCGCGAGGCGCGGCAGCCCGACGAGGAGGAGGAGATGTGGTTCAACGACGACGACGAGCTGGAGGACGACGCGCCGCTCGACTCGGCGCAGCCGCACGCGCACACGCACGCGCACCACGCGCTAGACGCTATAGGTGAGACACACACACGCACGCGTACCGGCGCGAGGCGCGGCAGCCCGACGAGGAGGAGGAGATGTGGTTCAACGACGACGACGAGCTGGAGGACGACGCGCCGCTCGACTCGGCGCAGCCGCACGCGCACACGCACGCGCACCACGCGCTAGACGCTATAGGTGAGACACACACACGCACGCGTACCGGCGCGAGGCGCGGCAGCCCGACGAGGAGGAGGAGATGTGGTTCAACGACGACGACGAGCTGGAGGACGACGCGCCGCTCGACTCGGCGCAGCCGCACGCGCACACGCACGCGCACCACGCGCTAGACGCTATAGGTGAGACACACACACGCACGCGTACCGGCGCGAGGCGCGGCAGCCCGACGAGGAGGAGGAGATGTGGTTCAACGACGACGACGAGCTGGAGGACGACGCGCCGCTCGACTCGGCGCAGCCGCACGCACACACGCACGCGCACCACGCGCTAGACGCTATAGGTGAGACACACACACGCACGCGCACCACGCGCTAGACGCTATAGGTGAGACACACACACACGCACGCGCACCACGCGCTAGACGCTATAGGTGAGACACACACACACGCACGCGCACCACGCGCTAGACGCTATAAGTGAGACACACACACACGCACGCGCACCACGCGCTAGACGCTATAGGTGAGACACACACTAGGCAAACCGTCAAACTATGGCCTATATTTGCCTAGGTCATAGTTTGACGGATTTCAACATAAATGAGGTGTATCATTATTTAGTTTTTTATTAAGTTGGCTTGCATACAATTATTATTGAACTACCTACAATATATTACAAATTGACAGATTTACAATATACTAGTGGACCCGTCAAGCTTCGCTTTGACTTAAGTGCCCTTCTTCCCTATACCTACTCTACACTACTCTACCCCTACCCAATCCCTACCTTACGCCTACCCTACCCCTTCCGACCCCTACCCAACAAATACCTCTACTGTACCCTACCCCTTGACTCTTAAATGTTTGTATGGGAAATAGAAAAGGGTTGTTTCTATGATTTTCTTGGCAATTATTCAAATTATTCTCACCTTTTAAACCTTCTACAACATTTCAAGACCAAGATAAGATAAATCTGTTCAGCCATTCTCGAGTTTTAGCTAGACTAACGAACAGCAATTAATTTTTATGTATATACATAGAATGATTGAGTATTATTGTTTGTCTGATTCCCATTACTTTTAAACAATAGGCTACTTGCCTCTTAAAACAGTGCCTCAGTGCCTCTTGCCTCTCAAAAAAACTCTTAAAACACTCTTAAAAAAGTTTAAACAGTGTTTAAACTGAATTATGGAAGTATTATAAGCTATATTTTATTTTGTCCCCTCAATAATAACCAGTAAAAAAATTAATATAGATGAAAAAATATCTACGTAAAATTTTTGCCGCCGAAACACAACACATTAGCAAGTGACGTCATTCATAGAGATAACAGCAAGATTTGCAGTGATCTGATTATATCACATCACCGCAAGCGCCAATCACAAACCAATGCCTTGTAGCGAATGACGTTACAGTTTATGATTTGCGTTTGCGGTGACGTGATAAAAATACAATTTTGTTTTATAAAAATATTACAATTACGAGATAATTTTCACAAATAAAAATGTGATTAGAGTTTCTAGGCATCTAAACTGCCTTTAAGCAAAAAATCTTCTTAGTTTTGTACAGCAGGCGAGTAGCTTATCGGACAATGTAATTTTGTAATAAATTTTATGTTATTTTTTCAGGAAAAATAGTGGAAAAGAAGGTGTGCTCTAGCGCCGACGCGGTGAACGGGCCCCGCGTACTGCTGGGCGCGGCCAAACCGCCTCACACCGACGCTCAGGTATCCGCGCCCAGTTTACTCAATAAGGTAAACCATACCTTGGTACACGCCCACATACAACAATTATGTGCTTACATCATTGTATAATAATAATAATCCTTCACCAAGAGCTTGCTCTGAAGTACGGTCTCCTGGATCAGAGGTTGCCTTATTACAAGTACACACCGGTGCCAGTGCATGAGCGCGGCGGAGTCCGGCTCTGTTGGGACCGTTCTATCATCATGGACAGGACTATTCTTGTAAATAAGCCTAACATTGTGGTACTGGACCGGGTGTTTGTGGTGGACATCACAATTCCATATGACGAGAACCTTGTGAGAGCTGAGACGGAGAAAAAATGTAATGCCATGTGGCATGTGGAGTCCACTGAAATCATCCCAACCGTCATATCTGCCAATGCTTTGATCCCAGTCAGCCTCGCTCACCATCTAAAGCGGCTGAGGTTCCGTGGCAGTTCGCTCGCATCCAAGATGCGAAAAGCGGTCTTGCTAGACTCGACTAGGATCGTCCGCCGGTTTCTTCACCTGTCGCCCTGACCCCCGGCCGTTTAAGCCGGTTGCCTTAGTTTTTTGTATGAAAAATGCGTTTGGCGGCAATTTAATTTGACAACCTATTTGCAACGTGTCGAACATTGTCTATCATTAATTTCATAGCACTAATGAATACCAATTGAGGGTATATATTTCTAATGCCCGATCTTGGACCATAATTTTTAAAGTAATTTTAGCAGACTCAGGAGTGGATTACAAAAATAAGAAAACCAATGTCGAACAAAGGTTATGATTCACAACATTTGTCAGAACAATAACAAATAAAAGCCTAGAATGGCAGCGAATGACCTTGAGTGGAGTCACGCACTTGTAAACGTTGTGTGTAGGGTTAAAGGCAGGTCGCTGATGACGGTAGCCGTCATATGTCACAAAACGCCGCTTCTAGCTTTATTAGGTGGCGACGTTTATGGTGTATTTACGTCCCGTGTGCGGCGACACTAATAGTCTGAGATCCGGCATTAGGAATATATACCCTTATCTGTTATTCATTAGTGCTATGAAACAAGGGATAGATAATGATCACAATGACACATTGCAAATAGGTTGCCTAGTTAAATTGCGGCCAAACTCATTTTTCATACAAAATGTAGGAAACCATGAACTATATCAAAGGCAACCTAAATACAGTTAAATTAAGCATAAAATAAGCCTTCATTTGACATATTAGACAACTAAATAACTGAAGGGGGTATATAAATAATATTCTTCACTCTTCATATTTGGCAACACCACAATTGCATTATAAAAGCAGGCAACTTTTACTTTTCAATTCTTTTCAAGCATATTCTATATTAACTAATGTACGGTTTTTTTAACTAACCATTAAGGGAAGGAGATTAAACAAATTAAAAAATATATATTTAACTAGGCTACATATGTGCATTATATTATTTATTTCTTCTCCAAATTAAATAACAGATTAGGGTATATATTTCTTTTGCCGGATCTTTTTTTTTTTTATTCTTTACAAGTTAGCCCTTGACTACAATCTCACCTGATGGTAAGTCATGATGCAATCTAAGATGGAAGCGGACTAACTTGTTAGGAGTAGGATGAAAATCCATCATACATGGTTAATCTCATGGTGAGATTAACCATGTACGCAGGAGATATTATAGTGCACAAGTGTATAGGTAAACACAGGTGCACTCTCTCTTCCCTCACTCTCGATATCCGATGGGACGGCAGACCGACACGACTGGTAAGAGATCAGGCGCAGGACCAACGGCTTTACGTGCTCTCCGAGGCACGGGGGTGTACTCACACCGCCAACTTCCCAACTCCAGGCTGCTGTCATGATTTTTCTTGTAAGAAAAACACATATATATATATTAACATATATATATTTATCATCACAGGGTCTGGTGGATTACGACGGCGACTCCGATGAGGAGGAAGACGGCGGCGCGTCCAGCGGCAGCTCGAGCGGCGCCAGTTCTACGGACGAGCGCGACGCGAAGCGGCCGCGGCTCGCGTAGTGACCGACCATTCCACCCCTGGACCTTTCAAGGAATATAAACCCCAGTCTCGCCCCCACTGTGCATCGGAGTGCCGTGAGGATTGGGTATTTGACAATTTTTTTTTTTTTTAATTTTTAATTGTACATAATATATTAAAATTATGCTAATAGTAGAGCAATTTTGTAGAAGTTACTGTGTATCTGCGGTGAATACTTTGAAATACGGCGACGTGTTTGCGTCGCACTTATGACGTCACGCGCTCGTAAAATTGTTAGATTTGTATGGGCGTCCAAACAAGATTACAAATGTCTTCGGTATTTGTGCGTTTGTGTTAAGGAAGCTATAAATATATGATTTTTCATTTAATTACAGTAAAGGGTTTACGATTGTTAGTGAAATATTTTAACCTTTTTTTTCCCGACATTCTTCGTTTTTATGTATTAGTTTCATAAAAATCAATATATTCAAAGGTAGTCAAATACCCAATTGACCATACTATTTGATAAGATGAAACGGATGCAGACGTCTGTCTGTCCTGTAATTATTTATTGTATTGAATATATTATTATGTGTATTTTTCTCACTAAACGTCATTGAGGAGCAGGTTGTCGTTGGTATTTAATTTTAAGGTTCAATTCGCCTTAAGGCCGGTGTATATCTGGCGATGCGCGTTTGTTACAATAATATTATTATTATAAATACTGGTTGTCTACAATGAACATCTATGTTCAAATCAAAATTCTTTTATTTCAAGTAGGCTGACTTTCAAGCACTTTTGAAACGTCAAAGTTGACTATTTGTAAAGACTCTACCACCTGTTCTGCTAAGAAGAGCCACAAGCCACTCCAGTTTACTTTGTCAGTTGGGTAATAGTTGTTGATTGCAAGACCTGCAATGTTCATAATCTTTTTTTTTTTCGAGTCAAAGAATATTTGCTATGTTATTTTTTTCATTTTATGTTCAATTTTCCTGTGCCCTTTTTATTAGTCTGAAAGATTACGTAAATTAAAAAAATAATAATTCATGTGCTAGTAGCAAGTAAAAATTATTACCTACGCATTTTTTATTACTGGACTATTGTTGACATTGGTAGCGTTTATCTTTAAATTGACTAGCAATTGTTTCAATATAGTAGTTTGAATTTTCACTTTGCTGCGTGTCGCCAGATATGTACCTGCCTTTAGTGCATGTTTGTAAGTAAGCAAATAATACTTCGGCGTTATACTCTGTACTGTCAATTTGTATACGAACGTAATTATTTGACAATTGTATACAAAATGTCAGATTAATCGACGCCATTGTATTTGTTAGCTTAAAACGCCAGGGCTTCGAAGGTACGATTTGGTATTGTGTGTGATATAAAATATGATCAAATTAAAGAATAACTTGGTTCAATATTAGTGAATACCTTTTGAACTGGGTATATTTGCTAATAACTTTGAAATCTTTATAATTGTGTACTTTTATAGTACATCCTGTAGAATATTTAAGTGTTGACCTCTATGGTTTTATTTCATTTTGGTATTTTACACCCGATGTGTATTTTAAATCCGATCCATTTTGCAGAATATCGCCGTTTGTGTTGTGACTATCCAATTTTTCAATATTGATTGCTAATTATAGACTATGTGTGACCCTTTGGCCGTATAGTGAAAAGGGTATGTCTTGAAACACTAAGGTACAAGTTAAAATTAGAGATTTCGAAAACCGCTTTAGGCCTAGAATGTGTCAATAAAGCCTCAATAGCTCAACGGTAAGAGGGGTTGGATTCATCAAGGGAGTGGTGGTTCAATCCTCACCCCGTTGGTTTATTGTCGTACCCACTCCTAGCACAGTCTTGCCCGACTAGTTGGAGGGGAATGGGAATATTGGTCATATTATAAAAAATATGGCGAATATTCTTTAAAAAAAAAATGACTTGTCTCATATAAAAGTTGAAATATAGTTTTCTCTTTCGTCACAACGCAATGAAAGAGAGAGCGATTGCGCCGCTATTGGTCGACATTTCCTTTCTCCCGTCTCGAAAAATGTTGTGGTGCATATTACGCTTACTGATGTTATAATAGTAGATTATGAAACGATTGCATAATGACGGTCATTAAGCTGCACGTACGAGTTGCATTTTATAAAACGAACGAAGTGAGTTTTATAATAGAGACACGAGTGCTTTAATGCTAAGTTATGCACGTTCCAGAATCTACTTTATCTAATCTCATGAAATAGGAATCTAACAAGATTAAATACTGCTACATTTTCCGCGACAAAAAGAATATGCATTGGTGTTTAAAAACACATTGTGTATGTAAACTTATAATGTCCACACCATGAACATTTATTCCGTGAACATATTTTGTTTCATTTTTTTTTCAAGTAAAAACAAATATGCAAATAGTTACATATTAGTGTGTGGCCGACAAGTTGCTCGTAGTCTTTTTTTTTAGTGATCTTTTTAGGCATTTTATGGCATTGCGAAAGTTATTTTCACGTTTTTTTTTTTAGTAAACAGCAATTTATATTGCAACAAAGGCAAGCACATGAACAACACATTTACTCCTCCCCACCATACCTAATTTAACAGTTGAAATAAATCATCTAACACATTGGTTCCCAAAGTGCTCCAGATGGACCCCCAAGGGTCCACGGGGGACTCAACGTTACCAAAAACCTTATTAAGATCTTGTAAACTATATTAGCAAATAAAGGATTTGACATTTGAAAAAAATGGGGGTTCACGGCAACGTAAGCGGTGTCCATGAAATTGTATCTAGTTGCATACTGAATCGGGCGTTTTCTAAATAAAACATGTGAGTATTTTTCGAGTGCTTGTGCTGTGAGTACCTTGATGTTAAAAAGTGAAGTTTTTTGATTGGCCAACTTTGGTTTTTTACATCCACTCACAGCACAATAAATTCAGCAATTAATTCTCACTTTTTGTCGAAAACTTAGCCGCGACAAAAATTTCCATTGTTAGATATACATGTTTTTTCGAAATTTGGGAAATGGTAGAAATGTTGCTGCAGGGGGTCCAGCGGAACCAGCTAGATTTCGAAAGTGGTCTATGAGAAAGAATAGTTTGGGAACCTCTGATCTAACAGAAGATATTGTACACCCATAGGCATGATGCTCAACAGCATGATAGGCATGATGCCGAACGGCAAGACGTCTAAAGGCAAGATGGACATGATGCCCAACGGCAAGATGGGCATGATGCCCAGCGGAATGGTGGGCATGATGCCCAACGGAACGATGGGCACGATGCCTCCCAGCGCTGGGTTTAATACTCGTAATAGTAAGGGGATATCTCTTTTATTTAAGGGTCATAACATCAAACGGCGTGACACTAAATAAGACCCTGTTAAAATGGTTGCTACACTAGTCGTGTTTTGCTTCGGTTATCGAAAAAAGAAAATGCAGTTTTGTATTGGTTAGGTCGACTGTTGAACGCAGAAAATAATTTTAGGCCTCCCGCAAACGTGGACGTGAAACATATTGACATGGTTATACTACGCGGCCTGGAAGTTGAACTATGGGCAGTAATACATTTGCGACGTACCCACGAGTAACCATAGCAATACGTTGTCGCCATTACAGTCGCGTACAAAATTTCCAATTATTGGACATCTTTAATTTGTCGGCCTAACACGGAGCACGCGTTTTTAATAACAATAAGAGCCTTTTTTCACCTTTGCATATGGTAAACCATAGCATGACTGATTTGCTCCATTTTACTTTACCTGTGATTACAAGTACTGTAACAACACTTTCCGGCGTCTATTGAGCCTAGGTAGCGCGGCATGAGATAATTTTGTCATAAAAAGAAAAAAACAAGCAGGCCTGTACCCGGCGAAACGAAACAAACCTTAAATCAAACACACAAACACGCTTGATCAGTCGCAAAGATAGGTATAGTCGGATGCAATCTTTTGACGTTTGACGAAGGAGGCCCGTACTCAACACTCTCGGGAGGAGATGACCCCACTGCTGCGTCTACATCACACTCTCCTTGTGCTACTGGATGCCTGGAGGTATTTTTTTAACAACCTGATAGTAAGTGATGATGTAATCTAAGATGGAAGCGGGCTAACTTGTTAGGACCTGTAAATCTACACCCTGTTCTATTTTAGACCTGGACCAATTAAGAAAGAAGCCGGGGATCGAACCCAGGACCTCCGTCTTGCAAATCCACCGCGCATACCACTGCGCCACGGATGTTTTGATATACGAACTTCCCAATATAACAAAAACTATAACAAAATCGCGTCCACGTTTGTAGAAGCGCTTTAGTTGTGTTGTAAACTGTATTGTAAATAGCAATAAAGTGAAGGTAATTTAACTTTACTAGAATGATAGTATATAGAGATTTATATGTTGTTTAAGTATATGTTATTCAACTGGACTATTTGCTAACACGGTGGTTTTTCTATAATTTTAAATTTTTCTCGTAAATTTTATTTTCAGTTTCGACTAATTATTATCACCATTATCTTATAATATACCTGACCTTTCGAAAGTGCTTGTAAACTAAGCCTAATTGAAATAAATGAATATTGACTTGACTTGATTTGACTATAACTAAAATAACCACGAGGTGAATGTTTGACTAAAACTCCGTGTAATAAATGAAACAAATAAACTAGCGGACGCCCACGACACCATTCGTGTAAAATTTTGTTATTCACAACTTTACAAAAAGGACCAGATTTCTCCGGGCTAAAAATCCATGTCTTAATCCAGGGTAAAATCTATCTATATTGTAAATTTTAGCCAAATCTCCTTTCGGTTTCTACACGACATCGTACCGGAACGCTAAATCGCTTGGCGGTACGTCTTTGCCGGTAGGGTGGTAACTAGCCACGGCTGAAGCCTCGCACCAGCCACATCACACCGCCACAGTTTAGAGTAACATACAGTAATGATGCTCATTAGTTGGACCATATATTTAAATATTTGTAAATTGTTTGACAAAACGTGATTGCCCATACTTTCTGCAGTCAAATCTTATTTCTAATTACACTAGCTTTAAAGATTTGATTGTGTTTGGATCGCGCCGCGTTGCAAGTACCAGCTCATGATTAAGGGCCCCGTATGGGTTCGGAACTAGTCGGGCATACTCCGATGTTGTATTACGTGAGTTATAGTCGTGTTTCATAGTAAATTGTATACGAATAATACTAACGATACTATGAATAGCTTTTCCACGGTTAACACAATTATTAACTTGGGAATTTGTTTTTTTAAATCACCGTGTTAGCGACTTACCAAAAGGTCCGAGAGCTAGTGAACGATTTGTTGAATGTCCTTTACCCCATAAGATATATTTATGGAGATATTTTTTTTATAGGATTTCTGACAGAGTAAGGTGAACTTAATGTTACTTATTTTTAAACTTTAGCTTTGTACTTGAGAGAGGAGTAATTTACTATAGGCGACCTTTAGTAAATTACTTTCTTTTACTTTTTTTTTCTACTAATTTACTATAGGTGAGTCGTCGGTGCGCTATAGCGTTGTGCTTTAGCCACTTTGTCTCGAAACTGTTTTTCTGAATAACGATATTTAGTGAGAAGTTTTGTGTTCTTTTCTTGTGTAAAGAAACAATAATTAACCGAATTCCAAAAAGGTGGTGGTTCTATGTTCGGCTGTATGTATGTTTACTGTTTTTTCGTTACCTTGCTTAAATTATTTATTGGGGAGCAACTTATCATTAATAAATCGTTTTCCACCTCTCAGCCTATATTAGTGATAGAACGTAGAGATATCATCGCATGTTTAAAAAAGGAAATGTGTGATAATTAAAAAAAAATTGTTGTTTTTTTAAACTTTTCCTAGACAATTTGTCGGTTGGTAGCAATGAGATGTTATTACTTTCAGAGACTGCACTATTTCGTCAATTTGTACATGTAATTTTACATCATATTATTCATTTCACTTGAGAAAACTCATTATATCGCCTCTGACACGGGTTTGCTCCGTATCGCCTCGCCGCCCGCACTCTTACGTATGTATGGTGGACAATTTCGGGTAGATATTTGAGTCAAGTTGAAAACTTGTCTTGTACATCTCCTTTGCAACTAACACAGAGGTGGAGACTTGACTGGGGAGTAGTAAAATTTTTTTTAGAGAAGTTATAATTTATGTCCTATAAATGTGCTTATAAAAATTGCTTGAAATATGGAGTTTTTACTGAACGTTCGTGTCCGAGGCATTACAATGAGTTTTGATCTACAGTTAACTACCTCAATAACATTTCACTTATATTCTTATGTACTAAAATCACTTACCTATATTTATTCGCACTGTTCGACTTGCATGTGATGGACGTGCCTCTAGAAATCTGTTATAGTACAGAAATAGTACAGTACTCTAGAAATGCTAATATCTCGTTTGTTTGTAAATTAAAGTACAAAAAGGGACGAAGAGAGTGTTTTATGTTTATAATTTTAATAGAAATATGTGTCAACTATGGATTTGGGAATAAAAAAATCTGCTTGTAGCAGTGACAGGGGCGTAGTTATCGGCGTATCAGCCGTATCAATTATACGGGGCTCCGGACTACAGGGGCCCCTTATGTGTGACAGCAAAAAATTAGTAAAGTCATTCAAAAACTCACTTAATCGCACCATGTGCTTCCCGAAAAAAATACATATAAAAAAACCGCCTATAGTTCATTTCAGACATGACAAAAGTCATAAAGCAATCTCTTGTTTTCCGGGTTAAACGTGCGCCTAAAAGTTTTAAACATCTTACACAGAATAAGTCACTATCATATTTATTTTAAGCAAGCATTATTGTTTTTTTTTTTGTGAGAAATCTTCCCCCCCCCCCCCCCCAACATATTTTGATACAGGGCCCTCCAAGGCACGCTACACCACTATAGCTTGGCAAGCTCGTTGATGTCACTCGTATGATATGCGGGCGACGGTAGGGGAAGGACTGCGCGGGTATGAATTCATGCACGCGTGGCAGAGCTAAGGACTGCGTGGGTATGAAATCGTGCGCGTGGGGCATCGCTACCCCCTCCCGGCCCCCGCGGACCATCGGGAGTGTTGCGAACAAATTTGCCATGCTATAGTATCCATTATTCTAGTATTGATCGTATTTGATTGGTAAGTGATCGTGATTTGAGATAGTTTATGGTTTATATCACAATTAATGTCTAGGTACTGTCTTTATGTCAGTATTGAATATATTGCGCTAATCCTAAATCCTAAAAAAAAATTTTGCCGGCTCTACTCAGCACCTGTCTTTTGAACCGGTGGTAGAGTTTTTACAAATAACCCAACTTGACGTTTCAAAAGTGCTTGTTAACTAAGCCTATTTGGCATATATGGATTTTGATTTTGAATTTTAATCTTTCAGCTATTATAGAAATCGAGATTAAACATTTCCTTGATTATAATTAAATGAATATTCTTAACAGTTTCTTCGAGAATATCTCCTATGCTTTTATCTTAGTTGGCGTTTATTTTATTATAATAGAATGTATGTGATATAAGATATCTGATTAAGGACAGTTTATTTTATTACGATTTTAAATAAATAATAATTTATCGATTTTACGTTGTAAATAACTCGTATAGCTTTCTTTTATATAATTATTGAATACGTAAAGGAGATAGACTACGACACGCCCGTGTCGAAAACCTACATAAGATACTCATACAGAAATAATGGTATAGTCAATCTATACTCAGGGGAACAATTATCCGCCCAATTTAATATGACGCGAGTATATTAAAGTGGGCGGATAATTGAGCCTCTGAGTATATTTTGGAGGTCCGTTTGAAGTTGGTTGTATATGTAAGATGACAAACCAATTGTGTTTGTGTGTTGTATTATAAATTGTAGTTTCGTTGCGTTTGTGCGATGTCATATTAGTGTTTGGCGTTGCGTTACGTCGACATACTGCAGTTGCTACATTAAAGTGTCACGTCTTCGTACGCGACGATACTATAGAGGGCCTAGTGGCAGTTCAATACTGTGACTACCGCGTTGACGTAAACGCGAATTTCCAAGGAATCGCAACAGCGTCATCTAGTGGCACTACTGCACAACTGTTTCAATTCCATATAAATTCGTGTTTACGTCATCGCGATAGTAACAGTATGAAAATATTAAAAACTCCCACTACACAAAACATTTGTGTACGACACGTCACTGTATGCAATGCGTTGACCCAACGCAACGCACTAGTGTGTCATATCCCTTAAGATTTTACACGCATACACGCTGTTTGTCATCTGTATAGTGGTTGTCTGTAAACCTTGCCAGTACACTCAAAGCTAAACGGACTTTCAAAAGTAGACAAACTTTTGATGATTGATGACTGACGTAGCCATCAAGCCATAGTCCGTTCAATTTATTTATTTAATAAGATACTGCTCCAGTAAAATTGTTGATTAAGGCTGAAGACACACGATGCGCTGCGGCGCCGCATCGCAAAGATTTCACCGTATCAGCGGGCACACGAGCGGTGCGGCGCCGCAACGTTGTTAAGTAGCAGCGTTGGACTGTCTGTTAATCCTTGTGACGCATAAACAACTGAGCGGTGCCGCTCCAGCAACGCATTCACCCCTCCCCGCCTCGTCTCGGTGGTTGCAAGTCCGGTGCGGCGCCGAAGCGCATCGTGTGACATGCCACAGATATTTCTATGTAAGACGACGCAGTGGCGCCGCACCGCCGCTGCCACGCATCGTGTGCCCCCGCTCTAACTCTTGCTATTCGATATATAAAATATTTTATAGAAGCAACGACTACTTGTTGGTTCTTTATTAACTGGCACTCAGATTCGACTAAAAGCCTCTGTAAGTGTAACTTTACTATTAAACATTGTAGTGCCAATGTAGGCATAGAATGCGAATAACGACATATCTAGTGGAGAGAAATGGGCAAAATGTCGACTAATAGCGACAAAGTTGTCCCAGTCCCATCTCTTTCTGCCAATGTAATGCAACAGTTAACGGTGTTTCCGCCGCTTTATCATTGACATTGAACTATTTCTTGTGTCGTTGGTCGCGTGTTAGGTCTACAGAGAAGGTTAAACGGACAAAGCGCGTTTATTCTCAGCAAAATAAACAATTTAATCATTATTATTGATTTATGTTAATTTCATGTAAAGACATTCTTTCAGAAGGCGGTTTGGCTTTTTCTTATAATAATATTGCCATATCTTTTTCAATATGACCAATATTCTCGTCCCCTCCCTAGTCAGAACAGACTGTGTTAGGAGTGGGTACGACAATGACCAACGGATCAAACCACCTCCTCTCGGTGATGATTCCGAGCCTTTTACCACTGAGTTATTGGGGTTTTTGAAGGATTTGTGTAAGGTGTACAGACACACGAATACACACGTGTGCTTGTGTGTTAAACTGACGGAGCATCAGCAAAGTTTATCTATACTAATCTATACTTCTATACCGTTAGAGCCGTGATAGCCCAGTGGATGAGCCGTGATAGCCCAGTGGACATGACCTCTGCCTCCAATTCCGGAGGGTGTGGGTTCGAATCCGGCCCGGGGCATGCACCTCCAACTTTTCAGTTGTGTGCATTTTAAGAAATTAAATATCACGTGTCTCAATCGGTGAAGGAAAACATCGTGAGGAAACCTGCATACCAGAGAATTATCTTAATTCTCTGCGTGTGTGAAGTCTGCCAATCCGCATTGGGCCAGCGTGGTGGACTATTGGCCTAACCCCTCTCATTCTGAGAGGAGACTCGAGCTCAGCAGTGAGCCGAATATGGGTTGATGACGACGATACCGTTAGAAGCAATTAAAGAGGAAATATTTGATTGTTTGTTTCCAATAATTTAGGCTCTGAAAGTGAAGCTTTTGGACCGATTAGAGAAACTCTTTCACCTTTAGAATCCTGCATTATCCCTGATGAACATAGGCTACATTTTATTTCCGTAACTCCACGGGAACAGGAACTACTCGTACTCTGGTACCTTCAGTTACGCTAAGCAACGGTTTTTTTTTTACAAACCGGTTTCGATGTCACCCCTTTCCCTGCATCATTTTATTTTAGTAATGCGTTTTGTGCTGACGGTCCTTTATTTAGCACACACGAAGACATTTGTGCTGTAACCTAATTGTTAAGTCCACTGCCAAACAATAACCAAGGGGTTCGATCCCCACTCAGTTGGTCTATTGTCGTACCCACTCCTAATACAATATTTCCCGACTAGTGGAACGGAAATAAGAATAAGAATTTTGTAAAAAATATTGGTCATATTATAAAAAATATGGCAAATATTCTTTAAAAAAAATAATCAGTCTTCTGGAAATTGAGAAACTATTAACAATCCTATTGGTGAATACATTATTAAGAGTTTTACGACACATTCTGATTATATAATGAAGATGACATGAGAAGCGAATCGACAAATAACTATTACTGTGTAAAATAATAATAAAACCGTAGCTTCCTATTCCGCTGTAATACGGGTGATGGTGAAGAATAATTAATCCATTAGGCATAAAGTCACACCATACAATTATGTTTATGAATATAATACTTGAGAAAAAAACCATTACAAATATTTCATGAGGTCCAAAATATAAAAAAGAAACAAACAGACGAGTAAAAAAGTACCGAGCCGTTTCATCTGTAACTATTTATAATTATTGTATAGATTAGTAAAAAATAATTATTATCATTGTTGCAAATTTCTCATTTTATAGCTTTAAGGCGGAATTATATTTGTCTGGCGTGTCGTGTCGTGACGCATCAGAACAGAATCGGTATCATACATTTTGTATGCTACACATCAGAAGCTATCACGACATGTATGCTACACATCAGAAGCTATCACAACACATATGTGTAAATGTTGCCATACAAAATGTATTTTACATTCTGTTCTCATGCGTCACGACACGACATGTCAGACAAATATAATTCCGCCTTTAAGCCGGATTTATATTTGTCTGACGTATCGTGTCGTGATTTATGTGTTGAAACATGTCGTGATGGCTTCTGATGTGCCGCAGTCCGCATACAAAATGTATGATACCGATTCTGTTCTGATGCGTCACGACACGTAATGTCAGACAAATATAATTCCGCCTTTAGTGTCGCTCTTGTGTTGCATTTTATCGCTTTTGTAGTACGAAGCTTGAAAATCTAATGGAATGCTTGTTTAGAAATGTCACATGTAATTTATTTGATGTGTAAATTTTTTTTTGTGTAATATACGTGATATATTTTTGTGATTTTTATATATTTTATCGGCTTTTCGTGGAAGATCTAACCACTACAATACTGTAATTTTTCTTTTTTGTTAAATAAATTGTCAATGTGTATCTGCCCTAATACATATCAATTTTATATATTTCACAAAGTTATAATGATCTCTATTGATTTTACGATTATTATTGTCATTGAAAAATGTTATAAAATATATACAGTAAACATGTAATATTTGGTCTGGTATCACTTTTGTTTTGTAAAGCTGAAGTGCAGCCTCTATACATATTATATGATAATGGTTTTATATTATGATAATGAACAGAAAAATTGAATTTGGACTTTTTTACGTACATAATAAGGTTGTAAGTTATACTACAGATAGGTGAACAAACAATAAAAAAAAACATTTATACTATAAAACAAAAACAGTGATACCTGACCAAATAATTTGATTCTTAGTTTTTTATATCAGTTCTTTTTTTTTTTAATTAGTTATTATTTATTATGCATTTCATCTAAAACTAAAATGAAATAGGCATGCACTATTGCACAGTAAATGCGAGACTAAAATTTATTATAACGTTAAATGGGTGTGTCAGACAAAGAATTGTAAATATACATTTTATGGTAATACATTATTTTGAAAAAAAAAATAAAAGATAAAAATCTGTCGATACATCCACGTGTATAATAGCGTCTAGCTGTCAATTAGATTTATACCAATCTTATATTCCTTGAAATAATTTTCCGTATAATAATAATTATAATAATTAAAAGATTGGATTTCTAGATGAAAGTAGAATGTAACAACTATTTTTTATCTGTCTAGGTGGATGACCATCATAAACTAATTAATTTATACACAGAATAAAAATAAATAGATTTACCTATTGGCAAGTTGTGTAAAATAAATAAGCTTACAATAATGCTAATATAGCAATATAAATATAAGGAAATACGATACGATTGTGTTTATTTTATTTTATACTACCCCCATTCGTACAAAGTAACAATTATTTGGAATCTGTAATAAATGAACCATTTGTTTAGTTAGTAGAATAGTTGGCCCATATCTATTAAAAATATTAGTGTGGCAAATTTATAAATTCAGCCAAGCTTCCATTAGCCTATTTTTTAACTATTACTCCCTCGTTTCTGTAAGGTTTAGACCTTAGACGTAGTAGTACGAGTCTGCAATAATGAGGGTTATAACTTGGGATGTAACTTGGAAAATGAACGACTTTCCATACAAACTTGGGACCTCTGTTTTCAAGACTAAAAGTATTTTATACCTCCTTATGGTCTCAAATCGTGCCAAATTTCATTTGAATTCATTCAGTAGTTTCTGCGTGATGACCGCTCATTACTGATAGTCGGACAAAAGATGAAAATGAAAAATTTCATTCAGTATCGATTTTAAAATTTTTAAAATCGATACTGAATGCCCGCCAACTAAAATTTTTAAAATATCCATTGTCCAGAATTTTACCTGTGAGATATATATTAAAGATTATCTCGCTTTTATTACAATGGATGGGCTAAGATTAACTTGGAATAGGCAATGCAATATTTTTTGATAGTATCCTCTTTGACCAGAAAAAAATGTTGCCATATTAAAAATAATTATAATTTATTTGTATAATGTGCAATAAATTAAGATTGAAACTATAATTAAGAGTAGGTATTATTAAAAGTGAAATAGGAGTATTATTGTTTGATGTCGACAACTTCGGTCTTCAGTTTGGAGGCCAGTGCCCTCCTCAACTGCATTGCGTCAGGGGGCGGGGGAGGTGCAGTACCAGAAAGTACCGCTTGAGCTGCACGTGCTGATTTCGGCCTTGGGGCGTATTGACGAGATCCTTCACCTCCTAAAATTAAGAAAATTGTAAGTACAAATTAAAATTTTACCTTATTTGACCTTATCTTAAAAGTAAGTTTATTTTTAGTTTCTAAATTCTAACACTAGTAAAATTAGAAAGTCTATACTTTATATGAAATTAGAAAACATTCAATTCATCAAACATAAACACTGTTTTTCTTTATTTGTCTGTTCGGAAACAAGTAAGTTTTCAACAGATTTTTATGTTTTTTTTTTTTTTTACAGATTGATTCAGCAATATGTCCGGCTTTATTTCATCAAGATTGGATGTAATGAAGAAAATAAAGAAATGGATACCTCCTACTTCTATTTCATTTTGAGCAGCATCTAGTCTTTTTTCCCTCACTTGTTTCTTTAGAGCTAAAAGTTTATCACGTTGCTGTTTCAAATATTCTTGACGGGCTTGAATTTCCTCCTCACTCACCTAAGAACAGAAATAATATATGTGTTATTCAGTTACAAAGTTCGTAATAATTTAAACTTGAAGCATGATTCATTCATTAATAATTTCTTACTTCGACTTTTTTAGGCAATACTACTTCTTCAACTTTATCTTTAATATCTAAATTGTTTAGTTTTGTCACAATTTTCTCCTCCTTTTCTTCAATGTGGTGCAATTTAGATAGCAAAGTTTGTTTTTCAGCTACAACTTCCTCTGGAGCCACTGCGATTATTTCGTCTTTCACTGGAAAATCGTCATACTGCAATCTAATGGAAATATGTTTGTAAAAATTATTTGCGTATGGGTAAAAATCGTTAATGTTATTTTTTATTACTTTTTGATCTCGGTCATGACGTCATCGTTGTCCGGCCAACCGGAACTTTCATCACTTTGTGAAGAATCCAAATCCTCAGTTTCAGGCGAAAAAAGATTAGGCATTGCACCGAAACGTTTTTCAATTAGCTCTAAAGCCTGAAATATTATAACAATTTGACCAACAATAAATAATTCGACAGTCCGTTATCTAACAAATAGTTTTATTATTAAATTTTCAGGGATATTTATTTATGTGTAAAATTTTTAAAACAGTCTTTTAATTATATATGTGTGTGTACATTTCTAATGCTATTTAAATAATGTAAGTATAATGGATCCTCTGATATTTTTAGTTTTTTATTTGATTTCTACGATTATTATTAACCATTTTTACCTGTAGCTGTAGCTCTACATTTTTATGTGTCATCATTTTAACAAACATGTCGTAGTCGTTAGCAGCCCAGATTTGTTCAAATAGTCGCTTATGGAAATAAGCAGGTAACCCAGCGAGGTCGTTCGCAGACAAACGACATGCTGCTTCGAACTGATCAGCCGTTATGCCAATGTCGTCCATGAAAGAACCTAGCATCACGTCTACCTAAAGCATAAATAATAAAAAGCAGTTAAGTATTTTTCGCGATAGTAACTTAGCATTAAAATGAACTTATTAGAATTAACGTATCTTACCAAGTTGCGGTACTCGTTGTGTATCTTCTTATATTCTGCTCTGTCCAGAACATCTCCGTTTTCAGAAGGCTCAAAAGCTGAAATACAAATAATAAATGCTTAGATAGATATTATATCATACTTGATTTCGGATTCGTTGAAATTATTTATATTTCAACCGAGAAAATATTATGCGGTAGCCATTGATGTAGATGTTAACACCTCTATGGCGATAACGATTAAAATGTTTGAATATAAATATTTTTAAGATCCTATCTAGTCTTGGCCATGATAACCCAGTGGATATGACCTCTGCCTCCGATACTGGACGGTGTGGGTTCGAATCCGGGGCATGCACCACCAACTTTTTAGTTGTGTGCATTTTAAGAAATTAAATATCACGTGCCTCAAATGGTGAGAGAAAAACATTGTGAGATATTTTTCTTAGATAATTTTCTTAACTCTCGCCGTGTGTGAAGTTTGCTATTCCGCATAGGGCCAGCGTGGTGGACTATTAGACTAACCCCTCTCATTCTGAGAGGACACTTGAGTTCAGTAATGAGCGGAATATGGGTTGATAATGATGATGATTTTATCTTATATAGGTCTAATAAATAACTGTCTAAAGAAACAAGACACTTTATATGACACCACAAAAGGGTCAGTACATCACAAAAATCAATGAAGGTTTTTATATGAAACGTGATGACGGTGATTACTTAATTATTAAACTCACGCAACGATTTCTCTTCAATAAATGTTTGTAATGGTATATTCCATACCGGCCCATGTAAAAATCCAACAAGGGAATCAAAAACCCACGCATTATTTTCAGAGTTTTCCATGTTACTTTAGTATCTTTATACTAACGAATAGGCACTGCAGTAAACTGCAGTGGAAACCTTTACACTACTAACTCAATAAACACCTAAATCGTATGGATGTATTTTATTTACCTTGACATTAAAACTGTATTTGTAATTCCGTTGCTATGGTTACCGTGCCTACTTGTACTATCGAATTCCACTTTGACAATAATATTATGAATTCCACGAGTAGTTTTTTAGTTTTTTAAGTGAAAAAAGCAGTGTTATGTTCTTTGCTTCCCATGATACATAACAATTATTATTTTTGTTCACTATAAAATTTATATTTGCGAGAATATACATAATATCCTGCTACACTAGGAATATATTTACTCAGGAGCTGCTAGAGTTGCGTACAAAAAAATACGTTGTAAATAATCTGAAATATATGACGAAATATTTAAAAATAAGTTAGAACTTAGAAATAAAGTAAAAACGTATAGACATAATATAGTGGCAACATTTTTGAATTTTGATTCCTCTGAGTATCGGAATAGAGGCAAAGGACGTATACTTTTTGACAGACGAAGGGAATGTTAGCATTCTGTGGACGAAGTCGGAGGTTCTGTGATCTGTCAGCTCAGCTGTCACGCCGAATTTGAAAACATTTTGACATTTTGTAAATAAACAAGAGAAGTGAGAGATAGGTTTTCTAATTATTGAAAAAATAGCAACGTTAGTTATCGGTTAAATATCGTTTTGTTAACAGAAACATGTCGAATAACTATCGAATAATAAATCACGAGAACATAAACGGTGTAGATCTATCGCTCAAACTGGAAAATCGCATGAATTCGCCAAATTCCCAACGTTACACTATCAGTTATAAAAACAAGGAACAGAAATCTGCTTGGCCTCTGAAATCATTTTTCTTAGCTGTAATATTCAACGCGTTGGCGCTATGTTTCGTTCGCATCAGTGTGCAAGCTATATTAACGATAATTATTGTTCTTTCGTTTTTAGTATTTTTTTGGATAACTCACAGTGTCCAATCAGGTTAAGTATTGATTTTTATTAACTTTTGTAGTTATTAAGTGCAGTTGTGGCTGCGGCAAAAGGCTGAGAAATTTTGTTGGTATTTCCTTTATAATTACTGGTTTTCATTGGTAGAAGTTGAAAATTGAGTTTGTTATGTGAACTTAACAGTGCTCTATAAAGCATAAAAACTGTTACATCACTTGCATTTGAGTAGGTGGTTTAAATGTAAAATGAATAAACAAAATGTCAGTCCAGAGGCGTAACTGTTGGGTAGCAGGACGGCGATAGTCCAAGGGGGTCCCGGCTCTAGAAGCTGAGTAACATGTAAAATTACATTTAAAAAATCCAATATTTAATGAAATGTGTGTTATTGTTGAAATCGTGCATTTTTAAAATGTAGATAAGTACTTGCCCATTCTTGATTATGCAACTGTCAATCAATCTGAAATTGAACCAGTTTGAATCTAATCGTACTTAATAAATGTCACTAATTTTGTAATTGTAATGGTTCATTTATCAAATCTGAACCCAGAAATGTATGAATAATGGACAGCCTTCTTTACCGATCGATTGATCTTCTTTCGATCAAATAATCATGCAACCCATATTCGGCTCACTGTTGAGAACAAGTGTCTCTGAATGAGAGGGGATAGGCCTTAGTCCACCACATGGGCCCAATGTAGATTGGCAGACTTTACACACATAGAGAATCAAGTAAATTCTCAGGTATGCAGGTTTCCACACAATGTTTTTCCTTCAACATTTGAGACCATGATAGTTAATTTCTTAAAATGCTCATAAGTGAGAAGTTAGAGGTTCATGCCCCAGACCGGATTCAAACCTACACCCTCAGAATAAAAGACCGAGGTCATATACACTAGGTTATCACGGCTGGCAGAGGTCATATCCACTGGGTTATTACAATGTCAAAAACACCACTGATAAGAAGTATTATTTATTGATTTATATGATATCTTTTATTACAGAAAGTATTCTAGTCATTCCAACGGTTGGTGTTCAAAGCTCAGTGAAGTATGTGTTTGGGAGGGAAGACAACTTTGTACCCTGGGCCAGTATTGATGACGTCATCATTAATGAAGTTTTTAAATTGGTAATTAGAAATACCCTTTTTCTATAAAAATAGTCAAGTCAAGTTAAAGATGTCTTATAATTAGGCTAGTACGCATGTGTCTTGATTGAAGATTCCCGTCGCCTCTAAGACTGATATGCTACCAAAGACATATCTTGTGCAGAGAATTGAACAAATTTCAACCAATAATGGCCCAATGGGAAATACTGTTATTCAATGAATTGGGTCGTAAGAGGTCAGACTGAGACAACTCATTGGTCTATATTTTGTGTATTTCTCTTCACTTGGTTGCATGCTAGGCCCACTGGTAAGAACATATCTGCCCATGTAGCCAAGTGGCACGTCGATTCTCTTTCTTCGATCGCAAACGCCTCGGAAACTACGAAAATATATGGGAATGACAGATCTTGATTATGTGACCTGTCGATAGTAAATGTTATTTCCATACATTTTTCTAGTTTTCGAAGCGTTTGCGATTGTAGAAAGAGAATCGAAGTGCCACTTGGCTTAAAAAGGATACTAGAGTGAGATCACTGTATTGATTGATAATAAATAATAGGTTGCTAATCAATTTCATCCAATGTAAATGTAAAAAAATAACAATATACAAGATCAACCTACAATCACTTTAAATTTACAGAATACAGCTACAGGGTACAGTTAGTTAAGAAATAAGATTAGACTCAAAGAGGTATGCTAGATATTCCATTATGTATAAGGGACCCCTTAATAATAGATGTTGAAAAAGTTGTGAAAAGCAAACTATCTATTTCTTTCTATTTCAGAATCGAGTTATCTACATATTAACATTGCTGGTTAAACCTTCAACATCAGGAAATAATGAGGCAGAATCGGTTAAATTGATACCTTTATTTAAGGTATGTATAGAAACTGATAAGTTTAAAATTCTGTTTGATAGAAATATTATGCATCTATCTAACCTGATTTATATTTAACAATTTGAGTATTAAATCAAATTTTCTGTGCTTTTTCTCATGGCCCCACTACAGGGCTACGGTCTGTAGCCATGTGGCAAATTAATTCTCTTTCTACAAACGCTAACGCGAAAACTAACAAAGAGTATGGGAAAGGCAGATCCGACCAACAACTTGACCACATGACCTGTCAATAGCAAATGTTGTTCCCATTAATTTTTTAATTTTTGAAGCATTAGCCCCCATTCGCACGAGAGTTTTTTTAACGGACTCTAAATCTTGCACTTTTTTAACCATTTATTATTAACCAGCGGACGCCCGCGACTTCGTCCGCCCTTAGACTCTTTAATCCAGCCCATATAGTAATATCGCTGTAAAAATAGAGTAACTTCTCCCGTTTTCTCTTTGCTCTGCTCCTATTGATCGTAGCGTGCAGAAAAGTATACTACAACCTGCCCAGGAGTATGAAGAATAATTGTACCAAGTTTCGTTAAAATCGAGTAGTTTTTGTTTCTATAACGAACATACAGACAGACAGACGAAAAATTTACTGATTGCATTTTTGGCATTAGTATCGATCACTAATCACCCCCTGATAGTTATTATTTCACCCCTAATAGTTATTTTGGAAATATATTTAATGTACAGAATTGATCTCTCTACAGATTTATTATAAGTATAGATTACTTTTATATATTTCAGTATACAAAACCACGGCTGCTTATGCTGGAAGCAATTTATTCTGAGCTGCAATCATTACTTTTGGCATCCCAGTGCACTGACTGTGACGAGTTAGGGGCTGGTGACAAAACGTCAGAGTAAAATAACTTTACCTACTAAGAAGTTATGACATGTTGGAATATACGATCAAGAAGAAAAGATGAAGGTTTTTTGATGTATGAGTAAAAGAGTCTTCACACATGCGAATGCGTTTATTAAATAGCAAATATCAGTGTGACGGGACTTTAAAGCATAGGCTGTTACATTTTGTGCTGGTGTCTAAAATATAGATATGTTGGAAAAATTACAGTAGTACAAGAGTATTTTTTTTTGACAAAAAGATTTTAAGGGACACATAACTCAGAAAGGAATAGTAACTGTACCGCTTCTTGTAAACCAGGTGTCGACTCGGCTACATCTATAACTCGTGCGCATTAACTTGATACTTCACTACTAAACACATCCATACAAACACAGTACAAACACTATTCGAGCCAGCTTCTTCGTTTCTTATATGCATGGCTAGGATATGGAACTCTCTCCCGAAGTTAGTATTTCCAAATCCTTACAACCTGGGATAAGAGTGAATAGGCATCTTCTAGGCAAGCGCGTTACTCCTTTAGGCCACATCTACACTTAACATCAGATGAGATCATAGTCAAGCGCGAGCTTACTTCTTATAAAAAAAAATCCGCACGAGCTATAGATGTAGCCGAGCAAAGCGCGGCTCGTCTAGACGACGTAAGACTCGCCGACTGCAGGTTGACTGGACGGCTCGAGAGTCAAGTTGATTTGATGACCGATGCCGAGGTCTTTTAGAGTTGATGACCCATATTTTCTAGTCCAAATTAATATTGTCATTGACTTTTCTATAAAATAATATTTTAGAAACCTGAAATTTATAGGTATTATTTAAGAGTAAAATAAATTGTTGTCACAATTTGTTTTAAGACTAAGATTATTTCTAAGGTTGTTAATTAATTCAATAAATTAAAGTTTATTAGTTAAAATGTGTTATTTCTTAACTATCGGTTGTGATTTGTAGCTCTATTACCTAATAGCAGATTCAATGTACTTCGTATCATCTCTCGTGGTGCAATATCTACTTAAGGCTACCACCGCACCCAATGCTAACAGAGACGCTCGAAAAACGTTCTTTACGATTCTGACGATGACATAACGACCGTGATCGCTTCCCAGACAACACAAACACAAGCTACACAGCGTCTTCGCCGTCGAAGACATCTGGTCCCCGATATCTGATGTCGCTCGGACGTCTTCTTTTAAAGTTACGATCTCGGGGGCGCCCAGGTTGAAACACTCGGGTTAAAACACCCTCCCCGAACGGCCTCTTAAGCGGAGGTTTTGACGGCCTCCGTGGCGCAGTGGTAAGCGCGGTGGATTTACATGACGGTGGTCCTGGGTACTCCTGGGTTCGATCCCCGGCTGGGCTGATTGAGGTTTTCTTAATTGGTGCAGGTCTGGTTGGTGGGAGGCTTCGGCCGTGAATAGTTACCACCCTACCGACAAAGACGTACCGCCAAGCGATATAGCGTTCCGGTACGATGTCGTCTAGAAACCGGTAGGGGTGTGGATTTTCATCCTCCTCCTAACAAGTTAGCCCGCTCCCATCTCAGATTGCATCATCACTTACCATCAGGTGAGATTGCAGGCAAGGGCTAACTTGTAAAGAATAAAAAAAGGTCCGAGTCTCAGAGGAGATGCCCTTAAAGAGTTGTTCCACCTATATCTGCATCTGCCTACTGGCTCCATCACGCTTCGCTTGCCTAAATCCCCTGGTGACGCCGCTGAGGTCTCATTAAGGAGCCTACGGCAAATTAAATATCACGTGTCGCAAACGATTAAGGAAAAACATCTTGAGGAAACCTGCATACCAGAGAGTTTTCTTAATTCTTTGCGTGTGTGAAGTCTGCCAATCTGATGGACTATTGGTATAACCTCTCTCATTCTCAGAGGAAGTTCGAGATTCGAGCAGTGAGCGAATATGGGTTGATAATGATGAACCGTCAAAGATACTTTAGGATAAAGGTACTTAAATATCTTTAAAGTTAGCCCTTTACTTACCATCAGATATAATCGCAACCACATATCAAAGGGTTAAAATTAATATCGACAGTTTAAATTGTAAATTCAGCTAGCGGATAAATATATCACCAAATCAATGCAGAGAGCTGTGCTAAATTCATTAATAGCTTCTACGATGCACTTCCATCTTCCTGGGTGGGAATTCCCGCATGCATTCGGTTTGAAACTGCGAGTAATTCGAGCAATCAAGTCCCCGCCCGCCCTGCTGGCTCCGAAACGCGACAGTGAATCAAATTAGGTAATTGGAATGATTTGACGGTACCCGCGCTCTGCGGAGATGCCTTGCCGTTGCAGCGTCTATTAGTGCTGGGACGAGACGTTTGCGACGTTTGTTTCCACGCTACTGCTTGTGTTAATGTGCCTATTTATGTATGGCTCTTTGACTATTTAGACTATGGACCTGTTTCGCGCCCAAATACACCAACAAAAAAGTCTGTCGTTTTTTGAGGGGGACGAGGTAAACTCACACATCGAAAATATTTAACACCATTAAATATATTCTGTGTCCATCATACACTACACATAACTAAAAATTTGACTGGCAATAAACACACGCGTAATTTTTACACAGAATAACAAACACATCGCTTAGACTATCCACATAATATATACATAGATTATTAGATTACTTGATCGATTCTTTGCTGTTCCGTCAAAAGAATTGATTCTTTTTAGAAATTGTTTTTATTACAAATTTGATAAAATTAAGGTAGTTATACTTACAAATGAAACGTTACTCCATCTTTTACTAAACTATAAGATATTGGCCGTTTTTTATGTCATTCAACTACACAAACCGGCATTTTTAGGGAGCTCTTTACACAACGAAAACGATTACAACAATGAAACATCTATTCTATAGTAACAGTTTTTATAAAAGCGTTAGATCATTGATTATTGATCTTTGCCAGAGGGGTAACGGTAAGCGATGCAGGTCCTGTTATTAATGGTCGAAGGTATGGGTAGATATCTGAAATTGATGAATATATTTGTGATTACAATTATGTACTTAATCTTAGTGCTGGCGCCGCGAGACCATTTGGAAGGCTATGTCCAGCAAGCAAGCATGCAAGAGTTCTATGTCCAGCAGTGGACGTCTATCGGCTGTTAATGATACATGATGATGATGTACCTGCTTAGTCACCTTTAACGGCAATGTAAGGGCCTTATTTCAGCGCCTGTCCTCAGACATTTAGCCCATCCGGGAGTTGACCCAAACATGAAACCTATAGGTAGGTAGGTACTAATAGCTACCTAGCTATGGCGAGTTTTAAGATACGGCTGTGACTTATATGCAACCGCGTTCTTTTTCTTCAGCAATTAGTGGCAGGCTCCGACGAAAAGGTGGCGGGAACGTTTGTTAGTTCAACTAGGTAATAATAACAATTAAATGGTTAATGCCTACAAAATTTATTACCATCCAGCTGCTTTAGGAATCATTATTATCATTAGGGCCTCTCTCTCTTATAGGAGAGAGGAATCTGATCGATTCTGATAAATATCATAACAATAAAATTAATTGAAAATAGGTATAATTACATTTATGATACAAAAATAACTAATATTACCTATAGATTAACAGTCACCAGCAGGGTTATTATGTAACTCGGTGTACCAATCAATTAATCAGTCACTACATCATTATTCATCGTATTTTCGTAAATTACACAATTATCGTCATTTCACGTAAAGTATCTTTAATAAAGTACTTAGTAGTAGCAGCAGGTAATATCGTTATTTTAACGAAAAACTGGTATTTATGTAATATCGTTGAAATAACCATGTCAGATGATCGTAGAAACAAAAAAACGTTACCACTTAATGTAAAATTGTGCAGTTAATGTTATTTCGTTGAAAACACAACGTTAGATGATTGCAAACACGAAAATACGATGAAAAACGATGTAGTGAGTAAATACTTGAATGGTACACCGAGTTACATAATAACCCTGCTGGTGCCATTATATATTTATGTTACACATACATTGTTATGTATTCTGTGGTATCGCAAACTTTGGGAGTGAAGGTACCATCGTGATAAAATTAGTGTAGCTACCGACTCAGGGTGTACTTACCCACTCGGCGTCCCTTTGATCTCAATGTCAAAAAAGTGAAGTGTAGCAAGACGAACCTCTCCAATGTACTGTAGCCGACAGTAGGGAGTACTAGCGACATACTACGTTCCTTGGTACTTTACTTTCAAAGAAGCGCCCTTTCGATTTTGTTTTCTTTTTAAAATTTTTCATTCCTTTTTTATCTACGAGTACCTATTATACAGCTACACACTTCTAAGAGTTGATTCATCATTCTCAACCCATATTCGGCTCACTGCTGAGCTCGAGTCTCCTCTCAGAATGAGAAGGGTTAGGCCAATAGTCCACCATGCTGGCCCAATGCAGATTGGCAGACTTCACACACGCAGAGAATTAAGAAAATTCTCTGGTATGCAGGTTTCCTCACGACGTTTTTCTTTCACCGCTTGAGACATGTGATATTTAATTTCTTAAGATGCACACAACTGAAAAGTTGGAGGTGCATGCCCCGGATCGGATTCGAACCCACACCCTCCGGAATCGGAGGCAGAGTTCATATCCACTGGGCTATCACGGCTCAAGAGTTGATTACGTTAAGGTATCTATTTCATTAATATCAATGTCTTCTGACACACTGCAGAACAAACCTTTTTCCTTGCCTATACTTATTCGTAGGTATATTTTGAAGCATGTAAGTTTCAACCAATTTTCTCCTCTCTAACTTCTGTATCACTATCGATACTGCCCCTGTAGCCAAGTGGCACGTCGATTCTCTTTCTACGATCGCAAACGCATCGAAAACTAGAAAAATGTATGGGAATGACATTTGCTATCGACATGTCACGTGATCAAGATCTGTCATTCCCATACATTTTTCTAGTTTTCGAAGCGTTAGCGATTATAGAAAGAGAATCGACGTGCCACTTGGCTACAGGCGCTGTTAAGTAATGATGACACTTACTCTCCGAGGTAGTTACACTACTAACAGAACCAACAACAAAAAAAATCTCATTATGTATTTTGTAGGCAGACCCTGATTCATGATCATGATTCAAACTGAGCTCAGACCAATTACCTTTTTTATGACCTGCTGCGCTAGTTACCCCTCTGTCAAAACTATATGATCATGATCCAACGTATTCATACAAACTGCGTTTATAAAATATCTGTTAAAATTACATATGTGTGTAGTAGGTAAGTATAACGATTTAAAATTTATAGTTATGTGTAGAGTAATGACACAGGGTTTATTGGTGTTAAATATTTTCGATGTGTGAGTTTACCTTGTCCCGCTCAAAAGACGACAGACTATTTGTGTTCGATACAAGTCCAGACGAAGGTACTTAATTGTTTTCAGAAGCCGAGGGCGGCATAACTATTGGACCAACGAGTTTAAAAGATAAAAATAGCAGGCAAGTAAAAAATAGCAGGTAGGTAATTTTGATATTTCATCCTTAAGGAGTTCTATTTATAAGGTCCCAAGTTAAAGTGAACTGTCAAAGAAACGGCCTCGGGGAGAGAAAGTTCGGAACTGCTGCAAACTTCTTAACGCGTCTTTATTTGCGAGTGTTGCAGACATTTCTAACGGTAATGATTTCTTCGGAGTTTTCTTTAACCTTTAAAACGTTTATCCACTTAATTCTAATCGATTTATTTTATAGTAATACTTGCTAGATCACGCAGATCTCATCTGATGGTAAAGGAATACCTTTGCTTCGTAACTTTCACTTTCAGTTTTCGACTTTACTTATACAGGTTGCTCGGGAGTATTTAACATAACATCAAGATGTTGACGAGTCCACTTATAGAACTGCATAAATAATTTTTTTATAACTGAAATATAAAAACTTTTAATGTCACCATACAAAGTAATTCAAATAGTTCCGACTATCCATGTAACACACGCCTTTATCTATCCATGCATTTTAAAATACGTAATACTTGGCTACGTCATAATTATAAGGATGCTTTTAAGGGACACATTTTATGATGTATTTACAAAGGAAATATAATTTTCCCCAAAAATATTAATTTTAGAACACTTGAACATTTTTGATTAATTTTCGGTAAAGAATATAACCCCAGAGTTATGGGAAATACTCCCGAGCATCCTGTATAGCTCAGTGGATATGATCTATGCCTTCGATTCGGAAGGCGTAAGTTCGATTCCGGTCCGGGGTATGCACCTCCTAATTATGTGTATGTATGTATTTTCAGTTATGTACATTTTAAGAAATTAAATATCACGTGTCTCAATCGGTGAAGGAAAAACATCGCCAGGAAACCTGCATGCCTGAGAATTTTCTTAATTCTCTAGGTGTGTGAAGTCTGCCAAACCGCATTGGGTCAGCGTGGTGGACTATTGGCCTAACCCCTCTTATTCTGAGATGAGACTCGTGCTCAACAGTGAGCCGAATATAGGTGACTAATAATAATATATCACCATAATAACCTGACGTAAAATAAGCCTACTTGATATAAATGCAATTGAATTTAAATTTTACAAACAGCAATACTTTACAGGGCCAGCAAGAAACTAAGAATTTTAACGTAATACTTTTTAAACATTTCTACATTAAGTTGCACACACTACACCAGGTTATAATTTTTCCAGGCTATATACTAAAAGTTACGTGCACCGTTGTTTTCCCTACATCACAGCCTTGGGAACGTCCGATCGGGATAAAGCGAGTCTACTTTACATAATAAGAGTTCCTTAAAAACTCCTCGTCTCATTAGCATATAGATTGTGAGCGTGCACTCAGCGCCATTGCCATCAATCAACTGTCCTGTTAGGATAGCGGTAGCGTGCTTATATTGCCTATCCCTACTCCTATCCCAATTGATAACAAACTTCAATGTTTATTTAAAGCCTTTTTTGCCTAAGTAGCGCAGGTCAGAATAGTTGACTCATATCAAATTTAATATAGTTATACCTAAACAATATCCATTTCGTATAGAATGTATATAAATTACGTCTATTCAGTCGTGAAAAGAAAGTTTAAAAAAAAAATTTGGGATTCCTTCCATACACGCAAAGGGTCGATGATTTTTTTATCGTCTATCCCATACCATGGGAAAAAATGGGTGGGGTATCGTTATCTGTATTTTTGTGCATTACATTAAGGGATTAAAGTGCTAACGTAATCTACAGAACCCTACACTGCCCGTGGCCTGACACCCAATTGACGGGTTTTTTTATGTATTCGCTTTAAGTCTGGTTGCAGTATGCAGGGCTTTAGTTTCAGCTGATAGGTGTTATGTCACGTAAATAGGTTTTTACTCTTCAACAACCTACGATTCCAATGTCAGGAGTACCTACAACATTTTGCGTTCAAAATTTAGATTATTAATATAAAGAATTAGATTTATTATATTTTCTCTTTTATGTAGCGAGTTAAATTGATCAATAATAAATCTAGGACGTTCGCTTTACTCGTAACACTAAAGTAATTATTATATACTCAGTGACACAATTATCCGCCAAGTTTAATATGACGCGAGTATATTAAAATGGGTGGATAATTGTGCCCCTGAGTGTATAAATATTAATTTATTTTAATTAATGAACCTCTGCTAAAATTCACGTAATACAACGTCGTAGTATGCCCGATTAGTGTCGAACGGGGCCCTTAGTCATGAGCTGGTTCTTGCGCACGGCACGATCCAAACTGATTAATATAAATATTAATACTTATAAATAGGTATTAATACTTAGGTCTTTTGTAGGGACTTCCAAACATCACGACACTAAAATATAACTAAACAACCAACTAAACAAAAACACAGCCCCTAAAAAGGCCCATGTTCTGCAAAAAGCCTATGTCCTGCAGTGGACGTCCATCGGTTGATATGATGATGATGAATACTTAGGTCACGGTTAGGTGGAATTTAAATCTCGAAGAAATTAATTTTCATTACTAAACTTTTCATAGCAGAAATAAATTAACACTGAGCGCTGAGCTTTTAAAAAATTCTCGAGATATTTTAAATTCTAAAAGTTGTTGCTGCGAGTTTTGCTATGGTAGGTAAACAAATTAGTTTGTGGGTGGATACTATCAGATTGCATAGAATATGACTAGCCAGGAGTATATTTATTAAATTTCACGTGGGATGAAGCTTTAGCTTGTATTTGAAAATCTCTATTACATTCCAAGTATCCCGTTTCTGTGTATTTTACGTTCAACAAGTTTGCTGAAATCAATATATTATTTAATTATTATGTAATTAAATAATATATTGATTTATATATATATATACATTTCATTATATTTATGTATATTATGTAATTAATACATTTCAATAATTCAAGAAGTCGGTTGGAGTGACGCGTGGTGTTAGATTGTTTTGTGCATTTTAAAGTTATAAAACATAAGTGAAGGAATATAACTTGAACTTGCGACTGTGAACTTTAAATGTATTTTTTTTTTAGGTGCGATAAAAGTGTAATTTTTATACGATAAATGTTGTAATATTGTATTTGTAATTGTTGTTGTAAAATCATGATAAATATCAAAACTTTGTATTTTCAGAAAAACAATTTGTGGTTTATTTTGAAAATCCTCAAAAATATATCTTATACAGGGTGCTGGGGAGTATTTCTCATATCACTGGAAATAATATTATTTACAGAAAATTAATTGAAAATAGTCAAGTAACATGTGTGTTCTAAAATTAATATTTTAGCGGGTAAATAATATTTCTTTTGTAAATAAATCTTATAATGTTATAGCATTCTTATAATTATGACGTAGCCAAGCTTTACGTATTTTAAAATGCAAGGATAGATAAATGCGTGTGTTACATGGATAGTCGGAATTATTTTAATTACTTTGTATGAAGACATAAAAAGTTTTCATTTTTTAGTTAAAAAACTATTAGTTATGCAGTAATTATATATCCTATAAGTGGACTCGCCAACACTTTGAAGTTATGGAAAATACTCCCGAGCATCCTGTATATTTCACCTGATTTTCCAATGGTGAAAGAACTTATAAAATCCATTCAGTAGTTAAAACAACTTAACATTCTGACGTTATAATATCAGTTATGTCAGTATGGATAACAATTTTGTATCTAGGTCATTAATTGAAATAACTATGATTAACCAATATTAACGTGATCATTCAAAAAACTGTTCAAATTCCCTGGAAAATTGACGCATTGTTATCGCGTCGCACCACAAAAACCATCGCAAGACAACATGTAACCACTACAGCTCGCGATTCTGATTTCCCGGAGGAAAGCCGCACTGCAGGGCTCTTTTTATTTTTTAATATTAATTTCTGAACTTAACTGTGTCGCGGCCCGGAATATATTTCCGCGGGAGCCGAGTTTATAAATAGCTTACAGATTTATGTAAGCACAAAAAATGTACACGGCGCGATTTTATAGTTATTTTTTAATGGAGCATCGAAAATTACTTTGACGCGTTCTGTTTGTGTTCACTGCTTTTTTTAGCGTCTGTTTCGTTGGTCCAGTAGTTATAAATAACTAAGATATTGTTGATCCTGTAATATTACCTCTAAGGGTTTCACTTTCTGGTAAAGTGCCACTAGATCTGCTGACCTATTCACCACAATTAATAACAACCTATTAAAATATACATCAAATCAACTAAGTATAGCTTGGCAAATTCGTTATTTGCCAAGCTACACTAAGGAGATATAAAAGGAGATATTGTAGTGCACAAGTGTGTATTTGTGCACTACAATATCTCCTGGGTCAAGCGGCCAAACTATGGTTAATCACATGCTCAGACCAATTATAGAAGGACCTGTATCGCACTCATAGTCACGAACAAAATTGTCTGTCATTTTCTGAAGAAAACGAGCTTAGATTTGGTATATATCTTATACTAAACTAGAAGTTTTTGCCCGTTTTTTAAACAATTCAATTACACAAATAGGTATTTTTACGGAGCTATTTAAACGACGAACACGATTACAACTATTTAACATCGATTCCATAGAGACAGTTTTTATAATCGCATTAGATCGTTGATCATATACTTTGACAGAAAAGTAACGTCTAGCGAGGCAGGTCCTATACAATAATTGGTCTGAGATCACATGCCATGAAATTGATCGATGTAGCCGAAAAAAGAAAAAAAAAACATTTCGGACGGGAGCATCTTATTTTTTTTAAGTTTTTGTTTTTTGTTTTATTTTCGGTGTATTAAAATTTTATAAAATATTACAATAATATTAAAACTACGTACCTATCTATAACTACATATTATAAAAAAAGAAAGAAAAAGAAATTACAAAGCGTTTAATCGACGCCTTCCGTGACCAGAAGGCTGGCCTATATTTAGGCCAAAGAATTAGTATTGCCATACAACGTGGCAATACTGCCAGCCTTCTGGCCTTCTGGGCACTTTATACCAATGATCGTCGATTCGGACGAATTCTACCACGCCTGAGTCTTTAGATATCATTTAAATTTAGTATATTTCCTTTTTATTTTTTATAGCATCTTATAATTTTTCATTTCTCATACTCGGAAAGTAGTGTTGTTTTGATCTGAGTATTGGGTGGAAAATGCTGCTTCCCTACACAGGGAGGGAATAACTCATACAAATTACTTCCCACCTAAGGGCCGGAATGAACTTTAAAATTAGAACTTCTAATTTTTTTTAAACTTTTATGTAAAAAGTGAAGTAATTATAAAAAAATGCTACGGCCATGTGAGTTTCTAAACAGCCAGTGTAAATTTAGCGCAAACTTCTTAATCGAAATAAGCCGCAACAATAACGTGTTGAGTTCCATAATATTTAATATAAAAAAAATCTAAACTGAATTTTGTCTAAAATTATATTTATTTCCGAACGACTATTTGCGCTCACGCTCACGCTTTCTCCCTTTCTCTCTCCCCAAGACGGTGGATTAAACAAGACGTTTTTAAGGTGCATAGTGCTATCTGAAGGTTTATTTTAAAATCCATATAAATGTGAACCACTAATTTTATCTTGCAATAAGCAATATAGGTATTCCACCAGAAGAAAAGTGAATTCTATAACATTAGTGGTTCTTCGAGTAAGATGTAACGAGATTTTTACGTAAGTCATTCTCCTTAGAAAGAGCCGCCTAGCGGGGACGGGGAGTAGTCATAACGTCGGTAAAGCAGTCGTCAAATTGGACGACTGCTTTACCGACGTTCCAAGGCGGGCCAAATAAATAGACAATAATTATAATTTCCTCGTAATCGAAATGAAATTTCCTCATATTCGAAATGAAAAGTAGAGTGTTTAACACGGGTAAAAGAATCAATTCCTACTCGGACTTTATCCGCCCTCGCTACGCTCGTGCGTCTAAATACCTCGGGAATTGATTCTTTCACCCTCGGTTAACAATCTACTATATCATATCTACCTACCCTACCCTATATATGTATTTTAATTGCCTAATCCCGTTCCTTTTTGTAATATGAAGAGAGCTGCAAGCAGCTGCAATATATTTAGTGCTTTAGTCAAGCCATACAAATGGCCTGCAGACTCTGTAAGTCTCCTTTATGTATGGCGAACGTCCCTCCTGATATTTTATTTTAGTTTTATACGAGCAAGTGTGTTTAATGTTTATGTTATTAAAATACTACTAGAACTATAAATATAATTGGTATTTATTTGTACGTTTTTTGTACACTGCACGAAAATAGGAGCAGAGCCGTGATAGCCCAGTGGATATGACCTCTGCCTCCGATTCCGGAGGGTGTGGGTTCGTATCCGGTCCGGGGCATGCACCTCCAACTTTTCAGTTGTGTGCATTTTAAGAAATTAAATATCACGTGTCTCAATCGGTGAAGGAAAACATCGTGAGGAAACCTGCATACCAGAGAATTACCTTAATTCTCTGCGTGTGTGAAGTCTGCCAATCCGCATTGGGCCAGCGTGGTGGACTATTGGCCTAACCCCTCTCATTCTGAGAGGAGACTCGAGCTCAGCAGTGAGTCGAATATGGGTTGATGACGACGACGAAAATAGGGTGACAAGTAATTTTAAAGATGTTAGAATAAAACTTTTCAATTAGTTATTACCAAAAATTCATTTAATCTTCAAAAATATTATTGAAAACATGCATTCACAACTTAATCTACATTTCGAGCCAGCAGAAAGTACTTTATTCAATATAAACAATCAGATAATAAAATTGTAATAAACATAATTTTCATCCTACAAAATATATTGATGCAATTACCTAAACATTTTTTTAAAATTTTATTCTTGACAAGTTAGCCCTTGACTACAATCTCACCTGATGGTAAGTGATGATGCAGTCTAAGATGGAAGTGGGCTAACTAGTTAGGAGGAGGATGAAAATCCACACTCCTGTGGTTTCTACACGACATCGTACCGGAACGCTAAATCGCTTGGCGGTAAGTCTTTGCCGGTAGGTTGGTAACTAGCCACGGCCGAAGCCTCCCACCACCCAGACCTGAACCAATTAAGAAAATCTCAATCTGCCCAGCTGGGGATCGAACCCAGGACCTCCGTTTTGTAAATCCACCGCGCATACCACTACGCCACGTAGGCCGTCAATTAATCTAAAAACAAATATTATTTTATTTAATACATTGTATGGATTTTAAAAATAATTGATCAATGTTGGTAATGTAATAAAATTGCAGATAAAATTAAACTTTGATTTAAACACTTTTAAATTATTGATTCAAAATCAGTTTTTTTAAATATTAATCTAACATACAACACTGCGTCAATTTTATAATAGTTTTAATTTGATTGCTTCGAGTACAATAAGCTTTATAATTTATCACCAGGCTTCAGTGTTGATCGGCGACTAGGAGAAAACTTAACCATATCATTCTCCAAAGACGTGCCTTGCTCAATTCTGTTGTTGTACACAAAACGATTTTTCGGGTTCATTCTATGCGACGCCGATGCTATCACTGATGCTACGGTATACGATGGATGCGGTAAATCAGGTATTTGAGATACGTAGTACTCACGAAGTTTACGTCTTTCTTCTGCGTTCCAATCTACAGAGTTCGTACGTATAGTAGAATTTGTAGCACTAGTAGAATTTGTAGCACTAGTAGAATTTGTAAGCGTAGTTGAACCAGTAGCATTTGTGTCGAAACTTTGATTGCTAGAAGCATTTGTGGAGTAAGCTGAATCATTGAATGCTGAGTCACTCACGTCAAGGACCATGGCGTCTCGATATTGATAGTAGGATAGTCTCAAATGAGAATAATCGTCGATAAAGAAACCGCCATCGCTGGTTCTATCGGCTGATAAGATAGTTGAATCGTCTTGTTGATTTTCACTCATTTTTAACTTCGTAAAACTTATGTTAAATATTTCAACACAATTTATATGTTCTACAATCTATTTCGTCGGAATTCAATGAATTGCGTAAGCGTTGATGACCAATGTCATAGAGTTTTCGAACTACCGACATTTTATATTTAAAAAAATATAGATTAATTATTGTTTACCACACCACAGACAATATAGAAGCCACAAAACCGCTTCGGTGAGCGCAAAATAATTTAATAGGTTACAGATCGTTGTGTGGTTTTATATAGGTTGTAATATGAATAGTTATGGGTGTTAAATCAGTCATTGAGTTACACAACATAAATATATAACATAAATATTGCCATTCCAGCACATTGAGGTCTCAAGGTGCTGGGATGGCGACCCCGCACCGGAAAGCGCAGTGTTGGTCGACCCCCCACTAGGTGGACCGAGGACACCAAGCGGGTTGCAGGGAGCTGCTGGATGCTGGAAAGCTGTGCAAGAGGCCTATTTATTATTATTATTATTATTTATTTATATAATATTAATTAGAACTAAAAGAAGTCTAGTTACACTAATTAAGTTTTCAGAAAAATTTTAAACAAAATGAAAAAATAAAAGAATTGTATTTTCTCCTATGTCCAGCAGTGGACGTCCATCGGCTGATAAGTTGATCATGACTCACTACATATCAAAGACTCATTAAGGAAAGAAGATTTGGAGCGAGAACCTACCACGCTGTTCAAACATGAGTTGATCGGTTTTTGTGTACTTTAATTGGTACCTAAAAATTCTATTTTTACCGGCGAACTTTACTCAGCTGTTTTAAAAATAATAGGCATATTCATTAAATTATTTTATAAAAAAAAAAAACCAACCCTCCCGCTGCGGTACATCTGAGTGCCAAAGCAACCGGTGGTCAGGGCTCCAGAGTGAGGAACCTCCTCACTATACGCGCCGTCTCAAGAATTACTGCCTTATGTATTCGACCCCTGATCCAGCAGCTAAACGAAAGCTTCTTAAGGTCTTGGTCGAAGCTGTTCGCTATAAGACCATTGATTGAAACAGCTATCGGAACAATAATAGTTGACTCGATATTTTCCATGGCGGTAATCTCATGAGCAAGGCCCAAGTATTTATACTATAGCCTTTCTTGATGAGTACTGTTTACCAACAAATAAATTAGAAATGAAGGTAGAAACGCATGTCATTTCATAACTTATTTATTTTAAATTATGTATTGTTTGTTTATAAAATGATGTCTAAAATATATTAACCATATCCAATTGTTCTAAGCTTATTAATCAAATTTATTTTCATTAATTTAAGAACAAGTTAATTATAATTACTATTAGGTGTGAAGTGACTAGTTTATACCCTCATTTTTATTTTGTTTGTCGGTAAACAGTACTCATCAAGAAATGCTATAGTATCGGTAAGTAATTATTGGGACCAGTCAACCGACAGTCTAGTACTACGAAAAAGCGATTCAAATCGCTTCTCTGCGATAAAAAATGCTCGTATCTTGTTCCAAGATGCAGCTCAAGTGTTGTATTTATGAAAACCCATGAGCAATCATTACGATACCAACTTTAATGATAGACAGTTGTTTTGATAAGTCAGAGAGTAGATATAGATTAGGCGATTGTGTCAGTCTTCTGTTGCCACAGAATATAGACAACGCTAAAGCTAACGCTGTTACTATACAGCGCGCTGTATGGTAGAAATAATGGACTAAGAGCTAGCTACAGCCAGAACTTCGTCCTTTTATAATAATTACTAGCGGACGCCCGCGACTTCGTCCGCGTGGAAATCAATGTAAACTTTCAAGCCCTATTTCACCACTTTAGGGGTTGAATTAAAAAAAATTTGAATCACATTATATTTCGTATTTTTTTTATGATTTATGAACAAATTTTTATAAAATTCTTAAAATGAAGGACTTTCCATACAAACTTTCAATCCCTATTTCACCCCCTTCTTATTTTATTTTCGCTAAAAAGTATCCTATAACCTTTTCCATATTATGGTCTCAAACCGAGCAAAAGTTTTATTTGAATTCATTCAGTAGTTTCAGCGTGATGCCCGAATAACAAAAAAACACGGACAGACAGACAAACAAAAAACCGAAAAAATATTTTTAGCTTCAGTATCGATTATATAATGCCCCCCGACAAAAATTTTCTAAGTATCTTCTAGTATTCAATGTACAGAATGTACAAAATGTACCTGTTAAAGTTTTATTATAAGTAGGTATAGATGCCGTGTAAAGTCCGTGATAGCCCAGTGGATTTGACCCAAAGAGTAAATTAATGTATAATATGACCTCTGCCTCCGATTCCGGACTTATCAGTTATGTGCATTTTAAGAAATTGAATATCACGTGTCCCAAACGGTGAAGCAAAAAATTGTCTTAATTCTCTGCGTGTGTGTAGTCTGCCAATCCGCATTGGGCCAGCGTGGTGGACAATTGGCCTAACCCTTCTCATTTTGAGAGGAGACTCGAGCTCGAGCAGTGAGCCGGAAATGGGTTGATAATGATGATGATGATGATTAAAAATGCAAAAGTCAGTTTGAAGTGAGTTTGTACGCTTTTACGGTTTTTCTTGCATTCAAGCGAAGCTGCGAACAATACTTTTGTTCAGATTACGAGAGGGAAACTCAATGAAATGTCACTCTCCCAAGATATCGTATCAATAAGATATCACTACGGTATATAACAGCGATACCACTGTACTAAACCATTGTAAACTAACAATCAGTAACAATGAAGATCTTCGTGACCCTCCTCGCTGTGCTCGCCCTGGCATACTCGGCGCCTCAGCCAAGACGACTCTTCCACGAGCATTATGAAGACTTCCTTGACGTCATCCAAACGGAATCCGCACCGGCTCTGGATGAACTTGCCGTAAAGTATCTAGAATTTGAAGAGTTTCAAGCGGGTCTCGGATACCTTGTGTCTACCCGATTCAGGAACTTGATTTACGAAATGGAGAACTTGCCTGAGTTCCAAGCGGTGAGTTATTGGTTATTAAAAAAAAAATCGTTTATTTCACTTTCTAAATTTACATAAGTTAGTGCGAGTTTGGAACCCTCTTTTAGGAGTAGTAAAACTACCTCTGTATTAGAAAGCTCCGCTCTTCCATAGCTAGTACAGAAGTATCAGATTCTAAATGAAAATTACAAAATTATTGTAATAGATTGTTTCGCACGTTTTTTTTTTATTCTTTACAAGTTACTGATAACTATTAACTGTAGTGATGATGCAGTCTAAGATGGAAGCGGGCTAACTTGTTAGGAGGAGAATCAAAAATCCACACTCCTTTCGGTTTCTACACGGCATCGTACCGGTACGTCTTTGCCGGTAGGGTGGTAACTCACGGCCACGGCCGAAGCCTCCCACCAGCCAGACCTGGACAAATTAAGAAAATCTCAATCTGCCCAGCCGGGGATCGAACCCAGGACCTCTGTCTTGTAAATCCACCGCGCACTGCGTCACGGAGGCCGTCGTGTGTGTGTGTGTGTGTTTTTCAGGATATAATTTTTAATAAGGATTCTACTTCTTCATAATTCAGTAACGATAAATATTTAATAACTGATTTCTTGCATTCCTTAATGATTACTGGGTATATGTTATTCATTGTTTGGGGACTCATTCCCTACGCGCTATAAAGCGAGTTAGCGAGGCGACTTGCGAAGCTGAAGTGCCTATAGGCGGGGCTATAGTTCGAAGAGCCGACGGACGTTGGGGTCCCAAGGTGCTAGAATGGCAGCCCTGCACTAGAAAGCACAGTGTTGGTCGACCACCCACTAGATGGACTGACGACGTCAAGCGAGTCGCAGGGATTCGCTGGATGCAGGCGGCTAAGGATCGTGATGTTTGGAAGTCCCCACCAAAAGGCCTATGTCCTACAGTGGACGTCCATCGGCTGATATGATGATGATGATGATGATGACGCACTGTATAGATTTGGAATGCCCCTCTAGCCTCCATTCTTCCCTCAATCCACATCCACTATGTGGATGTCTTCATGTCAACCATGAATGAGTTTGTTTTAAAGCTGAATATCAGGTATTTTTACCGGTATTGTCAAAGTACACGTTCCAGATTCTAGCCTATCCTGAAGCTTAAGGTCTGGGCACTACTTGTCTGTCAGAATAAGCAGTTTTTCATGTTATCATTATTTATTTATATATTAGGTATTATAACATTTTTGACGGCCTCCGTGGCGCAGTGGTATGCGCGGTGGATTTATAAGACGGAGGTCCTGGGCTCGATCCCCGGCTGGGCCGATTGAGATTTTCTTAATTGGTCCAGGTCTGGCTGGTGGGAGTCTTCGGCCGTGGCTAGTTACCACCCTACCGACAAAAACGTACCGCCAAGCGATTTAGCGTTCCGATACGATGTCGTGTAGAAACCGAAAGGGGTGTGGATTTTCATCCTCCTCCTAACAAGTTAGCCCGCTTCCATCTTAGACTGCATCATCACTTACCATCAGATGTGATTGCAGTCAAGGGCTATCTTGTAAAGAATAAAAAAAAACATTACTTAACACATATTGATGCAAAAGTGACCAACAATATTCTAAATATTTTAATGACCTTAATTTGATTACTTTTTAAATCCATTTTCAGGTTGTCGAGTTCCTGGAAAGCCACAACATTGACATCCTGTACTTCATTAATGAAGTCAACGATGCTGTTGGTAAGTTGCTTACCAACCGATACTTGACGGCCTGCATAGCGCAGTGGAATGCGCTGAATTTACGAGACGGAGGGCCTGGGTTTGATTCCCAGCTAGGCCGAATGAGTTGGTCCAGGTCTGGGTGGTGGGAGGCTTCGGCCGATACCGAATCTAATGAATGAGTTAAAACCGCAATTAAGGGTCCCAAGTCGTTGGAACGCCGTCTTCGCAAACTGCTAACGTGTTATGGGAGTCTGTATGTAGATATGTAGGTCTGTATGTATGTCAAGGCAATGTATGTTTGGCCGTGATAGCCCAGTGGATATGACCTCTGCCTTCGATTTGGATATCATAGGTTCGAATTCGGTTCGAGGCACGCACCTTTTCAGTTGTGTGCATTTTAAGAAATTAAATATCACATGTCTCAAGGTGAAGGAAAACATCGTGAGGAAACCTGCATACCTGAGAACTTTCTCAATTCTCTACGTGTGAATTCTGCCAATCAGAATTCGGTCAGTGTCGTGGACTATTTGCCTAACCCCTATTCTGAGAGAAGACTCGTGCTTAACAGTGAGCTGAATATGAGTTGTTAATGATGATGTACCTATATACTTAATACTTTAGATATATTTTATTTTGAGCGTAAAAAGTGACATTTTCTTATCACTTTCATAGCATTTTAGGTGATTTTAGTACGCTTATCTTGAAGTCTACCCGCACGTATTTCTTTCGCGAGTCTCATTTTTTACCGCGTGTTGGCATACGCGCCATATGTAGGGTTCCGTAGCTAAAAAGAAATACATTATGAAACCCTTAGAAGATAACTTCGATGCCCATCTGCCTGTGTGTCTGGTAGCAACGTCAACCCTTTCTGGTAGTAACGCTTGGAAGTACCGAGTTGAATGTATTGTATATTTACTGAAATCTGAGATTCCTTGGGATTACGAAAAACTTTCAAGACAGCCATTGAAACATAGGGATCATGTTATCAAATTAGGTCACTTAAGATGCAAATTTAACTCTTCTGTTGATCAAGAATCATAAAATTTAACGTGAAACAATGTCAATAGCACAAATAAATATAATTTTAGATACAAATTTAGATACAATATAAAAAAGACTTGTGAGAACTGACCTCGATCATAAACTATATCGCTATATTTATATGCAACAGTTTTGAAACGGCAAAGTAAAGTTTGAAGGATAAACTTCAAATCCAGCTTTATTTTTCAGTAGAACACACGAATTCGTTACTTAAGTATTTATTTTTTATTATTGTACGGAATTCTTAGTACGCAAATATGTCTCGCACTTTGGCCGTTTTTATTTCTCACGCATGGCAGACCTTATACCCGTTTATCGAAATATTTATATAAGTTGTCAATATGTGATTGATTATCTCTCTACGGAATTTTGTTTAGGTCTTTCTCTTATCTTGCCGCTTGGATGTCTTCGAATACATTTTTTATCTTTAAGTACATCCATCCATAACTTTTTTTAATTTTTAATATTGCCAAACACTATTTAAAAAAATCCACCCATTGCGAAGCTGTTGCTTGTTTATTTTCTTGGAGTCCTATGAAGATAAATGGATAGGACTCCAGAGTGAGGACCTTCTCATGCCATCTTTAATATTATCTACTTTATCCGATTCTTAACTTAACCAGTGGCGTGCACTTCATACATGCATTAAAGTGCTGCATACGATAAGAGTTGTCTTCTTAGTGCTTATCATTAAATACAGATTTTTCCAGTTTGCATAATTTTATTATTATTGCATACCCTGATCGATAACCTTATGCACGCCACTGGACCCAACAGTCAAGCGAAAGCTTCTAAGCTATTGACTGAAATGACTATCGGAACAGTAACAGTGTGCCTAGTGGGAGTTTTCGATGTTTTCATACTGTTACTATCGCGTTAACGTAAACGCGAATTTATATGGAATTGAAACAGTTGTGCAGTAGTGCCACTAGATGGCGCTGTTTCAATTCCTTAGAAATTCGCGTTTACGTTGACGTGGTTGTCATAGTATCAAACTTCCACTAGGCCCTCTGGTTGACTCAACATTCCACATATCGTTAATCTCTTGAGAAAGGTTTCAGCTTTCACCAGGTTTAATCGCCATGTGGAACAGTGATAGCAATTACATAAGAATAAGAATAAGAAATGTTTATTTGAAATACTCTGTACAGAATTACAATGACGTCCTAGCCCTTAAACTAGGTAAGCCCGTGTCTTAAGGGCCAGTGACTCCCCTTAGATACATACATAGGTACAATAACATAAAATTGGTATTCATAGGTACAATAATGATGATGATATGAGATGAGATGATGATGAGATGTGATAGCCCAGTGGATATGACCTCTGCCTCTGAATCCGGAGGGTGTGGGTTCGAATCCGGTCCGGGGCATGCACCTCCAACTTTGCAATTGTGTGCATTTTAAGAAATTAAATATCACGTGTCTCAAACGGTGAAGGAAAACATCGTGAGGAAACCTGCACACCAGAGAATGTTCTTAATTCTCGGCGTGTGTGAAGTCTGCCAATCCGCATTGGGCCAGCGTGGTGGACTATTGGCCTAACCCCTCTCATTCTGAGAGGAGACTCGAGCTCAGCAGTGAGCCGAATATGGGTTGATAATGATGAGGTACAATAATATAACATTGCTGAATTAACTTATAATACAATCGTTACAATTTTTAAAAGAAGATACCAAAACAAAAATAAGAAAAAACATTTTTTGGCTTAACTGTATTGTTATAATAGTAACTTTGAGTGCATGCCTGTGTGCGTACCTACATACGAGCGTGTAAGTGCGGGTGTGTGTAAGTGTGCGTGCGTGTGTGTAAGACGTAGAAGAAGTAATAACTATGCCCTTATCTTTATTGTTAAAATGTATATACTCATACTAGTTTTTTAATCTCAATTATATTTGTAGACTAGACATGTATTCATTAGATTTTCCGTACTATCGTAATTGAATGTGGGTTAAACATTTTTTACGGCCTCCGTGGCGCAGTGGTATGCGCGGTGGATTTACAAGACGGAGGTCCTGGGTTCGATCCCTGGCTGGGCAGATTGAGATTTTCTTAATTTGTGCAGGTCTGGCTGGTGGGAGGCTTCGGCCGTGGCTAGTTACCATCCTACCGGCAAAGACGTACCGCCAAGCAATTTAGCGTTCCGGTACGATGCCGCGTAGAAACCGAAAGGGGTTTGTATTTTCATCCTCCTCCTAACAAGTTAGCCCGCTTTCATCTTAGACTGCATCATCACTTACCATCAGGTGATATTGTAGACAAGAAAAAAAAAAAGAAAATTCTTCTTCATTATTACAGACAGCATTCAAGGTGGCAGGAGAATGGCCCGTCAATCAGTGAGCGGTCGTGACGTATCTTCCTTCATCCAGGACTCTATCAAAGTGTTCCCCAAGGACAAACTCTCAGCCTTGTACGACGAGAAAGTAGCCAACTTCGAAGACTTCAGAACAGCCATGGAGAATTTCCAAAGCGAGGAATGGGACCAGATTTATGAAGCTCTTTGGCAGAACGAAGTGTTCCTTACTGAAGTCCAGGAACTTGGAGCCAATGGAATCGACCTTAAAATAGTAATCAGTGAACTCAGGGCTGTCTTGGGAATCTTCGATTAATGCTGAGAGTATGACTCCAAACATTACCCAAAGATTGCAAGAGTAAGAGCTGTTGTAAATAAAATTTACTAATAAATATTTTTTGACTGTATTTTTTGGTTTCATTTGAAAGAAAGACACAGATTCTTTTAACTTTTACAGGAAACAGTCGTTTTTTTATGAAACGACTTCATTATTACACAAACATGTACACTAAAAAGCGGAAAATAGCATCGCACCGAGTATTGTTCTTTCTAGTGATAAATTTCAAAGCGGTGCCATGCTAAATAGTTATTATACAGGATGTCATCACAAAACAAACAACATATTGACATAAGGGACATAAAGGCCTAATCAAATGAAATAATAGGTAGCCGAAATTTTACGGTTTTCAAATTATAATAATTTTGTAAAGAATACAAAAACCCACTTTAATGCAATTGGATGATTTTTGGAAAGTTGTCCGATTTTGATAATTCTTTTTTGTTATATAGGCTATAGCTCGAAGTTGGCCCCATATGAATATGAGACAGAAGTTTCTACCCTAAGAATGAGAAAATAGGGGTAATAATATATTCAAATATTCATCTTACACAGAGTCTAATGCTGATTGCTCTGTGTAGTGAATTTCATAATATGAATTTTTATACTTGAAATTTTCTTAGATGTCAATTTTAAACAACAATAATGGCTGACTATGAACCAAAGACAATCAGTAGGGTTGAGAAGTTAACCGCGGGCATCGTAACGATATCAAGTAGGTATCGTTATATCTGAAATAACTAAACTAAAATATCCGTTACTAAACGTCATCTTAAAAAACGAATACGTTCCATATTCGTTTCGTTTTCCAACTTTTCAGTTGTGTGCATTTTAGGAAATTAAATATCATATTAAGAATATATACACCAAGGAGTCTAAGAAGTGAATCATGAAATACATGAAAATGTTGGATATAGTAATAATAATAATAATAATAATAATATAGCCTTTATTTCCAAGTACATAAATTACAAAAATTTTACAGTTTACATTTTTAAAAATTACAAAAGATACAAAAGATACAAAAGTTAAAAAACATTAACATTTCATTTCATTTTGTTGGATATAGTAGCGACATTATTTCCGCATACGAATATTTTTGAAATAAAGTCAGTGGCAATTTATAATGGAAATTTTTAATTTTTAAATTGTTGAAGAAAACAATTGAGAAAAACAAAAAAGCGATAAAAATATTTTTCTATTGAATTAAAGATTATTATTTCTTTCTTTTTTTACCTTGGTTATACACCACTAGTCCAAATGACTATGTAGAACATAATTGGAATTAATGTATACTTACTGTCTGTCTCTAAGTATAATTCGTAACATTTTTCTAGCTCTAGAACCTACTAAATTTCTTACCGCATAATGTCATATATTCAAAAACCTTTGTACTAAAGTTTCGGCCCCTTGTACATCACTATCTCTCAAACTTCTTTATATAATATCCTAATAACTCTGACTATCACGATTTACGTATACCAGAAAAATAAAAATCTCACCATGTTGCGAAACAAAAGTAATAAATTTTTTTCCATTAGTATTTCAAATCTTTTATTTATTTTTCTGATCCAGCAATCATAATATTCAAGTCGTATTTGTGTATTGTTTTCTTTATTCTTAATTTAAAAATTTTGCAAGTGGTTGAAGAATCGGTTTATCGGTTTTTTAATAATTTTTGATCGTGCTATATAATTATAAACATTCGGGAGCACTCGCGCCGCGATCGGTTAAGTTTGGTTTAGGATGAGTTTACTGCGAGCAAAAAGTGCCACATTGTCGCTTCCATGCTCACAGTGAGGTCGTGTCAATGTTTGTTCCGTATCATCATTACTTATTTGTTTCGTTTGCAATTGTTAGTCTTGTTATTTATTTGTTGTTTGGTTGTTATATTATTACTGATTGCTGAGTAGTGTATGACTAACAATAATATAACTAACCGAAAATTCCGACTTTCAGATGGGTGGATTTTAGGTTGAATTTCATATGGATTGATTTATTTATTAGGTATATTAAAAATATAAAAAAAAAATATTATGAAAAAATACAACCGACTTCAAAATGTTAATGTACCCACGAAACTAATAAGGGAAAGATAACATTATTATATTTTCTACTTATTGATCATTTTGAAGTCGCTGCCAAGCCCGTCTGATGTTGACTAAGGTCGTTACTGAAAAAAACACATGACAGACAAAAATAATGTCTGAGAAACAAAAATCTTTACGATAGGGTACACCTTGAATTAATAGATTGAATACACTGGCTTGGCAGAAAATATAATGATATTATTTTTCCCTTTTTTAATTTCGTGGGTACGTTAATATTTTGAAGTCGGTTGTATATATTTTTTTAAATTATTATTTGTTTTTTCTCAATTAGGTCCTTCAACTATTTTAAAATCAAAAATCTCCATTTAAAATTGCCACTGACTTTATGAAAAAATATTCGTATGCGGAAATAATGTCGCTGCTATGTCCAACGTTTTCATGTATGTAGATTTACTTCTTCTCCATGGAGTATAATATATTCTTTGGTGCTGTGTTAATAAAGATACACATTTATTTTATTTATAAGCCACAAAGGACATAAATATTAAAATTAAAAAATATGTACATAATTATCGACAAGTTATAATTTCATGTATCTTTCCCGTCTCTTCAATTCATAGACAATCTAGCATTACGAAATGTCAAATTCGCAACATTTTCGTTAATCTGTAGAAATAAAACTTGTTGTGATTTCGTTTTTAGTGAAATAAATGTGATATAATAGTTAATTACAAGCAGTTTTTATGTAATTCGCGGTGTGCGCGTTAAATGAAGTGATGTGTATATAAATGATTTAGTTTAAACGGACGGTTTGTGAGAAATATGTGAATGTCGTGACGACGGATCTTTGTTTACCTTTTTTGCCATGTAAGGAAAAAAATGGTATACACTTATTGTTTACACAAAAAATTGAAAATAAGGGCTCCCGCACACGGGCCACCGGCCACAACCATAAAACGCCGCTACCGGCATATTTCCTGTAGTTTTCATACATATTAATTGATTTTGAAGCACGGCTAAAACTCACGTGATATTAGGTCGGAGTATGCCCGACCAGTTTCGAACCCATACGGGGCCCTTAGTCATTAGCTGGTTCTTGCATCGCGGCACTATCCAGAGTTGAGTTTGGATCGTGCCGCGATGCAAATATCACGTGAGTTTTAGCCGTGCTTCATAATCGATTAATATGAATAACAGTCACGATAGTTTAAATTCTAAAATAGTTTTCATACATTTTATATGGGCTCGCCGCACACGGTTGACGCCAGTGGCCGCCACACGCTACAACCGACGCTGCTCGTTTCTTGTGGCCTGCATCGGCCACTAAACGCGCCATACGCCACTCGCGATTATGATACTGCTTGTATGGGTTAAAAAAGTAGCAGCCACCGACCACAAGTATCGAATACCTGCCACAAGTGGCTGTCGCGCGCTTCCGCTACTTTTGTGGCCCCTTCTTGCCTTTTGTAGCGGCGTTTGTTACTGTCGCGTGTGGCCCGTGTGCGGCGACACTAAATATACCTATATATTTCTACCTACTGATTACTTTGAAGTCGGTGCAAAGCCCGTGAGTAAAAACCACGTTAAAGAAAAAAATAATCTCTGAGAAACCAATTTTTTTATTATACGAGTAGGTAGGCCTTGAAGTATCGTCCATTTATTAATTCTGCGAAATTCTGACGTTTATTAGTTTCGTTTCCGGTGTTTCCTTATAGAAAACAGTTTCCATAAAATAAGATGACAAACTCAACTAAAATGAAACATAATCCTTCGATTCAAAAGATTAAATTTATGCAGGCTTAATTTTAAATAAAATTATAAATCAATGTAATCACACTAATCACACTATCATACTTCACACTAATATTATAAAGGCGAATGTTTGTGTGTAAGCATGTTTGTTCCTCTTTTACGCTGCGGCTACTGAAGCGATTTCGCTGAAATTTGGAGTGGAAATAGATTTTACTCTGGACACAAAGACTTTTCATCCCAGAAAAATCCATGATTCCCGCGGGATTTGTGAAAAACTAAATTTCACGCGGACGAAGTCGCGGGCGTCCGCTAGTATTATCTTAATTTTGATTAATACTATTTACAAAAGATCAAATCACTTAGGGGAAAAAAAATCCGCAACTAGCCCGACCAGGGTAGATAGCAGGTATGACAAACCTTTTAACAAAGCATTATTTGCGATGTTATCTTCGACTACATAAAATTTCAAAAATGATCTGTAGAAGAACCAAAGCCACCAACATAGCTCAACGAGTCGCGAAGATGAAGTGGAAATTGGCGGGGCACGTAGTTCGAAGAACCGATGGACGTTTACTATTTAAAACCGGCCAAGTGGGTGTCGGGCCACGCGCAGTGTAGGGTTCCGTAGATTAAGTAAGCACTTTAATCCCTATGTAATGCACAAAAATACCGATATCGATACCCCACGAGCAAAATCCATAAACACTTTACATGTAGGGGAGGTATCCTAAAAAAAATATTTTTATAAATTAGCATGAATATGTAAATTTTAAATTTACATATTCATGCTAATTTACAGCTTTTTAGTAGTAATAGTCTCTGCGCTAAACCGCGGACGGATGGACAGACGGACATGACGAAACTATAAGAGTTCCTTTTCCTACGGAACCCTAAAAAAGCCATGTAAAAATGCAATGATTATGTAATTTTTCAATAAGTTATCAACACTGTTTTTTTCCAGATTTAACAATGCACTGAGTGACACTTAGAAGTAGCTACCTAAATATTGCTTCCAAATATCTGCAAGCAACCGAAGCCGTGCTTACCTTTCATAAGATTATGAGAGGAAATCTCAATGAAATGTCAATCCCGAGATATGATATCAATCAGATATCACTGCAGTATATAACGGTGATACCATCCTACTTGACCATTGTAAGCTAACAATCAGCAACAATGAAGATCTTCGTGACCTTCCTCGCTGTGCTCGCCCTGGGATACTCGGCGCCTCAGCCAAGGCAACTCTTCCACGAGCATTATGAAGAGTTCATTGACCTCATCCAAGAGGAAGCCCTTGACGAATTGTATGAACTAGGCGCGCAGTATCTTCAGTATGACGAGTTTCAAGCCGGTATCGATTACATCATGTCACCCAGATTCGGGAACTTGGTCTACGAAATGGAGGATATACCCGAGTTCCGGGCGGTGAGTTATTATTTATTACTTGCGGACGCCCGCGACTTCGTCCACCCTTAGATTAGACCTCTTTAATCCAGCCCTTACAATGGTATCGCTGTAAAAATGGAGTAACTTCTCCCGTTTTTCCAACATTTCCAAAAGTACCATAACCTGCCCAGGAGTATGAAGAATTAATTGTACCAAGTTTCGTTAAAAACTGTCTAGTAGTTATTGTTTCTATAACGAACATACAGACAGACAGACAAAAATTTTACTGATTGCATTTTTATTAGTTATCGATCACTAATCATCCGCTGATAGTTATTTTGGAAATATATTTCATGTACAGAATTATTCTACAGACTCTACAGATTTATTATAAGTATAGAGTTGGTGTAATATTCTTCGAATACACATGGCATTTGGAATGCCCCTCTGGATTCCGTTTTACTTACTACCTATAGTGTATATAAGTTAAACGCGTAGGTATGTCAGAGATATAACCTCAAGGAAAAACTATTTTTTAAACTATACATTAATGTTCTTTTCAGGTTACTAAAAAATTCAACTTTTAGTGTACCTCATATTAAGTGAATAATTTATATGAATGTATTTTTAACACTTATTTATTTATTTAAATAAATAAATAAGTGTTAAAAATACATTCATATAAATTTCAACCTCGCCCCCGGAAAAGTTTGATTTTAAGGGGGGTTAAAGTTAAACATTTCGCTAATCCTTTCTTATTTCAAAAAATAATTAGCATAAGACTAAGTGAATGAGCAATAAATCTCCCCTATTTTCTCACTCCTTGTGTAGGAAAATAGGGGTGATTTTATTTCAAACTTATATGGGACCAATTTCGAGGTTAAGGTTTAGGATATTAACCCTAATCAATAAAAAATATTATCAAAATTAGACTACTCTATAAAACGATATGCGTGGTAAACATTGCAATTAATGAGTATCCCATCCACCATCCCCTAGTTTTCAACCTTTAGGATTTTCTACATTAAGGGTTAGATTTTTTTTTCAAATTATATGGGACCAACTGTAAAGTATCAAAATTAGATCACTCAGTGAAAAGATATGCGTGATCAAACATAAAAAAAACGCGTCGAATTGAGAATCGTCCTTCGTTTTTTCGTCGGTGGTAAATGGTGGAATATATCAAATACTTTAACACCTATTGCACTGCACTAAACGATTGTGTGCTTAGTCCTAGATGAGTAAGTTTGTAAAATGGTGTTAAAAAAAAATAAACCTTGGTTCTTCTCGGACCGGAGGCGCTTTGAACCCTCGTAACTGTAATTTTCAGTTACCACTTCAATTACCACCATTAAATCATGACATAACTAGACTTTTTACAAGTGCTTGTAAATTAAGCCTAATTGAAATAAATTTGAATTTGAATATAAATTATTATATTTTTAGCTTTATATTTTTTATATTAGGAACCTTTTTTTCAGATGGTCGAGTTCCTGGAGAGCCACAACATCGACATCCTGTACTTCATAAATGAAATCAACGAGGCTGTTGGTAAGTTGCCTACCAATCGATACTTATAATCCTATAGTAGACGCCGCGCGGTTTCGCCCGCGTGGTTCCCGTTCCTGCAGAAATACGGGGATAAAATATAGCCTATAACCTTCCTCGATAAATGGGCTATCTAACACTGAAAGAATTTTTCAAATCGGACCAATGGTTCTTGAGATTAGCGCGTTCAATCAAACAAACTCTTCAGCTTTATAATATTAGTATAGAAGTATAGATTTTGTTTGAACGCACATACAAATCTAACGATCATTATGTATGGGGCGTTTTTATTTTTTTTTATTAGCATGTTCCGCTATGGATAGTGAGTACCAGGTCGGATTAAGGGAAGTGGACAAAGTGGCAACCGCTGTTCATCATCATTCATCATTATCAACCCATATTCGGCTCACTGCTGAGCTCGAGTCTCTTCTCAGAATGAGAGGGGTTAGGCCAATAGTCCACCACGCTGGCCCAATGCGGATTGGCAGACTTCACACACGCAGAGAAATAAGACAATTCTCTGGTATGCAGGTTTCACTATGTTTTCCTTCACCGTTTGAGACGCGCGATATTTAATTTCTTAAAACGCACACAACTGAAAAGTTGGAGGTGCATGCCCCGGGCCGGATTTGAACCTGCACCCTCCGGAATCAGAGGCAGAGGTATACCCACTGGGCTATCACGACTCTCTGTTACCAAGTACAAAACATTTAGGTATATATTATTTTTGAGTGTATGTCATCTTATCTCTTGCATGGGATTTCAGGTGATTTTAGTACGCTTATCTTGAAGCTTGAAGCCTATACGTAATTCTTTATAGTCTCATTTTTACCGCGTGTTGTCATACGCGCCATATGTAGGGTTCCGTGGTTTAATAACAAATCCGTTTGAGATCATTCTCCATCTAGCTGTCTGTCAAAACGTTTTCTTTTGGCAACGCTCAAACAGAAATTCATTTTAAATACTGTTATTCCTTGGAGTTGTTAATAAAACGTCTTGTCCTATAACGACTTATTACATTATATAAAGACAATTCATTTATCAACGATAAAAAGACAATATAAAGAGATAAGATTTGAATATTTGTTTGTTTGTTACGATTTAACTCATAACTACACGTCTGATTTTAAAACTTTTCTCATCATTTGTAAGCATCATCTTCATGGAGTAAAATAGGCCATATTTTATCTCCGTATTTTCTCGGGAACAGGCGTCTTCTGCTGGCCTAATTCTTATTTTGGTCTTTATTATCAAACCATCAGAATAAAAAATTGACAAAATCCACATACTATGATACAAATTACAAATGTCATCCCGTGCTTACTGGTGTATATCATATACTATGTAGATGACACTTTGTCAATTTACTTGTTCTCTACTTCATTATGTTGTTAACAAAGACCAAATTGTGAATAAGTCAGCTGGTGTAGCATTTAATCCATTATGTTGGAGCGCGTAGAGAATAAATTAATTCGTTATTTGTTTTAGAGACTGTATGGGGTTATACTGTCTCCATACTATCCGTTAATTTATTCACTGTTACTATTAAACTAGGCCTGGTCGGATACAATGAACTGTGGGTTAGGAGGGAACTGGCACTTGTGTAAAGGTGGATACAGATTGGTGCAATGCAACATGTAATGTAATATTCTGCCTTAGATTGCATGTTCCCTGCTGCCTTGGACGTGTGGCGCGCGCGGTACGCGCATTGACTACGAATCAGTCGGCTCAGTCCTTCGCACACTGCGCGCCCCTTTGTGTTCGTTCCAAAAACCGACAAATCTCGGATCGAACCGCGCACGAGTTGTAACGCTCGGAGCGTGCGCGACCCAGGCGCAGTTCGTGCGCGCGAGGCGTCCAAACCACGAGCATTCGTAATACATTGCAGCAATGTGGACGTCAAATTCTTGCATTGCATGTTGCATTACATGTTGCATTGCAGCAATCTGTACCCACCTTTATATATTTTTAAACTCATAAGAGGAAAGACCATTACGTGTCGCGGAGACGCAAGCCTCAGTAGCTGGTGGTACCGAGTGGACGTACAAAAGCAAAAAAAGCTCCCTTAACGTGCGCACTTCGCACTCTGAACGTCATAATATTCTCTTGTACTGTGAGTGAACTCACAAGAATTGCTGACTGGTCCATCTGCTTTAGAAAGTAGTAGAGTATAGTATTAATTTTTAAACGTATGTCTATTTAGGTAGTTAAATAGAATTAAGCTAGTGAATTAAGTCGTTCCTGTAATGCTAGTTTTCAAGTCATTATTGTCAACCCATATTCGGCTCACTACTGAGCTCGAGTCGCCTCTCAGAATGAGAGGGGTTAGGCCAACAGTCCACCACGCTGGCTCAATGCGGATTGGCAGACTACACACACGCAGAGAATTAAGAAAATTCTCTGGTATGCAGGTTTCCTCACGATGTTTTCCTTTACCGGTTGAGACACGTGATATTTAATTTCTTAAAATGCACACAACTGAAAAGTTGGCGGTGCATGCCCGGACCGGATTCGAACCCACATCCTCCGGAATCGGAGGCAGAGGTCATATCTACTGGGATATCACGGCTCTTCATAAATAAAAAAAATCTCTTAATAAATAAAAAAAATATTTTTGTTTATTATTACAGACAGCATCAAAGGCAGCAAAAGAATGGCACGTCAATCAGCGAGCGGTCGTGACATGTCTTCCTTCATCCAGGACTCCATCAAACTGTTCCCTAAGGAGAAACTCATAGCCCTGTACGACGAGAAAATGGCCACCTCCGATGACTTCAGAAATGCCATGGAGAATTTCCAAAGCGAGGAATTTGACCAGATTTGGGAAGCTCTCTGGCAGAACGAAGTGTTCCTCACTGAAGTCCAGGAACTTGGCGCCAATGGAATCGACGTTAAAATAGTAATCAAAGAATTCAGGGCTATCTTGGGAATTTTCGATTAATTCATACAAGAAAAACCAAAGGCCAGAAAATGTCCAAAGACGACAAGAGTAAGAACTGTTGTAAATAAAAATTACTAATATATCTTTTTTTAAATCATTTTGCGGTTTTATTTTATAACAGAAAGACATATTTTTAACCATTTATTAAACTAACCGACGTCTTTATAACACAAATATTTTACAAGGCACTACACTAAATACCGAAAAATAACATCGTATATATCTATCTTTGTCTTTGCCCAATGCATTGATCATTTTGAAGGCGGTGCCACTACAAATAGTGTACTATTATAATATTATGTATATTGTGGTAATGTTTGGGTCCCTGTATAACTTGTATTTGAGAGCTGTGATAGCTCAGTGGTTATGTCCTATACCTTCGATTCCGGAGGGTGTAGCTTTGAATCCGGTCCGGGGCATGCACGTCCAACTTTTCAGTTGTGTGCATTTTAAGAAATTAAATATCACGTGTCTCACACGGTAAAGGAAAAACATCGTGAGGAAACCTGCATACCTGAGAGTTTTCTTAATTCTCTGCGTGTGTGAAGTTTGCCAATCCGCATTAGGCCAGCGTGGTGGACTAAATTGGCCTAACCCCTCTCATTCTGAGAGGAGACTCGGGCTCAGTAATATGTAGCCGAATATAGGTTGATAATGATGTTGATGATATATCAACTAACATACGTTTTTTTTTCTCTACAAGTTAGCCCTTGACTACAATCTCACCTGATGGTAAGCGATGATTCAGTCTAAGATGAAAGCGGGCTAACTTGTTAGGAGTAGGATGAAATCTACACTCTTTTCGGTTTCTACACGACATCGTACTGGAACGCTGAATCGCTTTACGTTAAAGATAGTAAATACGTTAAAGATGCTGCTGGCCTTAAGTGGACCATTAAATAAATTGATAATGATGGTAAAATACTTAGACAATTGAATAAAATCTTAAACTACTTCTTCATATAACAAGACCGATCGAAGTAACAATAGAGTGATCGGTATCGTTGTTTGTAATCACTCACCATTGTTCAAACTTCAAAACATCAATAAAATACAACCATTGTCATGTTAGATCATATTCGAGACTCATCAGAGGAAGACCATCTTGGAGCAATAATAAACGGAAGCAATTTTATTGCAACAGATATATTCGTGGCTATTTATTTCGCAATAGTGGAAAATGAGAAATGTGCTCGTTGTTTTAGTTCCCTTGTGTTTCGGACTTACTTCCGGATTTATTGTTCCCCGTGGCATACAAGAGGTGAGTGTTTCGAACTTCACAATATTCCGAGGCCATTATTATTCTGAAGTATGATTATTATCGGTATTGCTGGTACAGAATCGAGTGAAATTGTTTGCTGTAATTTGAATCTGAAATAGGGGAATATCTGCAATGGTTTATAATGATGATTTTGAATGATATTAAACAGTTGTATGAAACGTTTCCTATTCGGTAAATGAAAATCTATATTAATATTATAAAGAAGTAAAGTTTGCGTATTGAGAGGGATAATATTTGGAAGAACCCGATTTTGAAATGAGATGTTCCATTTCAGGTCCACTCTTGTACCCCGTGTCATTAAAATTAAAAAAATACACAGATTTTATTAAAATTTAAATAAGTGAATTAGTAACAAAATAAAAACAAATAAATAAAATTAAAACCCCAGTTTTCCAGTTATATCAACATGGCGCCTCTAAAGTAACTATGATATGACAATTGACAACAAACGTCAAATCGACTACTGCATTGAAAACGTCGTCAATCCGCTATCATTACCACTAATAGTGTTGCATTTCTTGGGAGAGGATGAATATTATTTCGAAAGAATTAAAGTAAATTCGTAGATTTGTGTAATCAAAAGTAGTTTAAAAAAAAATCTTTTATTTTCGCCAGGGCACGTTGACTGATCCTGGGGTTCATAAAATTTTGGACCATCTCCTTTGTTTTACTAATATAAAGTTACGTTATTTGTGAGTGTATCATATCATATACTATATATCATAGTCCCGTTTCAACACGGGACCCAGAACTGTGAAGCGTTTACTAGTTTTTACAGAGGTTTATCCATCTTTTATCAAAGCCAAACCAAAAGTAGGAGATTCAGAGTTACCATTTAAAAACCCAAAACATTTATATTATGACAGTGTTAGCAAATACCCATAGTCTGAGTGTGTTGTGAACTTGCTCTCAGTCATTTAGAATTTTTAATTTTTTTTTACTGAACAATTAAGCTTTAAAATAATTAAATGTAATAAATAATATTTCGCCATCCGGTGTCCTAACAACTACAATTTGAATATCTGTAAGGCAAAAGAGAATAGTATTTAATACTTTCCATGTACAAGAAAAAATGGATAGTGACTAATGCTTGATATTAATATTTCAGATCAGAGCTGATTATGAAGAAACTGGTAACTCTAATATTAGTGCTAGAAAAACACGAAAAACGCTGCCGACAGAAAATACTTTTAAAAATACATCAGATAAACCCAGCTCTGCTAAAAACACTTCCAATCCCAATATTCTAGATAAAGAAATATATGAAAATATTTGGAAAAAATTGTCTGATGTAAAAGAAAGGTCATACATTCATATAAAACAAAAAGCTAAAAGACCTGTTATAAATCGTAACTATGATGCTATAAAAACACCTCCAGCTAACAGTGTCAATCACAAATCTTATTTATTGAATTTGAATCATGTATTTGAAGAACTTCCCCGACAATTCTCTATTGGATACATGGGTCAAGTTATGCTAACAAATACAGAATCCAAAGAAAAAGATTTACATTGCCACCAAAGGAATTTGAAACAAAGCCGGTCTAAGAAACTCTCAAGAACGAAGTCTATATTAAACGAACGAGAACATTTACTGAAAAGCCCTTCAATCAATAATGAAGTTAAACATAATAATAAAAAAAACAGGACAAGTGAAACGTTTACTACGTTTTATCCACGTCTGACGAATAATAAAAGAAAGGATGGTTACGAAAACATTCGTCATGATGATAGATATCTCTTAGATCAGTTGGTGAAACAGAAATTAGATGAAAAAGGAAGTTTATTTGTATGTCAAGATTGCGGTTTACCTCAGAAACCCAGGTTAAGTAGTCGAGTTTATAGAGATGTAACATGTAAATGTAAAATTAACTTGACACCTCGGGGAGTGAGGAGGAGTAAACATGGACTATGATGATTTAGACATTTGTAAATCTATCATATTGATTTTAGATAAATATCTATAAAATATAAAAAAAACTTGTTATTTTTTTAAACTACATGCAAATCATACATACATACATGTATCATAATTTGGGAAGAACAGACATAAATATACATATATCTAATGTAAAAAAGTGAGTAAAATTTCTGTTCATCACCAATGGCTTTCTTGCAATTGGTTGCTAGCGTCTGTCATTGGGGTAAGTTACCGTAAGTTAGCGGCTGTCAACAAGCCACTGGGGTAGTTGAATGGGTTCGTTAGTATTATAGTCATTATTAACCCGTATTCGGCTCACTGCTGAGCTCGAGTCTCCTATCAGAATGAGAGGGATTAGGCTAAATAGTCCATCACGCTGGCCCAATGCGGATTGGCAGACTTTAGACACGCAAAGAATCAAGAAAATTCTCAGGTATGCAGGTTTCCTCACGATGTTTTTCCTTCACCGTTTGAGACACGTGATACTTAATTTCTTAAACTGCACTGTGCATGTGATTCGAACCTACATCCTCCGGAATTGGAGGCAGAGGCCACTGGGTTATCACGAGTATTATAGTATAAGATTATACACCTATTAAAATAAACATTAAATCAATTGAGAAATGTCATCTACCTACTGTATGATATCCAAGAAGGGTTGTCAGTAGGCACCGGGTGACATTTGTAACATACAATCTCAATTTCGTAAATGTCAATTAACATATGTCAAAGTTAGTGAGTTAGTCAGCTGGGTCTATAGTGAATCATTATAGTAGGGGAGCCGAAGAGGGGATTTTTGCAGTTACTCGAGCGCGGCAGATAAACATAAGAGATTATACCTTGCATGTTGTTGAGTATCTCCAATCTCCAAGTATGAGCCCTTAATATAGGTGGGTACGTTTAGGGCAACCACAAAAAACTATCTTTAGAAATATAACCTTTACAGTTCTGTTATAGAGCCACGAGCGCGGTTAATTTTTTACTTATTTTGAATCTCATAAATAATCGCTCATGTTTTCTGATGATTTCAGTAAGCCAAAATAATAAAAATTGTCTTTAAAGTCTGTTGCCTTTTTCCCCACCGCAGTAAGTGGAAAAAACATATAACCATTTATACTTTCTATCATCTAATCTACCAAATCTAATAAATTTCCATGACACATTAGTAACTGCATATTTTGCATCCCGGACTCCTCTATCATTACAATAGGATAGTAATAAAGATTGCCGAATACTTTTACTTTATTTAAAAATAATTTCGATAAAAATGTAAAATCCGTAAAACAGACCAAACTCTGTAGAGAGTTCAAACAAAAAATACGTCTGTTTACTTCATTTCAAAGGGAAAACTTTTGAATATTTTCCACAATCGCGATACTGCTCTTTCCGGTAAATATACCGCCCTAAAAAAAGTTTGTAAACAAAGTTAGTTGGCCGCTTTTAAAAACTAATTTGTAACCAGAACAAGGCGGGGTCGAGAGGGGTCTCAAGCGAGCTGGCGTGGATCTCGATTAGGAGCTCAAAGCTATCAGAATTGCGATCTCTGCGCGCGCATCCTTCTGACTACGCCGTTTGTCGCCCCGAGAAATGAAATGTAAACACTACAGAATGCCAACAGATGTCCAGATAGCCAATAGAAGTTGCACGATGTAGATACAATGGATGTGGCATGCGTTACGTTGGCATGGATGGAATCGCTTCGAAGCGATAAAGCCGCCTTTTGTAAACTACTTTTTTTGTATGTGTATCTTGTTATTTTTATGTGATGTGCAAATAAAATTTTCTTCTCTTCTTCTTTTTCTTTCTAGGCCGTTTTCGCACTTGGCAAAAAACAAAGTTTTTTATCTAATAATAATAATGCACGTCAAACGGCTGATAATATGATAAGGAAAATCATCATAGCTCTTTTTTTAACTCAATTTGATTACTCGTCGTGGGCACGGTCGGGTTGGGCAGAATTTTCTGGTGCTTCAGGGGCCGGTCGAGTTTGTTCGGTTAGCGCGGCGGTTACTGTGGGCTCTGGTGGAGGGCGGCGGGTGCCTTTTCGTCGACGTCTGCTGCGCAGGGCCCTCTCTCTTTCCGTCGGGGGGTTTGCCGGAGGCGTCAGAGTACTAGGCGCCGTCTGGTCATTGGTCTTGAGCGGCTGCGTTTCGGCAGCACGCTGGGGTCCGGATGGCGCTTGTTGTTGCGTTCTTTGGGACATCTGGTCGCGTCTGGCCTGTTAGGGATGTCTTGCTCAGGGGCGTGGTGGGGGGAGAGTGATACCCCTCTTCCTTGCCTCTTTCCTCATTACCCTACAAGCCTTATCGCACATTCTTCATGGGGCGATGACAATTTGCTGAAGCGCGCCCGAAAATCTGGCACCAGTGACATTGGGGTTTCTTACCCCCAGATTTCTTACCATCCATCATTTGAGGCATGGATAAAACTTCCGTTGGGTTTCCTCGTTGCTCAAATAAACCAGAGTAACAAAGTAGGTGCCTTTGTGCCCGTGCTTGTCTTTTGGCGGTGGAATTGCACGGGCGCTCTGGGCTGGGAATCCTAATTGTTGGAGTCCCCTAACAACGTCTTCGTTAGGAGTTTTGTACGGCAGGCCTCTTACGGCCACCTTCATTGGTCTCTCGGCGTCCGGGGTATAACAGAACCAGGATATTGCCTGGTACTGTGCTGAAGCCTGCACCAGGTACAGCTGAATTGTCCTAAATTTCGCCTCTGATTTTGGCAAGAACCGGACACCTCGGCCTGGCATTGATTACCCTATAATACAATTCAATTATAAGGGTTTTCAAACATCCTGTACCTACTGTGTAAAAGGAAGGTAAGTAGGTATGTGAAATCTAATTGCAGTGGAAAATAGACCTATTTAAAAAGTCACATCCAGTACGTCTATACATCTGTTACATTCTTATCCGTATTTGTTGAAGAAGATGACTTCGCTCGGACAACTACATTGTTCGAAAATATTTGAACCCGCTACATGTCGCCTGCTGGTGATAACAAAACTATTTACTTTAGTAAATAACATATAACATACAAACATACATAAGGACATAATTGTGTGGTATATCACCCTATTTTGAATACAGTTATACCGCCAGACATTTTTTCATTTCACCTAATTTTCTTTTATTTCCGTATTTGTCAGTTTTATTGTGGTATTAATACTAATATATAAACATTATTATTTTGTTTGGACGTTACATCTTACGTGAAACAATTTAAGTGTAATTTTCAGCAAGCAGTTATAGCCCAGTGGATATGACCTCTGATTCCGGAGCGTGAGGGTTGCACGGAGATGCATGCCTCGGACCGGATTCGAATTGGTCCGGGGCATGCACCTCCAACTTTTCAGTTGTATGCATTTTATGAAATTAAATATCACGACTCTCGAATTGTGAAGGAAAACATAGTGAGGAAACCTGCATACCAGAGAATTTTATTAATTCTCTGCGTGTTTGAAGTCTGCCAATCCGCATTGGGCTAGCTTGGTGGACTTAAGGCCTTACCCCTCTTATTCTTAGAGGAGACTCGAGCTCAGCAGTGAGCCGAATATGGATTGAACACGAAGTGTAGTTTTCACGAGGGGCGTTGACAGTTTATAACTTTCATATTTTGTATGCGTTATTAAATTGTTCCAAATAAAACTTTTTAATTTTTAATCTTATAAAGAATGTTTTCAAAGATACATAATCATACCATTAAATGCTAACTATTACTGTTAGAAGGTTATTAAAGAAATGTATACGCGGGATTAGCCACTGTATACACCTATTTATAAATATGTATTTTCTATAGGTTTGTATATTTTTGTAGTATGAAAAATTGTTTTATTTTTACATGCTTTTTAAAAGAAGTAAAAAGTAACAATACCTAATAAAAATTGCAAGACAATATGTTCCAGCGAGTTTACAGTACATTATTAATTCATCACAGCTATTCCTGCACCGATTGGAACACTAAACAATTATTACCGTGAGGCAAAAAGGAGGTCAAAAGAATGAGACTATTTTATATCAGTCCGAAGTAAATGGGTACGATCAACTACATCTGCATAATTAAGTGGGCTCGCGAAACTCGGCGCGACACTTTGCAGCCGTGATAAATAAAATATGCACTCGAGATTTGAGCAACGACTCTGGCGAAGTTCGGAATATTAAAACATCTCTTACTTGTTTATTACTGCCTGGTACTCGTTTATTTGAGTTGATGATTTTTTACGCAGTTTTTTGTAAACAAGCGGTTCCATGATTTTTATACTATTACTAGCGGACGCGCTTGACTTCGTCCGCGTGAAACTGGATGTAAACTTTCAATTACCCCTACAATACCCCTGCCCTACCCTACCCCAACCCTTTTTTAATTTTTTATTTCATAAGAACCTTCTCCTGACAAACACATCAAAAATCGGTCCAGCCGTTGTGAAATCGGTCCAGCCGTTTACGCGTGATGGCGTGACCAAGGGAAATACGGATTCATTTTTATGTATTATATAGATTATACTTAAAGTTTATGAGTTTGTGAAGTTGTTAGGACGTCACTTATATTTATAATCATGACCTATTTTTAAACCATACAATTTTTACGGATAAAAATGACGTATTTGTGTTAGCAATGTTTGCAATTCCAAAACAGCTTGATGCTTGCACATCACAAAACATCAAGTGAGATCGCAGTCAAGGGCTAACTTCTTAATGACAAAAGAATGAGACAATTTTATATCCGTCCGAAGTAAATGGGTACGATCAACTACATCTGCATAATTAAGTGGGCTCGCGAAACTCGGCGCGACACTTTGCAGCCGTGATAAATAAAATATGCACTCGAGATTTGAGCAACGACTCTGGCGAAGTTCGGAATATTAAAACATCTCTTACTTGTTTTTACTGCCTGGTACTCGTTTATTTGAGTTTATGATTTTTTTAACCAGTTTTTTGTAAACAAGCGGTTTCATGATTTCTACACTATTACTAGCGGACGCCCGCGACTTCGTTCGCGTGAAAGTGGATGTAAAATTTCAACTACCGCTACAATACCCGTACCCCATCTCTACCCTACCCCTGCCATTTTTTTAATTTTTTCTGTCATAAGAACCTTCTCTTGACAAGCACATCAAAAAGTTTGAGTTTGTGAAGTTCATCTCATATTTGTGTTTGCAATGTTTACAATCCAAAATCGGCTTGATTCTTGCACATCATAAAACATCAAGTGAGATCGCAGTCAAGGGCTAATTTCTAAATGACAAAAAAAATAGATATACATAGACGCTTTCTGAAAGAGATGCAAAACGTAGATAATTTTCTATTCATATTTCGTAATCTAGTAAATATAAAACCTCAAATCATAACACAATAATTTCTAAAAGTCCTTGGGTAATAATATTCATTACCCTATTACCACAAGGGCTACAGTGATTTTCGTTTTAAATTTTGAAATAATTTCATGGCATTGTCTACAAAAATACAGGGTTCCATATGCATGGCATGGCGCATGCGCGATTAAAAGGCGGCAAACGACGCTTAGGTACCATTAATTATACGCAATTTTAATTTTATCTGTATTTAAATAATACGTTAAAATGAATCATAATAAAAGTCACTACAGTGATATTGAGAAAAATTTAACGCTAACTGAAATAGCTGAAATTCTTTTAAACTTAAATTTTACTAACTGCACCATTGCAAAACGTAAACAATTATTACAATCCCTAAATAAAGTTCAACATGAAAACTTTATATTTTCTTTTATTTATTTTATCATGGTCGCAGAAAAATTATTGTATGTCACTGCACATAATTACCCATTGTATCACTCGTGCTGTCTATCGTACAATTTGGCTTTGCCTAATTGCTTAATAATGCTACAGTGGCCTTCAATACACGACATAAATAACTATTTCAGTACAAAAGTTAGTAGGTACTTACTAAAGTTAAGATTTTATCTGTTTCCAAGCAACTTTGTTTTCCCTGGCATAATAAAAATATAGTAAGAACCCATTCCCTATCGGAAAACTGTTACTGTGATTCACTGCACCCCTTATTTACTTACCGGGCTTTGCTAGAACTGCACTTGGAAATTCACCTCATTCTTTCTAATAAGCCGTCTTTAGTCGAGCGCTAATAAAGCAGTCTGGTTTGTAAATCTACTATCAATTTGTGCCAATGTAAAGACGTTGTTTTTTAAGTGGTACTTACTCGTATAACACTTATGTATAGAGGGTGTTTCTTATTTATTCTTTATTGCACACAAAAAAGAAATTACGGTAATCGAGACACACGGAAGTACGTCAGCCATATAGAAAGAACGGCTTAGATCAGGGTTTCTCAAACTTTCGGCTGCACGAACCCCTGTTAAAATTTCCAAGTGACAGCGTAACCCCTTACTAACTAATGAAACACTTGATTTTTTTTGACTGTTGAGGGAAATAAGGTTTTTATTTGAATAAAAGGTAACACATAAAGTACCAAAAGAAATGTCTTTGTAATAGTAATGTGATGGGTGTCCTTGTTTTTTGTCGCAAATGGATTCTATGTTAAAAGTAATTATGGACAATTAAAATAATTTTGGACAATTTTAACCTTAATTCTGACTCTGTATCAGTTATCAGGCCACCATTACGTAAATCTTGTCGCGTACCCCTGCTGTCAAATGGCGAACCCCTAGGGGTTTGCGTACCCCACTTTAAGAAACCCTGGCTAAGATAATAAAAGTAAAAGAAATGTGCAATGGTTGTCTTATTGGTAATGCAACCTATTTCGGACGATTTTTGGATAAAGTAACAAAAACTGGATGTGCAAATATACACAAATGATAATGGATTAATAATCCATGATTATTTGTGTAAGAATAAAGAATAATGAAAAAAAAATATATATAAGAGAATAATGGAGAAAATGTATAAAGAATAGGTAGGTTCGTTTAAATATCTAAACGAATATTATTAATATTAAAATAGTTATACATAAAATAAATAATAAATAAAAATACGTTTTATATTTAAGTCGATAAAGGGTGTGGACTAGAGCCCCGGCTGGGCCGATTGAGGTTTTCTTAATTGGTCCAGGTCTGGCTGGCGGGAGGTTTCGGTCGTCTAGTTACCACCCTACCGGCAACTACGTACCGCAAAGCGATTTAACGTTCAGGTACGAAGTCGTGTGGATCATCATCCATCAAAATCCACACCGAAAGGGGTGTGGATTTTGATGGATGATGATGATGATGATGATGATGACGACGAAAAAAAAACCGTTACCGTGCATGCACAGCCTCTCGATCTATAGGTATCATTTTTTTTTGTTACTGTAATGTTTTATGCATCTAGAATTTGTAACATTAGACTTTTCTATCTATTTATATCTGTATAGGTTACTAGAAGGAACAATTCCGCAAAACAGCAACAAATCTCTAAAGTAGGCTTTCGGTGGGCGTTCGCAGCGAACTGATACCGTAAAAAGGCTTTGCCGGCTCTAAACTCGGTGCTACAGCCACTTGAACTGAATTTCTTCGTAACGTCGCGAAATGCAGCAAGGAATACAACAACTTGCCTTAAGCTGCACTCAATGGAAGAGTTCGGTTTGGTGGATCCTTTTGGATGCATCTGCGATATTGGATTTTAGGAAATTTGTTTTGTATGAATTTGAATGCACCTATCATCCTTATCATTATTTAAAACTAATGGAGGGTTGAGACTTCGTTGAATAATCCGTTTGCGTCAAAAGATTCATAGTTATAACAAAACGTATCATTTATTTTGTTGGTGGGCACTTATAAAACGATAAAATACATGGAAATAACGAATCGTCAAACCTATAATACTTGGTTCAGAGTCCTCTTACAACTTTCATGCCATATTAGCTATTACTTCAAATAGCTTGTTCTAACCATTTGTGCCATTTTTTTTCGTTAGCCGGCACTTTTAAAAAGGCCCAACACTAATCATCTGCTTTAATAGTTGCGTATACCCTATCAGCCTATCACCCTAAAATAATATGTAGGTTTTGAGACAACTTTTAGGGTGTCAATATACAAGACAGATATTTACAGACTTACAGCTGGGTATCTCGAATTCCGAGATTCTTACTTAATTTAAGCTTAAATGACTGGACTACATGCCTTATTCTGAAGATAATTACTTAATACTAGCGGACGCTCGCGACTTCGTCCGCGTGGAAGTCAGTTTTTCACAAATCCCGCGGGAATCGTGGATTTTTCCAAGATGAAAAGTAGCCAATGTGTTAATCCAGAGTAAAATCCAAAGTAAAATGTAAATCCATTCCGAATTTCAGCCAAAGCGCTTCAGTAGCCGCAGCGTAAAAGAGGAACAAACATACTTACACACTTACGCACAAACTTTCGCCTTTATAATATTAGTGTGATTATTAATTTCTTCGTATCCAGAACTTCATCTTCAGGATCTGAGGCACCACAGATCACAGTACCAACAAAACACTACCTAGAAAGCACGAATCACCATCCACAAGCTTTTGATTCAAACGTAATCCCGATGCATTAGAGGTGACAGCTAGTCTACTTGAAACCCAAAAATAATAGAAGAGAGCGGATAACCAAACCAAGCCATCTTAAACCGCCCGGTGCGCTGCATGTGAAAAGCAAACATCTTGAAAATGTGCTCGGAATTAGGTATTTGCCTAATGCAGTCAGGCGGTACAGAGCTCAGGTTTAGACTAAATCTAGTGAGCTTGTCCTGGGAATTTGCCGTTCAAACGAAAACATTTTAAAAGAAGGTGTGATTGCCTAATATATATTGATATCCTTCTAATATTATAAAGGCGAAAGTTTGCGTGTAAGTGTGAAAGTGTGTAAGTATGTTTGTTCCTCTTTTATGCTGCGGCTATTGAAGCGATTTGGATGAAATTTGGAATGGAAGTAGATTTTACTCCGGATTAATACATAGGCTACATTTCATCCCGGAAAAATCCATGGTTCCCGCGGGATTTGTGAAAACTGAATTCCACGCGGACGAAGTCGCGGGCGTCCGCTAGTAAGAAATAAAAATAGAATTGTTGCACACAAGATTACGAAAATATCGTAATTCCTTTAAGGATAATAATAATGCATATTTTACACGCTTTATATTAGCTTCACTTGTAACTATGAATGTAAGAAAATCTTGGAATCTTAATTTGTCTCACTTCCCGGTCTTCGATTAGGATGAAATTTGGCACACGCTCTCTGTTCTGATGACAATACATGATTAGCTAATAAATGGCATTACAAATCCAATATGGCGGCCTCGCCAAGATGACGGACTGGCTGTTTAAAATCCACCACAAAGTTTTTTAGTTTTTTAAAACTATTTCAAGTTATTATTATAATAAACTGCCACCACGGGAATGTCTCTCAATAAGTTCAAAGTTTTTATTAAACGCAAGCTTATAGAAAAGTCGTTAGTGTTAATTACAATATTATCTGTGAATGGTAGAAATAGTAGAAATGCGACCCCGCACCGGAAAGCGCAATGTTGGTCGACCCCCCACTAGATGGACCGAGGATATCAAGCGGGTTGCAGGGAGCCGCTGGATGCTGGCGGCTCGAGACCGTTGAGCTTGGAGGTCCATGCAAGAGGCCTATTATTACTGAGACGGGCAGCGTGACGTCAGGAATGTGTATTCAGCAATGAAAATCTTCGTATAGTTCGAACAAAGTGTATTACCAACAAAGATCGCGCTCGACTGACTACCAGACGACAAAATAATTACAGACTATGACTCAAACAGTTTTACAATTCAAAATGGTTTCTGTATCTTACAACTACTTTTTAATTATATAGTTTTACGGCTTAGTCTAACATTATGAAATTAATATTATTATAATATTTAAATTAATTATAAAATGTAAATAGTTTAATCTGAGTTTAAATAATTAATAATAAAGCTAAAGATAGAATCTTTAGGTTTAGTCAAATCAGTATCTTATAAACCAAAAACTGTAATCATGACATTGAAGAATTATTATCAGCAAATAACAGATAATGTTTATAATAATGTATAGATAGTTTAGTGTAGATATATATATATATATATATATATATATATATATATATATTGTTTGTTAGATGGAACTTGTAGGCCCTCGTAACACTATGTCCAGCAGTGGACGTCTATCGGCTGATAAGGTAAGGTAAGGTAGAAATATACCCGTGCTTGCTCCTCAACACTAAATTTTTTTTTTAACATTCATTGTCTCCTGTAAATTTAGCAGAACAAAACGTCAATTTCCCTTGATGAACGCTTTTATAGGAAAGCCTTTATCTGTTTGTACGAATGCAGCCCACAGCACAGCGTGACGTCACTTTATTGTGCACGCTAAGATAAAAGGGGGAACTTGGAAATGAAACGTGAAATAAAAGTTTGCACTCTTAAAATCTGAGTGTCTTCCTTATTTTGTTGTGTCCTAAAGGACCGTGTAGAATTGCATGAAATATGTAAACAACTATGTCTGTTGAAGTATCTGCGTTCAAGTTTCACTTTAAAAATGGTGAATTAAATTGCGTTTACACATAGAAAAAATCAATAGTTTTTAATAGAACTCAATAGTTATGAATTTGTTGAAGCAGTATGTCTGCACTCTTATATAAAAAATTTCTCCGAAAAATCAGTAGATTAGGCTAAGCATTACAGGCGTAATACTATAATTTACCTTGTAAATTCAACAGAACAATTGTATTGAACTTACAAGGTAAGTTTAGACGCCTTATTATAAATATGTAACCTATAATTTTATATTTAAAATTACTATATTTTAAATATAAAATGTAAGAAAACCTAAAAGTCGACAAAGTAGTCGTCTTTTATAATCTTATATAAGAATTGTATGTAGTTGTCTATAACTTTACCTCTTGCTTTTAGAATTGTGTTACCAAACACATCCAATTTTGTACTTATTTATTAGTTTAGTTTTTCTGTTCTTGCTTCATTTAATTTTAAAAATACTTGACTAATTTCAAAATACATAACATCTGCCTTTTAATTTTGTAACGGTAACATTCATTTTCTGTAAACTAGGTAAGCGAATAAGCTACGAGCAGGTATAGCTGATACTTTCATACTCTAAAAGCACTTTAGGGATATAGCAGTGAAGATTTAACCTGTCGATGAATACAAGGCCAGTTCTAGTTCTCGCAAACGTACATAGATCGCAGCCCGTCGTAAACACATCGCAGAAGCTTGCCAGGCGGACCATTTGAAGCGGAACATGTGCATTGTGCATGGTCCCTTACAGCAGTTTTATTGTTGCTGTGAACCATATTCACGGGCGCACGTACTATGGCGCATGTTTATGAGACTGTAAGTCGAAAAGTCCATTTCCTTTCCCGTTTTAAGTACATCAGATGTAATGTTGTCCGTCTAGCAATGTCGCGGACGTTTTCTGTTGCTAACACGTTTACGTGTTGCTGAGTTTATTTAATGTTTTTAATAACTAACCGAATTATAACTCTAAACTGACTAAAAAAGCTTGATCAAAACTTTAACGGCCCATTATAGGACTATTCCTCTCTCCGGTCCGTCGTCCAAATCACCTCTCTTATGAGAGGAGATATGGAGCTCAGACTCTCAATGCTGGCTCCAATGCAGATTAACGGGCTTAGGGTTATTTTATTTAATGTTTTTCAAAACTTACTAAAAAAACTTCATTATTAACATCAACAACAACGGCTCTTTCTAGGACCATTCTTTTTTTGGCTCCATCCTCCAAGTCAATCTCTCTTATGAGAGGAGATATGGAGCTCATACTCACCATGCAGGCTATAATGCAAATTCGCAGGCTTAAGGTGAGTTTACTTAATGTTTTTTTTTTTAATATAACTAACCGAATTATCTTGTATGCAGATTTCTTCACGATGTTTTTCCTTCACCGTTTGAGACACGCGATATTTAATTTCTTAAATTGCACATAACAGAAACGTTGGAGGTGCATGCCCCGGACCGGATTCGAACCTACGCCCTCCGGAATCGGAGGCAGAGGTCATATCCACTGGGCTATCACAACTATACTGAAAATGTAATGGTGGTACCTACTCTTATAAAATGTCTATTTTTGGACCTCTGAACACTGTGTGCGTAGTGGGACTTTTCAATATTTTCAAACTGTTACTACCGCGTTGACGTAAACTCGAATTGATATGGAATTGAAACAGTTGTACAGTAGTGCCACTAGATGGCGCTGTTTCAATTCCTTAGAAATTAGCGTTTACGTTAACGCGATAGTAACAGTATCAAACTGCCACTAGGCCCTCTGAACACTGAACACTTGTTTGCTGTTTAGGTGTGTGTGTTACAAACAAAGTCACATACGTAATTTTTTTTTCTGGCTGAGTAGGGGGGGGGGGGGGGTTGGGCGAGCGCAGAAGCATCGCCTGATGTGACCCGAAGGCTGAAAGAAAGATAGAGGACGGAACGGCTCTCTAAGGTCGTCTCCTATGAGACTCGGACCTCGGCTTAGAGGACCATTCGGGAGCTTAGAAGGCCATTCGGGAGTCATTTCAGTCATTCAGTCATTTCGTAATTATTTCAGTTACTTTAAAATGCTTTGTTCGAAGCTCTTTTAATTAATTGAATGCATTTCAACAAGCCGCTTAGCTGTGCACTATGTAGGTAATTGGCCGCTATTTATGAGTGTTCGGGGAATAACATATTAAAGTTTGCTATTAACGTTCGCTGCGGGTGATATATCAAACTTAAATACTTCCAAGGCTTAATGGTTTTATGCTTTTATACTAGCCAATATTATGTACTTAAGCTCATTTCAAGCACGAAAGCATGCTACTATTGAGCAATTGCTCCTTATTAGCATATGTATCGCAACATTGCTAATAATGAGCATGCTTAATTCGAGCTTGCTCAAGAATCAACAGCCGTGCGATTTATTAGCATGCTACTTGCTCCGCGGGTGGAAGGGGGTGTGCTTTTAGCATTGCTATTCCGTATTCTCTTCACCTTCATCTCTCCCCGTTTAACACTATACTATAGACAGAGAGCGATAGATACAAATTAGGATGTGTAATTGGAATGTTTGCTTTGAGCATGCTTATTTAGGAATTTAAAAATAGCGATACTTAAAAATAGCATGCTTATTGCTAGCAAATGTAAACTGATGATAAGAATGCTCGTATGGAGCATACTCAATAGCACGTTTTTAACATGCTATTTTAGAGCATGTGTAACAGTACCTTTACTCTATGCACTACATATTGCCCGCCAATCCGTATTAAAGCAGTATAGCGGGCCTAAGTTCCATATCTCCTTTAAGGAAGGGGCCCTGTAGTGGGCTGTTAAAAGCGTCCCATGGTTAGCTGGATTCGTATATCTAGCAGTAGATATCTACACTGAGAAAAATAAGCTACTTAAATGAGTTATTTACGTAAGGAGCTTACATTACACATTATTACTTACTGCAGGTGCAGCATACGTACAATACAATGTCGTATACTTAATAATGCAGCTTACTGTGCCGTGAGAGCCGTGATAGCCCAGTGGATATGACCTCTGCCTCTGATACCGGAGGGTGTGGGTTCGAATCCGGTCCGGGGCATGCACCTCCAACTTTTCAGTTGTGTGCATTTTTTAAGAAATAAAATATCTATCACACGTCTCAAACGGTGAAGGAAAAATATCGTGAGGAAACCTGCACTTCAGAGAATTTTCTTAATTCTCTGCGTGTGAATTTTTCTCAGTGTAGCGTGCCTTGGAAGGACCCTGTATCAAAATTAGTTGGGGGTCAATATGGAGGGTAAAGATTTCTCACAAAAGAAACACAAATGCTAGCATTAAAAATAAGTAAAATAAATATTTATTGATTATAAGTTATCACTTCCTCCTAAAAATCTAGCCAGAATTGAGAACCTCCTCCTTTTTTTGAAGTCGGTTAGTAATAATAATAAACCTTTTTTGCCAATCTTATATTTACTACATTCAATTTTAATTATTGTAAATACTAGAAACTACAATAGGTATCTACTAAAAAAAAATATATTACTTGCCTACCTAGTAACATTGCAATTGACCGCAACCTCAGCCTTATACTGTGCATAGTGCACAGCGCTGATTTTCAGTTTTCTCCGCAACAACTGAAGATCAGCTTATATTCCCAAGGACTTTATCCCAGGAAGTCTTAATAGTCACATAGCCTAATCACTGGACAAAAGACGACTAAAGTAAATAAACGAAAAACAAACTATTCACAGCAATACTGAATAGTGATATTCGTTAATAAACTCCCATCCAATAGCAATTTCATGAAACAACATTACAGATTACATCTCTCTGCCTCTAACAGTAATTTACCTCCCAAAACATCACCGGGAGGGCGGAGGGTAATTCAATAGACTGGCAACAAAGGTAAGAAGCTGCCCGATACAAAAGATCGCCTGCCACACTCCACTCTACCTGGCCTCCTAACAACATCATAAATCGTATTTCTATTTCTGACGGTATCTTGTGTAAAGCTGCGTGAGGACTGTGAGCGATAAATCTTTGAAATATAGCTTTGGTGTCATATCAGCCCCTGCATTCTGTAAAGTTACAGCGGTGTGCCGTTTCCATGGTAACTTCATTATTAACATTTTATTGTTGGCATCAAGTGTAAATAAAGTGCAAATTCGAATAAAACAGACAATAAGACAATAAATCGAAAAAAAATATTTAGCTTCGGTATCGATTATTATAATGTCTGATACAATGTACAAAATGTACAGAATTCGCATTATAAGTATAGATTCTAGATGGTGCTGTCGTCCGATAAGCCACGCTAACGTTTGTTGTTACAAATGGTTTAAGTAAAATGTCAAATTGCGAATAAATGATAGAATTCGACCACTTTTATTATAAGTATAGAAGAATATAGAATAGACAAAGAAAATAAGTTCTCATACAAAGTAATTCAAATAATACCGACTATCCACGTAACACACGCCTTTAGGTCACAAAGCGACAACGTTGCATTTTAAAATATAAATACGCTATTATTATAAGGATGCATATATGGGACACATTTTAAGATCTATTTACAAAAGAAATATTATTTACTCAGAAAATATTCATTTTAGAAAACATGTTCCTTGAACATTTGATTCGTTAAACACACGCGGATTACTCATAACCGAGTTAATAATTTACATGTAGTTTTATGTTACTTGAGAACCTAAAAATATGAAGACTGGATTTTAGAAACAGTTATTTATATACAGTTATTGACAGTTCATCATTATCAACCCATATTGGGCTCACTGCTGAGCTTGAGTCTCCTTTCAGAATGAGAGGAGTTAGGCCAATAGTCCAACACGCTGGCCCGATGCGGATTGGCAGACTTCACACACGCAGAGAATTGAGAAAATTCTCAGGAATGCAGGTTTCCTCACGAAACAGTTATTATTGGAATATAGTATCGCTTTTTATGGATCATTAGCTTTCACAGTGCTATAATGTTCTACAAAATAAGGGATTTTGAGGCTCAGTTACACTTGCCTGTGGATGTCTGCGGGTCAATGAGGGAACATCGATTTTTCAAAGGTAATATTTATGTACTCGCAGTGGCGTGCATAAGGTTTATAAGTAGGGTATGCACTATACGTACACAGTGTACAAATAATACGTACAAAATGGAAAATTCCTCTTCCCATACAGGTAATTAACGAATCCTCAGGGTATGCATTGCGTTTATGTATGAAGTGCACGCCACTGTGTACTCGTAAGTACGCTATAGTTATGTAAGTATACGTACCTTGATTATTAAATTGTAAATAAAGCTGACCCAGCAGCGTTGTTTACCCTATAAAAATTTTGGGGTGGACCACCCTAATATTTAAGGATTGAACTGTATGAAAAACACACAAAATTCACAAGTAACTGAAGGAGCTTTTTTTGCTCAAAAAACATGCCATATTTTCCTTGAAAAGGTACATTTACTTACAATATTACTCGTAATCATTAAATGAATAGGTTGAATAATAAGAGAAATTCTGACATTCCTTTCCGATGTCCTTGTATTTCAAATTCCATTTAGCGGCACTCAACTATAATTCAATAATAAATTCCCGCGGCCAGATAATGAGATTTAAAAATTCTCATCCGAAGTCTTTTTATCTCCCGAGGGTGTTTCAACAATTGTTCATGGATATTGGGTTGGAGTATATCTATATGATTTTGCTGTTTTTAGTTAGGTATATTTTCCAGCGGGCGATGGAACGAGCTATGTTAGGAGTATTTATGCGTGATCGAATCAGATATGAGGAGATCCGCAGAAGAACCAAAGTCACCGGTATAGCTCAACGAGTTGCGAAGCTGAAGTAGTATGGGCGGGGCACATAGCTCGAAAAGCCGATGGACGTTGACCGAAGGCTCAAAGTCACTCAGCGGGCAATGGAGCGAGCTATGCTTGGAGTTTCTCTGCGTGATCGAATCAGGAATGATATGATCCACAGACGAACCAAAGTCACTAACATAGTTCAGCGAGCCGCGAAGCTGAAGTGGCAATGGAAATTGGGAAGGCCACATAGTTTGAAGAGCCGATGGGTCCCAAAGTGCTGGAATGGCGACCCCGCACTAGTAAGCGCAGTGTTGGTCGACCCAACACCAGGTGGACTGACGACATCAAGTGAGTCGCAGGTGGCTCAGTATCGTTATGTTTGGAAGTCCCTACAAAAGGCCTATGTCCTGCAGTGGACGTCCATCTTCTATAAAAGCGCTCGTGCGAATAGCTAAGCGGTACAACGACGTAGAAACCGTCAGAATTTGAACCTCTTCCAAATACATCGTTATCATTAAATATAAAAAAGTCTTCGTAGGTCTGTGGATCTAGGATCCAATGAGGCGCGCTCATTTAGTTTGCCGGGATCTCCCACAAACGAACCCCGATGAAATATTCAATTTTGGATCCCTGGTAGTTTGTAATGGATTTTTTGAAGCGCACCGAACGACGGACAAGAATACTGGACCCTTTTTAAGCCCCGAAATGCTCATTCCTAATTGAGAAATACAAATTTCAATTTCAATGTAATACAAATTGTATTAACTTTATTGAAGAGAGAACGAATTATAACAAAATTCCCTGATTGAATTGAATTCAAATAAATTTAGATCTTACAGGATTTTTCAATGGTTCTTTGCTCGCAATAGAGTTTGTGGAATTGCTTTTATTTTATGGATATAATTATGTTAGTCAAACAAGGTTAAAAGGTCTCAATGGGTCTAGAATAAATGGGGTGGACTCGTCACCGAGTGGTCATCGTTCGATCCCTGCCCGCTGGACCATGTCGTACCCTCCTTTTTTACAGTCTTTTTCGAATAATTTGAGGGAAATAATTGGCCATATTAATTTAGCCATGTATCAAAATAAATTAATATGAATAACACTCACGATGATTTAGAATCGAAAATATTGGTCATATTGAAAACACACTTCACTCTATCACATCACACTAATAATATAAAGGGAGAAGTTTGTGTGTGTGTGCGTAACTTTTTTCCTCCTTTACGCTGCGGCTACTGAAGCGATTTGGCTGAAATTTGGAATGGAAATAAATTGTAATCTGAAATAAAACATAAGCTACTTTTTATTGTAATTAATAGTAATTGGGATTGGTGAAAAACTGATTTCTACTCGGGCAATTCAAATGGCGGGCGTCCATATACATGTATATATTATATCAGAATTTTCTAAATTCTCTACTTGTGTGAAGTCTGCTAATTCGCATAGGTCCGCATAACACATTAGCTTAACACTTCTGATTTGAATTCTAAGAGGACTCGTGCTCAACAGTGAGCCGAATGGATTGTTAATGATGATTAAATAATTTACTTATTTTATGATAATATATAACTTATATATGTCAATGAAAAGTTAACGACATATAGCTGTATACGAGACGTGACAATACTGCGCGGAGTGCACAGTGGAGCAATTACGTGCCACTATTGTTAAGCGAACGTGACAAGAATGGGCATGTGAAGGGAGCAGCTCAGGTTCCTGATCTGTGGCCAAACACTTTTCTGCGGGTTGTACTTTAAGGTGGTTTCTCATGTCATGGGATATCACGAGTAAAGCCAAAAACTTCGTCATCTATAAAGTAAAGTGTTGTCATCATCATCATCGTATCAGCCGATGGACGTCTACTGCATGACAGGCTTTTTCTATGGATTTCCAAACTCGAATCAATCGAATCGCTTGATATCATCAGTCCACCGGGTAGGGAGGACCACATCTTAGGACCCCAACGTAATCAGCTGTTCAAACTATATGCTCCGCCCTTGGCCACGCAGCTTCGCGACTCGATTGAGTTATGTCGGTGACTTTGGTTCTTCTGCGGATCTCCTCATTTCCGACTCGATCACGCAGAGATATTCCTAGCATAGATCGTGCCATCGCCGGCTGTGTGAATGTGAGCCTTCTTTTATACATAAACGTTGAACATACTCGTATATACACAGGTACGTAGGTACATAAAAATTGGACTCTGGAACTTCAATTAAATTCAATATTGTTTTATAAGTCAGAATATGGTACATATTAGATGATTTCATAATTGTTTTCAAACGCTTCATTTTTATTTGTATTTCATGAAGTTCAGATTTTTACTAATCCAGTAGAAGCCGTGATTTTTTTCAGGATAAAAGAACCATTGTGTTAATTCAGGGTTTTTGTGTACCTAATACCTATAGATATACAAAATAACACTAAAATTGGACGAGCCAGGTTGCCAGAAGAGTGCGACCACAAACACCGTGACTCAAGATTTTTATTACTAAACTTTAAATTAGAATCACGAAAAAATTGTTTAATCTTCAGACCATTCGAGAAAATTATTTTGTTTTGCAGTCTGCAAAAGGTTGTTTAATCTTCAGACCATTCGAGAAAATTCTTTCGTCGCAGTCCGCAAAAGGGTGCGACAAATGATACATGGCCTGCTAAACAAGTTACGCCCCTGGTGAGAAGGCAGCACAAATGCGACTTTATCTCAATTTCCGTGTCGCTGCGTCCTCTGGATACAGAGAGAAAATAGCGGCGCAATGAAATAGGGCCCACAGTATCGAGGCGAGGGCCCAGTGCCCACTCGTTATCGGGGAGTGCTGGTAATTCATTGCTGCGTGTTTACTTGCGCCTATTTACCAATGCGTTGCAATTGCATTTGCTTCATATTTATTAGAATACCAGCGGACCTGGTCAAGCTTCGTTTTGACTAATGTGCTACTTCCCTGCCCTTCCCTACTCCCATCCTACCTCTACCTTACCCCTATCCTACCCCTAACCTACCTCTACCCTACCTCTGTGTCTCTGTGTTCCGATTTTTAGCTTCCTAAATATGGGCGTACCTCCTTTTACACGAAAAAACGCCTATGTTTTATCAACAGACGATGTGTATGTTCATTGTAAGTCATCATATGACTAAAAGTCAAAATCTATAAATTAATAATTTCATGACCTTCGGGGGATTCCCAAAATTTTCATTTTTATGTTATTAACATTCGCAACCTTAGACGCGTTTCCCATTAACCACACTTGAGCTGAGTGAAGCTAACAAAGCGTTGCCACGAAGGCTGTATATTACGGCGACTTTATCTCAGTTTCCGTGCCGTTGCTTTCTCTGGCGATAGGGAGAAAATAGTGCACAATAAAACAGGACTCAGTGTATCGAGAGGCCAGTCCTTATCGGAAAACTGTTAACGTGATTTATTGCTTGTTCTGTTTACTTGCTCAGCTCTTAAGAGTGCATGTTGATCTTTGTTGTTACATACAAAGATTGAGGTAATCTCATTCTTCTTAAGGTATCATTATCAACCCATATTCGTCTCACTGCTGAGCTCGAGTCTCCTTTCAGATTAAGAGGGATTAGGCCAATAGTCTACCACGCTGGCCAAATGCGGATTGGCAGACTTCACACACACAGAGAATTATAATAAAAAATATTTCCATTTTTCTTGAATAATATTGAAAGTTACTGATACGACGCTTCGGATCGTACTGACTAGAGAATGTATTCGTTGATGAATTTTGTATTTGGAGCGGCTACGACACTTTCGTGTTCCGTACGCTCCATCTGTATATAATTGATTAATCTATGGACTAGGTATAACACGAACAAATAAATTAATAAGCTGTCTGTTATACTCGCATAATTATCGAAAAATACACGAACATCAAACAAATCAATCATAGTATCAATCATAATTAATTAATATTTATTAATTAATTATTAAAATATTTGGATTCTAGATCACTAGATAATTATTTAGGTATCTTTAGTTACAACAATGTGCGGTTTATAGTGCATTGCTATAAAATCGACCGGACGGATGGACGGATGGTCGATCAAGGTTCGATGCTCGGGTCGGGCATCTACGATATAAGAAGTAGCCACTTCATAGCCATCTCTTCTATACAACCTTAAGTTTACGAAAATATTAGAATAGGTAAAATATTGCGGGTATATATACAGGATGCTCGGAAGTATTTCCCATAACTCTAAGGTTTCTTCTTTAAGGAAAATTAATTAAAACTGTCTAAAAAATATGTGTTCTAAAATGAATATTTTCGGAGTAAAACATATTTCTTTCTTCATATTCTTAAATTGTCTTAAATGATCTCCGGCTGGGCTGACTGAGGTTTTTTTAATTCTTCCAGGTCTGGCTGGTGGGAGGCTTCGGCCGTGGCTAGTTACCACCCTACCGGCAAAAACGTACCGCCGAGCGATTTAGCGTTCCGGTACGATGTCGCGTAGAAACCAAAACGGGTGTGGATTGACATCCTCCTCATAACAAGTTAGCCCGCTTCCATCTTAGATTGCATCATCACTTACCATCAGGTGAGATTGTAGTCAAGGGCTAACTAGTAAAAGAATAAAAAAAAAGTTAAATTCGGCTCCTATAAATGGACTTGTCTAGACCTTGATATTATGGTTAATACTCCGCAACATCCTGTATATGTCTTATCTATGTAAATAAAAGAAAGTCGGGTTTGTTACAACACTTATAACTCAGATCTGCTGGACCGTTTTTCATGGTTTTTGATTCATTGGATTTGTCTCCGCCCCGAATAGCAGAATACATCTTATAAACAATGAAAAATGATTTCAAGGGTAGGGTTGTAAGGTAGTGGTAGGGTAGGTGTAAGGTAGTGGTAGGGTAGGGTAGGTTAGGGGTAGGTTAGGGGTAGGGATAGGGTAGAAGTGAACATGAATAAAAGCGAAGCTTGACCGGGTCCGCTAGTATAAGATAAGATAAAAGCACAGCACTCATTGTGGCATTTACAATAATAATTGTTTTATGTAATTGAATCGGCCAAGTGTGCCGATTCTCTCGGCGCTAAAATAATTCTTGTTCAAGCACAAAATCATATTGAATACTAAATAGGCCGTGTAAATATTATGTTGAATAATTTCGGCAGTGCCTTGTTTTAACTTTTATGTTAATATTTATTTTTACTAACCTTTAACGCTGGTCTTTTTTGTTAGATTTGGGAGTTCAAAAGATTTCTTTTTTCTTTCTTTCTTACCTCATGTTATGAAGGCTGAAAGTTTGTCAGCTCATGCTAATAGAATAGATGGTAAGGGATGATGCAATCTAAGGTGGAAGCGGGCTGACTTGTTAGGAGGATGAAAATCCACCCCCCTTTCGATTTCTACACAACATCGTATCGGAGCGCTAAATTTGCTTGGCGGTACGCCTTTTCCGGTAAGGTGGTGACTAGCCATGGCCGAAGCCCACCAGCCAGATCTGGATCAATTAAAAAAACCTCAATCGGCCTAGTCGAATCGAACTCTGGACCTCGGTATTGTAAATCCACCGTGCTTATCACTACGCCACGGAGGCCGTCAAAAGATATGGCAAATATTTACCAGATATGGCAAATATTCTTTTGTTTTTATTATAGCACCCAAATAGCCGCACATAGGTTAATAGGCTAGGCCAGGCCCTAGGCCAGGATGGCACAGGCCATTGAGGCAGTATGGTAGGCAAGGGGAGGTAAGTCGATTGAACATTATGGAGTTTGGACCGTAGAGGCTTTGGAAGATAGCGGACAATGGTCCAGACCCTGAATCATCCAATTATTTTTGTTAAAGTCAACACAGTAATAAGATAGCTTAAACATTCAAATTGATGTAAAGCCAAACAATAAGTGTATGTTCATGAAAGTTTAAGGTGCCCAAGTCGTAAAGGGCCGGGATCAAAGCAGGGCTCGCCCACCTTGGGTTCAGGTAATGAAAACCCAATGGTTGGCATATCGACAATATAATAGCAAAAGTTTCACGGTTAAATACCCCTGGCTTGAAGTTTCTGAATTGAATGCGCAATAACTCTTCGGTTACCTTTGTAGTAATGGCTGTAGTTGTATTAGACCTTCTTGTTTGCGTATAACGTGGTTTACACTTTTTATACTACAATCAATCAATATTTTTCTGGTTGTAGAGATCCCGCTACAGTGTCATGGGGTAGCATAGGTAAGATTTTAACTATACCAATACGAGCAATATAAAGTGGTAATTGGTAAAGTTAGTGATGTTGTAGATGGAGGAATCCCTAGATCTACTAATGCCTTGTTATTGTGACATTTAAGGCTACATATTTTATCCCCATAATCCCAGGAGAACGGGATATTTTCGGATTCTTAATTTTCTGAAACTTCGCTTTTTCGCCGCCTTCATTTAGTTTCGATAAAAAAGTTTCGGACTCCTCATTTCTAATTCGATCACGCAGAGTAACTCCAAGCTCGGTATGTAGATATTAAAGCCCAATTAAAATTAAACATAAATTTTATGCCCAAATTTGCGAGGTATAAGAAATTAGAAGCATATTTCAAGTAAATCAGATTGCGGGAAGTCACCTCCGCATAATGAATGTAACCACACTCGCCAGACAACAGAGGCGAAACTTCGCTCGTTTTTATTGCGTAAGATTACAACGACACTTAATTTATTCGCGAAATTTGTCCCATCGTGAAAAATCCGGCGTCACAATCGCTAACAAAGGGATGACAAATGGCTTCGAGACAAAAACTTACTAAACACACTGTGGACGGTTCGACCGAGATACTATTGTAGCTAGACTTTCTTTATTCTAGAATGGCTGAGACTTTGTCAGCCATATGGAAGTATGGCATCAAATTGTGGAGCTTTTTTCAAGGGTCCAGACCCTGCAGTGCCATTATAATGACATTATAATGATGCTTTATCTTACTTACTGAATATACTGAGGGACTGCGTGATAGCGAGACATACTACGTCCTAGGACAGCTTAGAGCTTGACCCTCACATGCTTCTGCCTTAGTTAAGTACGGCGTCTAATTATGGAGTTTGTTTTGGGTTTAGAAATTAGCAGAATTCAAGGGTCCAGACCCTGAAGATACCATTATAATGACGCCTTATTTATTCGCGTAAGTCTCATCGAGAAAAATCTGTCACAATCGCTAACGAAGGGATGAGAAATGGCTTCGAGACACAAACTGTAGACGCTTAAAAGAAGAACCTACAATAGTTAGACGAAATTCGTTCTAGGATGGCTGAGAGTTTGTCAGCAGATGCCTCTGCCATAGGTGAGTACGACATCCAATGATACACTTTGTTGTGGGTTTGGAAGGAAGCAGAATTTAAGGGTCCAGGCTCTGACGATACCATTATAATGACGCTTAATTTATTCGTGTAAGTCTCATCGAGAAAAATCTGTCACAATCGCAAACAAACGGATGAGACATGGCTTTCAGACACAAACTTACTGAACAAACTGTAGAAGCATAAAACAAGAACCTACAATAGTTAGACGAAATTCATTCTAGGATGGCTGAGAGTTTGTTAGCACATGCTTCTGTCATAGATAAAAGTCATCAAAATCATATCAGCTGATGGACGTCCACTACAAGACATAAGCCTTTTGCCTATTTTCCAAAATTCACAATCCTGAGTCGCCTGCTTCCAGCGAATCCCTGCAACTTGCTCGATGTCGTCAGGTCACCTGGTGGGGGATCGACCAATACTGCGCTTTCTAGTGTGGGGTCGCCAATCCAGCACATTGGGACCTAGATAAGTACGACTTCCAAATAAGGAGTTTGTTGTGGCTATGGAAGTTAACAGGTGTCAAGGACCTAGATCCTCAACCGTCCATTTTAATGACGCTTAATTTATTCGCGAAATTTGTCCCATCGTGAAAAATCCAGCATCACAATCGCTAACAAAGGGATGACAAATGGCTTCGAGACACAAACTTACTGAACAAACTGTGGACGCTTTCAAGGGCGTGAAATATTGTCGCGGAGTTTCCTCCACGATTACGATTCAAAAAATACTTTATGAATAATTATTCCTTCATAAAGTTTCCTTTCTTTTAATGTTTTAAGAGAACAAGCATGTGATATTAACATACGTATTAAATTACACTTGCTCTATTTTTTTACTAAGTGATAAGTTAGCCCTTGACTGCTATTTGATGTTAAGTGACGATGCAGTATATGAAGAAAGCAGGCTTACTTGGAAGAGGTACAAGTTTATTCTAACGGTTTCTACTCGGCATCGTACCGGAACGCTAAATCCATCCTACCGGCAAAGACGTACCGCTAAGCGATTTAGCGTTCCGTTACGATGTCGTGTAGAAATGGGTGTAAATAAACATTCATTATTTATGTAATTGTGGAGAGGATGTATTGTTAAATGTTGGATGAAGTGTTGGTATAATTAAAAGGATATTTGGTGACTTGAGCTCAGTTGTTTGTTAGTCAGCATAGACACCGTCACGCTGCCAGTCGAGGTATTGATTTTGTGCATTAATGTTGTGTTGTAATTATTGATCATAAATTGTTTAGTGTGGGCATGGAGAACATATCAAGCAGGGAAGGTGAGTTTTGATACATTCTGAAAGGATATTTTATACGTACTCCCAAGGTCACAAGTCCTGGGAGCTGCTCGACGTGTTTCCTCTACCACAAAATAATGGTACAATCACTGTCGCTGCTACCCGTCACGTCACAGTAGGTAATGTTATCGCTGCGATGCAACGACTTGCGCTACGGACGGCTTCAGTGTGCTCGTGGCGTTCGAGCCGTCCACATCTCTTTTTGTGTAATTCTTTATGGGTTACTTGGGATAGGAGGGGAGAGTGACTTGAGTGGAAAAGAGGAGTGTTTGTTAACAGTCAAAGACTCCTTTAACCCTACCCCTTTCACAAGTGCGTGACTTCACTCAAGGTCATTCTCTGCCATTCTAGGGTCTTATTTAGCTTACAGTTTGATTTGTTAATTAAATTGTTCTGACAAATGTTGTGAATCTTTTGTGAACCTTTGTTCGACATTAGTTTTCTTATTTTTGTAATCACTTCTGAGTCTGCTAAAAGTATTCGAAAAAAAAACCACTCTGCACTTTAACACCGTAGGTAAATAATTAAAATCGGAAACTCTTTATCGGCGAGCGGGCGCCTTACGTTACAAAGCGTTTTAATTTGTCGGAACAATTTCTTTTTGTCGTGAAAATTTTGTAGTAACACCGCTGCCGCAACAAAAGGATGAATAATGACTTTAAAACAAAGTTGGGATTTTCGAGAAACTTCCGCGTCTCACTACTGAGGCCGGGCACGAGATTAATCTCGTGATTTGTGAGATAAAATTCATAATTCAATAACAGTGGAGCCTGTTTAGCGTTTTGTCCGGGATTAATTACTGCGGAACGGACAATGGACTTGTGATTCATTCTGCTGCCTTATCGAATAAAAAATCTAATTGTCTGAAATGTATGCAAGTAATGTGTAGTACATACTAGGAATTAAAAAAAGTCAAGTAATTAGCCGACGCCCGAGACTTCGTCCGCGTGAACATCGATGGAAACTTTCAACCCCTTTTATTTATATTTTCGCATGTTTATTTTAATTTTATTAGAACTATTTACCCTGATTTTTAACCCTTTAGGGGTAGAATTTTAAAAAATCTTGAATAACATTATTCTCAGTATTTTTCTGGTAGTACCTACACATAATATTATTTTCTACAAATGTAATTTGAAAAATAAAAAACTTTCCCATACAAACTTTAAGCCCCTATTTCACCCCATTCTGATTTTATTTTCGTGATTATGGTCTCATATCGTGTCAAGTTTCGTTTGAATTCTTTCAGTAGTTTCAGCGTGATGCCCGGTCAACAAAAAAACGGACAGACAGACAGAGAAAAATAAAAAAGAATATTTTTGGCTTCAGTATCGATTATGTAATGCCCTCGAACACAAATTTTTAAAATACCTCCAATGTAGGTACAGAATTGGACCTGTCACCTGTTATAAAACAGATATTGTAATAATTGATGATAAAACGAACTTAATGCAAGTGAAGATCAATCATAATTTAAAAGATATGGCTAGTATTATTTTTTTAATGAGCTACCGTTTTTAATAACTAGGGAACTAATCGTTTTCGAAAATGTTTTTTAAATTTATTATAATTGATAAAATATTTTATGTTATAAGACGCTCTTTTATCATGAGCCCAAAAATAAGTTACCTACAACACTAAAAAGTTGTTCAATTTGTCTGGGAGACTTCTTTCATGAAAAGGACTTTAAATGTCTCTAGTTACCTGCTGGGCAGTGTGAATAGACGGTGTCTGTAGGTGTCTGCCACGCTACTTGTCTGTGACGCACTGTGTTTGTAGATATAAATGGACCTTAAAAGCTAACGCTTGTAGCGTTTAGCTATTAAAGTCAATAACTTTTCTTTGGTGGCTCTGTGATCACCAACAATGAAGGATAGAGCTAGCATTAGAAATGTAAAAGGCCGTCACTAAAAGGGGTCGAGTCAAAGTCGTAGAAATATTACCCCCTACCACCATTGATTTAATACTCAAAGATATTCTCTTGGTTTCTAAACGCGCCTCGTAAGTTTGGCTGAGTTTGTTGTGGGCTTTTCTCGGACCAAGGCGCGTTTGGAACCCATTTGAAATGAAAACAAACAAGAATCTTAATGTACAATTGGCGGCTTTAAAGCTCGCACATTAGCTTTAAAGACTCCAGATAACCAATCAAAAATGAGAAATCAATGAGGTACTAGAATTAAACCGGGAATAATAAGAGTTTGTTGTGTTGTAAGGGATAATCTTAGGGGGGGGGGGGGGGGAGGTTAAGCCACGCTCGTGAGTGTCATATTTATGCTATATTTTATCCCTGTAATCTCACAAGAAACGACGCGTGTGAACCCTTGAGGCGTCGGCTAGTTAAGGTATATCTATAAATGTTACATCAACAGTCGTCCCTGCATACTTCAACGAGCTGGAAGCGCCCTCACAGTGGCAACGAACGCCGTCTTGATGCCAGATTAAGATAACACCTCGCACGGGGAGGGGGGGGGGGGGGTCTCTTCCGCGGGAGACTGCATCTCAAAGCGGGCATCAGTCTTGACTTTTGAAACGCGGCGATGCATGAAATTCTTTCTGACGCCCGACCTGTGCTGCCGTGTAAATTGAAACACGTTCAAGTGTCTTATTCTCTAAATCATCGTCGATCTCGTCGTTGTGTACGCCGTTAAAACATACTTAACATGTTGAAAACTTCTTGCTTATGCAATAATAATAATTCATTTATTTATAACAAAGCAGGTTATATTTTCTATCTTTACAGGTGTATGATGTATGTGTATGTCGAGTATTGATAGAAATATACCAACACTTCTTCACATTTTTACGCCCTAAAAAGCGTTAGCTTGACATTTTAAACGCCGTCATAAGAGACATAAATTCAATAAATCGGATATCCAATATGCGTGACCATGTTAAAAAGAACAAAGAAGATACATTTATTCTCAAGTTCGTAATTAAAACAGTATCTTATTACGATTATTATGTTAGACCATTAAACAAAACCAAAATATAGAATGCGTGTAATGTTTAGCGCGCAATTTATACCACTTTATACAGTGAGGTGTAATTGTGATTTTTACTACGTTAGATCAATTTGGAGGGATAGCTCTATTAATCTCTGGTCTACGAATTATTTTATCAATCTTTAGTCGTAGGTTCCACTATTACATACGCCTATTATAATGTAACAAATGTATTCACTATTTCCTAGCTATTGTCGACTGGTCGAATATTAGTTTAACAGAATGGCTTTTCGTGAGACAAAGGTGTTCAGTTACAACCTAAAGATTCGTATGTTTTCTCTAAAGTAACACTACAAGGAGAATAAAAAGAATATATAATATTATGTAGAAGAGATATAGATTTGATTGAGAATTTTGTTCGAAGTAACAAGTAGCGTTGCATGGTTGCAACCGTTAAACTTTAAAATGGAAAATTCTTCCGAGGTAGTGTGCTCCACTTTACTAATTCTTAATAGAGATTGTAGACAATTTGTCACTAAATGAAATAATTGTTTCAATTCATCGCTGTGTCAGCGTTGAAGTTGTGCATTTAAATAATAACACCGCAGCAATGTACACTGTACAGCCCACGTTTCTCGCAGCGAAGCAGTATTAAAGTCGGAAGCGACTTTGTTAAATTGTGAAGCATTCCTCATAGAACAAGCTCCATAAGAGGTTCCGTACACGCCATATTTCCTGCTCTTCATAGAGATATACTTTAAGTAATGATCTTGTTCTGAAAAGAGGTCCCCTTGACTTATTTACTACGTCAGTAATAAAGGGAACGTAATAATTTATTTGTAGCTGTATAAATGGTATAATAATTATTATACTTTAGTAGTAGGGTTCTGTGTGATTCACCCGAGGAAGTATTACTTCCGTTGTTATATTGACTCCAGATGGAAAATTATTCAAGAACAAAGGCATTTCATGCGGGCGATGAATCAATCAATCACTATCCCATCCGATTGTTATATTTCTATCCATAGTAGCGAGCTACTCTTGTGTGCTCTTCGTGATTGAATCAAAAATGAGAAGATCCGCAGATGAACCGAAGTTACCGACATATCTCAACGAATCGCAAAGATCAAGTGGCAATAGGCTAGTTTAATTTTTTTTAAAGGGCCTTAATTGTTCATTAGCGTTCTACTAGATTATAACAAAATATTATAGTTTTTTTGAGACATAAATACATAAATTTTCAATTTAGCTATACGCCATGTTTGTCTATATTTTAACTGTTTTACACTAAATCTTAACCAAACGGAATGTTTGATTAAATTATTAGTTAATAAATTAGTTTGATGTCTATTCCTTCTAATGAAATCAAGTAACATCGTGACGTTACAAAATGGACGACAGCGATTTTTACGTTTGGAAAAATTGAATAAATACATTATTTTTAACCGACTTCCAAAAAGGAGGAGGTTCTACGTTCGGCTGTATGTATGTTCTTTTTTTTTTTTTTTTTTTTGTTTTTTTTTATGTATGTCCAGCGATAATTCCGTCATTTATGGGCCGATTTTGAAAATTCTTTTTTTGTTTTGAAGGGTTTGATTCCAGGGTGGTCCCATTTTTTTCATGTCAGGATCTGGTGATGGCATCCTGGAGAAATCGAGGGGAACTTTGGAAAATTGTAAAGACGGCTAGTGTGTTTGTTAGTATTTCCATAAGATATTTTAAACCACTACAATTTTATGAAGATCTGGAGTTGGTCTGATGATGGAGCCGAAACACAGACAATGGAACTCGTCAACCATTTACAGCAGTTACCTTTTGTTTGGGCTTGATTAATTTGTATTGATGAGAGCTTTGCACCTAGATGGGTTGTGACTATATTAAGGGTCTGGTGATGAAGACGAGGGACAGTTAAGAGAACTCCTCAACGGTTCGCAGTAGTTACCTCGTGTTTGGACTTGATCAATTTGTATTGATGAGAACTTTCCACCTAGATGGGTTGTGACTGTATTAAGGGTCTGGTGATGAAGACGAGGGACAGTTATGAGAACTCCTCAACGGTTCGCAGTAGTTAACTTGTGTTTGGACTTGATAAATTTGTATTCATGAGAACTTTCCACTTAGATGGGTTGTGACTGTGTTAGGGGTCTGGTGATGAAGACGAAGGACAGTTAAGGGAACTCCTTGACGGTTCGTAGGAAGAAAATAACGTTTTAGCTAATTGCTTGTTAATTTTTGTTCACACTCAGTAGGTATGCTAACACTAAAAATTAAAAAATAAAAATTTTAATAAAAAAAATTCAACCGACTTCCAACTCTAAAATTAATCTAAACTAAAAAGCGAAAAATAACATCTTACCTATGTGCTACCTTCTGATCAGTTTGAAGGCGGTGCCAATCCAGTATTATGTTTTAATTAAAGCCGTTTCTGAAAGAACTACAGAAATTTTGTAATTTAAACGGCTTGAATTAAAACATCATTGGCTTGGCACCGCCTTCAAACTGATCAGAAGGTAGCACATAGGTAAGATGTTATTTTTCGCTTTTTAGTTTAGATTAATTTTAGAGTTGGAAGTCGGTTGAATTTTTTTTATTAAAATTTTTTTAAATTAAGTTTTCTATTCCATGTACTAGACGATAATAATATTGTTTGTATTGTTATCGCCGCGTTGTAACGACTGGCGGTATGGACGGCTTCAGTGTGCTCGTGGCGTTCGAGTCGTCCACATCTCTTGTTGTGTAATTCTTTATGGGTTACTTGGGATAGGCGGGGAGAGTGACTTGAGTGGAAAAGGGGAGTGTTTGTTAACAGTCAAAGGATCCTTTAACCCTACACACAACGTTCACAAGTGCGTGACTTCACTCAAGGTCGTTCACTGCCATTCTAGGTTGTTACTTTGGTTATAGTTTGATTTGTTAATAAGTTGTCTTGACAAATGTTGTGAATCATAACCTTGTTCACCACAAACAAGCATCAAACCCTAATGCTATGATGTTATGAATCCTACTTCCTATTAATCCTACTAATATTATAAACGCGAAAGTTATATGGATGTTTGTATGGATGTTTGTTACTCTTTAACGCCGCTACTACAGAAGCGATTTGGCTGAAATTTGGAATGGGAAAGATTTTACTCTGGATTAACACATAGGCTACTTTTTATCCCGAAAAAATGCATGGTTTTTGATTTCAGATCAAGGTCATCAGATTTGCGAAAACTGATGATTTTGATGATATGAATGTTTGTTACTATTTCACGCCTCGACTATTGAACCGAATTAGCTGAAATTTGGTATTGAGATATATTATGGCCCGGATTAACACATTTTTACTTTTTATACCGGAAAAATCCATGGTTCCCGAGGGATTAGTGAAAAACTAAATTCCACGCGGACGAAGTCTCGGGCTTCCGCTATTAGGTTCATAAACTACAAACATATTATAAAAAATACTTTTAGTGATTTAATCCATCATATTATCATATTTTAAAATGAAAAGATAACAGACAGACACAAAAAAACGGGCATTTATAATATTAACTAGTAGACGCCGCGCGATTTCACCCGCGCGGTTCCCTTCCTGTAGGAATACGGGGAAAAAATATAGCCTATAGCCTTCCTCGGTAAATGGGCTATCTAACACTGAAAGAATTTTTCAAATCGGACCTGTAGTTCCCGAGATTAGCACGTTCAAACAAACAAACAAACTCTTCATTTTATAATATTAGTATAGATTAGTATAGATATATATTTAATCAAAACCTGCTCGTCAGAACTTCGCCTTGTTTCAAAAGAGGGTAGTACAATTTTAAAACGCTTCCCTTCACTGTCATGGAGAACAGTTGTAAGGAAGTAGAAAAGAGCATTCCCTCTCGTAAAAAACACTGTAGACTTTTGAAATGTATCAGAGCGTAAAATTGTTTGTAACATGCACTCCGACTCACGAGCGAGTGAATGTTTAAAGACGTTTGCGGAATTGTGTACCGTTTGAACGTGCTCGGACAGGTCGTGAAGGTCTTCTTATTCAATGACAAATTAGTCCTTGACATCAACAGAGGGGGGGGGGGGGGACCGACTGCTCGGGTGTCGTGCGCACGGGGCATCGCTACCCGCTATAGCAATTTTTGTTATGTTCGAGTGTTAAGCATTTTCATTGTTTATTTCTATGTTCAGTTTTTTTTTTTTTATTCTTTACAAGTTAGCCCTTGACTACAATCTCACCTGATGGTAAGTGATGATGCAGTCTAAGATGGAAGCGGGCTAACTTGTTAGGAGGGGGACGAAAATCCACAACTCTTTCGGTTTCTACACGGCATCGTACCGAAACGCTAAATCGCTTGGCGGTACGTCTTTGCCGGTAGGGTGGTAACTAGCCACTACTAGTTATTATGTAAGTAATATTTTTGAGAAATTGTGGTTACCACTACATTTGTTAACGTGACGTCATGAACAGTTCAAATATAGACCACCATGGCCGACAGCGTTTTGGCTCCTATTGTTAATAAAATATCTAAAAATTAAAATTTTTATTCTATTCATGTCTCAAAAAATATAGTTTTTTTTTCAATCTAGTTGAACACTAATAAACAATTTAAAACACTTTAAAAAAAAGTGTTAATTAGCCTATTGCTGTTAAAATTCTTTCATTGTTGGATACCTTTTGGATACATACTTTTAGTATTAGTGTAAGTCTGTCTCTCTGTTGTCTTTTCACGGCTAAGTCGCTCGACCGATTTGGATGAAACTTGCTTTAGACCTTGAAGCCACATTAGGTCCTCAAAAAATATCGCTGAAAACTGAATTTGTTTCAGCGAAAAGTTCGTTTGTTTGTTTGCTTGAACGCGCTAATCTCAGGAACTACAGGTCCGATTTCAAAAATTATTTTATTGTTAAACAGCCCATTTATCGAGGAAGGCTATAGGCTATATATTATTCCCATATTACTACGGGAACGGAAACCACGAGTGTGAAACCGTATAAATATAATATTTTATTGTTATATTACGACTAATTATTATTATTGTTATTATTAGATATGTCATAATATTATTACCTGACGTTTTGAAAGTGCTTGTAAACAAAACCTAATTTAAATAAATTAATTTTGACTTAAAAAAAAATACAGTTAGGATTCAAAATGAAAATGAAAATTTTAATGGGGTCATTAATCATAACTGAATCAATAACATCCTAAAATATATTATTTAGGTCAAGCGTGAATCTATAACTTATAAAAATCAGGAGTGCTATCATCCTACCCCCGCCAACCCGTATTTGAGCAGCGTTGTAGGTCCAAGGTCTATATCCCCTCTCCTCTAAGTAGGGAGGCCTAGTCTTATAGTGTGCCGTGTTGAAATAGGCTGATATAGTCTGGCAAGTTAGTTGATGACACTCCCATGATATGCGGGCGATGGGGGGGAAAGACTGCGCGGGTGTGAAATCGTGCGTGCGGGGAAGTGAGGTGCATCAGTCATGGATTTTTCATTCATCGCTACATGCCCCCTGGCCCGTGCGGACCATCAGGAGTGTTACGAACGAAGTTGCCAAGCTATAATAATAATTATGATGTTGAGTCAACTATTATTGTTCCGATAGTTGTTTCAGTCAATGGTCGTATAGCGAAAAGCTTCTACCAACACTTAAGAAGCTTTCGCTTAACTGTTGGATCAAGAGTCGGATACAAAAGTGATTCTAGAGACGGCGCGTATTGTGAGGAGGTTCCTCACCCTGGAGTCATGACCACCGGTTGCTTGGGCACTCAAATGTCCCGCAGCGGGAGGGTTGATTTTTTTTTTATAAATTTTTAATAGTGTTTTGTATTTAATATTTATATTGAGATTGTTAAAAATTAAAAAAAAGAACTAATAAATACATGGGAGAAAAAATAATATGATCATATAGAATAGAAAACGCCATTACTATGTAGAGCTATGTGAGCAAGTAGATCTAGCTTATCTGATAAGCCAGTGTCAATTAGGTATTGAGAAGGGTCTTGCTCGGGTTGCGACAAATTGAATGGCTACACACACACTTGAGACAAAGCGTTTTTTGAATTCAGTAATTTTTTTTAATAAAATTTGAAATTCATTTATTTCAAGTTGGCTTAATTTACAAGCACTTTGAAACGTCAATTTGTAAAGACTACCACAGGTTCAGAAGGCAAGTTCTGCTGAGAAAAGCCGGGAGTAAACTCTTTTCTTGTTTATCCACCCTACCGGCAAAGACGTACCGCCAAGCGATTTAGCGTTCCGGTACGATGCCGTGTAGAAACCAAAAAGGGTGTGGATTTTCATCCTCCTCCTAACAAGTTAGCCCGCTTCCATCTTAGACTGCGTAATCACTTACCATCAGGTGAGATTGTAGTCAAGGGCTAACTTGTAAAGAATAAAAAAGAATACAATTAAATATCCACTAAGACGAGACAACAGAAGCGGACAGTACCAACCTTTTCTCGAAGCGATTCGTCGTATTTATTTTTGCCTAATAAACTTGGTTTTCTTTTTAAACTATGTTAAATATTATATTTCTATGATATACTTATAGTATATTATAGAAATATAATATGGCAGCTTGGTCAGCTATGCCCTCCTGGTACAATCGCGTTTATTTACTTGAATATTATTTGATTTTTGACTTTATATTTTTCGAAAAATATGAATAAAATACATCTATTAGGCACGTCTGCTCTGTACAGAGGATCCGGGGGAAGATTGATGCATCACAAATTTTAAAAACCTCAATATTATAATTTTCAATACTTACTTGAGTTACGGATCCGAAACCTGGTCGCTAACTGTGGCCCTCATAAAAAGGCTCACAGTCACTCAGCGGGCGCGCGGAGCGAGCTTTGTTTGGGGTTTCTCTGCGTGATCGAATTAGAAATGCGGAGATCTGCAGAAGAACCAAAGTCACCGATAAAGCTCAGCGAGTCGCGAAGCTGAAGTAGAAATGGGCAGGCAACATAGTTCTAAGAGCCGATGGACGTTGGGGTCACAAGGTGCTTGGTAAATATGGCGACCCCGCACCGGAATGCGCAGTCGACCCCCCACTAGGTGGACTGAGGATATCAAGCGGGTTGCGGGGAGCCGCTGGATGCTCGCGGCTCGAGACCGTTTTGTTTGGAAGTCCATCAGTGGACGCCTATCGGCTGTTAATGATGATGATGATGATGATGATGATGATGATGATGATGATGATGAATGATGACTGTTAAAACTGAACATCATTGTATTGTATTATGTCTGCTCTGACCAAAACCTTGTACTTTGTTATTTGTATTACTGTAAATCGCTTACGACCGCTTACGACGAGCTTATTAAATATAGATAGTAGATAGTATGTATATATGTTATAAGTAAAACCAAAATATTATGGTACAAGTAACTATGTACTTAATACCAATGATAATTTTATACTATAGATCCGTTACGTCCCTACAAAATCACCGCAAAAAGTGATACTAAGAATAGGCTACAACACTGAGTGCACACATGCACAATTTTGTCTTTAATTCCATTATATAATTATCTATATATAGTTTTTACACTTCCTGACCCACAACACGACACTGTTGACGATACCAAGGTATTATTTGTTTAAATAACGTACGTTGTTGATCACAACTTACATTGAGTTGTGTTTAAATTGCCTCTATTGAGCGCCTGATTTTTCATAGGCTAGTTACACATCTCTTTCTCTCTATAGTCGTTCCTTCATTACTGAAGACCGTGGTCGTGGTAAAATACCAGCCTCCTGCGGGTCCACGCCTTCCATCGGCTTCTGTTTGTGGCTATCGTTGCTATTGTGTAGAACTTCGTCCCTTTATCCTCCTTCAGCTGGTCAGCTCATAGTGTTGGTGAGCGGCCCCTCGGTCTTTTCCCGTCAGTGATGCCTGGTATTACTAATTTCTCCAAGCTGCAGTCACCACGCCGTATAATGTGCCCGAAATACCTCAGTATGCGTTGGTAACATAAGGAGGAAATCCTAACCTTGATTCCGAGCTGCGATAGAATAGGCGCCTCCGGTAACACATCTAACAGTATTTAATATCATCCTAAGCCTTAATTCGTTACAGGTAAGCATACCTTTGCCCCAAAACCATCAGTTAAAATAAACATTATGTATTTCACATCTTTTAAATATTTTACGAGAATAGTGTTTGCGAAAGGCGTAATATTATAAACATATTTATATTTAAAAGCAGGCTTTAGTAAGCCTTAAAACTTTAAAAGGTTCCACGGAAAGCACATTAAATATTTATTACTAAAATTCATTTTCAGTGGTTTGGACGCGCTTTATCGTTATCGGCTTATTTAAAGGCTTCCTCTCTCCTATGAGAGAAGCTCTCATAGGAGAATCTCAAATGAGATTTATTAAAATTCTCATAGGAGAAGAGCGTGGTGGGTATAAGCTACATCTTAGACCCACCACGCTGCTGCAAATTGAGTTGGCGGTCTTAGTACTTTCTTTTTATTCTTTAAAAGTTAGCGCTTGACTACAATCTCACCTGATGGTAAGTGATGCAATCTAAAATGGAAGCGGGTTAACTTGTTAGGAGTTGGATGAAAGTCCACACCTCTTTCGGTTTCTACACGACATCGTATCGGAACGCTAAATTTGCGCTAAACCAGCCAGACATGGACCAATTAAGAAAACCTCAATCAATCCCCGGCCCAGTCGGGGATCCAACCCAGGACTTTTGTCTTGTTACCCACTGCGCAAACCACTGCGCCAAGGAGGCCGACAAAAATCTTTGTGTGATAATGTAACGATCTCTATACTAGTAAAGTTGCTCTCTATAGCGAACACAGAACTTAGTGAACGCTAAAGCTTTCGCTATCCGTGATAGCTAACGCCACCAATTTATAGGCTCGCTCCACCACCATGATTCGCTTCGTCCACAATAGTAGAAGATCCGAATTAGAAACGACCTTCACCCATCTACCTATTGGGTGAAGAGTGAATTTAATACGTTTAAAATATATTGCGAATAATAATAATAAAGCCTTTATTTCGAATAATATAAAAGTAATTGCAAAACATTATACATTATAAATTTAGTATTAATTTTTAAACATGTCAATTTCAATTTGTACATTATAAGTTTAATAATAATTTTAAACATGTCAATGTCAATTTAAAATGTTAGTAAATATTTTATGTCAGAAAAATTCTTCGTCATTGTTAATATTATGTCAGTGTTTTATGTCAGTAGTTAATTATTATTGGAACGCCCATTTTTGGGCATAGGCCTCCTCCATCCTTCTCCATGTATCTCTATCTTATATTGCGAATAGTAGCTTAAAAACTCCTGATTTAAATTTACTTTATTTGTGACTATTTGTAAAACTATTTTTATTAAATATTCACGTAGTGTGAGCGCCAAACCGAAGTTGGCTCGCGGAGCCTAAATTAAATTAAAACCATACATTGTAACCGATGTAATACATATTTCAACAGCCCGTACTATTATTATACAATGTTTAGTTACGGTGTATTTCAGTTTGCTGTAATCTATACTAATATTGAAAAGTTGGTAATCTTTGCATCTACGGCACTGATTTTGAAAATTCTTTTACCGCTAGAAAGTTACGTTATTTGTGAGTGTCATTGGCTGTATTTTATCCCCGTATTCTCACGAGAACGGGAACTATGCGGGTAAAACCACCGGGCGTCGGCTAGTATTTTATATGACGATGAGATTCGGTTATGATAGTTGACATATCTACGAGTATCAGTATCAGTCCCATAGATTTTTTAGTCATCGAAGCTTGTTGAAAGAGAAATGATATGTATTTAACTTGGCTACAGACCCCGCTTCATTATTCACAACCCATATACAGCTCACTGTTGAGCACGAGTCTCCTCTCAGAATTAGAGGTGTTTCACCATTTGAGACACGTGAGATATATTTTCTTAACATGCACATGATTGAAAAGTTTCAGGTGAACGCCCCGGACCTATTCGGTTTCGGTTTTCGTTAAAGACGGATTCAAACGCCGTCTAAATCGAAGGCAGTGGTCCACTGTCCATATCCACTGGGCTATAACGTTTTAGGCTAAACCACTGCTGGGCAAAAGCCCGTATATAATTAAAAATAGGTCAGATATTTTGATTTTTGTATGTTTGGTACGATTTTAAAAATTACTCGACCGGTTTTAATAATTCTATCACCATATTTTATGCCCGCTTCCCAAGGAAACGCTACGTGGGTGAAACCGCGATGAATCTGCTAGTAATGTTGTAACTTATGTACGTAACTTTTCTACCATATTTTGTCTCATGAAACATAAAACAGAGAAGAAAGCACATAAGACTCCTAAAGTTCTTACGGCGAATCGTCGGGTTTACGCCGACAACAACTTGCATCATCATAATCATTATCATTTCGTATATATGGCCAATGGACGTCCACTGCAGGACATATCCTTTTGTAGGGACTTCCAAACATCACGATACCGAGCCGCCTGCCAGGAAATCCCTGCGACTCGCTTGATGTCGTCAGTCCACCTGCTGGAATGGCGACTCTACACTAGAAAGCGCAGTATTCAATCCCTCACACACCTGCATACCGTAAATTAATTTGCTAAAAACGTGGTATCGCGATACGCGGCTGTAATCATCAAACATCGCTAGTGACGCCCCCACATGCTGTTATCGATGACCTCAAACGTTTATGAGGAATTCGTGCCGGAGTTAATCTTCCCCACTTCCGTTATCGATAAACCGAAAATATACGTTGTATATTTTGCTTTAAGCCGTGATTTTCGGTCGGAACATGTTGTAATTTGAAGTTTTTAATATTTAAAAAGAAACTGTATTGCGGATTTGTGGGTTTAGGGTTATTTGGTCCTGTACTGCATGCTAATTATAATGGAACGGCTTAGCGTGCCTTACCACGAATGGGGGTGAAAAACTACAAACTTCCCAACTTTTACCACCTACAATATGGGTATCAAGGCAAGACTGAATAGACATCTTCTAGGCAAGCGCCTTCCACCATAGGCTGCATCATCGCTTACCATCATGATTGCAGCTAAGCACTAGCTTATTCATAACTATATATAATAAAACTTTAGTAGCCTAAGATGTCACGTAAAGAAAATATAGTTCTCTTTTTCTTTCCGTCGCAATGAAAGAGAAAGTGATATTTTAAATTATTATGTGTGCATAAATGTTGTTGGCCTGTCTAAATAAATAAATAAATAAATTTCGCTGCCATTGGTCGACAATATGCAGTAGTCCACATAACTCAATGACAATAATGTCTTTTTTCTTCACGAGAATATTTATAACGGACGTCATGCTACTGGGAATTAAATTATTGTAATAAAAAAAAAATACACAGTCCTTGTGACACAAAAGAGGCAGTCAAATAATTACAGTAAACTCGATCAGGCAATTTTTTAGATATTAATTAAAAATTACCAATATTTTGACCCCTCTAATTAAACGAAAAATCTATACTAATATTATAAAGCTGAAGAGTTTGTTTGTTTGATTGATTGAACGCGCTAATCTCAGGAACTACTGGTCCGATTTACAAAAATTCTTTCAGTGTTAGATAGCTCATTTATCGAGGAAGGCTATGGGCTATATATTATCCCCGTATTCCTACAGGAACGGGAACCACGCGGGTGAAACCGCGCGGTGTCAGCTAGTCTAAGATAATATAGGACAATAGTCAGCAGTTCAGCTATTTAAGGAATCGAACCCAAATCTTTAGACTTCAGTCTGTCTTTTTAATTGTGGAACTATTGGAATGGACTGAAAATCCATGTGGAATATTCCGCTAAAAGCACCGATTTTCGGTCGGAATTCGACGAGACTTTGAATATTTCAGAATGACAGATTATTGCGCTCAAAATTTACGCGCTTGGTCGCATTTATATACGGTTACATTCAACAAGTGATGGTCATTAAATGTGGATTAATTCTTTCTTATATCTTTCGTAAGAAGAAAGAAATATTTTAGAATTTAAACTATCTTGAGTGTTATTCATATTAATTGATTATTCAGTCAGTTTGGATCGTGCTGCGTTGCAAGAACCAGCTCATGATTAAGGGCCCTGTATGGGTTATAAACTATTCGGGCATACTCCGACCATATCATGTCAGTTTTAGCCGTGTTTCATAATCTATTAATAAGTAAGAAATAAAAAAATAAAAAGTTAGGTTTTTTTAATCACCATATTTGGACGACCCAAAAGGACACCATATATGGAGCTAACCCACAACGCTGCTCCGATATAGGTCGGCGGGCTAAAGCGATATACAGATTTTTTTTACGTAAAATTAGAAGTTTGATTTTTTACAACTTCTTGGGGCCGTAAATCTGAGTAAAGATTTTCCACTAGATAATTCTACGCATTTCCGAAGTGTCTTGAAAAACACTCGGACAACAAAATTATCTTATAAGTGCAGTTTTAAGGGTTCCGTAGTCCACAAGGAACCCTTATAGTTTCGCCATGTCTGTCTGTCTGTCTGTCCGTCTGTCCGCGGTTAAGCGCAGATACTCTACTAGAAAGCTGTAATTTGTTGTTTACGATATTATTTCTTTTTAGAGTAATATATTTTTGAAGTCGGTTTAATATTTTGAAAGGTTAAAAAGGTTTTTATATGATGTAAGTATAGATTACAAGTATTATTAAAGAAAGCCATGTTTCTAATGAGGGTTATAGGTATAATCAATTAATAGGGTTATAGGTTATATTTTATCCCCGTGTTACCACGGGAACGGGAACTACCGCGGGTTCCATTGCGTGTGAAACCGCAGGGCATCTGCTAGAATATTATAATAAGAGCTGACGCCGCGCGGTTTCACTCGCGTGGTTCCCGTTCCCGCAGGAATACAGGGATAACTTATAGTATATAGGATTCCTTGTTATATGGGCTATCTAACACTTAAAGTATTTTTCAAATCGGACCAGTCGTCGTCATCAACCCATATTCGGCTCACTGCTGAGCTCGAGTCTCCTCTCAGAAAAAGAGGGGTTAGGCCAATAGTCCACCACGCTGGCCAAATGCGGACTGGCAGACTTTACACACGCAGAAAATTAACAAAATTCTCAGGTATGCAGGTTTCCTCACGATGTTTTTCCTTCACCGTTTCAGACACGTGATATTTAATTTCTTAAAATGCACACAACTGAAAAGTATGTACACACGAATGGACTATTTGTTATAATCCTCTTGAATGCAATCTCACCTGATGTTAAGTGACAATGCAGTCTAAAAGCAAGTAAGAGCATGGGTGAACAAACTTTTATTTAACAGCAAAGGTCTGGCAACTACAGGCTCTCATTCTATAAAATTACAATATAAATTTCACAATGTCTCCCACAAAAAAGGATATTCGCAAAATCTCTTATACAGCAGTCAAATGAAATTAATTCAGAGATTGATTAACTTAACGTGAAAGTAATTATTTCATCCAAATAAAACAAACGAATCAAGACATTCGCATAACGGATTTGACAAGTTTTAACGAGAACTTTCGCACGGTCAACGCGCTAATTTGGATCGCAGTAATTTATATGTACCTCCAACGCTGAGTTTACCTGGGAAGGGGATGGGGTGGCTCAGCCCACTAAAGGTAGGGTAGGTAGCTCCGTGCATCGCTGATCACGAAGGCTCGAGCCGTCAGTCGGCCGCCGACCGCGGGCGTGAAAGCACGCATGTCAACGATGCATGAATAAACTTAAAATACGCGCGTAAACATTAAAGTGGTCTAGTGATGGGAATGCAGTACTGTTATATCGAACTCATACTAATCACAGTTCGAAATGTATATTAACATATTCGCAGTTGGGATAGGTTAGTGTTGTAATTATCTTGTTAGCACATCACTTGTGGTTTAATGTATTAATGCGGCATAACGTAGCAGGCATGTTGGTACTTGTAAGCTTTTTGATTGCATTGTTATATGGAGGGTGACACAGTGTTTTTTTAAGCCGTGATTTTAAATATGTGACGGTTTTTTTTTTCATCTCGTTAAAGGTTTGATGAGATAAACCGAGCGTGTTAATTGGACACTTGGTTCAGTGTATCAAATTTGATTAAAATCCATTCAGTTCCTGATGTATGTTTCGTATATAATATTATTCGTATATAACATTCATTAAAAAAAAAATCTCAACTCATTTAAGATTGGTATTTAAAATATTATGGATTAACTTTACTGTTTGTTAGTAACAGTAATTATATAAACGGTAGTGTATATGTTTTTTTTTTATTAGAAGACGAAACAATGCTCGATTTTCATCTGATGTTTACTAATTAATACTAAATAAAAGTTAGTGCACTAATTTCAATCAACTAATATTTTTGAATTTTTACTCAAGATCGTACCAAAACGTATCTTTTAAATACTGGGTCACATTTATTAATGAAATTAAAAAATGTAAATACATTATTTATTGATCTCAGCTGTGAGTCAACATCAGGGATATTCTGTTATACAGTAATTTTTTTTTGAATGAATGAATTTTTTTTTTGAATTTTTGATATGATTGTTATTAAAATTTTATTTAGCTAGAGCTATGTAGCATCAGCGTAGCATCGTAGATACTCGTAGATGCTCGTAGACCGCCTTACTACGCTTCTTCGTGCTACGAAGTTGTGCTACGTAATGCTTGTAATTTTTTATCTCTTTTCAAATAGTTATGAAGTTATGGTATTTTCACCAGTTTTAAGAATAATTTTGTAACAAAATTAGGACTAGATCATCATTAGATTGGTGGTATTTATCATTTAATAATAAGTTATATACAAACACATGTTTTTGAAAAATAAACAACCAATATTTTATTAGTAACGAAGAAACACACGTACAGACAGATGCACATGGTAAACTTATATATTTCTTCTGCATGAATCGGGGTAAAAAAATCCAAGCGGGGAATTACTCCTAGGAGTTATAAATAAGACGGTCTCAAATGCACTAGTATTCATTTCTAATAACCTTGTCCCTTTTTGATTAAATCATCTCATATTAATTTAGGCGTGGTTAGGTATCTTTTAAATAGATTTAAAAAAAACTATTTTAACAGCGAATAAGAATTAGAATGCTAATAATAACTTAAGTCTTCACTACAATCTCACCTGATAGTAAGTGATGATACAATCTAAGATGGAAGCGGGCTAACTTATTACGAGTAGGAGTACACACCCATATCGGTTTCTACACGACATCGTGCTGGAACGCTAAATCGCTTGGCGGTACGTCTTTGCCGGTAGGGCAACTAGCCACGGCCGAAGCCTCCCACCATATCTGAACCAATTAAGAAAACCTCAAACAACTCAGCCGGGGATCGAACCCAGGACCTACGTCCTGTAAATCCACCGCGCTCTACGCCACGGAGGCCGTCAGAACTTAAGTCTAACTATAAAGCCAGAATGAGAAGTTACTATTGAATTAGTTATTTCTCTATTGGAGATTTAATTAAGACTCTTCCACATAATAAAGCTCGAGAATCAAAGTAATGTCTCAGATCGGATCACTTTCCCAAAAGCCAATGTAACTCAACGCTACTCTCAAGTAAACCTTTGTATTATTAACGTGCTTCGGCTAGGGCTGCGCCAGAACTTCTACGATATTTATCAATTTAAGAATATTTTTGATGGTCTATTTTTTCAAGCCTCTGAAAACTGAAAAAATAACTACGAGTTTTAACTCGCAGTTAACTTACTAGCTTTTATTATAACTAGCATTTTTAATTATATCGACTTTCATAGATTCAGGTGTGGGTATCTTGTGAATAAATTAAAAAAACTATTTTGACAGCAAATAAGAAGTATAATGCTATTTATAGTTTTATATCAATATAAGAATATTTTTGATGGTGTATTTCTTTAGGCCTCGACTGAATAAGCGACTAGGAACTTTAACTCGCATTGTACAATAATGAGGTTTCGAGGATTGAGAAAGGGATATAATTGTTTAATTTAAGTAGTATACATATATTGATATATCCCTGATATCAATACTATTTCAATAGAAAATACTGAAAAAGATGATACCAAAAACTCTCATTTCTGGCTGAGATTGTTGTGGGCTCTTTTTGGACCTAGAAGCGTTTAAAAACCTGATAACTTTAGGTTATCGTCTTTACTTATCACCATACAAATAAAACATTAAAGTGCTTGTAAAATAAGCCTACTTGAAATGGATTAATTTTGAAATTGAACAAAGCTTTTTTTACATAATAATATTGAGTTGAATATTCAAGGAGAGAGTTTTGACAGCCCTAGCTGAAATGAAATACCTTTATGCGGGGTTTGTGAATACTCAATAATTCCTACTATTCAAACTATTGTAAATATTTCGGAAATTTGACAAAGGTTCGCTTTTCTTGCGCATAATATGGTTGTTACATTAACATTTGATACATTTATGTTAGACAAAGTAATCAAGCTACATTATTGAGTTCATAAATAGTTTTTTTTAAGTTAAGAAAGTTAATAAAGACGAGAATTTTTATTATTGTAAGTATTATATAATGAACTGTCTATTTGATCCAGTAGCTATGTGGATACGGATCAAAAAGTCCTTGGTTTGGTTCCTAATCTACTGTTATGGATTTTAGAAGTTGATGGTGTTATATCAAATTTTAATTATTATCTATTCATGATGAACTTCCGCAAAGTAACGCCTGCTTCTATACAATATTTAAATAAGATATGTCTGGCTATTGTAGGCTCGTTCTAAATCCAAGAAACGATCGAAGCCCGGTACAATACTCTAGTGGAAAGAGGTTAAACGATCCCCAAGCAAATATCGCCGCCATTTTTGTCTTAGTATGCAAAAGTCGGCAGACCGTTTTATTTTCTTTGAAATATCAACTCCATGTTTTTATAATTCCCAATGGACGTTGCCATTTATTGGCTTCTTCTTGGGAATTTTCGTATGCGAAAGGAGTTTCTTTTCTACTGAAGAACAATATGAGAAATGGTATTTATTTTACGTTTGTTTTCTTATCTATTGTTCGAATGAGAAAGCAATGAAATGTTTCTTAAAACTGGTGTCTTAAGGCTTCTTAGCTCAGGTACTCTTTGACGTTTGATTTGGTTTTGTTTGCCGCAATGAAATTTTATTCAAGAGCACGCAGCACGTCGGTACGATATGGATAAAATTCGAAGCGCAAGCGAGACGCCGAATTATGACTTTCACGTGAGTGAAAAGCACGGAGCGATTGACGCGCGACGCAAATTTTATGACGTGAGCGCCAAAACCATTTTTACCTAATTGCAAGTAAATTAAACAACATAATGAAAAACAAAATGGCCATGTTCAAGATATATACCTTATTTTCTTTACAAAACAAAAATTTAAGAAAATAAGTTTGCTTTTCCTGAGATTGAAAGCAAAATGTGAGCAAAACATGTATTTTTCAAAAAAATAAACTATCGAAAAAAGTTTTACAAATTGTATAGTCATAACGAAGCTAACACTTTGAATATCATTTACCCAAATATCAGGCTCCTAACTTTTCCAGAATCTGAGATCCAGAACCATTTGTAACCACCAAATTACATATTGCACACTCTTAAGTAGAATCTCGTTGCAGTGTGATTATTTGCCTCTTTTATTGGAATCATTTGTTGAGTATAGTGCAAAAAATTCATTTTTTAGGAAAAATTAAAGCATACGTGTGGAGATACGAGTACTACTGCAGCACTTATGCAGGTCACCATGGTTTTTAACTCATTCTTTAACTAAACGGTATTATCTAATCAAAGGTTTAAAAAAAACAGTTTTGCATTTTTAACTGAATGAAAATTTAACTGAAACACAGACCATTTACTGAATAGTTCGACTGTACAGTTAAACTGCAGGTCTATAGCCCGCTTAAAAGATTTTTTTTAAATAATATGTCATAATGTTGCATTGTCTCTTCGAGGCTTCAAATAGTAGCGACTGAGTTCGAAGTTATTACATCAATAGTGTAATGGGTAGGGATCTAACACATGATTTTCAGACCCTTAATCGTTGAGCTATTCTAGACAATTAGCTTAATATAAACAATTCATCACTATCAACCCATATTCGGCTCACTGCTGAAATCGAGTCTCTTCTCAGAATGAGTTGGGTTAGGCCAATGGTTCACCACACTGGCTCAATGCGGATTGGCAGACTTCACACACGCAGAGAATTAAAAAAAATCTCTGGTATGCAGGTTTCCTCATGTTTTTTCTTTTCCGTTTGAGACACGTGATATTTAATTTCTTAATATGCACACAACTGAAAAGTTGGAGGAGCATGCCGTTAACCGGATTCGAACCCACAGCTTTCGGAATCGGAGGCAGAGGCCATATCCAGTGGGCTATCACGTCTCTAATATACGAATAAATAATACCCACCTTAATATTTAAAAAAAAACCATAATTATTTATGGAATAAAATATGCAAGATACTTGGACGTAAGCTCTTTAAGAGAATCAAGTATTTGAACTTATTTTCGCAGAGGCAAAATGTAGAATGAGGTTTTAAAAGTACCTGACAGAAAATATTTAAATTGTAAGCAGTAATTTTTCCACGTTGGTTCCGTGTTAGTTCACGTAGATTTTATGTAACATGATATTAGCCGCATTAGGGTGTCCACGATTTTGTATTTCATCATCAATGTTTTATATTAGTGTCCACAATGACTTTAAAATCATTGCGTTATACTAATAATTTATCAGACTAAAAAAGGAGGGTTTCAATTCGATAGGTCAAGTGATTTTTTATATATTATGTATTAATACTTTTATATATTATGTATTTGTAGGGTTCGATCCCTATAAGACCGATTGGAGTATTTTTATTTGTTTGTAAAGGCTTACTTTCCTGAGAGATCCTGGAGTGATCGAGGGAGAGAGCTCTGAATCTTTTTATTGCATTTTTTCTTAGATTTGAACAGGTGATGAATGAGGCACAGAAGCTATAAAAAATCTCAAACTTATTCTTAGATCTTAGATTGAAGATAAGAGAGCAATGCAAAGACGCCTTACAAAGTGATGGTCTGTTATCACTACATAAATTATGAAACAAATTCTTACCGATGCCTCTGTATGTTAAATTAAACAAATACTATGCGAATAATTGGTATTCACCAATGGTTTTATAAATACATGAAATGGTTGTACATCATGAGCATCTGTAAATTAATGCCTGTTTCACAAAAATATCATTATCAGTTTTTCTATAAAACTCAGATAATTTGACTTGACGAAAGTTGGTTAAATTAATAGTTTTCATTTTACGAGCAGTGCAAATGTGATTGTAGATTATTATCTTTTTTACATGGTCTTCTATGATATATTTTAGTGTGGGCATCCATGGTCACCCTACGTTCTAGTTACGTGTCCTATGATTTTCGTCGTAATGAGTTTTAGATGACTGTGTTTAATTTTTTTTACCGTAAACAAGTATTTGTAGTCTATTTGGAAAGACAAATTATATGCTACATTTGACTTTTTTATCTGTGATTGCGTGGCTCATTTGTCTATATTACCTTCCATTTTATTTATTTACTAGTGGACGCTCATGACTTTGACATTATTTAACGTAACCCACGAGTTCATTAACTCAAGCAAAGTCGCGGGATAAACTAATTACATATCATCATTTGAACAGCCCATTACATGGCCAGGTTTCGTTATAGGAGAGGGGATATGCAGCTTGTACTCAACATGCTGCACTAATGCGGGTTGGCGGGATTAAAATCTACATCAGATGTTAATTAAAATGATCGACGACGACGATTGAACGTGCTCTCCGAGGCACTGACTCACCTTCCCAACAACTTTTTTTTTGTCGCTGGGAAATGCGTTTACGCACGCCGGTAGGAGTCTGCACAGGCAGATCTGTGCATTCTACGTCTGGGTATGTGGGACTCGCTAAAACATAATACCCACTAAACCCCAGCGAGGCCAACTGCGTCCTAGAAATGTAAAAGGATCGCGAGGGCAGGCACTTTCATATCCCGATCGCCGTTTCATTCAGTGATGTCTATAGTCTGGCAAGATATGCGGGCGACGGGAAGGAATGCGTGGGTGTGAAATCGTGCGTGCGGGGAAGTGACGTCAGTGGTGGGTTTTTCATTCATCGCTACACACCCCCCGGAACGCGCGCAACATCGGGACTGTTACGAACGAAGTTGCCAAGCTTCTTCTTCTTCTGAGTCAACCTTTTACGGTGGAGATAAGGATGTTTATGATGTTTGGTTTAGTGATACAACTACGTTGGTCTCTTTGACACAAACCGACAATTTTTTTAGTTTATATGATATGAATAGTAAAATGTACACTACACAATTCCATTTAATGTATGCGGAATATCATAAAAAGTAATTAACCTAATTAAAAGTTCGTACCGCCGCAACATTGGCGCCTTTTGATTGGCTATTTTCAAAGGTAAAAATATCTGTTATACGTATTTAAAATTATCTTTATAAGTCGCTTTGATGGTTAGGGCGTTTTGCGTGTAATATCATATGTTTTAATATCATTACTTTGTGACCGTTGATATATGAAAACTGAAGATATTTATTTGTTTTTTTAGAAACACAGATACACATAATTATCACATATCTTCATATATATACAAATATTCACGAATTAATTTATAAAAATAATAGTGAAGTATTTTGATAAATTAAAAATATATAATTTAGCAAAAATGTTGTACTAGGTGTGATGGTAGTACAATAATATTTTAGTAGTTTTACAGCTTTTTGAAAAAGAGCTGGCCTGGATAAGCACTAGTTTTTTTTAAAGAATATTTGCCATATTTTTAAATATGACCAATATTCCCATTCCCCTCCAACTAGTCGGGACTGTGCTAGAAGTGGGTACGACAATAGACCGACGGGGCGGGGATCGAACCACCACCCCTTGGTGGTTCGTCCGACCATTCTTATCGTTGAGCTATTGACTCTCATCTTATCGGTGGGCTCTAACTAGTGCCTATCTTATTTTTGTCGCTAAGCAACATTGGTGTGTTTCAGTTTGAATTGCATGGTTATTGGTTACCGATGTATTTATAGGCACAAGAGGCTAATCATGTATGGCTCAGGTTGTTGGACAAAGGGCAGTACTTTGTTGGACGATAACGTTAGGAGCGGGGGGGGGGGTGGTTTGAAACATAGTATTTATATTTGAGTCAACTTTATCTCCGTGAAGTAGTTATGGCTTCATGCTAAGGCGTACAAGTCTATTGTCTACATCGGACGTTTTTAAGTTCAAGGTTAAATTTCACGAAAACACAAACACAACTACCTATAAAACACAAATACCTTTTTGCAGTGGTTTAGTTATTAATAAAGTAAGCTTTTTAATAAAAAATTAACTCACAAGACCAACGACATTTTATTCTATAGACTACATTTACGTATTCATGAAAACGACGCATAAAAGTTGTTCCCAATGGTAAGCGGGGAGCAACTAGTTGACAGGTTTTCATATAATCTTCTGTCAGTTCCGTGAGCCGTGCGAATGACAGTGATCATCTAGACTATGTACCGGAGGTACAATATATGTCGTTGCACAAGACCCTCATTAGATAGTTCCTTTTTTTTATTCTTTACAAGTTAGCCCTTGACTACAACCTCACCTGATGGTAAGTGATGATGCAGTCTAAGATGGAAGCGGGCTAACTTTTTAGGAGGAGGATGAAAATCCACACTCCTTTCGGTTTCGTGGTAGGGTGGTAACTGGCCACGGCCGAAGCCTCCCACCAGCCAGACCTGGACTAATTAAGAAAATCTCAATATGCCCAGCCGGGGATCGAACCCAGGACCTCCGTTTTGTAAATCCACCGACGGCGCCACGGAGGACGTCAAAAAGAATTCCTCATGATTCATAACTAAACAGAAAAACTAGTTTTTCTATTCAAAATATTTCTTTTCAGTGAATATTTAAAGTTATGTATATCAATGGTCTCGCCTTAATTATTATACTCACGGTTCAAAAACGAAATCTCGTGTGAAAGTAATTTTATTCGTGAGGTTGAAAATACACGCGCGAGGTAAAAAATTAAATATTCCACGTTCACCTGATATTTTGATATTTTAAGTATAAATATAATCTTCTTATTTATTCCGCGTTTTGTAAAAATTATACGGACAGCTTTTACGAAATAATAATTATGTCGTTATACCACGAACATTTAAGTTGATTGGTTTATAAATAAAATATTTACTTCCTTCAAAGTGAGTCGCCATCTTTCAATTTTAATTACGTCATATTTAAGTTAATTTCTCATTTTATAAGGTCAAGGTTGAAAATTGCAAGTACCGCTATATAAATATATATATAAAATATAGCGGTATAGTAGCGGTTCAACTAAGAATTTTCAAGATTATCTTAAGTTCCACTGAAAGAAAGAAAATAAATTGATTCAAATGTAAAAGTTACAGACAGTCCCCTACCCTAATGACAGCATGTCTGTCTGTAACCCTTAAAAAGTAAGGGCCACAGCTCAGCATATGCCGTGTACTACATACAAACATACAAGCTATAGTGCAAGCTATAATATAACTGAAAGATAGAGGAAATTATTGAGTATATCACTTATGTATTACATATAAGCTATGTGGAGGATTTGTGTAAAACTGAATCACATGTCGACGAAGTCGCGGGAGTCCGCTAGTATTAGAATAGAATAGAAATAGCACAACACATAACTAAATAATAACCTAAAACTAATACTTTTATATCTTAGAACTATTTAATGCTAATACTGGAAAATGTGTTGTGCCAATAATATTGTTGTGAGTACATCAGAGGGCCTAGTGGCAGTTTGATACTGTTACTATCGCGTTAACGTAAACGCGAATTTCTAAGGAATTGAAACAGCGCCATCTCGTGTCACTACTGTACAACTGTTTTAATTCCATATAAATTCGCGTTTACGTTAACGCTATAGTAACAGTATGAAAATATTGAAAACTCCCATTAAGCACCCAGAGGGCCTAGTGGCAATTTGATACTATTACTATCACGTTAACGTAAACGCGAATTTTTATGGAATTGAAACAGCGCCATCTAGTGGCACTACTGCACACTGTACCCACGACGCTGGTATTCGGTTCTATAATTAGTGTAGTATAGTTATCGCCAAGGTTCAAAACTGCTTGACTAGCTCAATTGACTGATTTGCACTGCCTCATCTGAGCCCCACCTACCCCATTGTGTTCTATGCAATATCATCACGTAAGATCTTTCTTAAAAGCTGTACAGGGCCTGTCTTGTAAACTATATTAACGTTCGGCACTCCGTGCGGGTCGTTGAGCGGCTTTGATGAAGGATTTGCTTCTTGAAAGCTTTTGTTAAATTTTTCCCGGGAAAAATTCCTTTTAAAATAAATAGAAAGTGCCTTCCCGTGAACCGGGCGCGAAGATATTTATCTCCTACGATTTAGATAGGACAAAGACAATGTTAATTATTCTGTACCTGGTAGGTATAGATTTACTATAAAATACATACGTATTTTGATAAAAATAGCTCCAATCGAAACGTTAAAAACTAAAAAAAATAAAAATAAAAATATAAAAATAGTTATATCGGTTCAAATGAAATCTAAGTTTGGTGAAGTCCTTATGAAAGCTGCCTGATTCGTTCGAATGTGTGCTGTTTTTAAGTCATGACAGGCTTAAACACACGAACAATGTATAGATTTGTTTACAAAAGTAATTTAACTTCAGAATTTTGAATATTCGCCAGGGCTCGAACCTGACATCCCTATCCCTGACATCCCTATCCCTGACATCCCTATCCCTGACATTAAGCTATTAATTTCGATATTCACATGATTTGATTAGTCTACTCATTTTCGTTCGTTATCAATAAATAAATAAGTAAATAAATAAACCCATATTCGGCTTACTGCTGAGCTCGAGTCTCTTCTCAGAATAAAAGGGGTTAGTCCAATAGTCCACCACACTGGCACAGTGCGGATTAGCAGACTTCACACATGCAGAGAATTAAAGAAGTTCTCTGGTATGGTTTCCTCACGATTTTTTCCTTCACTGTTAGAGTGATCGATCACACGTGATATTTAATTTCTTAAAATGCACACAACTGAAAAGTTGGAGGTGCATGCCCCGGACCGGGTTCAAACCCACACCCTCCGGAAGCGGAGGCAGAGATCATATCCACTGGGCTATCACGGCTCATTTTAATCATTTTAGTGACATTTTACTAGCTTTAGCTTGTTGTTATAACACAAAAATAACGCCAAGCTGAACGCTAAAAGCATGTTGTAATAAAAATATTTGCAATATCCGTTCTATGCTTAATAGATATATCTTAGGTGTGGAGGAATTGTTGCTGTTATGCATTTACGCCACTTTTTGTAGCCAACGCTTCTTGTTTTCTCGACGGATTATATTTTGCAGTGAGATTTCATTGTAATTGCATGTGCTGACATTTTATTGATTGGTTGCATGGATTTATAAGACTTTGATAATATTTAACTAACTAATTTTTAAGAGACTTTCGCGAAAATTTAGTCAATATTAACTAATCAATACTTATAAATAAAATTGAAGGCTCCTGCCTGTGATTTCAAGGTAACAGTTTCCTAAATTGCTTATAGTTATTTACAGAAACCACAGAACCGATTTTAACGGGACTTTGACTGGTTGATGAGGCGGTCACGGTGTAGTTTTATCCCGAAAAAATCTATGGTCTTCGCGTGATTTTTTATAAAACTGCATTTTCGGTTTTATGCAGCAGCGAAAATGATCCTTAAGACATTTTTAAGCCTAAGCCCGCTGACCCGCATTGAATCGTGGTGAGTATAAGTTCCATATCCCCTCTCCTCTAAGGAGGGAAAACTAGTTCTAGTATGTTATTAAAATAGGCTAGGTAATTTAGACATTGAAGTCGCTCGGCATTTTAAAAAAATCGGATTGCATTGCAACTGGAAAACCTCAGTTTAATACTTGCATTTTGTTATATTATGTTTTTACACTTTCAGTCTCTACTTTTAGTAGCCAAACTTTGATGGTGATAAATTTTACACCAAACAACTTTATTTACTTTATCACCGAGGGGTGGTGGTTCGATCCCCGCCCGGCAGACTATTGTCGTATCCACTCCTAACACAGGAACAAGAATATTTCACATATTATTTAAATATATATAGCTAATATTGTTTTTAAAAAAATATTGTGTATTTTTTTTATAATTGTGGGCTTTCATACCCACAGCGGTAGATCCGTTAAAAGCCCACGCCACAAGCGTGTGCCGCGGCAGACGCTTTGGGAAACGCTGCCTTTTAACACGAGGATCCGGAGTCACGGAATTCCACAGCATTCTTTGTTAATTTTCACAAAAATTCCACCCCAGGTGAAATCCTGGCAATTTACACCATTCTAAATACACGCTCTAACAAGGGTTTGTACTTTGTTTCAGGTGGTCGAGTCTAAAGGGCGCTGAATTATTCATCGGCATATTTAGACCGTGCCCATTACAGGCATACTACGCGTCGCGATTGACACAAAGCCGTGGGCAGAAATGGGTCGGGGTGTTTGGGAACTGGTTTTAAATAAACAAATAGGCTTCCCAGCTTAGTTGTTTACTTACTAGTGTATGTCACGATTTAAGGGAGAAAAAATACTTAGATGTTTAGCGATTGATAAGTAAAGTGAGTAGATACTCGTACGTTTTTGAATAAATAATAGAAAAATATACTTAACACGTACTGATTTTTCTATACTTTCCTCTGGCGTGTTACGAGGTTTTTTGACCTCATACTAAAACTTTGTGTGGTGGGTACGAGGTCCATTGACCTCGTAACTCTTGAAGTCACTAGATGTACGAGGTCAATTGACCTCGTACCGCAGGCAAGTTCGTTGATGACACTCCCATGACATGCGGGCAAAGGACTGCGCGGGTAGTCGTGCTCGCGGAGCAAAGGGAAGGACTGCGCGGGTATGAAGTCGTGCGCGCGGGGCATATCTACCTACCCCCTATCTATCGGGAGTGTTACGAACGAATTTGCCAAGCTATAGCCCCGAAGCCTGTGTTGCTGATTTTATCATATACCTACATTTATACACAACATATAAACTTACACAATGAAAACACATATATGAAAAAACATATATATATATATATATATACTTACACAATGTATAAATACACTCAGAAACCGGAAAACAACCATGGTCATCACACAAATATTATATTTGGAAAAGTACTACCAAAATCAAAATTTACGAGAGCACGGATTATCACTAAAATCTGATAGTGATGATTAGAAAGTCAAATATCATCACACTTGCCAAATTTCATTGAAGGTGTGATCTTAATAAACTCTCCTACCAGTAGAAACGGCTTTTATTTTCTTATTTTTTTTGATAAGAATATCTTTTTATCTTTTTTTTTAAATATGACCAATAATCCCATTTCCCCTTCAGTTACTCGGGAAATATTGAGTTAGGAGTGGGTACGACAATTGACCAACGGGGCGGGGATCGAACCAGCACTGACTGCTGATCCCTTCTTTTGAAGAGGAGAAAGGTTCGACCTTGCTAGTACCATTTTTTTCCTTTTGAGGAACGAAACCATCAAAATTTGCTAGTTAGTAACAGTTTTTGATGACTCGTTACAGATACAAGTTGGGGCAAGGGGTATAAACCCTTGATCGTGATAACTATAAACCTTACCAACAATTTTTTTTTCTTTTTTTTTTATGCAATATAGACTTGTGCTTGACTACAATTAAGCCTGATTGGAAGCATTAATGCGGTCTAAGTTAAAACAAAACCGACAAAAGTTGTCGATGTTACACGATCAACAGAATGTCGAGTATATTGAACAGAACATGCTAAGGATAATAACGATACCCAATACCAATTTAGCAAATTAATTGATGTATATTTGGAAGGATCTAATAAGATTAATAATGCGATATGGTAGAACGAAGGACTACAACTTATTTTTACCTTTCTTAACGAGAGTATCATGTTCGATACAATTATAATAAATGACATCGCCGGGCCTGATGAATTGAGTGCTGCGTGTAAATAATGATATTAAATATAAATGTTATACTACGTTGTATAGTCTTTCTACGTTATGCTAGCCACAAACGGTCAATTATTCTAACGTTTCTGTAGCACCCAAAAAAAAAAAATCAGTCAAAATTCATTTATTTCAAGTAGGCTCAATTTACAAGCACTTTTGACACGTCAGTTGACTATTTGTAGATTCTACCACCGGTTCGGAAGGCAGGTTCTGCTGAGAAGATACCGGCAAGAAACTCAACAGTTCTCAACACTACTCTGCCTTCAACTCCGGAGGGCGTAGGTTCGAAACCGGTCCGGGGCATGCACCCCAACTTTTCAGTTATGTGCATTTTAAGAAATTAAATATTTGAGACACGTCATATTACACTAAAGAAAAACATCGTTAAATTTTTCTTAGTTCTCTATGTGTGTGAAGTCTGAAAATCCACGTTGGTCCAGCGTGGTGGTCTTCATGTTACTTATTATATAAATACTATATTTGAATGATTTTTTGACGTCCGTGAAAAAAAAAAACTCTCGTGCGAATGAATTATTACTCTATATAATTTAACAAAGAGTTCTTTTAACGTTCCTTTATTTTAAAACAAAGGCTTTAGTGCCATCAACTTATTACTACTTAGACAAAGGCAAAAGGCAAAAGCTAAAATTCCGTCTTCCGGGAATAGAAGAACTATAATTGAATCTTGAACGAAAATCTTAAATAGAATGGAACAAATCTTAAAGGCCACTGTAGGTCACATGCCATCGTCTTTAGAGACAAAGATAGAGAGAAAAAGCGAGGAATACGGAGTTAGAACATCGGAACGCTGTTCCAATGCAAGCAGGCTACAATAGCTAGTCACGGTTACCCCAAAAATCAAAATCAAAAATCATTTATTTCAAGCTCAGTTTACAAGCACTTTTGACACGTCAGTTGACTATTTATAAAGATTCTACCACCGGTTAGGAAGGCAGGTTCTGCTGAGAAGAAACCGGCAAGAAACTCAACAGTTGCCCCTTCCGAATGGCCCTCTAAGGTCCGAGTCTCATAGGAGACGCCTGTCTTTATTTCAGCCTTCGGGTCTCATCAGGCAATGCTTATCGGTGTCGTTGTAGTAATCTCGTACGGAGCCAACGGCATTTACTCAACAAGAAAAAAAAAATGCAATAGCTATAGAAATTTCTCTTTCACCTACAAATCATCATGATTAAAACCGGCACCGTAACGTGGTTTTATAGCATAAACACCAACTTTCTAACTTCGGGCTTTTTTTTTATTCTCTACAAGTTAGCCCTTGACTACAATCTCACCTGATGGTAAGTGATGATGCAATCTAAGATGGAAGCGGGCTAACTTGTTAGGAGGAGGACGAAAATCCACACACCTTTCGGTTTCTACACGACATCGTACCGAAACGCTAAATCGCTTGGCGGTACGTCTTTGTCGGTAGGGTGGTAACTAGCCACGGCCACAGCCTCCCACCAGCCAAGGCTGTTTTTCAGAAGCGTATTATAGAAAAAAAAATTTTGATTACTTGGCTCAAATCTACAACCCATCTGTAAACCAAACAAATTAACAACTGGCCCACAAAAACAAACATTCAATAAACACATTACCTTATTAAAACTAATTAGCAGACACAATTGAAACAATCCAAAACAGCTGCGTTTAAGTTCTAACAATTCCGAAATTGTAAAATCAGATAGTTACCCAAAATTAAACGCAAGCTATGAAAGATAATTACCGTTAAAAACTCAAATATTGTAGTTCAATAAATTAAAATAGAATTTGTAAAGTTCAAACCATTTAACAAGTTTAATTAAGGAAGTTTTCAAGATCGAAATAAAACTGTGCTTAACGAACGGTTTAATAACTTTGACCTCCTTTTGAGGAGGTTTTTCGTAAGTGAATTAATTTAGATATGTATTTAATCCTCAATAACTCAGATGTACAGGGGATTGACTTATCGCCGAGAGGTGGTGGTTCTATCCCCGCCCGTTGGTTTATTCGAAATAAAACTGTACTTAACGGACGGTTTAATAACTTTGACCTCCTTTTGAGGAGGTTTTTCGTAAGTGAATTAATTTAGATATGTATTTAATCCTCAATAACTCAGATGTACAGGGGCCGAACTCAACGCCGAGAGGTGGTGGTTCTATCCCCGCCCGTTGGTCTATTGTCGAACTCACTTACAATACAGCCTTTTCCACCCTAATTGGAGGGGAATGGGAAAATATGGGTCATATTTAAAAGATACGGTGAATAGTCTTTAAGAAATCAGTGACATTCGACAACCAATATTAGTAGATTATAATTATATATTTACGACCATTCACCGAGATGGTTACTGAAAAGTATTTTGTATCAAATGGAATATTATGATTATGATGATCAGGACAGATTTTTCAGAAATATTAAATTATTTTAAAGTTCAAAAATTAAAGGTAAATAACCAAAATTAAAAACACACATATACACACACCACGACGTTCCTGAAGGAATACTAAATTATAGTAGATTCTAATGCAAAATACAATTTGAATAGTTTAATAATCTGCTGATACGCAATCTATGTAAATGTAAATTTATATACCTAATAGAAGATAAACGATAACACTATAGAGGTAATAACAATAGACATTCAATACATATTTAATAGGCTCAGTAAAATTAGTGCACGGATATTTAAACATTATATTGGTAATAGATAGGACAAATATTTAGTAATTTCACGTCAAAATTAAAAGAAAATATTTTTTAGTTTAAAATATGTCTTAACTTTGGCTCAGATATTTACTGCATTCTCGGGCTTAGAATAATGTTATACTAGCAATTCAGGTCTTTCAGATCATCAATAAGGCTTGAGTCGGCATGGGAAAAATCACAGATATCAAATACTACGTTCATAGAAATAAATATTTTAAATCCATGATTGAAATAAATAAATAATGTTGGTTAATTTAATTTCAAAAGTACGTAGTTTATAGTTATCAGAAATCTTAAGAATTTTAACTTAAATTAAGCTGCTCCTAGGTACTTGAGACATCAGTCAGTAAAAGTAAATTGTGGTGATATCAAATCTAAAAAAATAAGTCTCGTGGAAAAATTCTACGATCGTTTAAAATATAATACAAGCATCGTCAACAAAGCTATTATATTTATTTTACGCATTGATTAATTTATTAAAAATATACGGTAATTGAAAGTTCCCAATAGCCCCTCTACCCCTAAAAGTGATATCTATAACAGTGATAATGTAATATGAATTATAAATGTGACGATGTGGGGTGTAAGTGGTGAGACGATGGAGGCTGTACTGCGTGGCTGTGTTCTGGTTGTGATGGCGGCAGGCTTCGTCAGCGGCACCGGGGAATGGAGCGAGGATGCTGAGGATCTAGGTAAGTGATTTCTTTTTAATTGATTGGCCCATTGGAGCCGATAATAATTAATATAGTAATTTAAAATAAACTTAGTATAATTTTAACTTTCAGAGACAATTTACAACTACTTAGTAGAAGTAATATAGTAGAAAACATTTTAATTTCAAATTGGTGCCGTTAAATGATAATTTAACTTTTTTAAGTAAAGTTATTTATTACAGTTACATTACTATTTTTAGGAGTGATTTTTTGATACTGACCTGATCGATCGTTTGTCGTCCATCACCCCGAATTAAAAACCTGAATCCGCCACTGGTTCGCAGTATTTTTTATTATGACATTTTCACTGTTCCGTGCAAACATGTATGGAATCCTGATCCCTGTGTACCCAAAACCTTAAGATTCGTAATAAAAAAAACCGCTTCAAGTTTCGCCGAGTTCGTTAGCACAAAGTTGAAGCATCAAGTGCTTCGCCGCGTCGCTACAATAAAATACAATGAAGAAAGAGTACAAAGTTAAACAGCGCACCTGCGAGTGGCGGCACGGAGCTGAATAATAAAAGAACCTCTCGAACATGTCCTCCAAGAATATTACGGGAGATATGAAAACCCCGTTTTTTTTATGAAAAAGGAAAACTTTAAACCGTAATAATTATTATGTCTTGTCTGACATTTATTTAACTTGACAGAAGAAGTAGGCAAAATTTTGAAGTATCGTATAAAAATATATTGCTTTACATAATCATAATTGAAAAAATATAAAAATATAGAGTCACAATGCGGGCGATGGAACGAGCTATGTTAGGTGTATATCTGTGTGATCGAATCAGAAATGAGGAGATCCGCAGAAGAACCAAAGTCACCGACATAGCTTAACGTGGACGTCCATCGGCTGATATGATGATGATGATGATGATGAATGTTAAATGTTGAAATAATATTGTTACACACATACCTAAAATTTTGTCATTTAGGATTTTCATATGTAAAACGTCGAGGAATCCCGAGATAAAAATAGGCTATATGTCTTCTCATCTCCATATTTCCTCCGGGCTGAAAGTTTAAAAAAAATCTTAGAAGAAAGAAATGCTTAGTATTTGGAAGTTCGAACCAAGACTCGAATTTAGGACCTCGTGATCGGAAGCCACATTGGACCAACAAGGCAGCTATTTCATCATAAACAGCCTGTATTCGTCCACTGCTGGACATAGGCCTTTCCGAGAACGCGCCACCACATACGATCCTCCGCTTTCCTCATCCAGTCACTTTCCACTACCTTCTTCATGTCGTCTACAACAATTATCTTCGATCTCCTACGGACTTCCTCGTTCCGGATTTTATTCTTCAGAGTGACTCCTAACATAGACCTCTCCATAGCTCGCAGAGCGACTTTAAATTTGTGGATAAGGCCAATCGGCAGCTATTTATATGTATTGAAATAAATAAAATCTCTGGTCCTGAGAATTACATTACATTTTTTAAAAATAAAGGCACCATCTACATGTTCCTTTAGCAATCCCCTTAAACATAGTTAGCACAGTTGAAACGTTATAAAGACAGCGAGTTACATGGATCTAGTACAATAAAGTGCGAGTTAAAAGTCAAAATGGTACACCTTCAAGCGAGGCGCGCACTGAATAATAAACGATCTGCTCAAAATGTCCTCCAGGATATTGTGGTTACTTAACATTAAATTTTCTTTAAAGTGGAATTTAAACAGGCTGCCTGTTATATTTTGAATGCAGTTAAATGCAAATGCTTCGGGTATTTGCGGTTTTATACTAAAAAGGCAAAGTTAAGCTCTCGTATGGTCTTAAAGTTAATGATGTTTATAATTGGATAGCAGACACCCCGTTGTTTTACCTGCAAAGATACCGTTTAATAGAAAGAAAGAAAGAAAGAAAAGTTTATTCAGAATACACATCATACAAAGAAAAGAGAGAAAAAAAAAACAATAAATTAAATACATTGCAACTTGCATGATGTGATCCTAAAAGGGTCACCACTCAGCATATTGCAGTGTCCGTGGGGACACCGCGCTGATCTTCCGTGGAGCCATTAAGGTGACGTTTGGACGGTATCGAGACGTGCGGAGCGCCTCTAACGAACATCGACAAATATTAAAAGAAGACAGATACGTAAATTAAATACAAAAATATAATAGGAATACGTAAATAAAATATAGCTTATTTTACTTGATGAATATGTAAATTTTAAATATTGAAATAATTTTAAAAATTAGTCAAGTATTTTTTGAGTTAACAAAGGAACTAAAAGTCAAACCTTACTTCTTTATAATATTAAAATATAATACAAGAGCTTTAATAGTTAAAATTTAGAGTAATTGTCGGTGGATATATTTCGAGCTACAGAATACTCGTCGTCGTTATCAACCCATATTCAGCTCACTGCTGAGCTCGAGTCTCCCTTCAGAATCAGAGAGGTTAGGCCAATATTCCACCATGCTGGCCCAATGCGAATTAACAGACATGCAGAGAATTAAGAAAATTCTCTGGTATGCAGGTGTCCTCACGATGTTTTCCTTCACCGTTAGAGACAGGGGATATTTAATTTCTTAAAATGCGGATCATATTGGAACACCCCACTCTCTGGAATCGGAAGCAGAGGTCATATCCACTGAGCTATCACGTTTCTCGTGTATTTAGGAAATTTGATTCAGACACTATTTGATCTCGTTCCACCCTTGCCATCCTACCATAGCACTGTTAGGCGTCGCAGAAATCTGCACCACTACCTTGTCCATTTTAATAAAAAATACAGTGAAAAAGCGTGTAGTACATAATTTTTCTGACTGTATTTAATTGTATTTAAAATAAATAAAATAAAAAAATAAGACGGTAGCAGTCTTTTTAAAGGCGCTACTGTCAGATAAGATCTTGAACTCCACACACACACTCCATAGGGCTCCGTTTAGTGCGAGATCTTAGGTGTGATCCCCCTTCACCCACGCCTAGCTACGTCTCTGACTACGAGTACATATTAAAGTGTCTGAGTTATAAAATAAATACAAAATAATTTTTCGATGCCGAAGTTTCTCAAACTTTAAAGTGGGATGTCATTAAACCGATGCGCACAAGAGCAGCACAAGTTCCGCGCAGCAAGAAACAACAAGCAAGTGGAACAATTTGCATTTTTATTTCGGAAGCTACTATCGGTTTCAAACAGCAAAACTTTGCATTCTCGTTTTAAAACAGAGCAATCTTTGATCGGCCGCCTCGTTGCCTGTTAAGTTGGCTGCACACGATACAATTTAATTCGATGCAACAATAAATTACTACTTTCGTATGTGATGTTTCATATCAGATAAAAATCATCAAATAACCTTGACACAACCTACACCAATGATGTTAGAAGAAAAAAGAGGTAGGTAGGTTATACGCGGACCGCAAGTGGAATGTTAATACTATGCTAATTGGCAAATCTGAGCTCAGTCGCCGCACTGTCATCGCGCCGTTGACAACGCTGCTGAAATAATTTTTGGGTGCCAACAATTTGAGAAACGATACTTATTTGTTAAGAATCAGTAAGGTACATTATAAATTTATAATAACATAAAAGATAAGTCTATTCCAAAATAAAATATGTTTCTGTGCTTAGGCTTGGCTATGTTTATTTGGGAAAATCTGAAATTCGACTATAGCTCAAAAAATCTACAATAAACAGTTGGCGATAATGATATCTAATAATGGCGTAGGTACATTATTTGTAGTAGGTACAAGCATTTGTAATGGAATATCAGTCACTATACAATGAATTTCTAAAGTTATGTGGGGGCGATGGAGCGATCTAATTGACACACATTTCTTGTTTCCACCGGATCGTGTAAAGCCTGCTTTAGAGATAGGAATTGTGGAGTTTTCTTTCGGGGATTGGCATCACGCCAAATCCTTTGTCTTGTCAAGCCTTCCCAGTGTCATCGATGTAGATGTTTGTGTTACTGAACGAGTTTACCTTTGCAAATTTTACTGCTTTGTATACTAATACAAACTTTTTATATATGCTTTTTTTTTGTAGCGTATATTATATTGTAGGAAATAGTTGTCTGAGATGGATATGACGTCGCTCGATCTCGAGTTGGCTTGTGTTGACGCTAGATGGCGCGAGTTGTTTCCGTAAAGAGTAGGGAGTTAGAGAGGGGTAGCGATCGCATGGCGGGAACGACTTGTTATATAATCCCTTCCATTCTAGGGTTTGTTTTGTTTACAGTTCGATTTGTTAATTAAGGTGTCCTGACAAATATTTGTGAATCTTAACCTTTGTTCGACATTGGTTTTCTTATTTTTGAAATCCAATTCTGAGTCTGCCAAAAATATAGTTTATATTTTATTTTTAGGGTAGGATGACGGAACAACCAATTGCCCACCTAATGCTTAGAATTTTTCGTGTAAAATCCAAACAACATATTCGACTTACTGTTAAGCGCGGTTATCCTCTCAGAATGAGAGAGATAAGGCTAATCGTCCACCACGCTGGCCCAATACGGATTGGTAGACTTCATATCAAGAAAATTCTCAGGTATGCCGATGTCCTCCCGATGATTTTCCTTCACCGTTTAAGAAAACTGATAAATGTTATTTAATTTTTTACAATGCACATAATTGAAAAGTTAGAGGTGCATGTTCCGGACCAGATTCAAACCTACACCCTCCAAATTGAAGGCAGGGGTCTTATTCCAGGGAGTATGACCCCTGCCTTCGGATGCCTTTTGGGTTTTTAGCCGTGGAGAGCCGAAGTGAGCCGAGGATGGTTGGTCCAAATTTTATAACCCCTCTCCTGTAAGATGAGAGGCCTGGGTTTAAAATGGGTCGTTAAAATCGGCTGATAATCATGACTAGGCCACCAGAGTGAGTCTTTACAAGCAAAGTACTGAAGCCGATGAAACCAATTAAAAAAAAAACAAACGTCACGCGTATCCCTGACAACCGCATATACAACCTTTTTTCATAATTTGTATTTTAACATTAACAACATTTACGTAAATTAATATAATAATCAATAATTACCAATAAAAAAAACTCCAACTTTTTTTTTTAGTTTTTGTAAACAGTTTTTAAAATATTTAAAATCATAAGACACCATTTTTTGTAATAATATTGAAAATTACTGATGCGACGGTTCGTGTCGTACTGACTCGATAATGTATTACTTTTCGAATTTCGTATTTGGAGCGGCTACGACGCCGTCGTGTTCCGACGCTCCATCTGTATATTGATTAATCTGTGTGATTGACACTATCATTGGTGCTGTCTAAAATGACGTTTATATTTCGTTCAATTAACTCAAAGTACGGTGTTAGCAAAAGGGCAATTTCCGACAAACAATTAAACATTGTTTTCCACGCGAAAAGTAAGATGTTTCAACTCCCATCACCCGAAAAATTCCCCTGACAAGACAGTGTAATTGCCTGGCGTTTCGCCAACTAGGCTGTGGGATACCAAGAATGCAGTGGTTATGGAAATCTGGCCGTCACAGCTTGCAGTTGCCGCGGTTGTCTTTTACCCGCAGAGAAAATTTTAAATACCGCCACAGTTTAACAAATATACAGTTGGGTAGTCGTAAAAGTCGCGCCACGCTTGTTTTGTTTGTAACAAGTACCTACATTTAATCATTAAATTACTTAATAGATTAAAAGTTATGTAATGTTGCGATTCAGTCAAGAATAAGAGCGCTTAAGCTCCATAATATAAGAACGTGGTGAACGTCAAGCTACGATATCTAATATCACTGCGATCAAAATTTTGCCACAATAAGTTAGTTTACAAATCGCAGACAGACAAATTAAATTAAGTTATTAGACCTTAGTCTAATTTGTTTGTTAGTAATAATGATAAATTCTAATATAAACGGCAGATGTGTTTATATACTTTTACTCATAACCCGTGCCTTACTGTACGTTTGCTATACTGTGATTTTATGCATATAAGTGCACTTAGTGTCACCTACTTTTGCAAGTTTATTCCGCGAGTTTTGGCGACTCTCGCATGTAAAGAGGGTAGTCCTGTATGAGGTGCTAATTTAATTTCAACTGAAATTAAGAAATGCATTATGGAGGTAATTCATACTTTTCAAGTGCACCTAATATTATTAAGTCAAAATTTAAATGTCCACAAATAATTGCGCTAGAGAAAAATGTTCTTAAACTGCCTTGTTTTAAGGTCGTATTTTGTGTGCTAAAGATTTTCTTCTTATGGGTAGAGTCGTTTTTTATGGAGCTTGACTGCAGTCTCACCTGAAGTTCATTATCATTTGCAGTTTATCTTTTGTTGTGTACCAAATCACAGAGAAACTATTAGTATTCAGGTAAATGCCAACTGGGTGGCATTTTGTTGGACGTGTTCTTTGCTAGCTATGTGAAGTGTTTAAAGGAGATAATTTTTCAATTACTTATCATCGAATAAATAAATAAATATATAAGGACAATACAATGCTAAGATAGAAGCTGTTTTATCATATATACTTATATACTACATATAAATACTTATACAATGTATATACACACCCAGACATTAGAAAACAGTCATGTTCATAACACGAATATTTTCAAGTTGTGGGTATCGAACCCACGTCCGTGGATGCAGGAAGCAGGATCACCACCTACTGTGCCACGCGGTCGTCGGAACGGACCATCTGTCAGTGATATTTAATAGTAGAGATAGGATACTAGTGCATCAATACGTAGGCGGACAAAATATGTATAATTGTTTTAATATCATTTAGCCGCGTATTAAACAATGATCGTTATTTTAACAAATACCGTCTACAATGTCGAGTTGTGTGTTTAGGAAGTGTAAAAACTATTTATATATACATACATAATATAACGGAATTAAAGACAAAACTGTGCATGGGTGCATTCAGTTGCGTAACCTAAATTCGGATCACTTTTTGAGGTGATTAATCACGTAATCTATCTACAGTATAAAATTATCATTGCCATCTGAATGAATGCCAATAATGAATAAAATAAAAAAAAATTTGGGAGACGAAATATTACGATTAAGTTTTAATCGATTTATTGGTATATATACGCCTACTGGTATTTGATAATAGTTTTAGTCTTTATAATATAACTTGATGCTATACCTATTTGGGAAAGCTAATATTAGCAAAAATTAACTCAACAAACAAGGTGTGGGAGATATTTACCCAGAATATGCCAAAATTTTGATTAGGGCTTAAGTTTTAATTAAAAATTAATCCCTCAGCGCGCTTGTGGGGTACGTGTAACCCAAATAATTATTTTGAATAGTTATCTCTGTGTATGAAATATAAAACCAACCCGTGGTCTTACATTTTTTCAACCGACAAAAAACGGTGAGAAGGTTATCAATTCGACCTGTATATTTTTATATGTATGAACACGGGTAAGTTTTTATTGAGTGGTTCGATTTTGACGGACATTTTTGTACTGGAAAGTACATTTTTTTTCCAAATTTTAAATTTGATGAAAAAAAAATGTAAGGGCAGGAACTTTTTTAGGTTTTTTTCGCTTTTTAGTTTCGTGGGTAGGTTTTCTTATGTTTGAAGTCGGTTGTATTTTTTTTTAATTTATTACATTAAATTATGAGACATGAACGATGGCTTTAGGTCACTCAGCGGGCTATGTTGTTAGCTATGAGTATGTTCGGATTATCTCAACGGACGGGGCAGTTCGAAGAGCCGATGGACATAAGGGCCCTAAGATTCTAGCATGGCGGTCCCAAAATTAAAAAGCGCAGTGTTGGTGGACCTTCTATGACATTCAATGTATCCTAGGATACGACGACATGTAAGGTACCTAGGATCGTTGTATTTGGAAGTCTCTACAAAATTCCTGCAGCAGTAGACGTCAATGCTTATAAGACGATGATGAATTAATAATATATTTCTAACGTAGCCGTGATAGTCCAGTGGACATGATCTCTGATTTGAAAGGTGTAGGTTCGAATCTGGTCCGGGGCATAAATATTATAAAAAAACTTACATACCTGAGAGTTTTCTTAATTGTCTACGTGTGTGAAGTCTGCCAATCCGCATTGGGCTAGCACGGTGGACTATTTAGCCCTCTCAGCCTGAAAGGAGACTCGTGCTCAACTGGGTTGTTAATGATGATGCTGATGATATTTGTAACATTACCGATAAAACGTCAATGTAATGTCCTAGAAAGCACCAACAATCGTTATGTCTTCTCTGTTTTCAAGTAGATCTCTTTGACTAGAACTCCATCGTCGTACGAGGTCTTTGGAAACTAGGCCGACTTAATAGGTTGATAAAGTAAACTGACGTAAGCAAAACGATTACTGCGCCGATATTTTTGACACCCTCGCACACCTTTCAATACTTCGCGAACTACCGTAGACCGAGAAGTAAATAGATAGAAAGCTTCCATTACATTCCCTGAATGAAGAGAGCAACTTATGTGTGTACTCTTTAAAAGGCGATAAGATATTTTGGTTTTGACGCTTGCATATTTATTTCATCTTTCAACTTAACTACGATCACAGAATCAAAGTCTATTGACTTCTTTGTCTACGCAAGCTATGGAAAACTTTCACGACCATTATATAGTTCGGTTATGATGATCAATAGAAGTCTCCAAGGTTAAGTTTAATATCTGATTTATTCCAGAATATTAACTGGCGGACGCCTGCGACTTCGTCAACCCTTAGGCCTCCTAAATCCGACTCTGTTGCAAAATCCGTTTATAACGTACGTCCACCAACTTTATACTACTACCTTTAAAATTTGAACTTTGTACATTAAGCGGTTTTCAATATCTAGTGATGAGTGATCTTTCGATTTTATATTAATACTAGCGGATCCAGTAAAGCTTCTTCCAATCGCAAGGAAGCTATCGGCGACAGTCAGAGATTTTTGCTCGTTATTCTTATAATAAATCTGTAGAGAAGTCAATTCTGTACATGAAATATATTTCCAAAATAACTATCAGGGGGTGATTAGTTATCGATACTGATGCCAAAAATACAATCAGTAAAATTTTTGTCTGTATGTCTGTCTTTCTGTCTGTCTGTCTGTCTGTATGTTCGTTATAGAAACAAAAACTACTCGACGGATTTTAACGAAACTTGGTACAATTATTCCTCATACTCCTGGGCAGGTTATAGTATACTTTTCATCACGCGACGATCAATAGGAGCAGAGCAGTGAAGGGAAATGTTGGTAAAATGGAAGAAATTACTCCATTTATACAGCATTACTACTGTAAGGGCTCGATTAAAGAGGTCTAAGGGCGGACGAAGTCGCGGGCGTCCGCTAGGAAGATAATAAATATAGAATATGGATTAATTAACATTAAATTTGTATTTATTTTTGTTAAAGACCTATTGTTATAATTAGAGTGAATTTTTGTTACATAAATTAATCACACAATAAAAATATTTCACAAAAATCTATTCCCACAATAGTAGTGTCTTAACAGAGTAACATTTCGACAGACATCAAAACAGGGTTTACCAGTGACGGGTAACAAAACGGGGCGACCTCCGACACAACCGCGCTGTTTTTCACGTGTCCTCCCCCTCTTCTCCTCCCTCTACCCCTCTGTACCCCTAGTTTCGTCGCATCGCCATTTGTACTAGTCGCCCAACAAATCTGTTTAAACTAACAAAACTTGTTCGGCTGGGATTGTGAATTGAGTGGGAGATCTTGTAAATGAGGTGTACCTACCAACAGCTATTCAAATTTTAATCATTACATTGAGATGCGTTAAATAATGTCTCGCCTTTCTACAGTTCTGATAAACTGCCCTCCTCCCAACTTGTGTCAATAACGAGGTTATTAAAAGTTGTTACTAGCCGGCTGTTTTTTACTAATGCTTAATTAATAGTCATAGAACTTAACAGCCACAATGTCATGCAAATTTCGTGGTACATTATCTCCCAATTAGCTACCAGTATCAAGAATTTTCGTAAATATAAAACTTGAGCGCCTCGTCAAGATGATGGTACTCACGGAAAATTAACTAGATAGTCATCATCATTCATCATCATATCAGCCGATGGACGTTCACTGCAGGTCATAGGACTTTTGTAGGAACTTCCAAACATTACGATACTGAGTTACCTGCATCCACCGAATCTTTGCGACTTGCTTGATATCGTCAGTCCACCTGGTGGGGCGTCGACCAACACTGCGCTTACTAGTGCGGGGTCACAATTCCAGCACTTTGGGACCCCAACGTCTATCGGCTCTTCGAACTATGTGCCCCGCCCATTGCCACTTCAGCTTCGCAATTCGTTGACCTACGTCGGTGACTTTGGTTCTTCTGCGAATCTCTGGATAGTAATCAATTGTAAAAATGTTCCACGGATCGTGGGCTATTTTTATTATGTGCAAATAAATATCCTCGATGTTTTGTCCAACCACTTTGCCTCGGAGTTATTGAGAATTAATGCTTATCTTGTACCCATCAACCGGAGGAATAGGTTTAAGGCCAATTAGCGCAGGTACCTGTCCACTACATCAACGGCTGAGGGTACGATTCTGGAAAATATTTCACTGAAGTATTACGATACAGTGCACTTTCACGACAGTTATAAATATAGTCTTATGATCAATGCAAAAAAAAGTCCTCGGCCCGTATTAATAGATGTTAGGCTAGTCTCATACAATCTACAAGTTTTAGTACAGTTTACGCTTGAACGAATAAACGTTGATGAAACGACGACGAAAATTTAAAAAAAATGCAGTATTTTTAAATTGAAATAAAAAGTTTTTTAAGAAATACTTAACTTGTTTATATAAAACTAGCTGACGCCGCGCGGTTTGACCCGCGTGGTTCCTGTTCCCGTAGGAATATGGGAATAATATACAGCCTACACAGCCTTTCTCGATAAATTGGCTTTCTAACAATGAAAGAATTTTTCAAATCAGACCAATAGTTCCTGAGATTAGCGCGTTCAATCAAACAAACAAACAAACTCTTCAGTTTTATAATATTAGTAAAGACTTGATATGGGTCAACTACCCTTTTACAATCTAATGTTGCAGCAACCGCTAGTTCGATAGTGTGAACGTATATTTTATTATACGCTAGCTCAGTTTCAGGGGTCACAGTATTTTTATCTTTAGGCCGAAAAATAAACTTAAAGTTAAAATAAAACGGCTGTCGAAAGTTGGGAGTTCAACTTATCAGAGCCCGGCTTTACCGTGACAGGTGACACGCCACATGGATCTGTTAGTTTTTGAAATGTCATTTAATTCGGGAATACTGTGGATTTGTAGTTTTTTTTCATTTTTTGCCGTATTGAAAGGTTTCCGGCACACGAGGCTTTATACTTATTTATTTATATTTTTGTAAAAAAACATACAAAAAAACTAATAATTTACACACACAGTAACCAGAGGACCTAGTGGCAGTTTGATACTGTTACCGTCACGTAACGTAAACGCGAATTTCTAAGGAATTGAAACAGCGCCATCTAGTGGCACTACTGCACAACTGTTTCAATTCCATATAAATTTGCGTTTCCGTCAACACGATAGTAACAGTATGAAAATATTGAAAACTCCCACTAGGCACACAGAGCAGAGAGAGTCTACAAACTATGTGCTGAAGCCAGTGCAACCCATAAAAAAAAAACAAAAGTCATTCCTTGACATCCGCATACACAAACTTTTTTCAAAATTTGTATTTCAAAATTTAACACTAACAACAATTACGTAAATTAATATAATAATCTATACTAATATAATAAAGCTGAAGAGTTTGTTTGTTTGTTTGTTTGTTTGATTGAACGCGCTAATCTCTGGAACTACTAATCCGATTTGAAAAATTCTTTTAGTGTTAGATAGCCCATTTATCGAGGAAGGCTATAGGCTATATATTATTCCTGTATTCCTACGGGAACGGGAACCACGCGGGTGAAACCGCGCGGCGTCAGCTAGTCAATAATAACCAATAACGTATGACGCCATTTTTCTTGAATAATATTGAAAATTACTGGTGCGACGGTTCGTATCGTACTGACAAGAGAACGTATTCGTTTTTGAATTTCGTATCCGTCCGAGGTACGACACCGTCTTGTTCCGTACGCTACATCTGTATATTATTGATTAAACTGTGTATACACAGTATAAATCAAAATCATCATTATTATCAGCCGATGGACATCCACAGCTGGACATAAGCCTTTCGTATGCATTTCCAATTACCACGGTCTCGAGCTGCCAGAATCCAGAGGCTCCCCGCAACTCGCTTGATGTTATCAGTCTTTCTAGTGGGAGGTCAACAAACACCGCGCTTTCCATTCCATAGCATATTGGATCATTAAGAAAGCTTAAAGTCGTACAGCAGGCAATGGAACGAGTTATACTTGAAATTTCTTTATCTTTTATTTCGTGATCGAATCGAATTTATCTTCAACTAGCCGACATCCTGCGGTTTTACCCGTGTAGTGCACGTTTCGGTGAGAATACGGGGACAAGATCTATGTTTTTTAGTGGTAAAAGAATTTTCAAAATAGATTTTGTGATCCAGTGATTACCCCCTATAATACCACAAACTTTACACCTTTATAATATTAGTATAGATGAGGCGATTCGCAGAAAATCCAAAGTCAAAATACGTGATGTGCATTAGCCCTTATAGTGTCACTATAAGGGATTGTGCACACCACGTATTTTAAACGCGCCGTCGACGATCGTTTGTAGCGATACAGTCGCGATACGCACGCGAGTCAGACGCAGCCTGTAGACCTTTGCAAACCTGTATAAATTCAAACACGCGTTTAAATCGATACAGCGATGTACTGTTTCTACGTCGATACAAACGCGATGCTAACGCGCGTGTGTATACAAACGACAACAAACGGCTCAGTAGGCGCGCCATCGACGCACGTTTCTAAAACGCGCGTCAACGGCGCGTTTAAAAAACGTGCTATGCACAGGCACTAAGGTCTAAATAGTCATTTTTACAAAAATTTTAATATCATGACATATAAAACCTCCGCCATACAAAGCCTCTTAGAATATGATGACACGGAGATTTCCGCTTTAATCACAGCGCTGCCAGCGCTTGATAAGTTAATTGAAATATTACGAGTATGTGAATGAAAAAAAAGTACATATATTCTTACTCTCATTAATTAAACGGAGTGGATTTTCGCGTACAGCATTATTGAGATTTCATGAGATTTTTTTTAATTAATTAAGAGAATATTTGACTTCACGGTCGAGATACTTTTTTATTGAATAAGTATGATTGTAATTCTTTTTTATTTTATTTTAATCCAGTTAAAATAAGCTTGTACGTTTATAAAAGTCGTCTTAATGGCCCACTAGTGAAACCAGCCCCTGTAGCCGAATGGCACGTCGATTCTCTTTCTACGATCGCAAACGCTTCGGAAATTAGAAAAATGTATGGGAATGACGTAATAATAATAGTATAATATCATGATTCAAGGGCATTGTCCTTACAATTTAAAGCAATATTTTATAGCCATAGTCAGCCGGGTTTGAACGGTATAAAAATGAAAATATAAAAAACAGTTACTATTATCGGACTATTGAATTCTTAATGAAACGTCATAGTTCAAAATCAAAAAAACGTTTGGTGACGACGTTTAAATGCACATAATAGCGAGGTTATGCATTGAATTTTTTTTCATTCACCGAGTAGGTAAGCTTGCCAGACGTTTTAATTGGTTTTTCAAATCCGATATCCAGTTAAATCGCCTGCCACGACTGAGATGCAGTGACGTTGGTGAGCTGTATTTGAAATGTTCAAATATCACGTTCTTATGTTGAATAGGCTACTCGCCTGATGTACAAAAATAAGAGGATTTTTTGCATATAGACAGTTTAGATGCCTAGAAACACTAATCACATTTTTTTTGTAAAAATAATCTCGTAATTGTAATATTTTTATAAAATTGTATTTTTACACCGCAAACGCCAATTATAAACTGTGACGTCATTCGCTACAAAGCATCGGTTTGTGATTGGCGCTTGCGGTGACGTGATATATCACATCACTGCAAACGCCAATCACGCTATTATCTCTATGAATGACGTCGCTTGCTAATGTGTTGTGTTTTGGCTGCAAAAAATTTACGTTGATATTTTTTCTTTTATATTTAATTTTTTAGTGGTTATTATTGACGGGACAAAATAAAACATAGCAAATACTTCCGTTTAAACATTGTTTACAAAAAATGCAAGTAGCCTATTATTCATTTTTGACCTAGTTTTTAAAAGGTGTTTTTTGCTTTTAAAAGGCAAAAAACACCATACAGATATGGGACTTTGTAGTTTATATTGTAGCAAGAAGCACTACTTGTAGCAAGAAACACTGTATAGTCTGTGATAGCCAAACATCTCATCTGATTGTCGTGTATAGGCTGAGAGTTTGTACACCTATCGTCTGGCAAGGTCGTTGATAACACTCCCATAATAAGCTGGCGACAGGGGGAAAGACTGCGCGGGTGTGAAATCGTGCGTGCGGGGAAGTGACGTGCATTTGGGTTTTTCATTCATCACTACACGTCCCCCGGCCCACGCGCAACATCGGGAGTGTTACGAACGAAGTTGCGTGAAGTTTATAGTGTAAAAGTAGAATTCATAGACGTTGTAGGGCCTCAGGGGACCATTCACCCGCTGTGTGTCGAATTCTCAAATGCATATAGTTTAATTTCGATATTCAGCGGGTGAACGATCCCCTAGGGGCGCCCCCATAACGTTTATGAATTAAACTGTAAGTCTGTTAGCTAATTATATAGTTAAGATTGTGGTGACTGTGGATGGTAGCAGGAAGGATTTTGGAAGGTTTCAAGGGTCCAAATACTCAGCCGTGTAATAAAACGTATTTAACATTTTCCTCTGTGTAATATGAGAATTCTTGTCCCCAGTCGCCAGTCGTTTAGCTTCGCGGCAACCCTTCTAAAACTACTGTTAAAGATCAAACTTTAAGGGAATCCTACGGGTACCTTAGATTTTCTTAAATAAAATAATCAAAATCAAATCAATAATAAAATATCAAATTTATACAAATCAGTTCAGCCATTAAAAGGCGAATAGACAGACTTACTGTCGCATTTATCATATTAGTATGGATGAATATTGAATACATCATAATTGTAACTAAATGTCCTAATACCTTTGAAGTTAACGCAGACATATAACCATATCAGCTTAAGTTTCCATTTATAACTCCCAAGATTTCGCTCATTGACCTACCAAATCTATTAAGGCCAAACTGGCAAAGTAGGACACATTAGTTAAGATAAGGAACCTCGAGATATCAAATGCCCACGATAATGTCTTAGGTATGGAAGGGGCGAGGGCGGAATGTTATTTGCAAATGATATAATAACTCACTCTGAAGGACTGGACGGCTGAGCGCATACCCGCTGTCGAAGTTTTAAACGTAATCGACACGCATAGTCGTGTAAAAAGGCATAACAAAATTACAATACAAAATACAACGTTTGTGATATTTGAGTATAGACTACTGCAATTCAAAAGAAGGGTTTAATTTATAAAAGAAGGGTTTTGATTATAATATAGGATACGCCTAACCGTGATAGCCCCGTGGATGTGAGCTCTGCCTCCGATTCCGGAGGACAAGGGTTTGAATCCGGTCCAGGGCATGCACCTCCAACTTTTCAGTTGTGTGCATTTTAAGAAATTAAATATCACGTGTCTCAAACGGTGAAGGAAAAACATCGAGAGGAAACCTGCATACCAGAGAATTTTCTTAATTGTTTGCGTGTGTGAAGTCTGCCAATCTGCATTGAGGTAGCGTGGTGGATTACTATCGGCCTAACCCTTCTTATTCTGATAGGCGACTCGTGCTTAACAGTGAGCCGAAAATGGTTTGCAAATGATGATGAAAGATGTGTATTATTTTGACCGTAACCAACATAGCCGACAAGCGCAACAAAACCGAACGCAGATGTCTATACAAAAGTAAACATTCTAATTTGATAGATAAATAAAATCACAGTAGGAAAATAAAAAATAAAAACACATGGCATAGATACGGCAATGAATTGTATCGGCATTGAATGTGAAACTGCCAAAAGATTTTTAACTTTTTATTTGAACCATCATCATTAGGTGCCTTCTTCCAGCTGAAGTTTGGCGGTCATGTGTAGAAAACTCTTCCGGTCTTTTGCAATATTTTTAAGCTGTGTATATGTTAATATGGTCCACTTTTTGACATCATCTATCCACTTTCTCCGCTGTCTTCCTGGAGCACGTTTTCCGGGTATCTTACCTTCTAGGATCAACCTAGGAAACTCATAGAGGGATCCCCGTTGCAGATGCCCGAAAAAGCGAACCGAACCGAATTTCTTTGAACCGTAGTCTGGTTACAGTTTTTAAACTTGTTTTTATTGTTTTAGTGGCTCTGCTATCGTTCACGAGTCACGTCTAGACTTGAAATTAAATATTTAATAAACATTTTTATTATTTTAATGCAATTTTTACGACGGAATCGTAAATTCAAATTAAGGGTCTTTATGGGCGGAGTGAATTTTTATTTTTACTAAACTCGTTTGTATTTTGTTGACGTCGCTTCAACTAAACCTTTTAACTTAACTGGTGTTTACAATGTATTTGAGTCAAAGGTTTAATTTTTGTGAAAGTATACAATTTTATTTACATTTCGTTCTCTTTAGTAGTTAACGGATTTTAAACTTAAAAGTGTAGAAAGTATAAGTATAAGTAAGTATTAGTATATCATAAATCTGTATACAGAAATACGGGTACGATGATATTAACTATTGACTGCCTTGATAATGTAGCTCTATGGCTTTTCCACGGGACGGGACGGAACGGGATGGGACGGGACGGGACGGGACGGGACGGGACGAGACGGGAAGTTGACAGCAAAGAGTCGGGAAGGGTTCGCACATGACTGAATAGTTATTTTTATTCTTTACAAGTTAGCCCTTGACTACAATCTCACCTGATGGTAAGTGATGATGCAATCGGTGAAAGCGGGCCAACTTGTTAGGAGTAGGATGAAAATAAGTAGATATGTATTCCATACAAATATGCACGCCGACGAAGTCGCGGGCGTCCGCTAGTTATTACTATTCGTTATCAACCCATATTCGGCTCACTGCAGAGCTCGAGTCTCCTCTCAGAAGAGGGGATAGGCCAATAGTCTACCACGCTGGCCCAATGCGGATTGGCAGACTTCACACACGCAGATAATTAAGAAAATTCTCTAGTTCTCCTCACGATGTTTTCCTTTACCGTTAGAGACACGTGATATTTAATTTCATAAAATGCACACAACTGAGAAGTTGGAGATGCATACTCCGGATTGGATCCTAACCCACATTCTCCGGAATCGGAGCTAGAAGTCATATCCACTGGGCTATCACAGCTCTTTGATAGTATTAGATTAGATTGGCAGTTGGGCTTAACCCCTCTCATTCTGAGATTCATCATCAACCCATATTCGGCTCACTCGAGATCACCAGTGAGCCGAATATGGGTTGATGATGATGAGATTGGCAATAGATATGTATTCCAAACAAATTTGCGCCGAAGAAGTCGCGAGCGTCCGCTAGTTACAAAAACACTTTAACTGATTTTTCTATAGTTTCCTCTGGTGTGGTACGAGGTTTTTTGACCTCACACTAGAACTTTATGTGGTCCGGCACGAGGTCCATCGACCTCCTAACTCTTGAATACGCTAGACATACGCGGTAAATTGACCTCGTACCGCAGCGAATGTGTTAATACATACAATATCACGCAACTATACACATATAATACCTGTCTCATAATTAAAAAAATCATGACCAACACACTACATTCTACTATAACATTTAAGCATAGGACTAACAAACTCAATCTCAGGAATAAATATAAAATCAATATTTGGCGATCACGGACAAAAACCTATGGAAATAAAAACATATTATGCGAGGGTGCTCAGTTATATAACAATCTGCCAAACTCCATTAAAGAGTTAAACAACATAAAAGTATTCAAGAAATCGTTTAAATCCTACATCCTCACAAACTTGAACAAAATATTGAAAAAATAATGTAATAAAAATTTTGTTACAATAATGCGTGATGTCTGCAAAAATTACGATATGTGAACAGTACGTTTATTTTTGAAAGAAAGAAAGAAAAAATCTTTATTACAGCATTATGCCACACAACACAATATGCTCATAATATCATATAATGCTAACAAATAATAAATAATTTTGGAGAAATAAATATCTTTAAACCGGGCAATACGCTTGAAAAACAAAACCCATCTTCGTCAGTCGGTTAAGCGGGTATTAACAGAAATATAATCAAAGTCCAAACATGGGCGCTGGCCACAGACCGCAGCGTGACTCAAATCCATAGTGTATAATTTTGTTTGCACTCCGCCTGAAATGGACTCGCAAATGGGCGATTACGTTAAACGGCCCATTTCACGCGCCACACGCTGGTCCATGCGTTCTCTGCGGTCGGGGTATGTTTTTGGATACATTTTTTGAAGTAAAACTGTGTCATTATCAATTAAAATATTATAGGACTCAAAAGTGATTACAAATATAAGAAAACTAATGTCGAACAAAGGTTATGATTCACAACACTTGTCAGGACAACTTAATTAACAAATCAAACTGTAACCAAAATAGACCCTAGAATGGCAGAGAATGACCTTGAGTTGAGTCACGCACTTGTGAACTATGTGTGTAGGGTTAAAGGATCCTTTTACTGATATCAAACACTTACCTTTTCCACTCAAGTCACTCTCCCCGCCTATCCCAAGTAACCCATATGAATAACACAACAAGAGATGTGGACGACTCGAACGCCACGAGGCACTAAAGCCAACACGAGATCGAGCGACGTCATATCCATTACAGAGTACTATTTCCTACACTATTTATTAAAAACATGTAAATTTAAAAGCGGCCAACATAATTAACATTATTAATAATTATTATTGTCATAGTGGCGTGTATAACACAAAACGAGAAAGTACATTGAAAATAGTTTTCCAAGAAAACTGCCGATCGGCAGTTAAACATTATCATTATAATCATTAATAACCCATATTCGGCTCACTGTTGAACACAGTGGCGGATTTACAAATTTGAATCAAACGCTAAATCGCTTGGCGGTACGTCTTTGCCGTGAGGGTGGTAACTAGCCACGGCTTGATGCCTCCTACCAGCCAGACCTGGATCAATTAAGAAAATCTCAATCGGCCCAGCCGGGGATCGAACTCAGGACCTGCGTTTTGTAAGTCCACCGCGCATACCACTGCTCCACGGAGGCCGTCAATTTATGGCCAATATTAAGAAATTAGAGATATTAGAAGGTAGGTCCATATCGACCTACTATAAATCTAAAATAAAAATAACCAATTTAAGTAGACTAAATGATAACCATCTTAAACTAAAACTATTGTAACGTGGCTTCTAAATATTACATAAATTACAGTGTTCTCGATCTTGCGATTATACGTAATTATATTACACGTTATATTGAAAAAAAAGAAGAAATTTGAAGAAAAAGAAAAGCCGAAAATTCTTAATAAAAAAAATAAATAAACTGCGCCCTCTCGAAGGCATGTCAGCGTGCCTCAAATCCGTGGTCCTTAATTCGGTTTGCGCCCCGCTTGTAATGGCCTGGCAAATGGACGATTATAGTAAACGGTCCGTTTCCCTCGCCCCACACGTCGCGCCGCTCCCGTGCGATTAAAATGATAAAACAATGTTTAAATAAAATTATCTTAAATTATAATAAAACGAGTCCTTGTGAAAGTAAGAGTTTTAACATGAAAGTCTTTTAGCTCATGCTCTTAACATGAGTAAGAATAGGGAACCCCAAATTGGACTTTGGTTTTGGGAGAAAGCGGTTTTTAAAACTTATAAACTGTATTTTTTAGTATTTTCCTCGTCATGCTAGTGTGGGTTGCCAGTGACTTATGGTTTCGAGACTTGGTCGCTAACTATGGGCCTTATAAGAAGGCTCAGAGTCACACAGCGGGCGATGGAACGAGCTATGTTAGGAGTATCTCTGCTAGTGCTAATATGGCGACCACGCATTTTTTTTTTATTCTTTACAAGTTAGCTCTTGACTACAATCTCACCTGATGGTAAGTGATGATGCAGTCTAAGATGGAAGCGGGCTAACTTGTTAGGAGGAGGATGAAAATCCACACTCCTTTCGGTTTCTACACGACATCGTACCGGAACGCTAAATCGCTTGGCGGTACGTCTTTGTCGGTAGGGTGGTAACTAGCCACGGGCGAAGCCTCCCACCAGCCAGACTTGGACCAATTAAGAAAACCTCAATCGGCCCAGCCGGGGATCGAACCCAGGACCTCCGTCTTGTAAGTCCACTGCGCATACAACTGCGCCACGGAGGCCAAAAATTTGAAAGCACATTGTTTTTCGACCCCTTACTAGGTGGAATGACGACATCAAGCGAGTCGCAGGGATTCGCTAGATGCAGGCGGCTCAAGATCGTGATGTTTGGAAGTCCTTACAAAAGGCATATGTCTAGCAGTGGACGTCCATCGGCTGATATGATGATGATGATGATGATGATGATGACGACTAGTTATGTAGTATGAAAAACTGCCTCATTGGTCCCGTGGTTAGCTAGTTCAGCTACGGACAATGAGGTCCAGGGTTCGAATCCCGGGTCAGGCCAACAAAAACAAATTGGGATTTTTCTTACAAGGAAAAGCTTAATAGCAGCCTGGAGTTGGCGGTGTTAGTACACCCCCGTACCTCGGAGAGCACGTAAAGCCGTCGGTCCTGCGCCTGATCTCTCACCGGTCGTGTCGGTCTGCCGTCCCATCGGATTTCGAGAGTGAGGGAAGAGAGAGTGCGAGAGTGCACCTGTGCTTGCGCATACACTTGTGCACTATAATATCTCCTGCGTACATGGCTAATCTCACCATGAGATTAGCCGCCGTGACCGAAAAAAAAAAAAAAACAAAAAACAAAAGTCGGTCGGGAGCATATTATTATTATGAAAAACTAGGATTGACGGCTTGACGTGCTCTCCGAGGTACAGCGGTGTAACATTACCAACTGCCTTACTCCGGGCTGAGAAACTCTTATAATATATATTATAACTAAAAAAGTGTGTGTCTGCTCCAACGCACGAATGCAGTTTACTTCTTCAGATCGACTGTCTAAATAAGTGTATATCCCCGCAGCATACACTGTGTACGCCTCAATACTGACGCCTGAAAAGTGAAAGAATAGGTTGCGCACAAAAAACGTAACGCTGTCATTCGTTCATCGAATTTTACTGCCCATATTTTTATCTTACCGGGGGCTTTATGTGAAAAAATTATTCTTAAGGAGTAAACTCCAAAAACCCAGGACCACGGACACTAAAACAATGAGGCATTTTTAGACAGTGAGGCAACAGTTCATCGAACGCTTATATGTAAGTGACAAAGGTTGTATAGTCTATTATTAGCTATCATTTTCTATTCAAGTGTCGGTGCTATTTTAAGATTTTCACGCCGCCTTAACAATCGATAACGCTGTGACGTCGAAATAGTATTAGCTAAGCATAGATCACTATTTAATTAGAGACGAACCAAAAAAGATTCAACGATTTTAAAACATACTAAAAATGATATATAAATAAGTATTTTTGTCAGACTGAGCCGTGATAACACAGTGGATACGACCTCTGCTTCCGATTCCGGAGAATGTGGGTTCAAATCCGGTCTAAGGCAGGCACCTCCAACTTTTCAGTTGTGTGCATTTTTAGAAATTAAATATCACGGGTCTCAAACGGTGAAGGAAAAACATCGTGAGGAAACCTGCATACCAGAGAATTCTCTTAATTCTCTGCGTGTGTGAAGTCTGCTAATCCGCATTGGGCCAGCGTGGTAGACTATTGGCCTAACCCCTCTCATTCTAAGAAGAGACTCGAGCTCACCATGACGGCCTCCGTGGCGCAGTGGTATGCGCGGTGGATTTACAAAACGGAGGTCCTGAGTTCGATCCCCGGCTGGGTCGATTGAGATTTTCTTAATTGGTCCAGGTCTGTACATCTTAGACTGCATCATCACTTACCATCAGGTGAGATTGTAATCAAGGGCTAACTTGTAAAGAATAATAAAAACATTACATAGTTTTTTAATTAACTTGGTTGATCTCTGGTTCTCTGTATAGTACGTTACTTTGGCACCGCACGGCCTTGCTTTGAACTTTGCACGCCCAAAAGATTTCCACCGTAGCATATTGTGTATCCCTTCGTCAACACAATTGTATCTTCAAAGACACGTAAGGGACAAGTTTGGATCAAGCTATCTAGTAAAAGGAAAGTATCCAGTCAGACGTGCGCTGATAAACTGCCTTTGTGTCTTTTGTGACTCCTCGATAATCCTGCTTCAGAATGGCGCCCGATGTGGGGCTGAAATATAAATTCTTTTTGCAACTACCCGACCGAATGATTCAAAAGGGGCAATATTTTTTGTGTCTGAAAGTAAGGCCGAGTTTTGAAGGGGATTAAGGACACTGCAAAAAATAAAAAATTAATTAAGTTTCGGAATTGAGAACTGGGAATAATATATAAATACGAAAGGTAACGAAATCTCGAAAATCGCTTGACGTACAAAGATAAAATTTGGTAGGGAGGTAGTCTATAGTTAGTAGGTACCCGCTAAGAACGGATTTTGCGATAGGGCCGAATTAAAGAGTTCTAAGGGCGGACGAAGTCCCTGGCGTCCGCTAGTATTTAATATTCCAAAATAAGGTCATAGTAATAGTAAGTTTTTTTTTCTGATTGTGTGGTACTTACACAATGGCTCCTTATGTGACCTCAGCCGGGGGGTAATAATAGTAGGATTAATTATGAGTAAGTTTGGCTAAGAAGACTGTTGCAGTAAACTATGTTTTCTAAAAAACAATTATCTAAATCGGTCTAGGCGTCTTCGAGTAATCGCGTAACATACATACAAAAACAACCATACAGACCAATTAAGAAACTTCTCCTTTTTTAATCGGTTAAAATTACATGGAAAACGACGCAGAGTCAACGCTGCAACGACGTAACGACTCACTAATGGGGCATCACTCTAACACTATCAAAATTGGCTTAAGAGTTATTTTTAATATTAACTCAAACATAAAATTTAAAAATTCTATCCACTACGTTAGGTTAAGTTAGGGAATGGATTTTCATTTAGTTCGATAACAATAGTATCTAACACAAAAGAAAACGTGTGCTCATTTGTAATAAAAATACGTTAAAAACTACAAAAGAAAAATTGCCAGACCCAGATTTACGGGAGAAATAAAGTCCGAATGAACTTACGAGAATAATTAGCCTAAGAGGACAGAGAGGAATTGCTCTGGATAAAGTTAAATGGTGCTATAATCTCGGCCGAGCTATAACCCAAGAGGTTGAACGGCAGGCCTGGAACGGCAATAAAATTATAGAATTAAACAAACCTAAAACGTCTTCAAACCCCATTTTATCGTATCGCTTTCACGTATTATACCGTAGACATTTCAAAGTTTTTATCTCGTAGATGGGTAAAAGCAACTAAAAAATAAGAATAGAAATAAAAAGGGCTGTATTTTTTATCAGAAATATGTATTGCTAATACAAGTCTTGTGAATAAATATTAGACGTACTATCTATCTCATAAAATATTATAGGTACTTCTGACAGAAAAAAAAGGTATTTCACAACGCCTTCACGTTCATAACTGAGTATTTGTTCATAGGTTATTTACATTATTGTAAATTGATAGTGTTGGGTAGTTGAAAAAAAATTATGACTTCAAAAGAGTTAAAATTTTTTTGCTCATGCGCACCATTTTTTTCAATGGCATATTGCAGGGTAATGGTACTCTTCTCTTTTATTCAACAGAAGGATATACCTCGCCAGGAATGACAAGCACCATTGATGTGTTTCGGTCTAAAGTTTATGGTTACTGGTAAAATTACATTACGTTTATGGTTACTGGTAAATTATTGAGGTTTCTGCACGCACGAGCACCAGTCTCCTTTCTAGTCTCAGTGGAGTCCACCACGATGGCCCTATGCGGATTGGCAGACTTTTCACACACGTGGAAAAAAGAAATTTCTCAGGTATGCAGATTTCCTCACGATATCCTTCGCCGTTTGAGACAAGTGATATTTAATGTCTTAAAATGCACAAACCTGAAAAATTGGAGCTGCACGCCATCTGCATCGAAAACAGTGTCCAGTAGATCTGGGCTATCTCCGCTGGATTTTTAAATAAAACATATTAGTATTATCCGTTCTATTTTTTACATATCATCATTTTTAAGTACTAAACGCACGAAAGCGATTAGCAAAGAAACTTCAGGGAACAATAAAAGACTTGACTACTGTTAAACAGCTTCGTGGAAAATTCGAAAAAGAAGTCGTTAGTGAAGTTTGTGCGAACTTTCCACTCCCTGAGGGAAAACAAATATTTCTTAGATGGCAGAAACAATAACATTGCTCCATTGTTTAGTTTTCTTCTCTGAGCTAATAAATTCGGTTTTCGGTTACCTTTTTTATTGGAATACCTTTTCAATAACTTTTCGGTATTCAATTCCTGTTTGATTATGTTGTTTGACCTCTCTAGCGTAGCGGTTTGTATAGTTTTTAGTTTCGGATTTGATTCTAAACTCGTTACTTTTTCTCATTTCATATTTATTTTCTATGTTTTTTGAAGTAAATACGTCTTTGGATTTGTTTTAATGATAGGAAGCAAGTAAGAATACTAACACAAAATAAATTTCCATTCCGGGATAACAAATTTTACTGAAAAATTCTTATAAGAAAGAAAATCCACTGCCAAGGGTCACTGGCAAAGATATCTTATAGAGTGTTTCTCTCTCTCTTATTAAGTGTTTCCTTGTCCACTGTTTTTCTTTTTACTTTTGTGTGTGACTAGTATTGGTACTAAATAAATAAAAAATAAATCACATTTACAATTTTAATTTTTTTATTTGAGTTTTTATATGGATAAAAGCCTCCTCCAATATTTTCACCTTTCCATGTCTTTAGCTGCAGCTGACCATTTAACTCCCACTGTCACCTCTATTTCATTTGTCCATCTAGCAACTGGGCGTCCTCTCACTCTTGTATCGCTGGTAATTGGACCGGCCAATTTCAGCACTTTTTCGATCATAATTCTATCCTTACATCTGTTCAGGCGACCTGCCTATTGCCTATTTCCTTTTAAGACAGTAAGTTAAGTCATCTAGTACTTTTATTACCTGACTGCAAGAAGGGTTATGTTTTTCGCGCGTATCTTGTATACCTATAAGATTGTATGTATGTAATATTCTTTATTTCCTCCCATCTTGCAAACCGCTGAACGGATTTACGTAATAAGATATCGTTAGATTTGTCTTAATAACCCAAGTGTTTTTAGATAGGTGACGTTAAAAAAAACCAACACGACTGTGAGACGCTATCGGACGCTAGACTAGGTAGGTAAAAATTTTTTTTTTTCGAATATTGCGATATAGATATCTAATTCAAGCGCTCATCAAGAGGATTTTAAAATGGTATATAATGGTCATATTAAGAACACCAAGAATTAGAAAAACGTTATTTATTAATCGCTATACAAAATACTCGAGGTGCGAGCAGGTTAGGCAGACGGATTTTTTATTTTTTTAATTATTGACTTGTATTTATTGTCTATACTAATATTATAAAGCTGAAGAGCTTTGTTTATTTGTTTGTTTGAACGCCCTAATTTCAGGAACTACTGGTCCGATTTGAAAAATGATTTCAAGATTGTAAGATAGCCCATTTATCGAGGAAGGTTATAAGCTATATATTATCCCTGTATTCCTACGGGAACGGGAACTACGCGGGTGAAACCGCGTGGCTTCAGCTAGTTTATTAAGCGACTTCCAAAAAGGAGGAGGTTCTACGTTCGGCTGTATGTATGTTTTTTGTTTTATATTACTAGCGAACGCCCGCGACTTCGTCCGCGTGGAATATAGTTTTTCACAAATCCCGCGGGAACCGTGGATTTTTCCGGGATGAAAAGTAGCCTATGTATTAATCCAAAGTAAAATCTATTTCCTTTCCAAATTTCAGCGAAATCGCTTCAGTAGCCGCAGCGTAAAAGAGGAACAAACACACTTACACACAAACTTTCGCCTTTATAATATTAGTAGGAAGTAGGATTACGAATAATATGTCTGTGATTTTACATAAACAGGATGACAGCAGACGCAGGACGATGGCTTTACTTACATGCAAAGTCAACGCGGTATCAGAGTGAAACGTGCGTTGAGAATACTTTGTCGGATATGTCCTTGTTACACGGAAAATAGAAAAATATTCTACATTCACTTTATTTCAGTAGTCGATTATAAAATACTAAATTTGTATGTTAAAAAATTTGTCATAAGTACCAGTGGCGTTTTGTACTAACAACTCGGTTCCCATCGAGTTACCTTTATAAAATCCATATATACTCCTACATATTCATTATTGTAATTTATTTTGTACGCTCGAAATTGGTATATCTTATTATCACAGCATTTCTACAATCAACAGAATACAATAAACGTAAAAGCGTAAAAGTATAGTGCCTATCCTAGTTAAAACCCTTGTGCATGCCACTGGACGAGTTACCTATTACAAAATTCCACTCCTCGCTACTGATAAGTACACATACTATAGAGCATGGAGTTGTTTACCAGAAAATTTAAATAAAATATATAAATCTTAAAAAAAACCAAGAATTCCACCACACCACTATCTCTAGATGGTTCTGTGGTAATAAAAAAAAATCTCTTTCTAAGAAAATATTTTTTTTAAAAAGAGAGACTTAACTTTTTTATTACCACAGAACTATCTAGAGATAGTCTGGATTCTTGTTTTTTTTTTTGCTAAGCCGGTGTTGTGTTAATTTAACTCGTTTCTGAAAGAAATACATGAAGGAACACTGGCTGAAAAACCTAAATCTTTATGATATTCTTACATGGCTTGAATAAATACATCATCGGGCTAGCACCGCCTTCAAACTGATCATCAGTTAGTACATAATATGATATAAATTACTTAAAATGATATTATTTTTCGCTTTTTAGTTCATTCAGTATGTAAAACATACTGACTACTGTTTTTGAAGTTGGTTGAATTATTGTTATTATAATTTTTTATTTTCATTTTTCATTGCCTATATTATAATAAGGTGAATAATTTACGTCAATATTATATTATGAGACGAATATCTTAGCATTCCATGGATTCACCGTGCGGGTGCCGGGTCCATCGCGTGGTAGAGAGAAAAACACCAAGCAAAGTCCAAGACTTGTGACTACTGGATGTAGAGTTAAGGAATTTCTTGACGATCGATCAACACTCCCCTTCTCTGCTCGTGTGCTTTAATTAATAATTAAACTTTGTAATTGAGATAAAAATAAATAAATTACAGTTCCAACGTGATTTTATTTCAGGCACTTATTAATTATAATTTCATCCATTCATAGAGGCCGTGACGAAGGGCCGTTGAGATCATTTCATTATTTTTACAAAGAGTCTTCCATCAGAATTTCAGTTCATTAAAGTGCTGAATTGGTCGTGCTTTTATTAAATTTGTGATAATAATAAAATGAATTGAAGAGTGTGACCTACTTGCTTTGAGAGATTATATACATGTAGATGCTGTGGATTATTATTTTTTTCTTTTTTGTATCCTTTGCAAGTTAGCCCTGGACTACAATCTCACCTGATGGTAAGTGATGATGCAATCTAAGATGGAATCAGGCTCTTTTTTTTTCAACAACCTCACGTTCCTGTCTATTTAGGCAAACCACACTCAAGACATCGCTTTTGCTATTAGGTTTTTCGCGGCGCCCTCTTAGTATGTACCCGTTTAAATAATATTCGTAATAAACAACCACAATTATATAATGATTTATTTATTTTGCTATCATCCGCGAAAATTCGGCGAACCCATGCGACAACGTCACCCAGGTCCGACAAAATACTCTCTACGTACGTTTCACCCCGAAACCGGAGCATCCTCAGGAGATGTTGACTCTACAACGTGCAATTGCACGTTGTCGGACCTGGGTGACGTTGTCGCATGGGTTCGCCGAATTTTCGCGGATGATAGCAAAATAAATAAATCATTATATAATCATGATGAACTTCCGCAAAGTAACGCCTGCTTCTATCCAATATTTAAAACAACCACAAGTTTAAAATCATCAGATAGGTTTTAGTATGAACTCGGTGAAAAAGTATTTTATGATAATTCTTGTCTATTAAATACATACAAAAGTGAATAGTCCTTATGTATCCAATTCACGATTATTAAGAGTTACAGACAGTAAGTGCTTACCTCAACGTGTCTGCTAAACCCCAAATAGTATTTATAAAGAGTTCATTCATACAAAGGCTTAATACATGGCATTGATTTTCGGTTGTAACCCACATATAATACGTAGGCTATATTACAGTACCACAACAATATGTTTGAAATGAACCCATTGAAATTTAACACAATTTTAAAAGAAGTCGCATCTCAGCTCCACACTGAGCCGAGATTATGGCGCAGTCACAAAGGACACAAAGGCAGTTTATCTGCTCACGTATGGCTGGGCATCTTTGCACTAGTTCACCAAACACGGTTCCGTGTAGAATGTGTCTATAGTAATTGGATTTTAGTTTGATAAAAGTGAAACTAAGAAACTAGAAGTTAACTAAACTAAAAAAGTAGTTGGGTATACTCCGATGAGTTGTGATTTTTAGCCGTCATCATAATTATCAGCCGATGGATTTCCACAGCTGGCTTTCCAAACATCACAATCCTGCACGGCTATTTTTTTATTTTTTTTTTATTCTTTACAAGTTAGCCCTTGACTACAATCTCACCTGATGGTAAGTGATGATGCAGTCTAAGATGGAAGCGGGCTAACTTGTTCGGTGGAAGATGAAAATCCACACCCCTTTCGGTTTCTACACGGCATCGTACCGGAACGCTAAATCGCTTGGAGGTACGTCTTTACTGGTAGGGTGGTAACTAGCCACGGCCGAAGCCTCCCACCAGCCAGACCTGGACCAATTAAGAAAATCTCAAAATGCCCAGCCGGGGATCGAACCCAGGACCTCCGTTTTGTAAATCCAGCAGTAGCTCAGCTAGGCTATTCTCTAACGATGTTTTTAATATCTCGCAAGTACGAGTTTCGAATTCACCGCTATCTTTCTCATTCTACAGCATCGTGTTAAACGGAGACAGATAGAGGTGAATTCGAAACTCGCAACTCGAAACAGCATCGTGTTAAACAGAGAGAGATAGAGTTGAATTCGAAACTCGCACTTGCGAGTTATAAGAACTTCGTTACAGAATAGCCTAGCTGAGCTGCCTGCATCCAGCTAATCCCTGAGACTCGCTTGATATCGTCTCACTCGTCTACTTGGTGGGGGTGGACAACACCCCTTGCCCGTTACCGTAACCACTGCCAGAGTCAGGAATAGCGGGGCTGCTGAGGACTAGGGGCTGTGTTGTGTTTTTTGCCGTCCATACAAAGTTATGACCAATACTGACCACACCACCACTGTTCAATTCTTCGTCCCCGATCCGCACTACGAAATTATGAAATGCCCTTCCAGCTTCCGTTTTCCCTACCACCTACAACATGGATATATTCAAGTCAAGAGTGAATAGGCATTTTCTGGACAAGCGCGCACCACCATAGGCTTACTGTTAAGCATGATTGCAACCAAGCGCTAGCTTATACATATATAGTAAAAAAAAAAGCTGACCATGCGGGTCATGGTCAGCGCAGGGCAAGATTACTTTAGCCGTTTAGTTTTAGCCATGTTTTGTGATAAATTAATTTAAATAACGCCACACGATAATCTAAAGTTTGAATTATTTAAATCGATTCTTGGACTAGAAGTTAGATGCGATATTTAGGTTTGATTATGAACAATTTCTTCTATAAAGTTGTTTCTCACAGTTTCTTCTGTGTACATTTTCGAAATGGAAATTTTTTATTCAGCTTGCAGTAGAGTGGACTGCTAAAAATCGTCACGTAGTACAAATGCGTAAAAAGAAGTACCAGGTACTTATAGGAGGTTGATTTACACTGTTTCCTTGTCCACTGTTTTTCTTTTTACTTTTGTGTGTTACTAATATTGGTACAAAATAAATTAAAAAAAAAAAAAGAAAATCCACACAGCTTATGGTTTCTACACGACATAGTACCGGAACGCTAAATCGCTTAGCGGTACGTCTTTGCCGGTGGGGTGGTAACTAGCTCGGCCGAAGTCTCCCAATTAAAAAGGCCGGGGATCGAACCCAGGACCTCCGTCTTGTAAATCCATCCGCACTTCGCCACGGAAGCCGTCAAAACCGGCCAGTTAAACCTACCACGCAAAGAAAATCCACGAAACAGTAACACTGTATTAAAATGTTTCCTAATATTATGATTATTATGAAATACGAGTTATGTATTGTAGATGTTATCTACAAAGCCATGTGAGGGGAAATAGTTAGCAGGAAACGGTCACACGGAAATAGGTTATGCGTTGTTATGGAGCGAAACAGTGCGAATTCACGTATGTAATCGTCAATTGTTTTAGAATAACGACTATTTATAGTCTTGCAAGTTCGTTGATACACATCCATGATATGCGGGCGACAGGGGGAAAGACTGCGCAAATGTAAAATCCTGCTTGCGGGAAGTGACGTGTATCAGTCGCGGATTTTTCATTTATCGCTACACGCCCCCCGCCCCGCGTGGAACATCGGGAGTATTACGAACGAAGTTGAGAAGCTATAATAAAAATATAATACGTGCAACTTTTCAGTTGTATGCTTTTTATGAAATAAATATCACGTGTCACAAACGGTGAAAGAAACCATCCTGAGGAAACCTACACACCAGAGAATTTTCTTAATTCTCTACGTGTGTGAATCTGCATTGGGCCAGCGTGGTGGACTATTGGCATAATCCCTCTCATTCCACCAATGAGATGAGACTCTAGCTCAGTAGTGTGACAGTAAAATAAAAAAACCTTTGATTCAAATTTTTGATACTTAACACGAAAATATTGAAATAAAATACTGAAACCGTGTCGAAAAGACATTAAGTGTAATACAGAATCGGATAACTTTACATTTTTAGTTTTTTTACTCATGTTGTCCATATAATATAATAAATATGAAATGAAGGAAAAAACATCGAGAAGAAATCTGCATTGCTGAAAATTTTCTCGATTCTCTACGAGTGTAAAATCTGCCTATCTGCATTGGTCCAGCAAGGTGGACTATTAACTTAACTCCTCTCATTCTGAGAAGAGACTCGTGGTTAACAGTGAGCTGGACATTGGTTGTTAATATGATGAATCGTAAGATCTAATTTTACCACTTTCAAGGGTCAGCTTTAGTGTTTCCTTAGCTTTGTTAATTTTACATTAAATACTCATTCCGTTAACCAATATATACTAATCGTCGACGCACTAAAGTGTTCCGTACAAAAACTTTGCCCAATTAAAGGCCCGACTGCTGTTAAATGTGAATAGCTCGAGAAATTCGTTCTTTAAAGAGAAAAAAAGAGCAGTTATTTGAGTTTAAGTGGACTTTGAATTCCGGTGGGAGGAAAAAAGAACTGGAAAATCTCGGACGAGCGCGACGACAAACATTGGGCTTTTGTATAATTTTTCTCAGCTAATAAATTTATTTTAGCGAAATGGTCCAAAGTCTGTAAGAGTCAGATCTTCGTCGTGTTATAAAAGCTGAAAAATCAGCCTATTTTCTAAGTGGGTTTTAATGTTTTAAAATATGCCATCAAAACAAAATTTGTAAAAATATACCAATTCTCGAAACTCAGTTCTTTTACCGCAAAAAGTTGTGTGTGACACAACCAACACATAATCAAGCTTTTTTAAATTTTTGTTTGTCTGTTAAGTCCGAGCTAATCTCAAAAACTAAACTAATTTTAATAGGACTTTCACTGAAAGACAGAAAAGTTTATAGAGCAACATATGGGCTACTTTTTATGCCGGAAAATACATGGTACGGCGGTTTTTGTCGGCCTCCATGGCGCAGTGGTATTCGCGGTGGATTTACATAATTGTTTGGGTCCTGGTCCTGGTCCTTGAGGTCCTGGGTTCGATCCCCGGCTGGGCTGATTGAGGTTTTCTTAATTGGTCCGGCCGTGGCTAGTTACCACCCTACCGGCAAAGACGTAGCGTCAAGTGATTTAGCGTGTCGTGTATAAACTGAAAGCGGTGTGGATTTTTATCCCCCTTCGAACAAGTTAACCCGCTTCCATCTTAGATTGCATCACCTACCATCTGGTGAGATTTTAGTCAAGGGCTAACTTGTAAAGATTAAAAACTCTAACACAATATGTATGAACTAACTTCTTCTAACTAGTTAGCCCGCTTCCATCTTAGATCGCGTCATCACTTACCATCAGGTTAGATTGTAGTCAAGGGCTAATTTGTAAAGAATAAAAAAAATACGCAATTTTTTTCTTTTATTAGAGAGAAATAATCTTTTAGATTTTTTAGAATAGCGATTTTTAGAAAAGCTTTTCGTCCAAAGCTGAACAAAAAAGGTTGTATTTCACGCGGTGTAACGTTGAGGAAGGAAGACGTCGGAGTGATGGCGCTGGTTTGATATACGAGCGAAGCCTTTTGTGACGTCACACGAGGGACAGCTCGCCCGACTGCCTCGCTGACGAAAATGTTTCTACATCCGTTGTTGCAACCGATGTAAAGGTTTTTGGTTTGTATTGAGAATATGGACAGTTTTGATACACTGGAATATTTTCTAACAAGTCAATATTCTATTGATGAGACTGCAGTTGCAGTTGTAGTGATCGTGGGTCCAGAAGTTAGTCTGTATGGTTTCGGATCACAATGTCCTGGATTCGTATTCGTAACAAGAAAGTGGTGGTGACAAGTAAAGGACTCATTATCATAGCATTGCTTTTTTTATAATAATGTAAAAATTAAAAAATGTATCACGATGAAAAAAAATATTTACAATCATGTCTAAAATGTCGAGATTCTTATATTAGTACTCGCCGACGCTCCACGGTTTCACCCGTGTGATTCCTGTTCCCGTGAGCAAACTGGAATAAAATATAATACATGACACTTACAAATAACGTTGTTTTCTAGTGGTATAAGAATTTTGAAAATCGGTTTGTAGATTCAGAGATTATCCCCAACAATACCACAAACTTTACCTCTTTATTATAATACTAGAAGACGTCGCGCGGTTTTACCCGCGTGGTTCCCGCTCCCATCGGAATATGGGGATACAATATATCCAATAGTACTCAGGGATAGTAGATCAGGGACAGTCAAGTCTTTCCTCTTTACAATCTTTACTAATATATAAAGCTGAAAAGTTTGTTTGTTTATATGCTTGAAGGCGCTAATCTTAGGAACTACTGGTCCGATTTGAAAAATTCTTTTAATATTATATAGCCCCTTTATTGAAGAAGGCTACAGGCTATATTATATATTAACCCCGTATTCCCACGGGAAGGGGAACTACGCGGGTGAAACCGTGAGCGTCAGCTAGTATTAGTATAAAGGTATAATTTAGTTATGATTCAAAGTAAGGATCAAAGAGAGAGATTTTAACAAATATTATCACAAGCACTCTCACGCAAGCACAGCGCCGACTCAGCTCATTAATTCCACGGAACCCTAATTAAGCCCTCTTTGAAGAATTCACGAAGTGATTCTATCGAGTCGAGTGCTGCCTGGTGCAACTCAATAATGCACCGTTATTTCACCTCATAATAAAGTAAGGTTTTATAACTGGGTACATTGATTATATTATTATCAGTCTTGTTCATCATTATCAACTCATATTCGGCTCACTGCTGAGCTCGAGTCTCCTCTCAGAATGAGAAGGGTTAGGCCAATAGTCCACTACGCTGGCCCAATGCGGATTGGCAGACTACACACAAGCAGAGAATTAAGAAAATTCTCTGGTACGCAGGTTTCCTCACGATGTTTTTCCTTCACCGATTGAGATCCGTGATAATAAATTTCTTAAAATGTACACAACTGAAATGTTGGCGGTGCATGCCCCGGACCGGATTCGAACCCATACCCTCCGGAATCGGAGGCAGAGGTCATATCCACTGGGCTATTACTGGTTATACGGCTACCACGGCTGGGTTCACTCTTGTTATACTGGCTCACTATTAGTACAAGATTCGAATTAGAAACGACCTTCACCCATCTGTTTAATAGATGAAGTAGGTTGCCTTAAAAACTCCTGGCCAAACTATCATTAATGATAGTTCATCATTATCATCATTAACAACCTATATTCAATTCACTGTTGAGCACGAGTCTCCTCTCAGAATGAGGTGTTAGGTCTTAGTCCGCCACGCTGGCCAAATGCGGATTGACAGACTTCACACTCGGAGAGAGTTAAGAAAATTCACAGGTATGCAGGTTTCTTCACGAAGTCTTTCCTTCACCGTTTGAGACACGTGACATTTAATTTCTTCAAACTAAAAAAAAAATTGGAGGTGCATAGACTGGACCGGATTTAAACCTACGCCCACCAATTTCCCCCATCTGAGCTGAGAATTTTACTAAAACATTCTTAGAAGATAGAAAAGATCAGTATTGGAACCCGGGACGTCATGATTTAAAGACACATTGGGCAACTTAAGTTATTTTAAATTCAAATTGTTGTTACATGCACAACTAATGTGTGTAACATGTACCATTCACATGCATTTACATACACAAACACATATGTATATTATACATGTTCTATTCATTTGCCGCGCGAATCGGGACGTGTAACGCCATTAGGAATGAATAATAAAACACCTGCGTTTTCCTCACTACACACGGATGCTGCGTCACTGGATATAATGCATTTTATCTGAACGATTTCGATATGAATACGACGTTTCCGCTTCCATACCCATTGAAGGCAATTCAGAAAATTATGATTATGAAATTGGGGAATATTGTTGTTAGTTAGACAGCTCTATATTAATAGATATTGTAAAACAAAGTCAAAGTGTTTATTTGTCTGTTCCCGATAAACTTGAAAGCGAATTTGTGATTGGTTTTCACTAATAGATCATTAATGAGTATCACCAACTTATTAATGATCTGTTAGTGAAAACCGCTGGTGGACGAAGAAATCAATTAAAAAAAATCAAAATCATAATTTATTTATTTCAATTAGACTTTGTTTATAAGAACTTTTGAAAGGTCAAGTTATGTCATAATTTAATTTAAACTAATGGTGGTAATTATAGTCGAAAACTTAAAATTAAAGTTACGAGGGTTCCAAACGTGCCTTGGTCCGAGAAGAGCCCACAACAAACAGCCAAGGTTTTTTTAGTATCATTTTACAAACGTATCTAAAACTAAGGACGAACACAGTCGTATAGTGCCGTATAGTGAAGGTATACAGTTTGTCAAGGTTTTATGTAAATTGATTGAAATATGCCCAGCATTATTGGAATAACGGTCACGGTTTCACTTTCACTTTCAAAAGTCCTTTCAAATTTTGTCAAGTTAAAAAGTTGCAAAACGTTCTATTTATCTCTATATCAAATTTCATGCAAGTCAGATCAGTGGTTTATCAGTAGAAGGTAACAGACAGACAGACGTATTTCGCATTTATAATATTAGTATGGATAATCGTCGGCGACTTCATACGCGAGACAATAAAATGGAGGACATCTATACCTACCAATTACCTACTAATAAAGAGGTAAAGTTTGTGAGGTTGTAGGGGATAATTTACTGTACCGATTTAAACAATTCTTTTAACTAATAGAAAGTCACATCATTTGTAAGTATCATAAACTATATTTTACTTACAGGAACGCGAACTACGCGGGTGAAATCGCGAGGCGTATGCTATATAGTTTCAGATAAATCAGTGTGGCTATTTCACGCACTAAAGCTTTCACCAACAAAGAAAGCACCGGGAAAGTCAGAAAATATAATTACTGTACCATACAGGCTCTTCCAGCGTTTCCTCCAAGCACAAAGATTTTAACCGTTCTCACTGCTTTGTTCTTGGGTGTCCACACAAAGCTCGGTGCAAGTAATTATGTGCATACAATTATTTTCTAAGCGTTTGTTCGGCGGTACAATGGCACCGACCGCGTACTTACCTTTTAGTTTTTAATTAAAAATTGGTTTCATGGAAGCGGTGGATCGGTGTTCTGGGCGATTTATTTTGGAAACTGTGGAAGGGACTATGATATAGTTTTACGCGCACAATGTTTTTAACTAGACTTCATTTAATACGTTAAAATTAAATAAACGATAAAATTATTCTTTAATACGAGCTTGTCTATATGATTATTTTTTTAAAAAGAGCAACTATTAAGTTTCTTGCCGGTTTCTTCTCAGCAGAACAAGCCTGCCAAATCGGTGGTAGAATCTTTACAAATAGTCAACTGACGTGTCAAAATATATGAATACTACTTACAATATACGAATTTTGAATTTTTGAATTTTGCGTATTTGAGCCGTTTGTTGTCAAAACAGGTCCGTGGGGTCCGAGTACCTACTCGATTTCTTTTTGAAATGAAGTGAACACCACTGTCTAATTCCTACTTCTTATTATAATACTTTTACGCATAGCATTTGCATCCTTTGACTTGGATCCAACCCCTGGATACTATTTGATTAGAAATTACTAAAACCAACGATATTTCATACTATGGATATGTTACGTGTCATTAAGCACCGCAAAAAGTGATCCGAATTTCTGAAAAGAAAGAGACCTCTCATCACAAGCTTGCTTCTGAGGGTCGTGACCCTCAGTGATGAGGTATACGACGAGTACGATTTAATTTAATTTTAATACATTGATTATGATAACCGGAGTAGGACTCACTCACGAAGGGATTTTGTTATTATAGCGTCAACAGATATAGATAATTTGCAAAATTTTCAATTGTCTACCTATTACGGTTCATGAGACAGGTGACAGACCAACGCACGGACAGCGTAGTCTTACCATTATATTGTCTTAACAAAACAAAACAAAATTAACACTAAAACACGAGTATTTGAAATAATTTAAAACATATTAATATCCAGCATTTGCCAGCACGTAACCCTAGACACCTATATGTTTCCATTAAAACTGTTGTTTTACAAAAAAGTCCCGTCCCATATATCACTTGTAAATTGTACACGTGGAAACCAATTTTCATTCGCGTGTACGCCTCCGGTTGGCGTATACGTGGAGCGTAGGAGTGAGGTCCCAGGGGCCACTAGTGTTTCTATTCGATACCATTGAAATATATGCACCATATTTAGCTTTCATTTTTATATCACTCTGTACCCCGTATCACCCACGTATCTCATTTCTGTGAGAATCCATACTAATTACTACTTAGTATAAAACAAAGTCGTGAAAGCCCATTGGATATGACCTCTGCTTCCGATTTCGGAGGGTGTGGGTTTGAATCTGATCCGGGGCATACACCTCCAACTTTTCAGTTGTGTGCATTTTATGAAATTAAATATCACGTGTCTCAAGCGGTGAAGAAAAACATCGTGAGGAAACTTGTATACCTAAGAATTTTCTCAATTCTTTAGGTGTGTGAAATCTGCCAATCCGCATTGGGCCAGCATAGTGGACTATTGGCCTAACCCCTCCAATTCTGAGAGGAGAGGGTTGATAATCATGGTGATGATTATAAATGCGAAAGTAAGTTTGTCAGTTTGTCTGTCTATTACCTTTGTCTACACACATACCTACACAACTAAACTACTGAACCGATTTCAATAAAATTCGGTACGGATAAATTGGACCTTTGAGCAAAACTTTTTTAGGCAACTTTGGGCTACTTTTGATCCCGGAACTAAGTGGCAGTAGTATTGGTATAAAAAGTAGTATATACACTTCATCAGACTATAATCTATTTATACTAATATTATAAAGATGTAAAGTTTATGGGGGGTAATCATTGGATAAAAAAAATAAATTTTGAAAATTCAAATATAACGACACGTTATTTGTGAATGTCACAGGCTATCTTTAAACTCCATATTTCCACGGGAACGGAAACTAATTATAGTTTCCGTTCAATAAAAACCGCGGAAGGAACGTCTGCTATCGTTGGATTTACAAGACGGAGGTCCTGGGTTCGATCCCTGGCTGGACAGATTGAGATTTTCTTAATTTGTCCAGGTCTGGCTGGTGGGAGGCTTCGGCCAGTTACCATTCTACCGGCAAAGACGTACCGCCAAGCGATTTAGCGTTCCGGTACGATGCCGTGTAGAAACCGAAAGGGGTGTGGTTTTTCTTCCTCCTCCTAACAAGTTAGCCCGCTTCCATCTTAGACTACATCATCACTTACCATCAGGTGAGATAATAGTCAAGGGCTAACTTGTAAAAAATAAAAAAAAAAACTCTGTGTAAACTCCATCGATATCGGTTCAACTGTTTAGCAGTGATTGAGATACAAACTTCTATAAATCCTTCTTCGAACTATTTAGCCTCGCCCATTATTCAGCTTTAGGGATCATTTACCAATCGTATGACTTCGTTTTTTCTGCGAAAAAAAAAACGACCAGTAACGTAAATACGTTATTTCAGTTGATTAACACATGCTATACTTTTCATTTTTTTTTTCTTGGGATGCATATAAAACAGAATTTTTTGACCTCCGTGGCGCAGTGGTATATGCGTGGTGGATTTACAAGACAGAGGTTCGATGCCCGGCTGGGCCGACTGAGGTTTTCTTAATTGGTCCAGGTCTGACTGGTCTCTGGCTGGCTTTGACCGTGGCTTGTTACTACCCTACCGGCGAAGACGTACCGCCAAGCGATTTAGCGTTCCAGTACGATGATTTTCACCCTCCTAACAAGTCAGCCCGCTTCCATCTTAGATTGCATCACTTACTAAGTGAGAATGTGGTCCAAGGCACTTGTAAAGTAATTCTTCAAGAATAAAAAAAATCTCGCGAACAAATTTTGGAAGTCGCGTACTTTAACTATGTAGTAAAAAAAATTAAATGCATAATCAAACGCCTTATAAAAATCCAAGCTCAAAAGATAGCACCAATGATATTTTACTAGAGGGTAACTTCAAACGCGCTATGAAAAGCTCCAAAAAGACAAATAACGCTTTTAGCTGCACTTATTGAGCCATTAATCTTTCCGATAGAGCAATTGTGAGTATTTCACGCCAATGAAACGTCGGATTATAAAGTAGGTGTCAGCTTTTCATATCTCTACATATTGCAATGTCGCAGACGCAGTTGAATAACATTAAATGTTTATTACAAAACTACATATTACGAGTTTATGTGACGTATGTTTTTGACGTGATACTTTTAAACATAAAGAAAGACATATAGTTTTATATACGCTGATTTTATACGTACATAAAGAAAGACATACAGTTATATATACGCTCAATGATAAAAAGGTCGGGCTCATGCTGAAAGATGACGGGTTCGAATCCCAACAGTTGGACTATTGTCATAACAAGTTCTAACACAGTTTTTCAAACTTTCCAAAACCAACGGGAATAAAAATGATATTGAGAATATATGAAAATATTCTATTTTTTTTTAAAGTAAAGCCAAGAAGTACTAGTTATCGACTCCTCCAAAGCGGGTAAGACAAATTGGATAATAATAATAATAATAGAAGTTATAAATAAGTACATTCTTGGATTATAATACTGGGTTGGTGAAATATCGAACTTTCCTTCTTCAAACTCTCACGACTATCAGAACCTGGCCTCTTATAGAAGGGTTCTTGGAGCTCAAAACCCTAGCCTCTTATAGAAGGGTTTTTGAAACCCAAACCACACTGCTGGCCAAAGTTGCTGGCGCAAGTTGGCGAATAATTATGATTATAAAGGATAACGTATAAGAAAAATAACTCTGTATTATTATCTAGATTAGACCGCTTTTGATGTACAATCTTATAAGTGACTAGCTGACGCCGCGCAGTTTTTCCCGCGTGGTTCCCGTTCCCGTAGGAAAACGGGGATAATATATAGCCTATAGCCTTTCGCGATAAATGGGCTATCTAACACTAAAATAATTTTTCAAATCATACCAGTAGTTCATGAGATTAGCGCGTTCAATCAAACAAACAAAATCTTCAGCTTTATATATTAGATTAGAAGATTAGAATAATAGAAGTATAGATGTGACATTTTTTACACACTCTAGCAATGTCATATATTTATGATAATTTCCAGGACAAGGATATAATACTACTAAGTTCCCAATTCTGGGCTGCAACTAAGATTTTCGTAAAAAATAAAATCTCAATGTTAAACAGGATCTAGGACTCCAACCTAGGACCTTATGAAGCAAAGCCATCGATTTACGCAGTGAACTCAATCACACATCCTAAAAAACACCAATACGAGTGTCATGGTGATAATATTTCTCACTACAAAGTCAGTAAGCGACACACAACGTCATTACTACATCTCAAGGCTGTCGGCGCGGGTCCCAAAGTCTTTGTCAAGGCACAAAGGCCGCGCCTCATATATCAAACTAACGTCGCTCCAACGTCTCCCATCCCCGGCGTAACAGGCTCGCAAAAAATGTCTTTTTGTTAAGCATTTATTCGCACTTCGGTGAAAACGTGACGATGAAAATTCATTACCACAATGTGTATTGTGTTCTGCCTCTTTTTTTCATTGACAAGTTGCTTGACTTGACTACAATCTCACCTGATCTAGGTTGGCCTCACATAAAGCACGATAGTTTTGTGTGAGGCAGAAATATTAATAATGGCTCATTGACCTCTTATAATAAAAGGAGGCACAATTATGTAGAAAAAAATAACTTTTAAACTGGCCAATGTTTCTTTGAGAGATTTAGAATTATTGCTAAAGAAAATTATATCTAAAGGCCTTTAAATATAGTCCAATATTAAGGATTGAGTTTAAGGTTGAATTTGCAAATGCGACTACTTGAATTGAGTGCCAAGAAGTTGTGTTTGGCACTCATTCAGTGGGGCCGTTTTTTGGTCGCTGATTGTGCATCTACTTTTTAATAGGAGATCGATGTTGTTGGCTGTTAAAAAACATCCCTACTTGTCAATCAAATCAAAATAATTATCTGGGCGTGCTCATAACTTTGCTCTCTTCAGATAGAATGGACTTTTATAGATTCTTCGAGTATTCAATGGATGTACCCAATACTGACGACGTTACTTTTATATATTTTACTAGCGGACGCCCGCGACTTCGACCGCGTGGAATTCAGTTTTTGACAAATCCCGCGGGAACCGTGGATTTTTCCGGAATGAAAAGCAGCCTATGTGTTAATCCAGAGTGAAATCTAATTCTATTTCAAATTTCACCCAAATTGCATCAGTACAGTAACAAACATACTTACACACTTACACACAAAAGCTTTCGTTTTTTAACATTAGTATTTTATATACGACATTTTATATATATTATATAGAAATAATATGGATGACACCACTAACTTTCCTAGTAGCTCGGAGCTACTAAATAATTCTTCAATGATAGAAAAGTAAAATTTTCGCTAGACTAATCTAGGACTTCATGATGAGAAAACACAATTGGCGAAGCTCTAGATACACACAGCAGTTGTAAAAAACTATACTCCTGAAAAACAAGAAAAAACTAATTTTAGACGCGAGCGAAGCTGCGGACTTTCTTTTAACTTCGTCTGCGTGAAATTCTTCATTTTTCCGATAACTTTTCTCTGACATCCGATTTTGATGATATAGCATATTATGTAATTTAATACACCTACAAAAACTGTATGAAAATCCGTTGATTTTTAACGGAGAAAAGAATTTAAAATTTTGCTTTTCTTTATCATCATCATCATATCAGCCGATGGACGTCCACTGCAGGACATAGGCCTTTTGTAAGGACTTCCAAACATCACGATACTGAGCTACCTGCATCCAGCGAATCCCTGCGATTCGCTTGATGTCGTCAGTCCACCTGGTGGGTGGTCGGCCAACATTGCGCTTACTAGTGCGGGGTCGCCATTCCAGCACTTTGGGACCCCAACGTCCATCGACTCTTCGATTTTGCATTTCTTCGTTTCGTTCTTCGCTTCGTTCTAATTCAATGTATGGTAATTTTATTTATACGTACTATTAATAAAATTACCTTTCTTTATATTCCGCTTTCCAGTCTCTTATACGAGTAGTAAATTAAATGTATAATGCAGGTGTACAAAACATTTAAATATGATTTATGGTTTTCAACATTTTCCTCATAACGACGAACATCGTAAACCTTTTATTTATAAAGCATTTTATCGGAATGCTGGTACAAAATCACGCGTCAGTCATATTTAATGAAGCCAGTATTTAATATCATATTTGTAACAGCGTAAACAGGAAAATGCACTTTATTTACGTGTGTACGTAATAAAGGAATTGTCAAAATATTTATTTTTTATCTATCTATCTATATAAAGTGATATTCGCTTCCTATAAACAAATACATTAGAGGTTTTGTTTTAGATTTACATGTATATTTGTTGTTTTCTCAAAAGTAATTAAATAGCAAATAGCTATCTATTGTCTCGTTTTGTTATTTAATTACATATTTTTTAGCATTTAATTTAAACTAGATTAGTTTTTCCTTAAATTTATTTTTGCTCACGTTTTAACGTAATTGAAACAAAGCCTATTTATTTTGAGCCTTAGCTTAGCGTGAGAGAAATTCATGAATACCTATAAGAGATCGCTTAAAAACAAAGGCCACTGTACAAAATCACAAGCGTTTACTATTAATTAAATATATGAAACACTTTGATCTATAATAGTTACCGTCCGTCTGTGGCAAATGTACGGAATTACGGTAAAGTTTTGATACTTTAATGGAATCGTGACCCACTTCGTTCAAATAGGAATGATTCCGTTACTCTACGGCCAGGACCCGTGAACGTTTGAAGTTGATACGCTGCAACGCTGCGTCAGCGTCAAGGACTAAGAAACTTTTATTAACCTTCATTATTTTCTATGTATAAGTTGAGAGTTTGTCAGCTCGTACTTCTACTAATTTATGTAAGCAAAACATACCCATAAGCATCGAAGTAATACGGTTATTTGGAACCAACATCCCGCTGCGGTATTTCGTTTTTAAATTAGATTATTTACCTATTAGGTGCGGATAATTAATTACTCAAGACAGGCAACGCGTCAAGAGCACCTTTGGTATTGTAGTTTGTTACATGGGTAGGAAAAAATAACCTACATGCTTACATGAGGGTTCCTTTGTTGTTAAAGTGACTTTGACGCTCAAAATTCGCTTGTGGACTAGATAGTAGATACTTTTTAATACAGCCCTTTGTGACAGTTTCTCAGAAAGAGTAGGTACTATCGCAATGGCTATTTATAGCATTAATGAGTACCAGTTTATAGGCCATAGTTGTCGATGTAATTAAGGTACATGGGACTTAACGCAAAAAATAGTATCGCTGTCTTGTGAGGTTTAGCGTGCGTGTCTGCTAAATGTTGCTCTGTATATGGTTATCCGAATAATATTCGGTGGGTCACCTGGTTTCGACAATTAGGTATACAAAAATACGCTCAAAAATGTAGCTTGTAGAACAACCAGTTCAAGCGGGGCGATATTCCCGTGGCTTAGGGGAAAGTTAACTGAGCTGACCCAAATCGCTAACTAGACGAGAGGACAGCTGACCGACTTGTCAAAACTATGTAATCGTTAGGCTTGATAACTGTGATTTATTATAACTATATAAATATAGGCGTGATAGTCCAGTCAACTATTATTGTTCCGATAGTTGTTTCAGTCAATGTTCTTATAGCGAAAAGCTTCGACAAACACCTTATGAAGCTTTTGCTTAACTATTCAATCAAGATTCGGATACAGAAGGCAGTGATTCTTGAGACGGCGCGTATTGTGTGGAGGTTCCTCACTCTGGAGCCCTGACCACCGGTTGCTTGAGCACTCAAATGTCCCGCAGCGGGAGGGTTAAGTTTTTTAATAATGTTTTTTATATTTTATGTATAACATTGTTAAAAATTTTAAAAAAAAGGAGAAATAAATAAATGAGAGAATAAAAATTAAGGGGTATAATAAACAAAGTTTGTGGTATTGTAGGGGGTAATCTTAGATTATACGGAACCGATAGAAAGCCACGTCATTTGTGAGTGTCGTAGGCTATATTTTATCCCCGTTTTCTCACGGAAACAGGAACTATGCAAACATCCATAGAAACATCAATGCAAACTTTCGCGTTTATAATATTAATAGGATACACGTAAGTCGTTCGTTAGTAACATTGAGTAAAGTCCACACAGTACAAACTACACACTAAAGTACACACTGTATACTTAACCTTGTGTTCAAGCTTAGTAAGTTAAATTGTAGAAGAGATTTCGATTCGGACGTGCACTGATAAACTGCCTTTGTGTCCTTTGTGGCTCCTCGATAATCCCGCACTGAATGGCGCGCGACGTGGTGCCGAAATGCGAATCTTTTTCTAACCATTGAATAGGAATTGGAAAGAGCTTACGTAAAAAAATCTAGATTTAAAATTGACGTTGGTTATCGTTTGAGGCATATTCTATTTTTGAATTTATAAAAATATAAACTGTCATCATCATTATCAACCCATAATCGGCTCACTGCTGAGCTCGAGTTTTTTCTCAGAATGAGTAGGCCAATAGTCCACCACGCTGGCCCAATGCGGATTGGCAGACTTAACACACGCAGAGAATTAAGAAAATTCTCTGGTGTGCAGGTTTCCTCACGATGTTTTTCCTTCACCGTTTTGAGACACGTGATATTTAATTTCTTAAAATGCACACAACTGAATAGTTATAAAAATATAGATATAGATTATAAAAATACATTTTTTGCACACCCGTGCGAAGATAGCACATGTCACAGTATGAGCATAGTAATATAACAGTATAATAACAATTGCGCCGGCCTACATACCTGCTTTTCTAATTTCTAGTCCACATTTTTCCTTACAAAAGAACCTTTGCCGTTTTCTTCTGGCTTTGTTCTCAAAGCTTTTCACTAATTATCTTAATACCTTTTTACTTCGGGTAAATAAGCGGCTGTTGTTTTGATAACTTGATTTTCTTCGGTTTACTTCGTTACATTTAAACATACTCTATCTATAAGAGATGCGTGCCGTGATAGTCCAGTAGATCTGCCTGCAATTCAAAGGTTTGAATCTAGTCTGAAGCATGCTCGCCCAACTTTTCAGTTATGTGTATTTTAAGATTTAAGAAATTAAATATTACGTGTCTCAAACGGTGAAGGAAAAACACCGTGAGGACCTGCATACTTGAGAATTTTCCAGGAATAAAAAAAAAAGGAATTTCTTTCCAAACCAGTGAATAATTTCTAAAAGTATCTATCTAAATATTGTTACGAACTATGGTTCGAAGATTTGGAATGAAACACCTGGTGACTCATATAAGACTTTATTCCACTCCTTAATCCGAGTATCAATATACAATTCCAAACGTTAGCAATTCGTAGTCCAAAATCGTAGTAGAGTTCACTATAGTTCACTTGTATCGCTTTTATCACTTCGACGTTACTCCACTTCATTCCGAAGTCAACTGCCACGAGTATCGCGTTCGTTGCGTATTTATACCCGTCCGAATGATTCCAGACCATTTCGGAAACGACCACACGCGAGTTGTTTATTCCACGAAATTCGACAAATAGCAATAACAAATTATCGTAAACAAATCAAATTGTAAACAACTATTATGGGCGAGCTTTTATTAGTAATAATGTTCTCTGTAACACTATTGTGTTACAATTAAGTGTTAATTAGTCTTCGAAAATTATTAAAATTATTTATTTTAAAATTAATCTAAATATGTTACTAGATTTTATATTTGTGAGATGTATGTACAGAATATTTGGCATATGCCCTTTTCGAAATTGCAAATCAATATCAATATCAATACTTCAATACTAATATATAAAGCTAAAGAGTTTGTTTGTTTGATTGATTGAACGCGCTAATCTCAGGAACTACTGGTCCAAAAAAAATTCTTTCAGTGTTAGATAGCCCATTTATCGAGGAAGGCTATATAATAAATAATATATATAAGGCTATATAATATATATAAGTACAAAGTACACACTAAAGTACACACTGTATACTTAACCTTGTGCTCAAGCTTAGTAAGTTAAATTGTAGAAGAGATTTCGATATATATTATAAGTTATATATTATCCCCATAATCCTACGGGAAATTATAATGGGAACCACGCGGGTAAAACTGCGCGGCGTAAACTAGTTCATTTATACCTTTAGTACGTAGATACAATTCGAATTTCATTTGAGTTTTAAAAGTCCCATAAGAAAATCCCCTCAGTGTCGATGAAGCTGTTATGTAAATTGTTTATCCTTCGCGAACAAGAGGGGAGGGATACCATGGGGTGCCTCAGTGCAGTCCTATTCAATAGGGGTTGTTGAGGAAAACCGTAATAATATTCAATTCACTTACCCCTAAACGATATTACAAATGGATTCCATCCCTCCATCAATAATATTTATTGCAATGCATTTTTATTTTGACAGCTTTATTGAGTATTATTTAAATATGTATACATATTTGTTTATCTTCGCCTTTTAATTGCATTGTTCTGTAATTGGTGATTGCTGATGTTCAAGAGATCATAATTCAGAACTAAAATGAATTATAAAATATGAAAATTCCTGCATGTCGTTTGGTAATGTTCATTATCACACACACCCATATCCGGCTCACTGCTGAGCACGAGTCTCCTCTCAGAATGAGAGGGGTTAGGCCAATAGTCCACCACGCTGGCCCAATGCGGATTGGCAGACTTCACACACGCAAAGAATTAAGATAATTCTCTGGTATGCAGGTTTCCTCACGATGTTTTCCTTCACCGATTGAGACACGTGATATTTAATTTCTTAAAATGCACACAACTGAAAAGTTGGAGGATAATTATGTCTATTTGCTCGTCACTATAGCGATAAAAAAATATTAACATACGTGAAGTGCAATGAACAACGAACATTTTTCCATTTTCCGGGTGGGGGTAAATGTTTTAAAAACAAACGTCCCCGCGTCCATTGTCCCCGTCCTAGTATACAAATGAGGAGCTTCAAATGTATATCCATTAAGGGACGTATGAAATAAAAATATGTCGCTCTAATGGTGTGCAAAGTTTTGCGTACTTATTTTAAACGGCGGGACCACATGCGAGCCCGTTTCACTTTACATTAATTTAATGTTGAAAACGTTCGCTGCAACGTTGTGATGCTTAAATCTGGACAAAAGAGCAACACGACCAAAAGCGGTCACAGAGATTAAAGTGCGTAGATGTGTGTAGATATTGTGATCATCATCGCTAACAACTGATCTACTGCTTATATGAATATAGTGTTTTTCTAAGACTTCCAAATACCACTGTTCTGAGCCTTACATCCAGCGACTCCTTGTGACTTGCTTGCTCGCTTGATATCGTCAGCGTTGGGGATCCAAGTTGGGGATCGAACATTATTGTAAAAAGGATATTTCAGATGACCTTTTCAACAATTACTCCTGATGGTAAACAAATATGCTGCCGACATCTCATATGCCTCCTCATATGTTCCGACTCCTAAGCAAGCTAACTTACTAGTCGGAGTTATACGTAGATTTCTTAAATTGTACTAAAGGCCGAACGTACATGTACTTGAGGTGATTTTAGGTCGGTTGCTTTAATTTTTATGAAAACATTGAGTTAGCAGTATAGTCTTACTAGTCCTAGTAGAATTTCTTAGCCGTATTGTCGTATTTAATAAAAAGTAAAGTTTTTGCCCCGGTGGTCTATAATTTTGTAACATCTCCCCTTCAATCAGCCGTGCTGCTTAGTTGAAATACTCATGCAACAAAAATTGTTATTGTTTGCTTCTGTGGAACAAATTTAGATACATTCAACTTTGAATTCTTACAAACATCGCGTTCAGGGAGTTTGCTCAGTTAACATTCAACATTCATAAAATGAGGTATGTCTGGCTATAGCAAACTCTTATTGTATTCTTAAATTCAATTATTTGTTGAGAATGCATTCTCTTGTACGTCACTCTTGTACGTCAAAGCATGCCTAGCGGTAGATTATCTTTATAAATAAAAGCGAAAAGTTTTCGAATTCTATCACGAAATATCGAAAACCGCTTCAATGAACGAAAAATTTGGCATGGAGGTAGTTTATAGTTAGTAGACGTCCGCTAAGAACGTATTTTGCGACAGGAAACCTTTTAAGGATGTCTTTAGCTGTTGGTTCTGGTCATTATCAATATCATCTAATAATGATTGATAAAGAATGTGACGTTATAAAACTAAGCGAGCGAGAAATTCGATTCGACGGCCTCCGTGGCGCAGTGGTAAGCGCGGTGGATTTACAGACGGATGTCCTGGGTTCGATCCCCGGCTGGGTAGATTTATTGATTATTATTTGATTTTCTTAATTTGTCCAGGTCTGGCTGGTGGGAGGCTTCGGCCGTGGCTAGTTACCACCCTACCGGCAAAGACGTACCGCCAAGCGATTTAGCGTTCCGGAATGGAGTGTGGATTTTCATCCTCCTCCTAACAAGTTAGCCCGTTTCTATCTTAGACTGCATCATCACTTACCATCAGGTGAGATTGTAGTCAAGGGCTAACTTGTAAAGAATAATAAAAAAAAAAGCATCTGATAATGATTGTTAAAGAATGTAACGTTATAAAACTAAGCGAGCGAGAAATCCGAATTGCTAGGGGATAATATGGAGCTTAGTCCACATCCCCTCTCATCCCATCCTATGATGAAAGAGGTCTGACCCTGTATTGGGTTCATAGGCAAAATCTCAAAAACTGCTTGACGTACAAAGTTGAAATTTGGCAGAGAGGTGGTTTACAATTAGTAATGTCCGCTAACAACTGATTTTTCGAAAGGGCCGATTTAACGAGGTATTAGGGCGGACGAAGTCGCAGGCGTCCGCTAGTTACTATTAATGGTACCTTTTGATATAATGTAATGATTTAGGTATACGTAAGCGCTATGATTTATAGTCTCTCTGAGTCTACAAAAATACCTAATGTTCTCCAAATTTGGTCTAATGTATGATAAACTTTGTGATAAGTAATCCTCGTGATTGATGTGATTTGTCATATTTTTTTCATCGACACGCATATTAATGACTCAGGCTTAGTCTTTTCTGTCTTGAATAAAATTTATCACATTTAAAAATGTAGGTCTTAGTAAAGGCTCTTTCAGTTTGATGAGCTGTTGGGGATTTTTCAGTTAACGTTGGGATAACTATAATGTGCTTTTGGGCACTTAAACTATTAAGTTAAACAATAATTAATTTATCACAATTACTTTGATTAGGTAGAAATTAGTTAGAAATTAGAAGATTTTAGTTTTCTTGTTATTCATTCTTATCGGCCTATTTTACATTTACAAGCCATACATAGCTATGTGTTTTGGATCACGAGGTCCTGGGTTAGACTCCTGAGTCGAGCTCTGAATCGCTGAGCTTTTTTACTGAAAATTTCTACTAAATATTTTTAGTACAAATTCTCTACTAGGAGTAGAGTAGTAAAGTAGAGATCACAAAATCTCGAAAACTGCTTGACATACAAAGATGAAATTTGGCAGAGATGTAGTTAACAGTTAGTAAATACTAACAATAGATTGTGAAAGGGGGCCGGACTAACGAGGTCTAAGGGCGAACGAAGTGGCGGGCGTCCGATCATGATGATGTTTATGATTATCACTCACGATAGTAGTAAACGTCTGCTAACAACGTATTTGGCGAAAGGGCCGGATTAACGAGGTCTAAGGGCAAACAAATTTGTGAGCGTGTGTTAGTAGGCTGATAATGATGATCATTATGCATAACAATCACGATAGTAGTAGACGTCTGTTAACAACAAATATTGCGTGAGGTCCGGATTAACGAGGTCTAAGGGCAAACAAATTCGTGAGCGTGTGTTAGTAGGCTGATAATGATGATGATTATGCATAACACTCACGATAGTAGTAAACGTCTGCTAACCACAAATTTTGCGTGAGGTCCGGATTAACGAGGTCTAAGGGCTAACAAAGTCGCGGGCGTCCGCTTGTAGGCTGATAAATTGATGATGAACACTCACGATAGTGTAAATCCCTTGCAGCATGGGTATAGTCCGAAAAAGCATGGCTACAGCTACCCCGTCTGAAATAGCTCTTGTAGAACAATTAGGGTGTGAAGGATAAAAAGTGACATTGAGAAAGCGAAGGGAAAAGTTCCATTAATGCCGAATTACAAATGAGTCGAGAGCGGCCCGGTTATCTCCCTGAGAACAGACGCTTGCTGTTTGGTTTGCGCATTATTAATAAAAATTGTTTGCTCACATTATATTTGGGGTGACTTGAATTCAAATTCAAATTTATCTTTTTTTATCATAGATCTGAAGATTAATTACTGGAGCATACTTTAAATACGCAAACCAGACACTGCGACGTTTGTAGATGGCAATATGTTTAACCTTAACTACAATCTAATCTATGGTAAGTGATAATCCAATCTAAGACAGAAGCGGGCTAATTTGTTACAAGTAGGATGAAAATCCACACCCGTTTCGGTTTCTACACGACATCCTACCGGAACGTCAAATCGCCTGGCGGTACGTCTTTGCCGGTTGGGTGGTAACTCGCCACGGCCAAAGCCTTTCACCAGTCAGACCTGGATCAGTTAAGAAAACCTCAGTCGGCCCAGCCAGGGACCGAACCCAGGACCGCCGTATTGTAGTCAAAGTCGTATACAAATTACGTAATAATTTTTCTCAGGGCAGTCGCGTACTTGACTACAATTATGGTAATGTGGTCTAAGTTGGACTTCTGTCTAGAAGATTTGGAGTTCCTTTATGTTTCCATTTTTTACTTTGAATGTCCGCCTGACTTTATGAGCTAAATGACATAAATTTGGTTCATTTTGGAAAGTAGCAAAACAAAACCTAAATACTATTTATTAATAACCATCATAAATTACTTTTTGTTTTAATTAAGAAAAATTAAAACAATTAAGCCGTTTTTTTTAGGATATTTATTTATTTTTATTATATTAAAAATTCTAGTAAATAACTAGAATTAACACAAGGTTTGCTTCTATTTAACGAACTTAAATGTAGTTTTATTAGAAATACTGGCTTAGAAATATTAGCTAGGTAAAGGAGAGGTTAGTAGTTATAATAAAAGCCTTTACTTATAAAAGGTATTCCTTTTGTTTTGTTAGCCTTAAAATAATATAACTACAGGCCTTGTTCACTTGTACAAATGTTATTAAAAGTATCCAGTGTAGCCTAGAGGTAAATGTCTAGTATAGAAATTTAGGCAAAAATAATAGGTTTTCGAACATTATTTTAGTTAAAATATTCCGTAGGGAATATAAATTAACTACGTTTAACATTGGAATGAAACAAGAATATGGAATAATAATAATTTTATGTAATGATAATAAACATTGTAAATCATAAAGAATGATGATTTTAATTTTTTTTTTTATTCTTTACAAATTAACCCTTGACTACAATCTCACCTGATGGTACGTGATGATTCAAACTAACTAACTTGGCAGAGGTATATGTTCATTCAACACATACCTCAGACTAACGACCAAAGTCACCGACATAGCTCAACGAGTTGCGAAGCTGAAGTGGCAATAGGAGGGGCGCATAGTTCGAAGAGCCGATGGACGTTGGGGTCCCAAAGTGCTGGAATGGCGACCCCCCACCAGGTTGACTGGCGACATCAAGCGAGTAACAGGGATTCGCTGGATGCAGGTATCTCAGTATCGTGATGTTTGGAAGTCCCTAAAAAGGCATATGTCCTGCAGTGGACGTCCATCGGCTGATATGATGAAGATGAAAATGATACCCCAGACGGTCTCTACGGGGGTTGATACTTAAATTTTTTAATCGCGTCGCAAACATTTTTAAAATACTTTTACTGAAAGTAAGGAAGCGAAGGCGGCATTTCTGTTCCCGGAAGATAGGCAGGATAATGCGTCGACATTCTGTTCTCATTTGTAACCCGGCTTTAGACTCGCTTTTTTCGTACCCTTTCACTTTTTAAATGTCAGTGTTCTTCCCCCATTTTTACTTTAATTTTCGAGAAGGGCTTAAAACGTTTGAGGAATTATTATAGGATGCGGGGATGGAAGCTATCGCATAACGGTTTTTTTGTAATGTATATTTAAGGAGACGGGTTTTTGTTTTGGAGTACTTAGTGTAATCATTTTTTTACTGCACTTTGCTGGGCACTGGGCTATCACGGCTCACAACTGGAAATAGGCTGATAATGCATATATATTCATTTAACTTATTTTATAACACATTTTCTCGTAAAGTATCGCTTATTTCACCAATTCCAATATCGTAATGTAATATAAAACCTTTCTAAAAACGGACGGTTCTTTTTTAAATCTTAGCAAAAAGATTTATTAATTTACTTTATTAGTAAAACTGGCCTTAAAAACATTTGCCTAAAAAAAATCTATGCAAAAATTACAAGCGTATCAAAATGTCATCATATGAAAAACGGGCAAAGATGTAAATTCATTTTCAGAAAGTGTGTTCAAAGTGTGTTTTCTCACAAATTTGTTATAAACAGTCGTATGATATACGTGCGCTTTGATAATTACAGCCTATGCTTCGTTACTAAAGCTCTTGCCTACGGCTCGAGCTTGCAATATAATTTTCAACTTACCGCATTTATATCATAATGTACTTTAATGAAACTTATTAACAAATATTACCTTGTATTCTCACCATCCAATATCTCGCTATACAACTAGAATCTGAGTCCATAGTACCTACTATAATATTTATAAAACTCAACAAAAGTATGCTCTACTCGCGTTAATGGTACGTAAAGTTTCAAGTGCTTACTAAATTTCTGACACAATATATGAAACGTTTCACACGCTCCGTGCATGGAGCGCTTACACGGATTCTGTATGGAGCTCTGCGGTGCGGAATCTGAATGACTGCGATACTCGCGCTGTAGAATTTTTATCTGCTTTATAGTCTAAGAGCCCGTGAACCCCAGACCTTCGTCATTTTTGACAACTGAAAGTTTGTCAGCTCATGCTCCTACCACATACGGTATCCATTTATAGAGTTTGGACCGTGAGGGCTTTGGAAGGTAACAGGTTTTAAGGATCCAGACCCTCAACCGTCTAAGTATAAAGTGTAATTTTTTCATGTTTGCCTCGCTTAAAATATGAAAAATTATATTCCCAGTTGCCAGTCACTTCGCTTCGAAACAAGCTTTCGAAAAACACTGTTTAATTTGAAACTTCAAGAGTCTTAGCGAAGGGTTACCATGAAGCCAAGTGTCTGGCAAATGGGGATATTATTTCTTATATTATGCCGATAAAAATATAAAAAATATATGTTAATTGATTATAAAACACGGCTAAAACTCACATGATATAATGTCGGAGTATTCCTGACTAGTTTCGAACCCTTACGGGGCCCTTAGTCATGAGCTGGTTTTTGAAATTGCGAAGCGGCGGCGCGGCGCGCAGCTGCTCGCAAGGTTGAGGGGAGGTTGAGTGGTGGGGAGTAAAGTTACACTCTCCGACGGTTCATTAATGTCATCTTCATTTGACTCGTCTTCTTGTAAGCAAACCGAACTGACGCTATCTTGTTCCAAGTTTGTTATTTGTGACAATGAAAGAAACGTTTCCACGCTGTAGGCAACCATCCATGATGCCGATTAAAATTCGGGTTGCGACTAATTTCTATTGCTTCTGGTATCTTACAAGGTACTAGAAACTTTTCCCATGATAATACAGAAACCTTGAAACCTACTACCTCCCAAAGCCAGCACGGTCAAAACCGCATAATTGGCCACCGTATTTACCGGTTATGGTAGGAGCATGAGCTGACAAACTTTTAGCCTTTATAGAATGACAAAGGTCTAGGGTTCACGGGCTCTCCGTCTATTATTTTATAGTGGAAATATTTTTTATTTGCGTAATATTATAGTGGTAATATTTTTATACGCTTTTAAATACTCATATTTACCGAATAGTGTTTTTAAATATTTACTATTAAAACCATAAAATAAAATTGAATGCTGAAAAAGTGCAGTTTTGAAGTCTACCGGTTGGACAAAATTGAACCGATTAAGGTTTTCTGGTCCAGGTCTGGCTGGTGGCAGGCTTCGGCCCTGGCTAGTTACCATCCTACCGGGCAAGACGTACCACCAAGCGATTTAGCGTTCCGGTACGATGTCGTGTAGAAACAAAAAGGGGTGTGGATTTTCAATCAACTTCTAACATGTAAGCCCGCTTCCATCTTACATTGCATTGCATCATCATTTACCATTAGGTGAGATTGTTGTCATGGACTAACTTTTAAGAGAAAAGAATAATGCAAGTAAATAACTAGCAGATACCCACGACTTCATCCTCGAGAAAACCTTTAACAAACTTTGGTTACCAGTTTTATCCTCATCATGAACTTGCATAAAGTATTTTATCATTATATTATGTTATTTTCAAAGGCAAAGGCAATACTTGTGATGAATATATAGTAGTTATTTAGATAAGGAAAAAATTAAATTATAATGAGTTTTACATAAGTAATTCATATTACAAAACACGGCTAAAACTCACGTGATACAACGTTAACGTTCAGGATTGTTCGGAGACTGTAACGGAACCTTCACTCTTTTTACCTACCCCTCTCTCAACGCGCGCTACGAGCAGCTGCGCGCGCCGTCGCGTCACCGTTTGAATCGTGCCGCGTTGCAAGACTCAAAAGCTCATGACTAAGGGCCCCGTACGAGTTCAAAACTATTCGAGCATACTCCAAAGTTGTATTTCGAGAGGTATAGCCATGTTCCTATTAAAGTAATATAATATCATGTTTAAAAACACCTTATGTTGAGATATTTGTTAATGATAGTACTCTAAGCACTACATTCTTATCAAACAAGCGCTCGTTGATTTGTAAAGCTCGTGTGGTAATGTAATTCAGTTAACTCGCAATTAGGTTTGCTATTCAGTTCCACATGGTCAGTTCGTGAGAGGGTAACTGCTCGCGCTCACGATATCTACCCATTTGCGACGTGTGCCCGTCTGTTTTATTTTGCTAGTCTTTGTGATCCTGGATTAATAACTGAAATGTTTTTAAAACAACGCCATTATGTTTGCTTTATTATTTTTGATGGAATTGATATATAATATATATACATATTATAAAACAAAGCCTTTCGCCGCAGATTTCTGTGTGTATGTTCGCAAACTCAAAGACTAATGAAAGATTTTATTACGATTTTTACCATTAGACAGAAATTTTCTTGATGAAGCTAAAAAAATTTGTTAAAATATGGCGATAATTATTGGAAGAGTTTGAAAATGTCAAGCGTGGTAGCTGTAGGTAAACACCGCCTATTCCCTTAGGCTTTAAAGATATAAAAAAATATATATTATTAAAATGTGTATTGGTTAAATGTATTCTTCTTTTATTGATCTATTTTAAAGTCCATGATAGCACGAGTATATCTATTTTTAAAGTTAACATACTAAAGCTATTGTATGTGAATTGCATGGTGGTACGAAGTTCACCGGGTCGACTAGGTCTAATAGAATAAAATGTTTCCGAGAAATGTTATGCCCGCAGTTGGTGAAGGTGCCCAGTGCCGCCGGACCTAGTCATAATCATTATCATCTGAATCAATGTCAATGTTAAGTTAGTTTTTAATTGTGCCCGTCTATTATATTTTTCAATTCTTTGTAATCCTAGATTAACAGGAAAAATTTTTAAAAACAACGTTGTACAATATAATTTTGACTTTATTATTTTTTTGATGGACTTGAAATGTAATTAACGAAAATTGAAAGAGGAAAATACTATTTTATTTATAAAGAGTAAAACATGAATTTGTTTTTGTAAATTTTTAGTTTTCTGTTGTCGGATATATACATCGTGTTGTTTTAATTGAAATAATTAATCTTCGTGTCTGAACTGAAGAAGGCCACTAATTGTACTCCTATCAATTAATTTCTATTTTTTGATTATTAATTTTGTTAAATTGTTGATTGTTTAATGTTGATTACATTTTTAACAGAAAAAGAAGCGAGCCTCTAATACTAAAACTTAATTTAAAAAAAAAATCATAGAATATGTGAACTAAGTAAGAAATTACAGTTTTATTATTGTTATCAGAGAAAACACGTTTCATATTAAATTAAAGAATGTACTCTCACTATACGTTTAACATAGAACAAACACTCCGCCCAATTTATATTTGTGGAGGGTAGAGCAAATATTTTTTAAGGGCACTGTATTTAACCGGAGGAGTAACGTGAATCATCACCGATTACGTCCGCAGATAATACACGGGCGGGTTATTTACTGCCCAGATAACTGCTGCGATGATTTAAGGAACCCAGATAATGTTGGCGATTTTTAGCTGTTAACAACTTGTAAACAATTTTCTTATTTCGGCGTTTATTTTGCGCTTAAACTGTTGTCAACTTATCTTTATCAACATCAAGATATATTTCAGTTTTAAGGATCATAATTTATCACGCAGATAGAACTTACAATGACACAGGGAACCCAGATAATGTTGGCGATTTTTGTACTTGTAAACAATTTTCTTATTTCGGCGTTTATTTTGCGCTTAAACTGTTGTCAACTTATCTATAATAACATAAAGATATGCTTCAGTTTTAGGGATCATAATTTATTACACATTATCTTTCAATGATTTAGGGAACCTAGATAATGTTGCCGATTTTTAGCTTTTAACAACTTGTAAACAATTTTCTTATTTCGGCGTTTATTTTGTGCTTAAACTGCTGTGAACTTATCTGAAATAATATTAGGGATCATTTTACCCCTTATTCCATGAATTATGAAAGAGATGGAAATAACACATTTTTTGATGAAAATATTTTATGTAACTTTAACATTATTTAGTCATAATTAGAAAATATATATAATGTGTTATTTTAGAAAATAGTATACGAAGCCAAGGCTTCTTATGCAGTCATTCATCATTAATAACCCATAATCGGCTCACTGTTGAGCACGAGACTTCTCTCAGAATTAGAGGAGTAAAAGTGAGTTTGGCTCTCGCATGCTGTCGTTCTATAAGCCTTTTTATAGGTAGGTAGGGTGCGTTTAATACGTGCGTATGCATGACGGGGGGGATTTTTTCGCCGCTTCATTCTTGATCGTTCCTTAAACGACTTGGACAAAAGATAGCGTACCTCGTTTATCAGCTCGCTCGTTTTATAATATCGTTTGAAGTGCTCACACACTTGAAAAACACACTCAATAAGCACGCGTTACACAAAGAATAATTTATAATGATGTGGAAGAAAATGTTCTCACCATTTCGTGTTACAAAAGGATGGTGTGAACAGCGAAGTTATTGTGTTGATCTTAAAACTTAATGTTCATTATTTATTTATTTATTTAATCAGGAAAACCTATCGTTAATACATTAAAATCATGCTTACATTTTATTACAATTTTAGGTTATGTAAATGCTTAACTATTTAAAAGATATTCACAATTATAGATTTTACAACATTACTTTCATAGCTACAACGTGATCTAATATATTCTAATCTAATTATTATTGTTATTATTACCCTCATCATCATTATCACGCCATATCATTTGGCTCACTATTGAGCACGTGTCTCCTCTTTGAATGAGAGGGGTTAGGCCTTAGGCCACCACGCTGGACCAATGCGGATTAAGAAAATTTTCAGGTATGCAGGTTTCCTCACGATGCTTTACCTTGACCGTTTGAGACAAGAGGTTTTTAATTTCTTAAAATGCATATTACTGAATAGTTGGAGGTGCATGCCCCGGACCGGATTCGAACGTTCGCTTTCCGAATTGAAGGCAGAGATCATATCCACTGGGCTATCAACGCTTTTTTTTATTCTTTACAAGTTAGCTCTTGACTAAAATCTCACCTGACGGTAAGTGGTGCTGCAATCTAAGATGGAAGCAGGCTAACTTGTTAGCATGAAGGTGAAAAACCACACCCCTTTCGGTTTCTACACGACATCCTACCGGAACGCTAAATCAGTTGGCGGTACGTAAAAGGCTCTGCCATGTATATGACAGTTTTTTAAATTTTATATAAATTAGGAGTAACAGGGTATCTGCGATCATTACACATTTTACAGCTGTACCTATAAATTTTCATCGAATAAGGATAAAAGATTTTTAAAAGATTTTGAAATTTTATAATCTTATTTATTTGGCAAATGTCCAGACAGTCTTTGCTTTTTATGTATAAATTAGTTAACATTGACCTTATTTACCCGAAAGTATCATAAAAAATCAACATATTTTAACCTAGTTTCAACCCCATTATGCACTATTATGTGTATACCTAACATATTTAGGCAATGTTCTGTCTATTTCAACGAAGACTTTGTCATTGGGCTTCGCTAGTTATTATTGTTATTTTGTATTAAAAAAACAGATTTGGAATATTTTGTTTCACCAACGAGCACAAATGTGTCACACAAAAACATTTGCAAGTTCAAATCCCTTAAATTCAAATTTTATTTATCTCAACCGTAAGCCTTAAGCATTCCATTTTTCGCTATTGTCGAGCCAAAAAATATTGGAAATAGCCTTGCTATGGCGTGATTGAAACGAATTATGGGCGAGCTTGTGTTTCTGCTGTAAACAAAAATAAGCGATTGCAGTCAGCAAATTGTTTGACATGAACTAATTTGCAAACAACATGCATTAGGTGAGGTTCAGATCCGCTGATAGGTACCTACACCATAAAATGTGTATTGTTATTTTATGTAGAGCCAGTTTCACCACCTTTTAATAGATAAGTTGGATATGAATGTTATTTAAACGGGTACATACCACGATAAAAAGACGAGATTTTTAATGTCGATATTTCGACATTAAAAAAACGTGATCGTGATCGTGGTCACGACGGAACAGTTCGGTCGTGACCACGATCCATGCAACTGGGTCGAAATATCGACATTAAAAATCTCGTCTTTTTATCGTGGTATGTACCCGTTTAAATAACATTCATAATGAACAACCACGAAATAAGTTTAAAATCATAAGTTGGATAGTCCAACCGTAAGTTTTGTTCGCCTAAGCCCACATTCGCACGATTCTTTACAAGTTAGCCTTAGACTACAATATAACCTGGTGGTAAGTGATGCTGCAATCTAAGATGGAAGCTGTCAACTTGTTAGGAGGAGGGTGAAATACCACACCCCTTTCGGTTTCTACACGACACCGTACCGGAACGTTAAATCTCTTGGCGGTACGTAAAAGGTATCAAGACTGCCATGTATAATTACACTATTATGTGTATACCTAACACTATGGCTGGTTTGGCTGTATGTACATATTATGTTTTTTTGTAATAGATTTAATGTCAGTTGATGTTGTAAATTTTTTGAAAAAATAGCAAAATTAATCAATAAATCTTTGTTAATAACATAAAATAATAATGAAACACAGAACAAGAAGCGACCTAATTTATTTATCTCCCCTGTACTTTAACAAAATTTATCTCCTAAAGCGATTTTAAAGCATTAAACAATTGCGCGTTAATTTTCGAAAATCTTATCTTCGTTATAGAAAATTTTCTTTATGGCTTCCGAGTCGAATAATTTAACTCTGATAAAATTTTGCTGTTCCGCCTACATTTTACGAATAATTCATTAGATTTCTTCATTGTTACCGCTGGGTCTTGATTTGTTACGAAGAAACTTAAGATCTCTAAGGAAAAAAGGTTTTCATTTATCCCAACCTCTATGACGTTGACCTTAGCCACTAAAAAAGGCCTTAGATTAAATTTCTAACTCTTAGCTATGCCTCCAAAAATTCATCAAATGTGAGCAACGTGTCTTTCTGGTAATGAATAGGACCATTGGCAACAGTGATTATTTAATATCAAATGGCCTGCAGGTTCATTTGATCACTAAGTAGGCGTTTAATAGCATTCTCATCTCAATTACTGAGGTTAAAATTCGATCTCGTAATATTGAATTTTACAATAAAATAAATACCATAATGACAGTACAAATCCGCATCGTATCGAACGGCTTTTATCTACCGTAAAAATAAGTTTGATGAGATGCGTCCGATACGTACGATGCGGATCAGTGGACACTTGCCATAAGAGATAACAATCAATACATACATGTGTACATATATAAATAAAATTCAAATGTCTACCAGCGGTTTCAAAATATGTCAACTCAAGTGCTTATAATATACACTCACAATTATTGTCACTCATAACTACAAACCATTTTAAAAATTTCGTCTGTCGGTCTGTCACCAATTTAATTCATACTAATAAATGCACACAATTACTACTTTCTTAGCAAAGTATCAAAGTTAGTAGATCACAAAGACAAAGTCTTGAGTTCAAATCCGTAATGTTTTTGGGTCCCATACATAGACGTGTGCTCTCCTAATGACACCGCTAGTTCGCTTTTTGTTAGCCGACAAAAAGGGGTCCCTTTATCCCATGGTCGTCGAGAGTCTCAAATGCCCTCTTGTCTCCCAGTCTAATAAGGGCCCCACAAGAAACCCTAGTCCTTTTAATGAGCCCCTCTGAAAACCTTATTTTTGACGTACCCCTCGGCTGCCCTCTCAGAGGGCGCTCGACATTTTATAAATAATTAAAATAAATTGGAAGTCTCTTTCAAACGGCGAGTGATGGTAATTTGATACGTACGTCATCACTTCCCGTAACACTCTTAAGGACAGAAGGCCTGCTGTAGCCAGACATTCCTCAATTTAGAAAGTTTGTCAGCACATGCTCCTATCATAGTAAGGTATACAGTAGCCAAATATACAGGCTTTGGAAGATAGCAGGTTTTAAGGGTCCAGACCTTTAACCATTCAAATATAAAAAGTATTTTTTTAATGTTTTCCTCGGCATAAGTTGTGATGTCATATGACCCCGATCACCAAACACTTAACTTTGCGGCAACCGTATAAAAAAATAATCTACTAGCGAACACCCGTGACGTCGTCCGCGTGAAACCCTACCCCTACTCATCCCATGTCCGTCTCCTGGTCTAAGCTACCTCTCCGCCAATTTTCAGTCAAATCGTTCCAGCCGTTCTTGAGTTATAAATAGTGTAACAAAAATTTACCTTACCTTATCAGCCGATAAACGTCCACTACTGGTCATAGACCTCTTGCATGGACCCAAGCACATCGGTCTCGAGCCGCCAGCATCCAGCGGCTCTCTGCAACCCGCTTGATATCCTCGGTCCACCTAGTGGGGGGTCGACCAACACTGCGCTTTCCGTTGCGGGGTCGCCATTCCAGCACCTTGGGACCCCAACGTCCATCGGCTCTTCGAACTATGTGGCCTGCCCATTGCTACTTCAGCTTCGCGACTCGCTGAGCTACGTCAGTGTCTTTGGTTCATTTGCGGATTCGATTACGCAGAGAAACTCCAAGCATAGCTCGCTCCATCGCCCGCTGAGTGGCTTTGAGCTTTCTTAGGCCCATACTCAGCGACCAAATCTCGGATCCGTAGTTCATCACTGACAACACGCACTGATCGAAGACTTTCGTCTTCAAGCACTGAAATTCCTCAGAAAGTTAAAAACCACAAGGGAATACTTATCAATACTTACAAATAAAACGAACAAAAAGTTCGCAAACACTCGTAAAGCTAACACTTTTATGATGTCGGTTTAAAAGGCTCCCTAGTTGGCGACGTTTGCACTCACACAATCCGAAACAACAAAGAGAAACTGTCATGATGGGTACCTAAATCAATTAGTGGGAAGACGGTGGGTCCCCGACGGTTTAATAAGAAGTTACGGCGACACCGCTCCCAGCCATAAAACGCTGACCGGCGCTCGACAATAGACGTCCAGATAATGGAAAATTGTCTAAAGGGATTTTTATTATAACCACAGAATCCACTCGACTTGCTGAATTTATGGTGATTTCCATTTATAGCGCGCCCGGGCATTCGGAATGTGTTATGGTAATCGATCGTGGAATGCTAAATGATCGATGGAATTAAGTATACTGTGGCATTTAATGTACGTAAAGACTACTTTTAAAACCCGGGTCAAACAAACAAGAAGAGAGTTTATTAGATTTTATTATTATTTTAATTCTTAGCCTTAATTTATTTTAATTTAATTTATGTAATAACAAGATTACTTATTGTTTTATGAATCTTTCAATAAAAATATGTTAGATGTTATCCTCTACAATTAACATTTATATCCAGATAATGAAAATAAATAGATACTAAACCCAATGATATTTTTTTTATAATGTTTTGCCTGTCTGTCTGTCTGTCCGTATTTTCTGTTGACTGGACATCACGCTGAAACTACTAAATGAAACATGGTACGACTTGAGACCATAATACGGAAAAGGCTATACTTTTTATCCCAAACATAAAATAAAAAAGGAGGTGCAATGGGAGTTGAAAGTTTGTATTGGAATTCCTTAATTTTTCAAGTTACGTATTATGTAAAAATTGGTAGTACCAGAAAATTACGTTAAATAATTCAATTCAATTATGTAAATCAAGATTTTTCTAAAATTCTACCCCTAAAGGGTTAAGGGGTAAACCCCTGAGTTAAAGTTATGTTTTGAGTTATATTTTGTAAAATAATTACTCTTTATTAAATAATATAAAACATGTGAAAATATTAATACGAGGGTGTGAAATAGGGGTTGAAAGTTTATATCGAGTTTCACGCCGATGAAGTCGCGAGCATCCGCTAATGTAACATAAATTATGTCTTTTGGGTTCAGTCATGGAATCGTGTATTAATATCCTTGTATTATGTGAGCAGTGTATGGAAAAAAATATCGGCTTACCCGTAAAACAGGCAATACATATTAAATGGCGTATCGAAACGGCAGTTTTCCACCGAAATGAAAACATTTATAATATCTTTATATCGGGTAGTAAAAATATATTACGTCATTTTTGCTGTTTGTCACGCTTTTTGTTTGTATTGCTTATCAATCTTCAATGTAAATAAAAAAGAACGTTTTAACTCTATACGTTCCTAAACAATTTATTCGATAGTGATAAAATGTTGGTAAGTACAGATTTTTTAACGGCCTCCGTGGCGCAGTGGTGTGCGCGGTGGATTTGCAAGACGGAGGTCCTGGATTCAATCCCTAGCTGGGCCGATTGAGATTTTCTTAATTGGTCCAGGTCTGGCTGGAGGGAGGCTTCGACCGTGGCTACCACCCTACCGGCCAAGACGTACCGCCAAGCGATTTAGCGTTCTGGTACGATGCCGTGTAGAAACCAAAAGGAGTGTGGATTTCATCCTCCTCCTAACAAGGTAGCCCGCTTCCATCTAAGACTGCATTATCACTTACCATCAGGTGAGATTGTAGTCAAGGGCTAACTTGTAAAGAATAAAAAAAGAACTCGTATGTTTCTAAATATTTTTGACTTCATTTTGCACCATCTGCGAAGTTACAAGTTAAAACAGTACCAATTTAAATATTAGTGTTAAAGTTAAAATAATTTCATATTTTGTTGGACTTAGGCGTTTTATAGATACATCTATAACCCACGGTTTTGCTGTCTGTAACAAGCGACTCCAATTCGTTTGTAGTCGTCCTTCCACCTAATGGACCGATGGGGGAACCCCAGTGCTAGAGTTTAGTCACTAGCTACTACAAACCGACATACTTGATGTTACAAAAATGCTTGAAAACCTAGCCTACTTTTAATAAATGATTTTTTTCTTTGACGGCCTCCGTGGCGCAGTGGTGTGCGCGGTGGATTTACAAGACGGAGGTCCTAGGTTCGATCCCCAGCTGGGCTGATTGAGGTTTTCTTAATTGGTCCAGGTCTGGCTGGTGGGAGGCTTTGGCCGCGGCTAGTTACCACCCTACCGACCGGTACGATGTCGTGTAGAAACCGATAGGGGGTGGATTCCTGCTCCTAACAAGTTAGCCCGCTTCCATTTAGATAGCATCATCACTTACCATCAGGTGAGATTGTAATCAAGGGCTAACTTGTAAAGAATAAAAAAAAATTGAATTTATTAGGTCCAACCACCAGTAACTGCAAAAATACTTTCATGATAAGTATCAGAAAACTGTTTCTGTGGTTACGCGGGTCGTTGTGACAAAAACTGACAAAAACTATTCGCGCAATTTAGACTATAACGGCTCCATAAATTAGGCAAATCGTCCCACTGGGCATAAAGAGGGCCCTAGACGACCCGATCACAATAGTGGGCCGCCCACTAATACGTTTTTACAATCGTCCGAGGCAATAAAACAAGGATGGGGCTCAGATTAAGGTCGTTTATCATTCGTTTTGATGGCCCCTTTTTTGCCATAATCATTCATTTTCTTCCCTACTTTTCTGCTTTACTTGGTTTTAAGCGCTCCCGCCGAGGTAAGCAGTTTTATTGCATTGACTCGCATACTTTCACAATGACAGTAGGCTTGGATTACATGCGTTTATTTTAAACTGCTTTTAGATTTGCGTCAACACATTAAACATTTATAGAATGAAACCTATGAAACGAATCTATTTTAAGATTATAATAAACTAGTTAATGCCCCACGGATTCACCTGCTTAGTTCCCGTGCCCGTGGAATTACTAATCCACGTTACGTTACTAATCCATATTCGGCACACTGCTGAACTCGAGTCTCCTCTCAGAATGAGAGAGGTTAGGCCTATTGTCTACCATGCCTGGCTCAATGTAGATTTACAGACTTCATTCACGCAGAGAACTCTTAAAAGAGAGAGAAAGGTTAAGAAAGTTCTCTGGTATGCAGGTTTCCTTACGATGTTTTCCTACACCGTTTGAGACACGTGATATTTAATTTCTTAAAATGCACACAACTAAAAAGTTGGAGGTGCATTCCCCGGACCGGATTAGAACCCACATTCACAGCTAACATTGAGATGTGGAAATTACCTCATTTTTCATGACCTAGTAACACATCTAATAGTATTTAACATCATTTGCTTTATGACTGTTGCTTTTTGAGCGAACTTTGTATTTGCGCCGAGCAATTTCGTTTAACTACAAACTAAAATGAAAAGAAAAATATAAAACAACTTCAAAGGGAAGCTTATCTTTATAAGTGACACAACTTTTTCGTACATTATTTTGGGCAATATTATATCTTATACGAGTAAATACATTCTATTTTTGTGTCAGTGTTAATAATAAAATTCCTCCGAAACGGCTTGGCCGATTTTTATGAATTTTTCGTGTATATTCCATAGGCTTGAGAATAGGTTGGAAACTGATTTTCACCGGCCTTCCCCTACCCCCATTTTTATATCACTATTTTACAAATATAGGTATATTGGCAGAAAAAGGGTTACCGAGGTTTGTTATAACAAAATCAGTTAAATATTGTAATTTTTTTTCCAAGGCTATGGTTACCTAATAGAGATCATTACTATGCCGTAAGCTTGCCTTTTGTATTATTTTGTATTATATGTACAATTTTTTGTAGTTTACCACATAAATGTGGTATACAAATAATCTATACTAATATTATAAAGCTAATACTAATCTCAGGAACTACTGATCCGATTTGTAAAGATCTTTCAGTGTTAGATAGCCCATTAATCAAAGAAGGCTTTAGTCTATATATAATCCCCGTATTCTTACGGGAACGGGAACCACGCGGATGAAACCGCGCGGCGTCAGCTAGTTGCACATAAATTCAGCTACAGTTAAAATTAATAAACTCTTTGACTTTTACACTGTTTGTAACATTATCGGGATTTTCTGGAAGGTTCATTATAAACTTGATATTATTTCCTGGCATCGTACATCAAACAGGCTTCAACGAATATTGCTGAAAATAGGAGGAGACTGATGAACCTTTGTTACTTTTATGCCAGGTTTTTATATTCCTTTTTAATTTAATTATCAGTATATGAGGAAAATTTAATTAAAATAGACTAAAGGATAGCTCTTTTAATATATATACTAGCGGACACCCGCAATTTGCGTTGGAACTTTTGAGCAAAATGAATTTTAAAAGAATAGTTGTCACATTGGACTTTGGTTGGACTTCTAAATTAAAACATCTATTCTGTCTATATCTATTTCTTCAGTAATTTATAACAGGACGCGGACACCCGCGACTTTGTCCTCGTGGAATCTAGTTTTTTACAAATCCCGCGGGAACTATGGATATTCGACCCCCCACCAGGAGGACTGACGACATTCATTGCGACAGTCGCAGGTATTCGCTAGATGCAGGCGGCTCGTGATGTTTGGAAGTCATTAGAAAAGGCATATGTCCTGCAGTGGACGTCCATCGGCTGATGTGATGATGGTGATGATAAAACACAAAAAAATGTGATATCATGATCATAATGAAATGTGCGGCCAGCCAAAGTTTGTTTATTATTGATTCCACTTTATTTCGTTTGACGAAATGTTATTTTATTCACAGAAGCGTTTCTTGAGACGCGTAAGTTTTGCGTGAAACGGAACGAGTGGAAAATGTTTGCGAACAAACTTCTGTCGTAATGAAAAGTAAATTTCTCCCGACGTTCGGCGAGATATCAATGGAAGTGAAGTGCGAGTTGTACACTCGTGTACATGGTTCCGTATATTTGAAAGATACTTAGTTGTCTTACGAGATGGTTATTTTAGCAATTCATGGATTCATCGTGCGGTTGCCGGGTCCATCGTGTGGTAGGGAGAAAAACTCCGACCAAATCCTTGGACTTGTGAAGGATGGATGTAGGGCTAAGACGTCCTTGACAGTTATTTAAAAACTGTTTTAAAATACAAACTTGTTGACAGACAGTCCATAAAAGTATGTTTATTTTCTTTCAAAAGAACAGACAAATACAGAAAATAAAAGTAAATTAAAGTACGTCAAAAAGAAATCATATTAAAAAAAAAACAAGTTTTGTGTTAAAACTTTAAATGAATTTTTTATATTTTTGATTTTTTTAATAGTATAGAGATGTTATTTGTTGTATAAGTTATTAAAATGCGATTAAACGTAACAGTCGGTGTCTATATAGTTTTATTAAACATCAACCGACCCGCATGCTCTTTTGTTTTTGTGCGATAAAAACATTGTTTACTAGCAAACTAGCTAGCAAATGCTTGCGTCTCCGTATGCGATTTTATGCGCATTTCTTTTTTCCGGCTACTTTTTTTCCTTACATCTGATTTTGATGAAACAAAGCTTATTTATTGATCCAAGCTTTGCTTAATCTACCTGTAACAACGCACGTAAATTTGTTCAGTAGTTTCGGAGAAGTGCGCACAAACAGAAGGAAAATGTGTTATATTATTACACCTATTTAATATTATGATTAAAATACATTCAGTTTCAATTTCATTACTATTGTCTCGTATATAACGAGGTATACCTACAGTTTCTTCTTTCCTTTTTCCAGCATTGCTTCAAGATTCAAGTGTCTTATTGTCTTATGCTACTACTGGACTATTTTTAAATTTTTATTTTCGAGAGGGAACTCTAAAACTACTTCTCGTTACGCCCTTAGAGGTTTCACTTGAGGAAAAATGTTTACTTATTTTACAACGAAGTCAATTTGACTTTTTATTGCTAACTTGTGCTAGATCGCAATCTTTTTCATTTTAGTTTCATATCCAATTTAATTTTTATATAATAAATATTGTTTTTCAATTACCTATATAAACAAAAGTTTGTTTCAAACTTTGTAGACGTAATTTATTTGGTAAACATTAGGTTTTATTGTAAGAATATTTATTGAAGTATTTTAGTTATTGTTCAGATTTATTTAACTGTATTTTCTTTCTCTTGTTCTCGTGGATATCTGAAACTATTTTTTTAAGATAGAGTAAGCTTTCTTTTCTTCTTTTAAGAAATTTTCAGTAAGTATTCTCATCCCAGAGTTGGCAAGTTGTTGGTGTTACCCATGCCTCGAAGAGCTCGTTAAGATGTCGTCGGTCCCGGTCATTATTACTCTAAGCCCGCCAACCCGCATTGGCGCAGCCTGTTGGGTTAAAGATCCATATCCATACTTCTATACAGAGAGAGGCCTGGACTTCTTGTAGGCCGTTAAAAAGGTTGTTATTGTTGATGATGATTTAACATTGCAGTAATCTATATATATAAAAATTATTCCATATATCCCTTGGTCACGCCATCATGCGTGAACGGCTGCACAATTTTTTTAAGTGTTTGTTATTATCAGGAGAAGATTATTATGACTCAAAAAAAATAAAAAAATGCGCGGAAAATAAGAAAAAGGGTAGGGTAGGGTAGGATAGGGTAGGGGTAGGGTAGGGGTAGGGTAGGGGTAGTTGAAAGTTTACATCGAGTTTCACGCGCACGAAGTCACGGGCGTCCGCTAGTAGTAAATAATAAGCTTCCCGACCTTTTTTTTTATTATTTTTCGGCCTCAGCGGCCAATCTCATTTTTGAGATTGACCATGTACGCAGGAGATATTGTAGTACACAAATGTGTGCCCAAGCACAGGTGTACTTTCTATTCCCTCACTCTCATAGTCCGATGAGACGGCAGACCTACACGATCGGTGAAATATAAAGCACGTGGGAGTACCAACACCGCCAACTTCCCAACTCCAGGCTGCTATTAAGATTTTTCCCAATCCCAAAAACGGTTTTTTTTGTTGGCCTGACCCGGGATTCGAACCCTGGAGCTCATTGTTTGTAGCTACCAGTTAACCACAGGATTAATGAGGCAGTTGCAGTAAATACATCCTAGTTAATAAAGATGAAAGCTTCTCAACATTTGACGGAAGCGTGTCGGTTTTATAGCGGTGCTCGCAATTAGGGCCTCAAATACACTTAAAGAGGGCCCTTTGGTATAGCACCTGTGCCCGTGACGTCACAAGGGCCCTTCGGAAGACGAAAAATGTTGACAGCTCCCACTCACTTCAATACACAGGGCTTTTGTAGGGTGCTAGTGAATTGGGTGGACTGTAATAACATTTTTTTTTCAAATGTCCGTGTGGATTGGTGGAAATAAAGTTTTTTGAAAATATACTAGTTGGTGGAACCTCGTTGGTGCAGTATTACGGTATTTAGTGTGATGAGGTCTTGGGTTCGAGTTCCAAGTCGGATTATAATAATATTGTGTACCTATTCTTTCTTCCGGGGCATTCTCAGTAGCAGCCACGTGCTGGAAAGTTGGTGGGAATCCAGTAAAATGGTTTTGCAGAGTACGTTAAGCCATGGGTTTTACATCCAACTCTTTACTGCAATTCCTGGAAACACTGAAGTTGCTTCATGTAGATTCAATAGAGGAACATGGAGTAATGTCAGTTAAAAACTAGGCAATTAACACAGCAATTTAGTTTCAAAAAAAAAGATGTTTCAGGCAATACTTGGCAACTCTACCATCGAAAAAAGGAAAATAAATAAATTTATTTAAAATTCCCTACCTAATTTAATAAGGGCGTGCTTTTAGCGCGTCTGAACAGGTTTGCTTATTGAGTATGCTAGTCGATCAGCATTGCTATTCTTTATTTTCTTCACCTTTATCTTCCTGTCTAACACGATATTATAGACAGAGAGCGATATATACAAATTAGCATGTGTAATTGGAATGTTTGCTTTGAGCATGCCTATTCAGGTGCATACTTAAAAATAGCTTGCTTATTGCTAGCAAATGTAAACTGATGATAAGCATGCTCGTATGGAGCATACTTAATAGCACGTTTTTAACATGCTATTTTAGAGCATGAGTAACAGTACCTTTAGTTTTCCGTGTAAGTGCTTGTTTTGGTTAAATAATAGCTTGTAATGGTACGCGTACCAACACATCGCAGCACTGACGTTATGAACAGGCTTCAGCGTTCCTCGGATAGTATTACAAAATGTCTTACGTTATACTCTTGTTATGCAACTTGAGAGGTTTCAGCCAACTGGATTACGTATTCTTTGTACAGCAAAACGTTCACAAGGTGCCTACTTTACAATACTGTCTTTCTTTTTTATATTTTAGACTAGCTGACACCGTGAGTTCTGTTCCCGTAGGAATACGGGAATAATATATAGCCTTCCTCGATAAATGGGCTATCTAACATTAAATAATTTTTCAAATCTGACCAGTAGTTCTTGAGATTAGCGTATTCAAAGAAACAAACTCTTGAGCTTTGTAATATTAGTATAGATAGAGATGCATAAATGTTAAGGTTTGGTTTAAAAGAAAAAAGCCTTAAAATAAAACTATAATTTATTTGAAACAGAATTGTTTAGTTGAGGAGTGCTAATTTCTCGAATTATTTTCTGTGTTCGAATTAAAATAATCTTTTTGTGTCTGTATTTATCGAGTAAGGGTGTAGGTTACTAGCGGAATTATTTTCTGTGGTTCGAATTGAAATAATCTTTTTGAGTTAAATAATTTAGCTAAGAAATAAGCTTCTTCGTCCGTCCTTAGTCCTCTATAATTCGGCCCTGTCGCAAAATCCAGTCTATAGCAAATGTCTACTAGGACTATATAAACTACCCTGTACCAAATTTCATCGTCGTATGTTAAGTGACTTCTGATATTTCATGATGTATAAAAATACATAAAAGTGACCTTTCACTTTTATATATTTAGATGACATCACGCTACAACTAATAAGAGCGAAGGACCAATTTAAAATGAGATAAAAACGGGAAAAAATATTAGTTACTAGCGGACCCGGTCAAGCTTCGTTTTGACATAAGTGCACTTATTCTCTATCCCTACTCTACCCTACCCCTACCATACCCCTGCCCTACCCCTACCCTACCCCTACCCTATATAATGCGAAAAGGCAAAAAAAGGCTCCTTGTAGGCAATTAGGAAAACTCTAATTACTCGATTTTCATAGAGAAAGCCAATTCCAGTGAAGTAGTTTTATTAGTTAAGTCAAAAAGTTTATGTACGAGAAAATACTTCAAGGCAGAGAGATTAAATTATACAATAAAATATAATTTAGTTTCCAGTTTTTATTATTTTAGTTTGAAAATATAGCTATTAAAGTGTTAAATTGCTTTTATGAAACATAGCTTTTATGATCGTTTCATTAAAAAAAAGAGGAAGCAAAGTAATTTGCTTTTTAATTTAAAATGGGAACAACAAGGAAATTTAAATTAAAGTAGATGAAAGAAACTAGTTTCTTGGATTTAAAAACAATTATGGCTACTTAAGGCTTATCACTCACTAGTAAGTATACTCTCGCTACAGAGCCACATCTTGCTTAAAGAAGCAAATATTTAGAGCTCAAAACTACCACGCTGCCCAAATTCGGTGGTATTGGGGTGATAATTACCCTACTGCTTTTGTAGTAAAATAATTAGTAGTAGGTAATTAAGGTTATATTTTTTGCGCTTATCTTGTATGTATGTATATATGTAATATTATTTATAACAAATTTGCTCGTAAAGTATCTGTTATTTGAACAATTTTAATATTGTAATGTATCTCATTACGCACATGTGTCGTAATGTAAAGTAAAATGCACATGTATGGGGACAAAAGTTAGCATATCCGGTAATTTCCCAGTAACCAACTTCTAAAAATATGAAGGATGTATGGAAGGATAAAATATTTTAGTTGCCTAATTAATTATTTTCAAATTACGGATGAACAGCTAATGTCTCAATTTTATATTATTAGTTAATTTAAGATAATATACTCGTATACGTTTATTTATTATTATCTCAATTATGTCAGTCTTCGCGTCTAATTACATAGCGCTGAAGGAGACGGCTGAAGCTGGAGGCTTTTATTACCTGAAGGTAATAAACGTTCATTAACGCGTCCAATCTACTGTTGTAGAATGAGAGTCTGCCAGAGCCAGACCTACCTTATCTTATGAAGGCTGATAATTTGTCAGAAGCTGAAGGTACGTTAGCCAATCGTGGCGTATGAACCATGGTGACATTATAAAGTTTTTTTTTTTATTTTTTACAATTTTGCTCTTGACTACAATTTATCCTGATGATGCAATGTTAGATGGAAGCGGGATAACTTGTTAGGTGTAGGATGAAAATTCACACCTCTTTCGGTTTCTACATGACATCGTACTAGAACGTTCAATCACTGGATAGGACGTCTTTGCCAGTAGGGTGGTAACTAGCCACGGCCAAAGCCTTCCAGCTAAAAGTAGCAGGTTTAAATCTTCAATTGTACAAGTACAAAAAGTGTTGATACTTTCTACATCCCTAGCCGACGCCCTGCGGTTTCACTCGCGTAACTCCCCTTTCCGTGAAATAAGGAGAATAAAATATAGCCTATGGCACTCAATAACGTGTTTTGTTAGTGGTAAAAGAATTTTCAAAATCGGTTCAATTATCTCATTCGTTCTAAATCGGTTTATTACTTGCGGCGTTATAGATTAACAAACATCCAAACATCCATACAAACTTTTGCGTTTATAATACTGGGATACTTGGAGATAGTGTTTGCATACTTGAAACCTACTACCTTGCAAAGTCACCACAGTCTTAACAAATTGTCAACCTTCATAAAATAATGAGGTATATCTGGCTATTGCAGACTCTTGGTCCATTAGTATTTAGCAATATCACATGTTAATAATATATAGTACATCTACAAGCATGACTAAATAATATACTACTATACTATCATTATTGTAGAATGGATCTATTAGTCTGCCTCATTGGTTCAGTGGTTTAAACGTGGGAAATTGGTGGTGTTACCATGCCTGGGAGAGTATGTTAAGCCATCATCATCATCATCATCATCATCATCATCATCATCATCAAGCAGTCTAAATACATATGTTTCAGCTCTAAATTCTCTCGTCTTTATAGAGGAGGCGATAATGATTATGATTGTATGGTAGTAGGGATAGGCCGTAGCTAGATACCACTCCACTGGCAAAGACGTACCGTCAAGCGATTTAGCGTTCCGGTACGATGTCTCGTAGAAAACGTTGGAGGTACGGGTAGAATATACTTGTGCCTCTACCAAGTAAGCCCGCTTCCATCTAAGACTGCATCATCAATTCATCACTTCAGGTGTGATCGCAGATAAGGAATTTCTTGTAAAAAAACATTATGGCTTTGAATCGGAAACTAGGAAAAAAGCTGGAATACTAACTGTATCTTCGTGGGTTTATATTTAGTTAAACAGCCTTTAGATGGAATCCAATAAAACTAAAAATAACTCTGTTTCTTTAATAATAAAAAAAAATATATAACTACTAAATGAACCTTTTGACGGCCTCCGTGGCGCAGTGGTATGTGTGGTGGATTTACAAGACGGAGGTCCTGCGTTCGATCCCCGGCTGGGCAGATTGAGATTTTCTTAATTTCTCCAGGTCTGGCTGGTGGAAGGCTTCGGCCGTGGCTAGTTACCAGCCTACCGGTAAAGACGTACCGCCAAGCGATTTAGCGTTCCGGTACGATGCCGTGTAGAAACCGAAAGGGGTGTGGATTTTCATCCTACACCTAACAAATTAGCCCGCTGCCATCTTACATTGCATCATAACTTAATATCTGGAGAGATTGTAGTCAAGAGTAAACTTGAAAGTAAAGAATAAAAAACAAGTTTCTAATGTCACCATGGATGAAACTTCATGATTGGCTAACGTACCATCAGCTTCTGACAAATTATTTATCAGCCTTCATAAAATAAGGTAGGTCTGACTCTGGCAGGCTATTCTACAACAGTAGATTGGACGCCCGAACAAGTTAGCCCGCTTCCATCTTAGACTGCATCATCACTTACCATCAGGTGAGATTGTAGTCAAGGGCTAACTTGTAAAGAAAAAAAAAAGCTAAACAAAAAACAACAAAACTTATTATAAGGTGCACATCTTGAATCACAAGACGCCCATTAAGGACACGCTGTAAACACTCCAAACTGCGAACAAACAAGAAAGAAACGTTCAAAAACCTAATCTACTGCAAACTGTCGTTAATAAAACTTCCCCAAACTCTCCTTGGGGTGAGATAATATTTTTCAGCGCGAGGCAAACATTCTGTTCACGGTGTACGTAAAATCACGTTCGCGACTTGTCGCAAGACAAAATGTCGCTTATCTATCCATTATTCATCATATTAACAGCTTATTAGACTTAGGCGTTTTCCAGTGTCTAGGTGTTTATTTATAAAGTACGTCCCGCGATTTTTACCGCATAGTTCCAGTTGTTCATAAAAAAGTGAAAGTGCCGTTGAAAAACGGCAATAAAGTAACATTTAATTTATCCTCATTTTCCTATGGTGTTCACTTCCTAAAAATGCAACGTTTTATGGGTGAAAGAATTTTTAAAATGGTTACTTTGGGACTAGATGGCGATGCATTATCGTAATATATTTATATATTTATTTATTCCACCGGACCTACCTAACCTTCTAATAATACTAACATGTTTATTTTTTGTTGTTTTAATTTCATCATCATCATTTTTATCAACCCTTATTCGGCTCACTGCTGAAATGAATTCGAGTCTCCTGTCACAATGAATTTTAATTTTATTTCATACAAACACAGAAAAAAGAATGCGATCCAGAACGAGTCTTTACAAGCAGCGTGATGAAAACAGTGAAACCCATAAAAAACATCCGCATATACAAACTTTTTCGTAATTTGTATTTATAAATTTAACAGTAACAACAATTACGTAAATTATTATAATAATCAATAATTACCAATAAAAAAATAGGCACTACAACTTATTTTTTTAGTTTTTGTGAACAGTTTTTAAAATATTTAAAAACATAAGACGCAATTTTTCTTGAATAATATTGAAAATTACTGATGCGACGCTTCGTGTCGCACTGACTCCAGAATATATTCCGTTTTGAATTTTGTATTTGGAGCGATTACGACACTATCGCGCTCTATCTTCCTATTATTCTTTAATCTGTGCATATAAAACAAAAAGTCGTCACTCTTATTCTAGGCCTATGTGAAGTGTAGTACGCATCCAAGATCATAATACCATGATACCTCTCTGTAATGTAGTACGAGGCATGAGAGTATAACCCCATTTCGGCCTCGTAAACAATTTTACGGTACATCTACAAACATTACATGTTTTTGAGGTGAACCTCTGTCACTTGGAATGTTTGTTGGAGTTTTTGCCTTTTACAAAAACAACGAGAAATTACACAATCCAAATATTACAGCGAAAGGTTGTGAGGTACATAATTTTATGGTGTATGATACTGTTTCATGTAAGATCTTGAGTGGATTTTTTACAAAAAAAAACCACTCAAGATAAAAATAACGTAATGAAATGTGGATTGGCATACTTCACACACGTAGAGAAATAGGAAATTCTGGGGTATTGCAGGTTTCATCAGAATCTTAAAACGTCAACTGTCCGAATTTGCCCCTGATTGGTCGGTCTTACAGCATTGGTCGGTCAGCAGACCTAACTGTGTCTAGTTAGGACTGAAACACATAATATGTCAGTCAAATAAAATACTTCAAGAATTGCGACGTCGCATATTTATTTATATTATACCTGAAGAGTGACCTAAGTACCCGCACCCGGGTTGTCATGTTCTAACCTAATCTTACTATAGATTTGACTAAATTATACTTATAATTAACAATAACGACATTTTACTAATGGAGGAACAGTGTTTAAAATTAAATGTTTCAAAAAATTAGAAGTCTTACTGGCCACCCCTCCAATTTTCTTTCTTTTTCTTTAATTTGTCCATTGTAATTTTTAACTATTTTAATTATGCCCGCTGTAAAATTTTTGTAACTATCTCTCTATTATCCTGATTGACAATTTAACGATTTCACTTGCGATAGATTATAATATACCGAAAAATAACTCGTTAAATTGTAATCAGTATTTTCAGTTCACAATATGACGGCAGATTATTTTTACGAGTGAAATTATAAAGTAACGTATCTTACAATCTAACGGTGACATATAGACTGCCGCGAGCTTTTGATTATTTCTTTTCACAATACACTCTGATAAATATTTAATAAAAAAACCGTGATATCTGCAGTATTACAAAAGTAACCATATAAAGGATTTCGAACACAGTTCAAACAAGAATCTAACTCTACATATTTATGAATAGCACAGAGGCATTGCAGTCGAGAACGCGCGCCGAATATAATCCGAATAAAATTCAAAAGTATTAGAAAGAGTAAAATGCAACTTGGGTAACAAAGGAGGCAACAAAAAGCACAAAGCTGGAACTGCAACACGGCAAATAGGATTGCATTAAAATTCAATGTGGGCTTGAAAATAGAAATGGGCGAAATTGTAAAACGATGGATTGTACGCCATATTATTGTGCGGAATTGTGTTCAATTCTTTCCCTAATTTGGCTGATTTTGTCTTTGTTAGATGCACTTTTCTGTTTCTCTATCCATATTGATTGTAAACGTGAAAGTGTCTTTGTTTGTAATGCTTTTACTTACTGAGTCAGTCTGTACTTTGACAGATGAGGGTCCTGGAATTTGTATTTCAAGATTTTACACTAACAAGAATTATGTAAATTGATATCATAAAAGACTAATAATAATCAATCATCATTATCAACCCATATTCGGCTCACTACTGAGCTCGAGTCTCCTCTCAGAATGAGAGGGGTTAGGCCAATAATCCACCACGCTGACCCAATGCGGATTAGCATACTTTACACACGCAGAGAATTAAGGAAGTTCTTTGGTATGCAGGTTTCACGATGTTTTTCCTTCGCCGTTCGAGACACGTGATATTTAATTTCTTAAAATGCACACAACCGTGCAGCCGGTGAGAGCCGTGATAGTTCAGTGGATATGCCTTCTGCCTTCGATTCCGGAGGGTGTGGGTTTGAATCCGGTCCAGGGCATGCACCTCCAACTTTTCAGTTGTGTGCATTTTAAGAAATTAAATTTTTAAATAATTAAAAGAAATTTAAAATCGCCATAAACGAACGCTACTACGCGAAGATCGCTGACAATCTGTCAGGGTGTGAGCTATAAGCATGCTGCCATGATAAAAATTGTTAATTAATGTTTTCAGCTAATGAAAAAAATACATTTTTTTTAATTAATTTTAAAAAAGTGCGGGATCCAATTTCTTTTAATTTTGGGTTTAAATATTTTATGTTATTTTAAGATAAAAATATTTTTTTCTGCTTAGTTGACACTCGAAATAAAGGACCAGCCTTCACACAAAATTGGGACTTGCTCTTTGGTTGGAAGTACATAATACGGTTTGTTTGCAATAAAAGTAGTTGTGTATTATCTATACTAATATTATAAAGCTGAAGAGTTTGTTTTTTTGAACGCGCTAATCTCAGGAACTACTGGTCCGATTTGAAAAGTTCTTTCAGTGTAAGATAGCCCATTTATCGAGGAAGACTCTAGGCTATATATTATCCCGTACTCTTACGGGAACGGGAACCACGCGGGTGAAACCACGCAGCGTCAGCTAGTGGCTTAGAATTATGTTTATACATAGATACCAATGAATCTATATACATTGATTGGTTAATTTAAACACAGTGCAATGGTGAAAATCATTTTTGATCTGATTAGAATGCCGAGCGCCGTAACCATGGAGCAAATACAAAATTCAGCTGATTAGAGCTGCATGAAGCGATCACGGTATTGTCTGCCTATACCGTATTAGCGCATAGATAGCTCGGTTAATTGGAAAACATCGTATCTGATCATTACTAGTTCAATATTAGTATGTATATATACTTCCGGAGGGTGTGGTTTCTAATCCGGTCCGAGGCATGCACCTTCAACTTCAATGTGTATTTTAAGAAATTAAATATCACGTGTCTCAAAAGGAAAACATCGTGAGGAAACCTGCATACCAGAGAATTTTCTTAATTCTCTGCGTTTGTGAAGTCTGCCAATCCGCATTGGGCCAGCGTGGTGGACTATAGCCTAACCCCTCTCATTCTCAGAGGAGAGTCGACCTCAGCAGTGAGCCGAATATGGGTTGATGGCAAGCGTCCCGACGGGATGTCATTAATTCCCTGGAGTATGGGTCGCGCGCTGGTGTGGGACGCCACCTGTGCAGACACTTTAGCTGCTTCATACATCCAGTCGACCGGCAGACATGGCGGGGCGGCGGCAGACATGCGTGAGCGTCTAAAGTTTCTTAAATACAGTTGTCTCGGCGCCCAATATGAATTCGTCCCGTTTGGCGTCGAGACACTAGGTCCGTGGGGCAGGAGCGCTCTGACTCTCCACAAGGAGATCGGCAAACGCCTCAGAGAGGCGACCCTCGGGCGGGCAGATTTCTCGCGCAAAGAATTTCAATCGCAATTCAACGCGGGAATGCTGCCTGCGTGATGGGCACCCTACCAAGGGCGGCAAATTTTGATAAATATTTTTAGGTATTAGTTTTAATTTTAATTTATTTTAATTTTGTAGTTGTAGTTATGATATTAGAATGATATTTCCTTATATTTTATTTTTATAATAAGTTTAGCCTATTTATGTACCTACTTGATTAATAAAAGTTGATAACGAACAAATATATATTACTAGCGAATGCCCGCGACTTCCCTTCCCTACCCCTACCCTAAACCTACTCTACCCATACTCTTCCCCTATCCTACTCCTATCTAACCCGTACCCTATTGTAAACTTTCTCGATAAAAAACATCAAGTGAGATCGTAATCAAGGCCTAATTTGTCATTGAAAAAATAATAATATCAACTCTACCTTACTCTGCTTGCATACCACTGGCGCAGTGGTATGCAAAGTGGACTTACAAGACGGAGGTCCTGGGTTCGATTCCCGGCTGGGCAGATTGAGATTTTTTAAATTTGTCCAGGTCTGGCTGGTGGGAGGCTTCGGCCGTGGCTAGTTACCACCCTACCGGCAAAGACGTACCGCCAAGCGATTTAGCGTTCCGGTACGATGTCGTGTAGAAACCGAAAGGGGTGTGGATTTTCATCCTAATCCTAACAAGTTAGCCCGCTTCCAACTTAGACTGCATCATCACTTACCATCAGGTGAGACTGTAGTCAAGGGCTAACTTGTAAAAAATAAAAAAAAAAAAAGGTTTAGCTGTGACTAGTTACCACCCTATCGACAAAGACGTACCGCCAAGCGATTTAGCGTTCCGGTGCGACGTCGTGTAGAAACCGTAGTGTGGATTTCATCCTCCTCCTAACAAGTTAGCCCGATTCCATCTTAGATTGATTGCATCATCACTTTTTACAGTGAAGTATCTAGGAGTGATAATTGATAGCCAGCTATCCTTTCAACCACATATCAATACTGTCACTCAACGAGTAAGGAAGTTAACTGCTATATTTAAGAACATAAGGAGTGTGGTTGATTATAAGACCTTGAAATGTGTGTATACTTCACTGTGTGAGTCCATTCTAACTTACTGTATCACTGCATGGGGAGGAGCTTGTACATCTCATATGCTTCCTCTTGAAAGAGCTCAAAGGCTGGTTCTAAAAGTAGCTACATGTAGGGCTTTTGATTACCCTACTCGTGATCTATATAGCCATTGTCAAGTCCTAACAGTTAGGCAATTGTTTATACTTAATATTATAATGTGTCAGCATAAACAAAATAATTTTAAACATAATATTAAATACAGACGGAGGAAAGACAAAATTTGTGATGTTAAACATTGTAGAACCAGCTTTGCTCAAAAGCATTTATCATTTCTTGGAAAGCATCTGTACAATGTAGCTAGCAAAGTAATGGAATTGCGTTCATTGACTAACAATACTTGTAGAATCAATGTTAAAACCTGGCTTCAAACATTAGATTACGATGAAACTGAAAAATTGCTAAAGATTCTTAGATAATTACTTAAACTTACTAGCACGCACACTCTCATGTACACACACACACATACACACACACACACACACACACACACACACACACACACACACACACACACATACGCATACGCTACCTTTAAATTATTAAAATAAAACTGGTATAAATTACAAATGCACATATATTAAGTTTTAATTGTATTTGTAACTCAAATTATATATAAATTGGAAAAATTATAAGTTATGTATAAATTTGATTGTATAAGCTACCTTATAAACTAAATCACAATTTAATACTTTTTTGTTTTATATTTAATTTTTCTTTTAATAGTTTATTTAATTTAATTAATTTTAATACTTTTTAATTGTACTTGTACTGCAGCTAAAAATATTGTAATCTTCGTTCGTGAAGAGATGGTGGTTGTAACACAAAATCTTTTATAGATTTTAGCACAACTGCCGTTTCAACCTATTCTGTATAAAAATGTTTTTTGCTCAATAAATCATTTATTCATTTTATTTATTCACTTATCAGGTGAGATTGTCAAGGGCTAACTTTGAAAGAAAAAAAAATCGAATAAAAACTCAACGGAGCAAAAAATATGTTACATAATTTTACTTTTTACCTCAACTTTGTGAGGCCTCATGTAAATATCGTTTTAAGAAAAAGTCTCCCCGGGGCCGTGAGCAACGAGCGATGTTCCATTTCACGGTGATTAGGAGCCTGGGTTGATGCTCTCTCCGGGGATGAGGTGAGATGTGCTTGATGGCCCTTGGAGACTCAATTTTGACTGCCATTTTGGATAATGTATGAAATTGGTTATTAGATTTTTTATGGTGATTACATTTAAGTTTAAGACTTACCTACTTATCTATACTAATATAGTAAACGTGAAGAGTTTGTTTGTTTGTTTGTTTGCTTAGACAACAACAACAACAACAACAACAACAACAACAACAGGAACAACAACTAAGCGGGTGAAACCGCGCTGCATTAGCTTGTTACTTACAAAGAAACTGTCTTATTTAAAACTGAGTAACTTGACCAGTGATTATTTTTACATATTATTTATGTATCTACACTAAAATTTATTACTAGCAGACGCTCGCTACTTCGTACGCATGAAATTCAGTTTTCCGCAAATCCCGCAGGAGCTGTGGATTTTTCGGGGATAAAAGTAGATCAAAAGTAGCCTATCCTATATCTACCAGTACAATTCCATTGAAATTCGGTTCAGCCGTTCTACAGTTAAGCCCCTTTAAACAGACCGACATACAGACAAAAATAGAAACGTTTTTTAATTTGGCCACGATATACCATTTTGAAATCCTCTTGATGAGCCCTTGAATTTGATACCCATATCACAATATTAGAAAAAAAAACATCACATCGAGTCTATAGTGACGTCTCACAGTCGTCGTGTTGGGTTTTTTCACCTATGTAAGAACACTTGGGTTATTAAGACAAATATGGACGAGTGTTCTTAGACATATTTGTTGAAAATCGGTTGAAATCGAAGAAGTTTTAGATAAAGTTTGTGGGGTTATGGGGCACAATCTCTGGACCTACTGAACCGATTTAGATAATTTTTTTACTAATAGAAAGCCACGTTATTTGTTAGTATCATAGTATATAAGTTGACTTTACCGTGGAGCTGTTGAGGCTTTAGACGGATTACGATTACTAATATTTTATTATTTGTCTTTTACAGGTAAGGCTTTTTCTGCTATAAGGTAACTCAGTTGATGGGTTTAATTTTCATTTTTTTTGAGTATTTGTCTAGCCTAGTAAGCCTGTCGTGACTTTTATGTCAGGAAGGCTGAAGCTTGGAGATATCAATTTAAATATACTAGTCGTACTCAGGTATATGGTGGTGCCTATTATAGTGATGACTCTGGTCAAGAAATATTAAACTTGAAAATCGACGCACCCTCAAACATATTATGTTGTACGAGTATATTATTTTAGCATTCACGGTTTCCACGGGATTTGCGAACGACGTCACGGGCGTCTGTTACTTTACCATAAGCTTTGGACTTTGTACCATGTAATGGCAGGCGTCTACTGATCCGCATTGTACGTAACGGATGCATCGCATCTAACGGATTTTAGTATTCTTTGTATAGAATCCGCATCGTACGGATCGTATTAAACATATTTATCTACCGTTAAATTAAAAAGCCGTTAGATGCTATGCGTCCGATACGTACGATGCAGATCTGAAGACGCCTACTATTTAAGTTCTCTTGTGCGGAATGTAACAAAACCAGCTTTCCAAGTCCGGACTGAGAATTTGTACTGACAATTTTTTGGGAAGAAGAAAAGCTCAATATGTCATAGCCCAACCCAGGACTCAACCCCCCGTGATCCTAAGCCACGGTAACCACTAGACAAACAGAGCCATTTATTACAAACTTCAAAAAAAGAAGGTTGTTCTCAATTTGACAAGTATTCTTTTTTAATGTTTATTACCTCATATCTTTGTCATTTATTAACCAATTTTGAATTTTTTTTTTGTTTGAAAGAGTACACTTCCAGATTGGTCCCATTTTATTTACATGAAAATCGGTTAAGCAATTTTGTGTTACAATCAAAATAAATGAAATACGTCTTTGAAGTCATTTTTATCCGACAACGGCGAAGCCAAAAGGAAGGGTAATGATTTTGGCAGTCTATGTATGTATGTTCGTTCCACCGTAGTGCCTAAACTACTAAGTCGATTTTCATAAAAAAGGCGGCAAAAGATTCGTATTAATTCAAATTGACGGAACACGGCTCTACCATGACCGTTTTTGTTCCAATGCATTTCCCTATTTCAATCTGAAATATTTTCTTGTTTCGTTCTTTTTAGACCCCTTTTTAAGTACTCGGCTTATAGTTTTTAAACTTTATTTTTTATGTTAAAAAGACTATCGTATATAACATATAGCATAGAATTATATTTACCTGTTTCCCCTTAGAGTTGCCCAAACCAGCGAACCGCATACGGCTTGCAAAGTTCCGTATCCTACTCATTAACCCCTGAGAGGTGGTCTCGGGGCACATTAAACGGAATTAAGTCTTACGTAACGTTACCTTACCTGCCTCTGAGTTAGGACCAACTCGTCTAATAACTTCTATGACATCTACTAATTGTTACATGAATTTTTAGTTTCATAGATAAATGAGTTTGGTTCTTCATTATCTTACCTTACCTTATCAGCACAACGGTCTTAAACACCAGCATCCAGCGGCTCCCTGCAACTCGCTTGATATCGTCGGTCCACCTAGTGGGGGGGTCGACTAACACTACACTTTCTGGTGCAGGGACGCCATTCCAGCCCCTGGGACCCCAACGTCCATCGGCTCTTTAAACTATGTTGCCTGCTCATTGCCACTTCAGCTTCGCGACTCGCTGAGCTATGTCAGTGACTTTGGTTCGTCTGCGGATCTCCTTATTTCTGATTCGCTCACGCAGAGAAACTCCAAGTATAGTTCGCTTGCATAAGTTCTTCATTCCCATGCTGCAATTAAATGGATCGTCCTTCTAGCTTCTGTGTATCCTACTTTCGTAATATAGATCTATTATCTATAGGTCACGTGTCTATAATGGTGAAGGAAAAACATCGTGAGGAAACCTGTATACCTGAGAATTTTCTTAATTCTCTACGTGTGTGAAGTCTGCTAATCCGCATTTGGCCAGCGTGGTGGGCTAAGGCCTATTATCTCTCATTCTGCGAGGAGACTCGTGCTCAACAGTGAGCCGTATATGGGTTGTTAATGATAATGATGATAAGTCAAGGGTGAATTGCTGTATCATTACTTACTATCAGGCGTGAGTGCAGTGAAGCGTTAAATTATTTACTAGCGGTCGCCCGCGACTTCGTCCGCGTGGAATTAAGTTTTTCACAAATTCCGCAGGAACCATGGATTTCTCCGGTATAAAAGTAGCCTATGTATTAATCCTGAGTAAAATCTATTTCCATTCCAAATTTCAGTTAAATCGCTTCAATAGTACCGGCGTTAAAGAGTAACAAACATCCATACAAACTTTCACGTTTATAATACTAGTAGTAGGTTTATTTTCAAAATTATCTGACCAAGCAGATGGATCACCTGATGGTAAGTGAAACTATTGTATATAAAGGGTAACATTTTGCAGAGCAAAAGCGGAAAGTCATTGAAAGTGTGATAAGTTCGGTGGCTTTCACTGAAAGCAACCGACTTTGTGAATCCTGGCCCTGATGTATGACTCCTGCCTCACAAAGGTGTGATAACGTTTGCCAGTTGTAAGTAATTTACTCCGAAAGCATTTACAACAACAAAGTAAGAGAGACAGTTTATTAATTAAAAATTTCGTGACAAGTAAAGTGTGCATATTACCAAAACATTTTATTTCGTCAATTTATAATTGAATGATTTAACTGAATGAAACAAACTCATTTCATTTTCATATAAAGTTGACGCAGACAGTTCATTTGCTGTTTGCGCTGCCGCCGCGCCGGTGAGAGTTGATTATTCGTTGTTATATTTGTCAATGGGACTCGTAAAGCCACGTATTCACTACCAAACATATGTTTAAGTAATGCAGCGACGAAATTAGATATTTAGGTATATATTATTATTTCTTAATCTATACTTACGCGTAATATTATAGAGGTGAAGTCTAAGTCTACCACCAGAAAGCCACGTGTTTGTGAGTGTCATAGGCTAAATTTTATCTCCGTATTCTCACGGATATGTCAATGAAAGTGCTGTCAGTACGTGCCAATAATGAACGAAGTTCCGAGACTTGGTCGTTAACAATTAGCCTCATGCAGGGTCAGAGTCACACAGCGGGCAATGGAACGATATCAGATATTCAGAGTAGATACTTTCAACATATATCGTTCCATTGCCTCTGCGTGCTCGAATCAGAAATGAGGATATACGTAGAAGAACCAAAGTCACAGATATACTCGTAGCTCAATGAGTCGAAAAGCTGAAGTGACAATGGGCGGGGCACATAGTTCGAAGAGCTGATAGACGTTGGGGTCCTAAGGTACTGGATTGACGACCCCGCATTAGAAAATGCAGTATTGGTCGACCCTCCACCAGGAAGAGATCGCTTGTTAGCGATAAGGCCGCCTATCGCGCATTTGTATTTTTTTAACTATTGTATTCTTAATATGTTGTTAGTGTTGTACAATAAAGTGTATTTTCTATCTTTCTTTTTTACATTCAAAGTCCATCTATCTCCCTAATATAGAATCATCATCAACATCATCATCAATTATCAGCCGATGAACATCTACTGCTGGGCATAGACCTCTTACATGAGCTTTCAAACAAAGTGGTCTCGAACCGCCAGTATCCAGCGTTTTCCTGCAAATCGCTTGATGTCCTCGGTTCACCTAGTGGGGGGTCGACCAACAGTGCCCTTTCTGGTGCGGGGTTGTCATTCTAACACCTCGGGACCCCAACGTGATGTAGAATAAGTAACTACAATTAAGGTAAGAAATAAAAATCGGAATGTTTAGTAATGAGTGCGCCGCTTAAAGGTGCGAGCAGGTAGCCGCCTCGCTCCCGCTCATTCGCGCATCAATCTATGTCGCAAGCGATATGAACAGAATTATTTTTGTCCGAGTTTTTATACCACCGCATCGCTTTTATTACCTTTGGGGGAATTCATTTATCCACATCCAGCGTCCAGCCGATATAATACTTACTCCCAGTGTTTTTTATTGGTTTAATCATGTGTACATACACGACAGTTTGTATTTGTTCACTCTTTTTGTCGAGCTTTTTATTGTAAGCTTTATTTAAATCAAGGCGCGTTCGAATTGTGTTCGGATTGTAATAAAATGCTCGCGTACTTTTTTATATGCACCGTGATAAATGCAGCTAAAATATGGGCATAGGAGCGATTGATAAAAACGCTGTGCGGAATGCTTTTTGAATGTTTTTTGCACAGCATATAATCATTTTCGACGGCTTTTTTGCTTGAAAAGCTCTTTTTTGGTTTTTGGAACTGGCAATAAAATTCTTTTGAAAAACTTTGAATGCCTATTTTGAGTAATTCTAGTATTTTTTTACCCTCATACTAATAACTAAGGTTTATTCCCCGTCGTACCTGCGAGACATAAACGAACTTTTATCAAATGTACATTTTAATATTAGAGCCGGTAATAATGTACTAATGTTTCTATGCGTGTTGATTTTCACTCACTTATGAGTTACTTTAAAATTTGGCAACGTCATAATTCGATGGAGCCGGTTGCACTCTCGAAATAAGATGACGTCATGCGTCGTTCCCTCGCTCTTGGGTTACCAACTTTTTTTACAAGAAAGTGTGTTCTGGTCCATGAAGATTATTAAACAGTATTATAGAAAAACCAATATTTTCTTTTGAATAATGCAACCAATTCCATCAGTATTTCCTTATGACGTTGTCACGTTCAACTATCGTCAGTAAACCGACTTTACAGACAATCGATTTTTTTTCATCATCATCATCATCATCATTATCAGCCGATGGAAGCCCACTGCTGGACATAGACCTCTTGTAAGGATTTACAAACATCACGATCTTGAGCCGCAGGCAACCATAAGCCATGTAACCCACTTGATGATATACATCACTATTCTATTCGATATCTTTATAAGACCCTGTAAGAACTTTTTTCATTATCATTAACTTTGAAAATTGCTGCTAAAATGTAAAAGCGTCCTACTATATCATCCTCCTCAGAATATCCTTCCTTTATAAACATACAAAATTGTTAAAATTTCTATTGTTATAAACAGTGGAAACTTTTGATGATTTATCTTGCGCCCGGTTCGTCGCGCTGTGTGAAATTACGAAGTTTTGTGAGAAAATTTCTAAAATTCTAAAGTGCCTCGCTCCCCCTTTCCCCCGCCTACCCCCCAGTATCTAAACTGTGCAGTTTATGAAGCGAGAGTAACTTCGCACACCCTTCATATCGCAACTTTTCTTCTTTTCGCAAACAAGGTTATAGTGTTATATCGTCGTTCGACGGTTTATTTTGAGTGTGAAAAGTTCATTATTTTAACAAAGGCTTCACGGTTGGACTCATTTTGATGGTTTTGGTAACACCTAGTCGACTTTTCTGAAGCTAGCCAATAGGACAGAGTAGTTTTCCGTTATGATACGGAGACTAGCTAAGAAAGGATTTTCAGTATCAACTTTACGTAGGGGATTTTTTTTAATTCTTTACAAATTATGATGGTAAGTGATGATGCAATATAAGATGGAAGCGGGTTAATTTGTTAGGAGTAGGATGAACACTCCTTTCGATTTCTATACGACATCGTACCGGAACGCTAAATCGCTTGGCAATACGTCTTTGTCGATTGGGTTGTAACTAGCCACGGCCGAAGCCGCCCACTAACCAGACCTGGACCAATTAAGATAACCTCAATCGGCTCAGCAGGGAATCGAACCCAGGACATCCGTCTTGTAAATCCACCTCGCATACCGCTGCGCCACGGAGGCCGTCAAATAAGATGGGGACGAAATTTTTGTGAACTATTTGTTCTTCGGAGTTAGAACACTCTTTAGTCTCGCTACAATTCGAATTTCAAAACTGGCTAGACCTATATAATAATTTTTAATTTTCATAAATTATAGCACTTTTAAAAAGAGAATCAATAATATGTAAAATCTCTGAGAGGGTAATTTTGCATGCAAGCCAATGTAATTAATTAAGGTAATACCACAGTAAAGATATTACAACCAGTAGTTGGACTTCATACTAGAGGTCGAAACGCGAGCTATACCTACGCACCTCGAACATGGGGTGATCGTAGGGTGAAGACCGTCGCGACTGTGCCGCGGTGACGAACGAACGCACGGTGTATTAACAGAGTAAAGTGTATTAATAGTATTAGATTTTTTTAATTATGACCAGTAGGAAATACTGTGCCGTTTTTGGATGCATCAATTCAAAATTATCCCATCCAGAGATAACTTTTTTTAAGTTACCTGGAAACTCTGAAAGGTAAGACTTTAAAATAAATTTACTTATTAGTAGGTAGGTACATAATCTTGTATTTTTTAATGGATAAGGTATTTCCTTTAATTGATTATGAAACACGGCTAAAACTCACGTGATATTAGGTCGGAGTATGCCCGACTAGTTTCAAACCCATACGGGGCCCTTAGTCATGAGCTGGTTCTTGCATCGCGGCACGATCCAAACTGTTTGGATCGTGCCGCGATGCAAGAATATCTATCTAATATCACGTGAGTTTTAGCCGTGTTTCATCATCAATTAATATGAATAACACTCACGATAGTTTAAATTCTAAAAAGGTATTTTCTTTTATCTCCAGAATAAAGGTAGGTATCTGGATTAGTAAATAAAGTGAATAGAGTAAAGGAAAGTGATTGACACGATTGAAATAGGTAGTTATACGCGGTTCATGAATCACGATACAGTAGGTACGATAAGCTTGTGTTAAAACCTCGACTGCTTGTACAATGTTTTGTGTGACTGTGCTCGGAGCATTTGTGTTTTGTTACCCGACTGCGGCGAAGCCCAAAGGAGGAGTATGTGTTTGAATGTTATGACTTGTTGTTGTATGCGGGCGACGGGTAGAAAGGACTGCGCGGGTGTGAAGTCGTACGCGCTGGGCATGGTTACCCCCCTCCCGGACCGCGCCGACCTTCGGGAGTGTTACGAACAAATTTGCCAAGCACACATACTGATAAATGATATGTCATTAGACTCATCCAGATAGGCCGAGTGTCACTGGGTAACTTAGTTCTTAAAAAATCAAAATGGCGGATTTTATGCGCTTTAATGTGCAAGCTCATAAAACTTTTGCTCAGTTTGGCATTGGTGACAAGAATTTTAACCGACTTCCAAAAAGGATCGTATCGTATTTACAGCGATATTTCCGTCATTTGTAAACCGTTTCTTTTTTGTTTGGATGAGTATTCTTTCAGGTTAGTCCCATTTTTTTCATGTCAGGATCTGATAATGGCATCCTAGAGAAATCTAGGGGAACTATCGTATCGTAGGGACAATTAGTGCGTTTGTTCATTGTTTCATTAGCTATTTTAAATCACTACAATTTCATGAAGGTATAAGGAGTCGGTCTGATGATGGTGCCGAAACATGAACTATGGAACTCGTCAACGATTTAGAGCAGTTATTTTTTGTTGGGCTTGTTTAATTTGTATTGATGAGAACTTTCCACCTATAGGGGTTGTGACTGCATAAGGGGTCTAGTGATGACGACGACTCTTTTATTTGTTCACGTAGTGTGGAGGTAATACCTAGATGGCATCACGGAAATAAATATGTTTAAGAATACGACCAATCCTTCGAGATCATTGACGTAGTATCAACCTTAATTAAATCAACCAATCAAAAAACACGCATTTTTATTTATCACTTCCCATTTTACTACAATTTACAAAGTATTTTATTTGTTTACATAAAAAAAGTTTATTTACAATCACAAAACTAAGTGGAAACAGAAAGTTAGCAAATGTAATTAAAATGCTGCAGGCGGGCAGCCCTATGACATGTTTACGTACCGCGCGGCTGTAGGTATTTATTTCAAAAATACGGCCGAGTTACTATACTGGTTGTAATATCTTTACTGTGGTAATACGAAGTCCGCTGGGTCATGCACGAGGTTGGCCTAGCTTGTCAAAAGCCGATAGACGTTCGTTGCTGAATACCTACTCGTATATACCTAAGCTTTTTGTTGAGACATCATAAGACAACAGTCTTAAACCATCTAGGACTAGCCTCATAAGAAGGCTCAGAGTCACACAGCGGGCGATGGAACGAGCTATGTTAGGAGCTTATCTTAGTGTAATCGAATCAGAAATGAGGAGATCCGCAGAAGAATCAAAGTCACCGACATAGCTCACTGAATTGTGAAGCTAAAGTGGCAATGGGCGGGGCACATAGTTCGAAGATCCGAGGGACGTTGGGGTCCCAAAGTGCTGGAATGGCGACCCCGCACTAGTAAGCGCAGTGTTGGCCGACTCGCCACCAGGTGGACTGACGACATCAAGCGAGTCGCAGGGATTCGCTGGATGCAGGTGGCTCAGTATTGTGATTTTTGGAAGTCCCTACAAAAGGCCTATGTCCTGCAGTGGACGTCCATCGGCTGATATGATGATTCATTTGCTTCCGAGACTTTTTGCCTCTTATTGCCACTTCAGCTCTGTGACGCTTTGAGCTATGTCGGTAACTTTAGTTCTTCTGCGGATCTCTTCATTTATGATTCGATCACGCAGAGATATACTGAGCAAGCTTGCTCCATTACCCGCTAAGGGATTTTGAACTTTTTTCTGAGACTTTTAAGCAAATGCAATGCAATTATGTTTTGTTTAGTAAAATAATAATAAAATTCCTAGTGACAAAGAAAAATAAATATCTCAAAGATATCATTTTATGTCTTGTTTACAACAAAGCGTAGGTACACTGTGAAAGTTTCAGAGATAATAAACATAATATTATATGTGTACGAAAATTTTAATTATTCATCTCATTAGAATAATACAGGAACGACAAAATAATGACACCCAAGGAATTTCTATTTCGCATACAAAGCTTAAAATTTGAAATTATGATTTCCGCTGCAAGCTACAATTTTCAATTTTAATTCATTCAAATGAATGCAAACGTGCTCTAAAGAATTCAGGTCAAACATGACAAAGTCACCTACTGTCATTAAAAAACTTTACAGAACAAGGTTACCTGCTTATCCATATAAGACTTTACTTAGACTTTATCTTTAGGAAACTGATATTTCACAGTAAAGTTATAAATCTGCAACGCAAAATCAAAATTCTTTTAATTATTATTTTTTTCTTTACAAGCCCTTGACTACAATCTCACCTGATAGTAAATGGATGATGCAATCTAAGATGGCAGCGGGCACCCGCGAGATTCCCGTTCCCATAGGAATACGAATCTAAAATATAGTCATTGTCATTCGCAAATAACGTGGCTTTCTATTGGTAAAAGAAATTTCTAAATCGGTTTAGTAGATATAGAGGTTACCCTCTACAACACCACAAACTTTACCTCTATGCATTTTATTTATTTTCTGTAAATGATGGATACATATTGTTGAATGTGCAAGTGGAAGGACATATGAGGAGAGGAAGGCCAAAGAAGAGATGGTTGGATTGTGTGAAAGAGGACATGTGTGTAAAAGGAGTGGATGATGAGTTGACGAGTAATATTTACGAATGGAAAAGATTGACATATTTTTCCAACCCCACTTAAGTGGGATAAGAGTAAGGAGATGATGATGATGATGGATAAATAATCATTATTTCTTGGAAGAATTCTAGAATTGTGCCATTACAGCAATGGTTATAGCACTGTATGATGATGATGATGATGATGATTGATACCACAAACTAATAAGCCATTGTAATTGCTCTATCAGGCACAGTCTCGTACACATAATTGAGACAAGCGGCTAACTTCGGAGGTCCACAATTGCATAAGCCATCGGCACCTGGCGACAACCGACCGGTCAATTCCGTACCATACGAACTTACCCTAAATGTTTAAGGTGGATACATACTTATAATAATATAAACGTGTTTTTGGATGCCTCTCTACAGGGCCAGGACTCCTTGTAGAGGATGATATTTGTAGTTGAGATCCACAACAGGGCAATGTTGTGCGTTGGTGGGCTAAGGGATAGTGTTTGACTTCATGTTATTATGGCTAAACGTGCTTTTCGAGGTTATATATTGATTTATTTATTTTGTTATCATCCGCGAAAAGCCGACGAACCCATGCGACAACGTTCAGGTCCGACAAAATACTCTCTACGTACGTTACTCCCCGAAACCGGAGCATCCTCAGGAGATGTTGACTCTACGACGTGCAATCGTCTTTTAGTGCTTTTCGAGGTCCAAGTAAGCTCGAGTCTGGGAATTATTACTCATAATTTCTTTTACTTTTCGTATCCAGTACCAAAGTCCAAGGTTAGGATAGGTTAACAAAAAATACGTTATAAGTATTTTCCTTTTAACATTTTTACATTATTTATATTATGTAAGTTAAGTTATTGTATTTTTTTTATAATCAATAGTTTTCAGTTATCTATTGCTTAAAACAGTTAAAGCAAATTATAAACCGTTAGAAAATTGAGTTTTAAATCTCTCGTGTTTCTGATAAAAGAAAAAACTATAGATAACTCTTTTCGAGTTTTTATTAAAATCCCTAAACTTTGTAACCTTTTTTAAATCAATTCAAACATTGCATTCAATTTATAATTTTGCATTGATTTTCTGCAAAGCTAGAACCAATCTGATTTAAAAGCGATATCAGTTGTGAGTGTGTTTCTAGCTTAACGTAAACTGCAGACCAATGTGGTTTACACTACTCCCGTGTTAATTGAGCTTCTGTGTAGACGTTAATTTTACACCTCTTTGGTAGCTATCCTACTGAATGCTTACTTTAAAAGTAGATTAAATATTTTCTAGCTTAATTTTTAATAGACTGTCTTAAAAATGAATGAACAATTAAAAAAATCAAGCCTCAATAGCTCAACGGTAAGAGAGGTCGGACTCATCACCGGTGGTGGTTTGATCCCCGCCACGTTGGTCTATTTGTCGTACCCACTCCTAGCACAGTATTTCCCGACTAGTTGGAGGGGAATGGTAATATTGGTCATATTTAATACATATGGCAAATATTCTTTTTTTAAAAAAAGCAGAATTAGCCTGCAGAACTATGAAAGTTGTGAAAACTGCGCTAATAGATATTATTTTATTTGAATGACTTTACTTAGTTGACGGCCTCCGTGGCGCAGGCATCGTACCGGAACGATAAATCGCTTGGCGGTACGTCTTTGCCGGTAGGGTGGTAACTAGCCACGGCCAAAGCCTTCCACCAGCCAGACCTGGACAAATTAAGAAAATCTCAATCTGCCCAGCCGGGGATCGAACCCAGGACCTCCGTTTTGTAAATCCACCGCGCATACCACTGCGCCACGGAGGCCGTCAAAAGTCGTTATATTTTTCACTATCTCCCACTCATAATATCCCGTATAATATAAGACGCGTTTTTAGTTGGGTCCCTGCGAAATTGTATTAATCGGGTTCCACTGTACTAACAAAACCAAACTCCTGTACAAAATCATATACCATTATCAACCCATATTCGGCTCACTGCTGAGCCCGAGTCTCCTCTCAGAATGAGAGGGATTAGGCCAATAGCCCACCACGCTGGCCCAATGCGGATTGGCAGACTTCACACACGCAGAGAATTGGGAAAATTCTCTTGTATGCAGGTTTCCTCACGATGGTTTCCTTCACCGTTTGAAACACGTGATATTTAATTACTTAAAATGCACACAACTGAAAAGTTGGAGGTGCATGCCCCGGACCGGATTCGAACCCACACCCTCCGGAATCGGAGGCAGAGGTCATATCCACTGGGCTATCACGGCATTACATGATTATGATTACAAAATCATATAGGTACAACATACATAACATTAATATACACTTCAAAAGCTGGATAACGCTGGAAGCTTTGCATTTGCTGTCGAATATTTAAGAGTACTTGTTCATTACCTTCAGAAGTGCTCACTTTTGAAGGAATTCCCTTAATTGATATTCCACAATCCGTTGAAACTGTAGCTGGGGCGAAACTATGCAGTGATACCAAAACAATGCTACATTAAATTTCAAGGCAACTATGGCAATAATACTAAAACTTTAGTAAATGATCACTTGAAATCTAAATGCCATGTTTGCTGTGGTGATTATGATAATGTTCATCTATAAAAGTTATGTGCATTTTAAGAAATTGAATATCACTTGTCTCAAACTGTGACGGAATAACATCGTGAAGAAACCTGTGTACCTGATAATTCTCTTAATTCTCTACGTGTCTAAAGTTTACCAATCCGCATTGGGATAGTGTGGTGGACAGCCAGTGGGTTAGTCTAACCCCTCTCAATCTAAGAGGAGACTCGTGATCTACTATGAGCCGAATATAGGTTGTTATGATGATGATGAAATAGTAATATTGTAGGAAATAGTAGACTGAGACGGATATGACGTCGTTCGATCTCGTGTTGGCTCGAGCGACTGCTGATATAAGGCGCTCGCCGTATCAGTAGTCGCGTGGCGTTCGAGCCCAAAGATTACAATGTATTATTGTTCGAGCCGTCCACATTTCTTGTTGTGTAATTCTTTAAGGCTTGAGCAGTGAATGGTGAGTGTTGGCATGTCGGAAGGAATCCCTTAAACCTGCATCGGGAGTCACAAGTCTCTGAGGCTAGTCAAGGTATTCTCTGCCATTCTAGGCTCTTATTTTGGTTACAGTTTGATTTGTTAATTAAGTTGTCCTGACAAATACTGTGAATCATAACCTTTGTTCGACATTGGTTTTCTAATTTATGTAATTCACTTTTGAGTCTGCTAAAAATATAATAGCTTATCTTTGAAGTTGAACTCTCAAGAATTAAAAAAAACTGCCGGGTTATTCACTAGCTTGGTGTTTTTCAAATAATGTCTATGGAATACAATTTACATTGCGACTTCCTTTAGTGATTAAAAAAAGGGATTTACTCTTACCTCCTTTTTTAACCGACTTCCAAAAAGGAGGAGGTTCTACGTTCGGCTGTATGTATGTTTTTCCAAAATTATACTTCGTTTCTGAGTTTCAGATAGTTTTCTTACCAGAACTTATAACCCAAAACTAATTTTTTTATCCATCTTTTATGTAAGGGTTTAAAAAACACGATTAGATATTTAAATTTTATTTAAAACTAGCTGAAGCCGCGCTCACCCGCGTGGTTTCTGTTCTCTCAATAGAAGGATAATATAACCTTCCTTAATAAATGGGCTATATAACACTGAATTATTTTTTCAAATCGAACCAGTAGTTTCTGAGATTAGCGCGTTCCAGCAAACAAACAAACAAATAAAGAAACTCTTCAGCTTTGTAATATTAGTATAAATTTATTTTTGAGCTTGAAATAGCACTGGCTGCTGTTTTTCGTAACCTGATTCCGAGAAGCTTACACGGAAACGATCGCATTCATTTGAATGTATTAAGATTGAAAATTGTAGCTTGCAGCGTAAATCATAATTTCAAATATAGAGCTTTGTGAGCTGTATACATTACTGTGTATCGTATTACACTACCCCCGTTTTAATAACGAATGCAAAATACGTGAAACAGTTTTGGTTTTTAATAAATAAAATCATATAGAAAGGTAACTGGATTAAAAAAAACATTGTGCATTATTATGGTTTGGTCATTGGTATTGTAACTAGCGTGAGTCTATTTCAATTCTATTTTTAACCGACTTGGAAAAAAGGAGGAGGTTCACAATTGGACTGTATGTTTTCTTTTTATGTATCGTAAATAAAAATATACAGTTCTCATTACTCGAAGACGCCTGGACCGATTTGAATAATACTTTTTTTTTTTTAAAAATTGCTATTTAATTCCATTGATTTAAAAACGACAAGCTTATTCCTGAATGTTTCCAAAAATATGCCTTTACAACCTTTAACTGGTTCTTAATGAAATCTTCGACTTCCAAAAGGTTCCAAAATATTCAGTAATTTCTGGGCGATACTGTCACATGAGCCGTGATAAGATATGACCGCTACCTCCGATTCTGAAGGGTGTAGTTTCGAATCCGGTCTGGGACATGCACCTCCAACTTCTCAGTTGTGTGCATTTTAAGAAAATAAATATATATAATAGTATCTCAAACGGTGAAGGAAAAAATTGTGAGGAAACCTGCATACTTAAGAATTTTCTTAATTAAATGTGTGAAGTCTGCTGGTCTTGGGCCAGCGTTGTAGACTATTGACCTAAACCACTCTCATTTTGAGGCGAGACTCGTGCTTAACTGTGAGCCGAATATGGGTTGATAATGATGATGACAATTGACAATGATTAGATCAGCCCCCCAACATTGGATAAGCGTCTTGGGTCACCACGATGGCACAATTCGCATTGGGCCAGCGTGGTGGGCTATATACTATATCTGTGAGGAGACTCGTGCTCAACAGTGTGCGGAATATGGGTTGTTAATGATGATGATGAAATATGAAAATTGAAATAATTTCATGCATATTTTTGTATCAATCGTCGTCATTAACCCATGTTCGGCTCACTGTTGAGCTCGAGTCTCCTCTCAGAGTGAGAGGGATTAGGCCAATAGTCCACCACGCTGGCCCAATCCGGATTGGCAGACTTCACTCACGCAGAGAATTAAGATAATTCTCTGGTATACAGGTTTCCTGACGATGTTTTCCTTCACCGTTTGAGACACGTGATATTTAATTTCTTAAAATGCACACTACTGAAAAATTGAGGTGCATGCCCCGGACCAGATTCGAACCCACACCCTCCGGAATCTGAGACAGAGGTCATATCCACTGGGCTATCACGGCTATTTTGTATCAATGCATAAATGTTAAACTTAATAATGCTAACAGTGGCGGAAATTAATGAGAATTTGTAGCTATACGGTTCTCCTATTTGATTGTAAATGAAGCAAATGCATATTGAGCTTCCTAAAGCAAACGCAAATGTTCTGCTTAACCCGATTAACCCGATTAATTAGACAGTGAAATTACTCAAATGGCCTACTGATCATTGAATGAAATCATATTTCGGCAATGGTTTCCACCAAGATAGGCATTCAGTAGCTTGATGATCTATACTAATATTATAAAGAGGTAAAGTTTGTAATACTACAAAAGTTTGTAGTATTATAGGGGGTAATATCCAGATCCTCTGAACCGATTTAGAAAATTATTTTACTACTATAAAGCAAAGTTATTTGTAAATGGCATTGCCTATATTTTATCTTCGTATTCCCTGTTAAATCCCCGTATGTGATAGTGTGGATATACCCCCTGCCAACGATTTCGGAGGGTGTGGGTTCGAATCCAGTCCGGGGCAAGCACCTCCAACTTTTCAGTTGCAAAAAATGCACACACATTTTAAGAAATTAAATATCACATGTCTCAAACGGTGAAGGAAAAACATCGTGAGGAAACCTGCATAGCAGAGAATTTTATTAATTATCTGCGTGTGTGAAGTCTGCCTATCCGCATTGGGCCAGCGTGATGGACAATTAGCCTAAGCCCTCTCATTCTGAGAAGAGACTCGAGCTCAACAGAGAGCCGAATACGGGTTGAGAATGATGATGTTGATGATTATTATGGGAATGGACCCTACGCGGGTGAAACTGCGGAGCGTCTAATTCAAGAAAATAGACGAAAGTTTACCAAGCTTCCTCTTATCTCCGAAACTACAGTATGCATATAATATTTAATTAAGGCGAATTACAAACGAGTTAGAATTGAACAGAAGTAAGACATCAAACATTTCTCAGGCAAACGTGAACTTGTTGGACGGCGATATGACGCTGTAACTCCATTCATGGACTTGTGAAATTTATATTATGAAAAGCGCGAAGTTACTCGCATCTAAGAACTTGGCAGTTTAGACACAATTGAGGAAGCAGGGGAGGAGTGGGACACTTTAGAATTTTACTCAGACCAATTATTGTATGCCTGCCTCGCTTGACGTTACTTTTCTGTCAAAGTATATGATCAACGATCTCATGCGATTATAAAAACTGTCTCTATAGTATCCATGTTTAATAGTTGTAATCGTGTTCGTCTGTTAAAGAGCTCCGTAAAAATACCTTTCTGCGTAGCTGAATGGTGTAAAAAACGGGCAAAAACTTCTAGTTTAGTATAAGATATATACCAAATCTAAGCTCGTTTTCCTCAGAAAATGACAGACAATTTTGTTCGTGACTATGAGTGCGATACAGGTCCTTCTATAATTGGTCTGAGGAATTTTAGAAATGGTATCAAAAAACTTTTTAATTGCATAAGGCGTGACCGTGGATTGTACATAAATCATGAGTAGCTTTCTTTATTAATGACAAAGGAGTGTAGTACTTTTAAAGATACATAATAGGTAATCAATAGCTTATTTTAACGGCATTTTAGTATATGGCAAGTCCTAGAGATGAGAGCTATGGAGCTTAGTAGTGTACTCAAATACAACCAGAGCGCGAATAGAAAATTAAATAACACGAATAGTTTAAAAAACTAAAAAACACGCTTGATACCCCATATCTTGGGGGTGTATTTCAAATAGTCTGTCCGCCATCTTGGACGTCCGCCATATTAGATTTAAGTCACGTGACTATTTTTTTGGTACTCCTGACAGCAAACCCTTTTATTTGACATCCATTCATGAGGGTGGATTTCAAACAGTCAGTCCGCCATCTTGGGGAGGCCACCATATTGGATTTGTAATGACGTTTTTTAGCTAGTCATGTATTGTCATCAGCTAGGCTATCCTGTAACGATATTTTTATAGCTCGCAAGTTGAGTTTCGAATTCACCTCTATCTCTCTCTGTTTAAAACGATATTATAGAATAAGAAAGATAGCGGTGAATTCGAAACACACACTAGCGGGTTATACAAAACATCCTTAGAGAATAGCCTAGCAGGACTCAGAGCGTGTGCAAAATTTCACGCGAATCGTAGAATGATTCAAAGATTTTCTTACATACATAGTTACAAGTGAAGCTAATATTAGCGTGTTAAAAATGGTATTCTATGTACAGTTGCCCTTCTTTTATTGATCTATTTGTATTTGAGTTACCTATTTGATCAGATATTGATTGATTAGATATCAAAATTGATCAGATATCAAAATTGAATATGCGTGTTGGATCCAAATTCCCTCTTCTTTATGGAGGAAAGTCTGGCTCTGTAGACGACTTGGTGATAAGGATCTAATTTTTAGGACTTAAACTTTTCTTTACACGAAATGGATACAGACGAAGTCGCAGACTATAAATAATACTATTAGATAAAATAATCTGTTCACGTACCAACTGTTTCTAATTTTACCTAATACATCATAATCCATCATTCAGTTTTTAATTAAATTTGTTTCAGATTTAGTTTCAAACTCTGAAAAAGTTGGACATTTTGCAAGTTTTTAATATCACAAATGTAAACCTTCTGAATATAATAATTAGATTAGGTATTATGATTATACTCAAATTGAACTAAATTCACTTATTCCAATCTAGCTACTGCATGCGGCTCCACTCGCGTGTCGAAATTCGTCTACAACAGGCTTCGTATTCATTTCTATCTCTCTCTATATATCTATAGATAGAGAGAGATATAGATAAATAAGATCTATCTATATATTATACTATCTATCTATATACTAAACATAAAGAGGTTTGTGAATTTGTACAGGATAATCTCTACTTTACCGATTTTTAACATTTTAACATTTTTAACATTTCAACATTTGAAAGGCATGTTATTTGTAAATTATCATAGGCTTCATTTTAGAATTTAAGCTATCGTGAGCCGCACCGCTGCTTCGCGGTTTGGATCGTGCCACGTTGCAAGAACCAGCTCATGACTAAGGGCCGCGTATGGGTTCGAAACTAGTCGGGCATACTCCAATCTTATATCACTTGAGTTTTAGCAGTTTTTTTGAAGTTAAATATCACGTGTCTTAAACGGTGAAGGAAAAACATCGTGAGGAACCAGATAATTTTCTTAAACCTCTGCGTGTATGAAGACTCCCAATCCGCATTGGCCTAACCCTTCTCATTCTGAGAGGAGACTCAAGCTCAGCAGTGAGCCGAATATGGGTTGATAATTATGAAACCTTAGCGTAAATATTACATTATTACAAAAATAGAAGATCCTTCGTAAACCTACCGAGTGACAGACATGGGTTATCTCATATTTAATGGAATTATGTATCGGTCACGCATTCTGCTATAATAAATTATTACTTCACGTTAATTTATTTATTTTCATATGTGGTTTTAAATTTGATGAAGGTTTTACGATGTTGTTTCCGGAGTTGTTGTTTGGTTAAGGACGACACATATAATACACTTTTATGTATGGACAGACGACACATCGCTGAAGGTAAACATATCTAGTTTTGTAAGCCATACAATGTTGATTATTAATTTTGCCTTCGACCATCAATTTTGTAATAGTAATGGACCAAGTATACAAAATCACTCAGCGGGCGATGGAGCGAGCTATGGAGTTTCTCTGCGTGATCGAATCAGAAATGAGGAGATCCGCAGACGAACCAAAGTCACTGACATAGCAGCTCAGAGAGTTGCGAAACTGAACCTAGAATCTCAGGAACCGAAGCCACAAGTTTAACGACTGGAGCACAAGGCATAAGTAGTTATTTTAAGTTTCATTCAGTTACTTAGATTTACCAGTCTGAAAGCGTCATCATCATCTGATGGACGTCCACCATAAGACATAGGCCTTTTGTAGGGACTTCCAAACATCACGATCCTGAGCCGCCTGCATCCAGCGAATCCCTGCGACTTGCTTAATATCGTCTGGGCAACAGTCTACAAACTGCGTTTTCTAGTGCGGGGTCACCATTTTAGTATCTTAGGACGTCCATCGGCTCTACGAACTATACTAGGCACAAAAATTAAGGGAGCAGAAAAAAAATCCAAATTTTTGGGGGATTTTCAACAGGCTGTAACTTATACAAAAATGGTCGTACAGCAAAAAAATAAAAAGCAAATTGTAGCTCTAAGTGTTTAGTTTTTGGATCTGAGTTTGAAAATTTTTTTTTGAAAATATTTTTCGAGTAATGATAAGAAAACCACCGAAAAAAAATTTTTCGAAATTTTTTTGGTTTTTTTTTTAATCTACGGACGTGGAAAAAAATTTTTCGACTCAACCTCCATATGGACCGGATAGCTTGTTTATTCAGATTTAATTAGTTTTTTTAAATCTCGATACGAGCATTTCTAGCTGAGATATCGATGTTTGAATGGAAAAAGATCATTTTGTCTTTGATTACCAATATCTCAGCAACCAATGATCGCACAGAAATTTTTAGGTTGGTTTTAAAAACTTGAATAAATTCTCTACAAGGGTTGGCAATTAAATTTTGAAAAAAAAATTTTTTTTCAATCATTACATGAATTAGAAAAAGCATCCAAAAAAGGGCTTTTTGTCGTTTTTTGGAAAATCAAGCGCCCAATCAAAAATATAGCGGAAACCACTGACGTTAAGTATGCCTTTTACTGTTCAATATACCCACAAAAACCCTACAAAGTTTCAATTCAATCCAGCTAACCGTTTTTTTTTCCCAGTTGATCGAATTTTTGAAAAAATTAAAGGAGCAAGAATTTCGCTCTGAAAATGTCATAAAATGATCTTTTTCCATTCAAACATCGATATCTCAGCTAGAAATGCTCGTATCGAGATTTAAAAAAAATGAAATTAAATCTGAATAAACAAGCTATTGGGTCCATATGGAGGTTGAGTCGAAAAAATTTTTTCCACGTCCGTAGATTAAAAAAAAAACCAAAAAAAATTCGAAAAATTTTTTTTCGGTGGTTTTCTTATCATTACTCGAAAAATATTTTCAAAAAAAAATTTTCAAACTCAGATCCAAAAACTAAACACTTAGAGCTACAATTTGCTTTTTATTTTTTTGCTGTACGACCATTTTTGTATAAGTTACAGCCTGTTGAAAATCCCCCAAAAATTTGGATTTTTTTTCTGCTCCCTTAATTTTTGTGCCTAGTATATGTGCCTCGCCCATTGCCACTTCAGCGACTCGTTGAGCTATTTCCGTCGGTGTCGGTTCATCTAAGGATCTCCTCATTTCTGCCCTGTAACCAAGTGGCGCGTCTCTTTCTACGATAGCTAACGCTTCGAAAACTAGAAAAATGTATGGCAATGACATTTGCTATCGACAGGTCGCGTGATCAAGATCTGTCATACATTTTTGTAGTTTTCGATGCGTTAGCGATTGTAGAAAGAGAATTGACGTGCTACTTGGCTACAGGGGCTGATTCGATGACGCAGCCTGAAAGCCTAGTCCACTATTATTATTATCATAACCTTAAGCACGCGCCTACTTTGAATACGAATCCAACTCCGCCTAAGCCCTGAATTAATTCATTTAGATATTAATGGAACGAGAATTGTTCCGTGAGTATTATTTTAACGTAGTTATGATTTTGGGGAAAATTTTCCCAAAAATTTAACGAAGTGCTCCATTTGAATTTTTGATCAGCCGTACCTTTTTACTGTGTACGAAGGTTTATGGAAAGTTTCCAACATTCGGTCGACTAAGCGAGCTGAATAATTAATTAATTTTATAAATAATTAATCTATCCATAATAAGGCGTGACATATTTTTGACGACTACTGGCGCAGTTCCCAGCTCGGTTCTTTTTTGTATTCAATAATTGTCTGGTGATAACCCAGTGAATATGACCTCTGCCTCCGATTCCGGAGAGTGTGGGTTCGAATCCGGTCCGGGGCATGCACCTCCAAGTATTCAGTTGTGTGCATTTTAAGAAATTAAATATCAGGTGTCTCAAACGGTGAAGGGAAAATATCGTGAGGAAATCTGCATGCCAGAGAATTTTTTTAATTGTCTGCGTGTGTGAAGTCTACCAATCCGCATTTAGCCAGCGTGGTGGGCTAACCCCTTTCATTCTAAGAGGAGACTTGAGCTCAGCAGTGAGCCGTACATGGGTTATTAATGATGAATTGTCTGGTAGTAGGCGTCGGCCGTGGCTTACTTTCATCCCACTGATAAAGACCGCCAAGTGATATAGCGTTCCGGTACGATATCGCGTAGAAACAAACCATCATAGTATGCTGTAGAATAAACTTTTACCTCTTCCAAGTAAGCCCGCTTGTATCTTATTTTTCTTCACTTAGGTAATATCAGATAAAACTCCGTCAAGGGTTAACTTCTTAGTTTTTTTGATGTGTTAAGAACGCTATTGAAAGTCATTTTCATTAATAGTAAACAAGGAAAATATCACTAACGTGGTTGTTTGTTAGTCAGCGTAGACACCGTCACGCTGATTAACAAACAACTGAGCTCAAGTCATCAAATAGCCTCTTATTCATACCAACACTGATACCTCCCCTCTACAATAACATAAATAATTAATGTTAATACCACCCGTAATTAAGGAACTTCTATCACTTTTCCACACAACCTATGTAATCTAAAATGTTTTTTTAATTCCCATTGTTTTCTTTCAGGCTTTCTAAAATTTAATAATTTTAGAAAGCCTGAAAGTCAGTCCATGCTTCTACTATAAGTAAGTTCGGCAGACAATAGTTAATGGAGGCTTTGGAAGGTAGCAGGTTTCAAGTGTCCTTGAAATAATTGGCAATGGTATTGAGTTTCGGTTTGAACTTCAAAATTAATTTACTATAAATATTCTATGACTTATGGCTTTTAGTTTAACCTTTACCTAAGAGTAGCGAACGCTTCTGACTTCGTTCGCGTGGAATTAAGTTTTTTACAAATTTCGCGGGAACCATGGCATTTTCCGGAATTAGAAATAGCTTCTGTGTTAATGCAGAGTAAAATCTATTTCCATTCCAAATTTGGGCAAAATCACTTCATTAGCCGCAGCGTAAAGGAGGTACAAACACACACACTAACACACAAACATTCGCCTTTATATTAGTGTGATTATTAATTTGTAAGCAAATAGTTCTTCAACTCTCAACGTCAGTGTGCGTAAGAAGTTTGAGAACCTGTGACCGTAGTACTGTTTAATATGGAGCCCCTTAGTTTCTAAGTTCCCTACTCTACAATACAGTAAGACTTCAAAAATTCAGCAGTAGCAATTCGCTGCAAATTTGTTTTGTAGCTTACAGTACTATATCTACAGTAATATGTAAATGTATTTTTTTTCTTATGTAAACTAATTTTATGTAATCGTTAATTTATTTTAGTATTACGGAAATGTGCATGCCGTGTCTACCTTCATTTGATTGTGCAGAGCCTTGTGTTTGTGTTTTTTTTAGATTGTATTTGTGTAAATGCTGCAACAGTCACTGGTGAACCAAATAAATAAATAAATAAATATTAATTAGGAAAGATTTTTTTTTTGTTTGTTACGAATAGGTTCCCAAATTACCTACTACAAGTTAAAAATTAATTCACTAATGGATAGCTAAGTTACATTATCATCAATAATTAACAATTTATCCCAATATTTAGATAAAACAAAGATACCATACTAAAAAGCGATAAACGTTCTACCTACTGATCAGTTTGAAGGTGCTGCTAAAAAAATAGATAGTGCTTTTTAATTTTGTTTTATAGCACCACTAGTTTTCCTCACATTGGCGTTCAAAACGCAGTCATGAATTTATTTAATTAATAGATTTTTTATTTAATTAATAAAATCCTCCGCAATTTTTAATAATAATTCAAAAAGTAGGTTGAAGCATGTTAAAAATAATTTTCAAAGACTGCCAGGTAAGTTCATTTCAGAAAGGAAGCGTGCTTGTGAAATTTGTATTAAGAGTGGACAAAGTTACGTTCGCTTCAGAAGCTCTGCTTAGATTATACTCTAAGAGAGCAGGGAAAATCTTTATATAAGTTGATACATAAATAAATTGCTTTTTAAATAAAATCGTCTAGGGAATACAAGTAACAATTTACAATTAAAAATTATATACAGCGTGTCCCCTTCATAGAACGCCATACTCTACAGGGCGATAACTGACATCAAGGCCAAGGCTTATTAAAATAACGGAATATATGTTAGCCAAAATTTTACGGTTTTTAAGTAATACTGATTTTTAAAATACATAAGTGATGGTTTTTTGGACAAGAAGCCGTTGACCGTGCTTTTGTCTGATGATGCAGTCCAAGATAATTTATTTTGTATCTGATGATGTTTTCCAAGATAAAATAGACTAACACAAACAGTCAAGTTCATTCAATTTATGAACTTCGATTAAGCCAATTCGAAGGAAAATAATCAGCATTTTTTCAATTTGACGGAATGGATATCTTATATATACCTACTCGTAAACTAACATTTCAACTTGGCAAGCAGATAATTATCTTATTTTACGCCTAAGATTGATACAAGACTAAAAAGTAATAACTACCCTCGCGTTTTTAACACATTAATTCTTCTGAATCCAACACGTGGCATCTCTACCGCCATTATACCTCTCCTTCTTTGCAACGGAACATCGTATAATTGTCCTTCTTTGCAGCGTAACAATGCTTCTCAGTTTTATCTCCGTCTCTTATACTATAACAAAGGTAGAGAAAACAGCGGCGGCAAGTCGGGACACTTCGGAGTTTTCGACGTTTCCCGCAAAACTTCGTAATTTCGCCGCGACGTAGGTACTTGTACCTACTAAAAATAACATAAATCATTTAAGTCCTTTTTGTGAGGAGAAACATTATGTTTTCTTAAATTGCTTTTCTAGCAGATTTATTGTTGTAATAAAATATTCGAAACAAAATATAAAATATACTTTGTTTAAACGGCATTCAGGTTTTATATAAAGATTCTACATTTATTTCAGTAGCAGTAGGTGTTTACTTAAAGTTGATAAAAAATGTAAATATTTTTGTAAAATTTTCGCATCTTAGCTACTCAGCTAGTTAGCAACATAACATATTACACACTAGGGTAGAAATGCAAATGTTTTAGGTACCTACATTAAACTTCTACCTCTTCCAAGTATGCTTGAGACGATTGCATCGTTATGAACATCAGGTGAGTTCGGACGCAAGTGCACTTGTCATTAAATACAAAAAAATTCCGCCTCGATTCGAACCTACGCCTTCCGGAGGGCGTAGGTTCGAATCCGGTCCGGGGTATCCAACTTTTCAGTTATGATGTTTTTCAGGTATGCAGATACCTGAGAGAATTTTTTTAATCATCTGCGTGTGCAAAGTCTGACAATCCGCATTGGGCCAGCGTGGTGAGCTATTTGGCTTTAACCCTCTCATTCTGAGACGAGACTCGAGCTCAGCAGTGTGCCGATTCATAAAATATGCTATTTTGATTATTTTGTAGGTATGCCAAACTAAAACTATAATAATAATAATAAAGCCTTTTATTTCCCGAAATATACACAGTTGTTAACAAATACATTACAATAATTTAAAAATAAAAGTACACATTTAAGAAGAAAAAATTCAATTAGTTGAAAAAGTAAAACTAGTTAAGTATAAAAACTCGTGAGCGTGCCGCGATGCAAGAACCAGCTCATGACTAAGGGCCCCGATGGGTTTGAAACTAGACGGGCACACTCCGACCTAATATTACGTGAGTTTTAGCCGTGTTTCATAATCATTTAATAAGTATAAAAAACTTAAATTATTATCACCTATTTTTAACCGACTTCAAAAAAAAGGAGGAGGTTTCTCAATTCGACCGTATATATATATTTCTGAAGTTTGGTGTTATGAAGTCTTTTCAAGAGGACTGTGTCCAGCAGTAGACGTAGACGTCCATCGGCTGATGAAGATGATTATGATGACGATGATGATGATGATGACGATGATGATGATTTGATTCAATTAAAAAGTTTGAAAATACGTTATTTGCTTGATTGATAAAAATAATAAGAGTTAAAATTAATGCGTGATATTGAAATTGTATGAGGGATATAAAAGAATATCTCATACCAATCCATTCCCGGATTACCGACAAATTAATACCTACTCTGGATACATGCCGGGATGACTGAATATTTGCGTTATAAATATTTATATTTTTTGTTATATCCACAATATTTTTCAAATTATGGTATTACATTATGTATGAGTATTATTTCCCGCAAAAAACTCATATTAACTGTTATCGCCGCGTTGCAACGACTTGCGGTACGGACGGCTACTGTGTGCTCTTGGCATTCGAGCCGTCCACATCTCTTGCTTTGTAATTCTTTATGGGTTACTTGGGATAGGCGGGAAGAGTGACCTGAGTGGAAAAAGGGAGTGTTAGATATCTGTCAAAGGTGCCTTTAACCCTACACACAACGTTCACAAGTGCGTGACTTCACTCAAGGTCATTCTCTGCCATTCTAGGGTTTTATTTTGGTTACATTTAATCAAGTTGTCCTGACAAATGTTGTGAATCATAACCTTTGTTTGACATTAGTTTCTTATGTTTGTAATCACTTTTGAGTCTGCTAAAATAACAAAGAGAAATTACACATACAGTATAGTTAAATACTGTCAACGTATTTGTCGGTACTGCAGTTCGTTTAATGCGGGATGGTGCGGTTGACAGTTAGTTTCATTCTTTAAAGTTTACTGCGATTCACGATAATAGTAGGTACGTATTACGAACGTCATACAGGCTGTCACCGTATCCATGCTATCTGAAAAACACTTTAGACTCCGCGCTCCGAAAGGAGTCCCGCGGCTAAGACCTGAACTTTAATTGACAGCGCCTTACATAAATGACTATGAGCGCCATTTATGACATTAGCGCCGCGTCTACGATCTGCCATCGACGATGTTCTGCAGATCTCTGTCTACACTCTGACTTACGTGGTGATATAATATGTTAAATTCTTTTACAACTAGAAATCCACGCTATTTGTAAATGTCATCGGCTATATTCTATCTTATTCTCAATGGAACGGGTAAAACCGCGGAGCGTCGGCTAGTTATACGATAAAAAAGAAACATTTTCGCCAATTTAAACCTCCGATATTTAAGCGAAACCCTTGTCAAAATCAAAAGTAAACGTAAATTAATTAAAATCTGCGCGACCCTACGCTGTACGAGTAGGTATAATGAATTAGCTTTGTAGAACGCGTGACCGGAACATAATTCAGTTACGTGTTCATAACCGTGTTTGTCACAAGGGGGGAAAGGGCTTGTTTTAACACAATTTTACATTCATAAGAGTAATATATTTGAAGGTACAGGAGGGGGCAATATCATCAACGCTTGCAATCATTTACAACGTTGTTATACTCTGCGCCACGAAACAAGTCCCGTAGACGCGGTCTTAATGTCGATTATTGACATTTGGTAAAGGCGGTCTTACGATTTCAAAATAATTTTTTTTTTAAATCTTTGTTCATTATGAGTGTTTTATTCTTTGGTAGAGTAAAATAATGTATAAAAAAAGTAAAAAACCAAAGACAAACTAGAAATAAAGGTAAAATTTAAATTATAGCGGGTTTTGTGCGACAGTCGGGCAACTATCGCGCGTTCGTATTTCAATATTTTATTGAAAATTACTTGTTTTTACTGTATTATTACATTTATTAATTAAAATTAGCTTGTTTAATAACAATTCCAACAAAAAAATATATTAAAATAGCTCCTATAATACATTTTAATGCAATCGGGCGTTTTAAACACGCGTGACCTTGGAACGCTCGACTTTTAAGATGGCTTAAGATGGCTCCACAGTGGGCCGTTCTTAGAAATTCGGCTCCACAGTGAAGAGGGACTGTCATTTGTGTAACGCGCTGTCAAATTTAGTCCAGGTTTTAGCCACGGGACTTCTTTCGTGGCGCGGAGTCTAACGTGCACATCATAGCGACGTATGAGCTTTGCTTATCTTTTTTAAAACACATGACTGAAATAATTATATTTCAATTACGTGTTCATGCCGTGCTTGTCAAAAGGGGAAAAAGAGCTTGCTTGAATATACACAAAGAAAAATATATTTAATCTGCTACATGTGCGAAAAACCAACAAATGCCTGCCATTTACAAATCCTTGAAAAGTATGCATTTAAATAACAAAAATCTCATTCAGAATTAGTTTATGATAAAATCGTGGTTATACGAAAATAATAGATATATAAAGCCTAAAAACATTTTAGAAAAAATGTCTGTCTCTAACATTCAAAGACGGTCTTATTCTATAAAGTCATCTTTTGTGATGTGACAAGTAGCAGCGAAAGTGATTGTACCATTATTTTGTGAAACTTGTGACCTTGAGAGTAGGTTTAAAGGATCCCTTTAGAATTGACCACACTAAACAATTTGTGATAAACAATGAGTACAACACAAAACATTATTGCACCAAACCACTAACGTAATTGGCAGCGTGACGGTATCTACGCTGACTAACAAACAACTGAGTTCAAGTCATCAAATACCAACACTACCCCTACCCCCTTTACTTCAATATAATTAATGAATGTTAATATCACCTCTAATCGAGGAACTTTTAACACTTTTCCACACAATATGATGAAATCTAAAATGTAATTTTTTTAAATCTCCAAATACGCAAAGCTCGCAGTATCTGCAACACAAGATTTTTGGAATATTCATTTTTACCGCAGCAATGATTGTGGGTGCCTCATTCAAATTTGAGATCAGTGCGACACTATCGAACTACCTAGTTACGGCGCAGGCGGTGCAAGCGACAATTTGTGCCTCATCACTAACGAACCGTGCCCTATTTCAGCTTATCAACACTTAACGAACGTTAACTGCACCTATACAGTCTTGATAGTCAACGAAATATAGCTGACTAATGGATGTCTCATCGATTCACCCGGGTATTTCCCGTTCCCGTGAGAATACGGGGATATAGCCTGTGATATTCGCAAGTATCGTGGCCTTCCAGTAGTAAGAGATTTTTCAAAATCGATTTAGTAGATCCAGAGATTACTTATGGGGTAATAACATAAACTTTAACTCTTTACAGTATTATATGCCGTTTTCATGGAAATATGAGAAAGATATATAGCCTTACTAGATATAGCCTTATATACTTGCTGTTTTAGCTTTATATTGATGAAAGTATTTTAAAATCGGTTTAGTGGTTTAGATATAAAAGCGTGACAAACAAATTAACAAACAAAGGCACATATTTACTAGTATAGTAATACGTAGTATAGTAAAGGTTGTAAAGCAGTTAAAAAATAGCATTGTACCTATGTTCTTTCTTTTGATCGGTTTGAAGGAGGTGCTTAAATATTTTTTTTAAAAAAATTTAACATTTAGTAAAAAGTTAACGGAATAAAAGGGAATCAGGTATCTAAATTTAAAAACAAATTCCAATCAGACGAATACAAAAAAGATAGAAAACGGCACCTAAACAATGTAGACTGTAGTACAAAAACTACTAAATGAATTTTATTGGAATTGTTATCAGTAGATTTAAGTAAGACACCTTAAAGTGCTATATTACAGACTTCTTATTGAGATAGGATGAAAAAAAAAAAAAAAAAGGTAAGAAATCACAGGCGGCTAGTAATATAATTCGTATAAATACGTGCCAGCACAATTAGGACAATTATATCAAAGTGGAAGCTAAGTAAATTAATTCTCTTAGGATCCGTTTCGGCACTTTCATCATTAAATTAGTCCATTAACGTCTATAAAAGTTTTTCGAGTTTTCGAGAGCTGAATTTAATTAAAATCATGCAAATGTCTCTACACCTCTCACTGAGGCCAAACAACCATTAGCGAGTGCCATTTTCAAAGGGACTTTTATAAAAAGCGCAGCCATAAACGCTTTTCCGTTTTGCGAGAATTGAATTTTTTATCAAACGTTTAGAAAGGCCTTTTATATTAGCTACGGCAAATAGACTTATTTATTTGACGGATAAATACACTTGTATACATAATTAAGTTTGTTTTTTTGTATACCTTTTGCCGTCTTTTTGAACGTGTGTATTTTGGGGTATACTTGGTTGTATGTAAAAACTAGCGGACCGCGTTAAAATTTAGTTTTCACAAATCCCTCAAGAACCATGGATTTTTCCGGGATGAAAAGTAGCCTATGTGTTAATCCAGAGTAAAATCTATTACCATTCCAAATTTCAGTCAAATCGGTTCAGTAGTTCTGGCGTTAAAGAGTAACAAACATCCAAACAAACCTCCATACAAACTTTCGCGTTTATAATATTAGTAACATTTTTTGAATGGTTGTAAGAGAGTCAAACATAACATAACTTAAAGTTATATCTTAGGCTGTAATTTTAAAAAAAATTGTAATTATTTTTCGGATAATTTAGCCCTTCACTGCAATCTTACTGAATGTTAAGTGGCTAATCAGTCATGGAAGTGTGAGAAGTATTTTCCTCTATCTTTGCAGCTTCTATTGAACGATTCCAAGTTATCTTAGACCTGCTACGGCATTGCTTGTCCCCCCCCCCCCCCCAGAACACCAGTGGAAGGACTCCTTCAAATATATTATAGTTATTTAACCCAACATAACAGAATGGTGGGATGCTTACTACCTACTTAGGCTAGGGGAAAAGGGGATAATGGGAATCACATAAGCAAGAATCATTAAAACATCAAATTTTAAAATATCGCTTGGGTTAGACTATGTTATAAGTAAAGCAGTTGAGGCATCAATGTATGGTAAATTTCATTTCTCTCCCATTCTTTATTATTTCTGACCTCTATTGATGCCAATTATATTAGGGTTTAGAAACGCGGTCCATTAAGATGCGTGTATTGTTGAGAACACTCTGGGAAAGCACTCGCACCACAGAGTTGTTAACTCAATAGAAGTTTCGCAGTTAGAATAATGGTCTACTTTTATGAATAAGCCCTCGAGTCACGCCATTCTTTTGTATGTTACGCCTTGTTTAGACTCGCCTGAGCATTCGAGCGTGGCAAGTATATAAATATTATAAAGGCAAGAAATAGTTTTATTGAAACTTTATAAGCTGAATTACTATATAAACTGAACTTTTAGTTGCTATGTTTTAGTCCGAAAAATTACACACAAAATTGTCCGTAAAATTACACACATGAGACTTTATACAGTACTTTCAGTTGCACTGATCAAGCATAAAAAGATGTGTGTATTCCTTGCATGTTCTGCGAAATTTTGCTTTGTTATAAGTGGTGGAATTCGTCTTAACATTAATTGGTAGGGTCGGTTCAACAAGTATTATAGCTACTTTATATATAATATTGTTTCAGAAAAACACACGGACAGACGTACACTCTAGCTATAGCTTCTAGACGAAAACTCTTTAACGAGTAGTAAAATTAGCAAAATTAAAAATGATTAGATATTTATAATTCTACAAAAATATTTTTGTTTTCTATTGAAAATAAAAATATTTACGTAGTCCCCGTTCTTGTAAGAATACGGGGATAAAAAACATAATTTTCAAAGTCAGTTCAATAGTTCCAGAGATTACCCCCTACAATTACCACTTTATGATAAAGTAACGTCTCCTTACTCAATGATGCAATATAGGTATAGGTCTTTCCTATGAGAAAGAATTCACAAAAACACTTTTTTAAGACTCTATTTCTTACATAAATCTATTTGAGACATCAGACACATTGATACTCGAACCTCAAATAAACAACCCCTCGGCACAAAGATAAATTTAAATCCCCACTCAAAAAGTGTCAATGAAACACAAATTATCCCTGTTTAGTATTCAATGTCTAACGTCCCAAAAATTGTATTCTCTCCAAAATCAATAGTCACCAATAAGGAAACGAATTCTCAATTGGATGTCAAGTAATCGATTCAGAACGATTCAAGTGGGAAGCCATTTTCCCAACAAGTTAGTTAACGCTTAAGTTGCCTCTAACTTGTTACAATGTTTTGTTTGAATCGCTTTTAAAGAATCTCTTTATTCTCTTGCTTCCCTTCTCCGCAAATAAAAAACGTGGGATAAAAGCGAAAGTAGAATGCAAACTTTATTAATGTGCTCCCCACTTGGCGGGGAATTATCTTTTAAGTGTAATTCCATTTGTGTGGATTGTCCGAATCTTTTTTTATTGTCTTCAGTTTTTGGGCTACTTTTTGACTCACAACAAAAAAGCAATAGCTAATTATTTATTATTTGGCGAGACGTTTCAGTCAATAGTTTGAAAGAAGAAAGACATTTTCCTTATACTTCTGTGCTCTCAGACAAACTACCTTTGGACTTATATCGCACTCAAATTCAGCAACAAAAATGTCTGTCGTTTTTTGAGGCGGACGAGGTAAGCTCACACATCGAATATATTTAACACCAATAAATATATCCTGTGTCTCTACACTACACACAACAATACATTAAATCGTAATACCCACACGTGTAATTTAACAAAACAATGAAACATCGATTCTCATCATCTATAGAAGCAGTTTCTATAAAGCCGTTAGATCGTGATCTTAGACGATTGACAGAGGGGTAACGTCTAGCGAGGCAGGTCCTATGGTTATTGGTCTGAGCTTGTACAGTGACTGATACAAGACTTGGAAACAGAAGGCAGTTATTCTTTTTGTAGTAGTATGACTGAAAGAAGAATAATCTGTCATACTTACTTAATAGATATTATATAACTAATGAATAAGAATAACTATTTATTCTACCATAAGCACAGAATTCGTAATAGTACAGGTATACAAGTAAAATTCCTAATAAAGATCACATAAATGACATGAATTCAACTAGTGATCACTTATTGCGGGATGTCGCCGTTGGATCGGCCGGACAGAACAAACTTACTTATAGGAGCAGTTGGAGTAGTAGGAGCAAATTGACAAATTTTTAGCTTCTATAAGACTACGTAAGTCTCTCTCATAGAGCCTCATTCTGACATTAATGATACAGGTTGAAAAGCGTCGAACACTGTCAATATCTTAAGGCTTCGCTTGGTTTCACATTACTTTTTAAAAATAATATTATAGGCATAATTATGCACTGCAACTTATATACACAACCAGCTCCAAGTTTACATGTACTTTATTCACTCTATTAAATTTATCAAACCAGGCAAACATAACGTTCGAAGACGTTCAAAGAAAATTCGCCGTCAAACGGAGCATAGGAAGGTATTCTGAATTTGAATGTGTATTGTTCCAATAATGGCACGGCCGTGGTGCAGTCACGTCGGCGCTCCCCCGCTGACTCGCTGACCGATTTAGAGTCTCCGTGAGATGGATTCAAATTCCGTAATCGATTCCAGATGTCACTGCAATCTGGTTACGTACAGTCGTTCAGTGTGATGAATCCTTGGTGGATACATGTCTTGTCACCAAGTAAGAAGTTATTTTGCAGCACATAGCTGTATAGAGAACTTTCTTCCCCTGTTTCACTCTTTTTAAGCTTAAAAGCTTACAAAAGCAGATTATTTATTTTTCATTTTCGTATCATAGGTAAGTACTTAAATACTCGTACTATACACCAGGTTTCAAAGTTTAGAGTAATATTTTCTTTAGAAACCATCTTCCTAGTTACACAATGCGGCAATCCTTTACCAATAATTTAGACCTTCTAAATTTAATTGTGGATGTTATTTTCCGTAGGTTTCGACGATTCAGGAATTATATCTTTAATACTTATAACCTTACAAAACTACAATAGTACAAATTCCATAGTTGCCAACACCGTATTTGCCTGCAGTAGGAACATCGGCTGACAGACTTTCAGTTTTTATACACGACGGTCTAGCCATCTTTCTCATTTTATGATGCAAGAAAATTTCCTCCTTGCGTCGTATTCCTCATTACTAAGAGTCCCCTAATACAAGCTTGTTTCTTGATGATGTCGCGCCATGTGGCTCGGCTTTTTGCGACTTGCAGAGCCTCGTGTACTTTGGTGTCAAGAGTGGCGTGGATTTGGTCGGACCAACGCATCGGGCTACGTCCTTGGTCTCTTACCTTCCACTTTGCCGGTGATGACTAGTTTCTCTAAGTAATTTCCTTCTCTCCTGGGAACGTGGCCGAAGTAATCGAGGATCCTCTGAAGACAGGTGGTGGACAGTCTCTTCGAGATTTTAAGTTTTTAGCACCGATACATTGGTTGGATTACCAAGAAAATCTATTCCTTATAAAATTTATATATCAAATGATTTATTAGTTAATTATTTTAATATTTTTTTACCGACTAGGTATCGCATTTTAGTTATCTGACCAGCAGCATGATCGATCTAAGCTTCCCATCCCCTATCCGTGATATAGGATCTGTTGTGTATAACGTTATGTTTAAATAACCGGTAATATTGATGCAGTCAAGATTTATTAGTCTTCGTACAGTGTTTATACTGCTGGGTTATTATTGGCACATTTATGTTATAGGCACCAAAACATGCCCATTATGTAAGTAAAATTAAACAAATCTAGGTAGCGGCGAGCGATGCCAAATTGACCGGCGCCTAAACGACTTTGATCACGCGACCCCAATCTGGTACAAACACTGTACGCGAACGATATGACTTATATCGACAGAGTTATAGATAAACAATTTTCGGAAGATGTTACGGCTTTACGGTCATAGGGCTAAAGTGTGCGAATACGAATAAATTTTGTATTTTTTTATACGTTACATAGGCGAGCGCCTGGCTGCAATCATGCTTGACAGTAAGCGATGATGCAGGCCAAAGTGGAACGCGCTTAACTAGAAGATGCCTTGACTTGAATATACCCATATATACCGAACTCTTGACTTGAATATACCCATATTGTAGGTGGTAGGGAAAACGGAATTGTGTGCGGTGATGAAGGCACGTTCCCATATATCAACTCTATTATAGCTTGGCAAGTGTGTTGATGACACTCCCATGATATGCGGGCGACGGGCGGGGAATTACTGCACGGGTATGAAATCGTGCGCCCGGGGCATCGCTATCCCCCTCCCGGCCCCCGCGGAATTTCAAGAGTGTTACGAACAAATTTGCCAAGCTATAGCAGGTTCGATTCACAGTTTAATCGCAAGTTTGGTACTGATGGTTTCGGTCGTGGCTAGTTACCATAGACGTACCGCTGAAATTTAGAACGGAGATAAATTAGTATGCCCTGAATTAACATATCGATTCAAAACTTAAATAGGACGCAATCTGAAATTGGAACACTTTTATGGTAGAACTTCCATCATTTAGATATTGATCTAAATCTTGCGTCGTGAATGGGTTGAATACATTTCTTCAAACCATTCATGACATTTTACATGGCACTATTCTGAGACGCTTAAAATCTATTCCGGCCAAAGCTCACTATTTAAAGCTATTTTTGGACGGCAGGTTTCATCCTCAGCCCTTAGTTATAATCTAGACCCTCAATTGTACAAGAATAAAACGTATTTAAGGAATATCATGAGAAATCGTGTCTCCAATGACCAGTGACCAATATTCCCATTCCCCTCCAACTAGTCGGGGAAGACTGTATTAGGAGTGGGTACGACAATAGACCAACGGGGCGGGGATCGAATCACCACCCCTCGGTGATGAATCTGACCGCTCTTACCGTTAAACTGTTGCTCTATTGCTCTATTGCTATAATCCAATCTCCAGACTAAAATACTCCGGTTTCGGGGTGAAACGTACGTAGAAAGTATTTTGTCGGACCTGGGTGACGTTGTCGCGTGGGTTCGTCGGCTTTTCGCGGATTATAGCAAAATAAATAAATTATTATATAAACTAACTTATGGTAGGAGCATGGGTCAAGAGACTTAAAACCCTCCTAAAATGCGGTACGAGTATGTCTTATTATGGCAGGTTTTTTTCCATAAAATATTAAATTTAAAATCGCATTCGTATTCGCTTCAGAGAAATCATTATTTATTAAAATACTTTTACATCTGTTGCGTTTTGACATCCACTCCTGGACTTAAGCCTCTTGCATGGACTTCCAAATACAACGATCTCGAGCTGCCAGCATCCAGCATGATGTCTTCGGTCCACCTAGTGGGGGGTCGACTTCTTCTTCTTAAGGTGCCTCTCCGACTAGCGAAGGTTGGCAGTCAGATTCTTGAACTCGTCTCTATCCTTCGCGAGGCGAAATAATTGTGCGGCGCTCGCGATCCCGGTCCACTCTCTGATGTTTCTCAGCCAAGACTTCTGCGACCAACGGCTCTTCTACCAGCAACCTTTCCCATCAAGATGAGCTGTAGAAGCTCCTATCTCTCGTGTCGTAGTACGTGCCCTAGATACGCGACTTTTCTCGTCTTGACGGTCTGCAAAAGTTCACGCTTCTGATTGACGCGTCGCAGAACTTCGGCATTCGTCACTTTGTGAGTCCAACTGATAGCCAGCATGCGTCTAAAAGCCCACATTTCGAACGCTTCTATACGTTTCCTGATGTCCTCTTTTACTGTCCAGGCTTCACATCCGTATAGAAGTATGGGCCAGATGTAACAACGCAGGAGTCGAATGCGCAGAGGAATCTTAAGACTGCGATTGCAGAGAACTTTTCTCATTTTGTTAAAAGTACTTCGTGCTATTTCAATGCGAGTCTTAACTTCCTGATCGCTACTCCAGGTTTCATTAAGCCACGTACCCAAATATTTGTATTTGCGCACTCTCTCCACTTTTTGGCCGGCTACGTCGATTTCAGGGTTATCAATATTTCTTTTTGATATAACCATGAATTTTGTCTTTGAGATGTTCATCCTAAGACCAGCTTGCTCACTGTAATCATTTACACTGGTTACAAGTTTTTGAAGTTCTTCCAGAGATGAGGCAATAAGAACTGTATCGTCAGCGTATCTAATATTGTTAATGTTTCTGCCATTAATTTTTACTCCACAGTCCAGATTTTCAACTGCTTCTGCTATGGTTGACTCGGAGTATAAATTAAATAGCGTAGGTGACAAAATACAGCCCTGGCGAACTCCCCTTTTAATTTCAACATAGCCTGTTTCTTCATTATCGACTCGAACCGTAGCTTGTTGATTCCAGTAAAGATTCCGGATTATACGGATGTCCTTGTCATCTAAGCCGACATTATGTAATATAGCAATAAGGCGGTCATGCAATACTCGATCAAAGGCTTTTTCGTAATCGATGAAACAAAGAAAAACGTCTTGCTGCATGTCTCTGCATTTTTGCACCAGAACCTGTACTGCAAAAAGAGCCTCCCTTGTACCCACTCCCGCTCTGAAACCAAACTGACTGTCTGCAAGTTGTTCATCACATTTGGATCTAATCCGTTCGTGTATGATGTTTAAAAATACCTTTAGAACTTGACTCATAAGACTGATTGTTCTAAATTCATTGCACTTTCTCGCATTGGCTTTCTTAGGGAGTGTAATGAAAGGGGTGTAATGAAAGGGGGTCGACTAACACTGCGCTTTTCGGTGCGGGGTCGCCTTTCCGACACTTTGGGAATGACGACGCTGCAACGACATTTAGAATATAGTTCCATTTAAATTGATTTCTTTGTACGAATCAATAAATTGAAATAATTAAGTAAAGGTAGTGAAAAATTAGCGGGCCGGGTAAATATTTTCTACACAGCTATTACATTAAGTTGGGAGGCAAACATAGTAGCGGGCGTACTGACAAATTGACCGGCCCTGAAATTTCCTTCAACACGCGAACGGTGGGTCTTTTTGGAAATGTTTTATGTTATTTTTTTGTATTAGTTGTGTGCCTCGGTGGTCCAGTAGTCAGTGTTTGAGTCCTGAGTTTGAGTCCTAAGCCGTACAAAGAAAATATATTAAATTAGCTGACGCCACGAGGTTTCACCCGCGTAGGAATACGGGGGTAAAACATAGCCTATAACCTTCCTCGATAAATGGGCTATCTAACACTGAAAAAAATTTTAAATCAGACCAAACAAACAAACTCTTCAGCTTTATAATATTCTTTCCTTTCTTCTTCTTTTCTTTTTTTTTATTAGTATAGATTCTCAGTAAACTTCTCAGTCCATGCAAATAGGTGTGTTGCACCCTCGTGTCTTGGAGAGCACATTAATCCATCGGTTCCAGTTTTAATCAGTAACATCAATAAACCCTGGCTGAGCTTGCTGTGGGTTCTTCTCTTATCTTTGTCAGTAAGTGATTCTTCTGCAGATCTCTTCATTTCTGATTCGATCACGCAGATATACTCCTAACATAGCTCGTTCCATCGTCCGTGGGGCGTAAACAATTTTTTTTTTTTTTTTCAAACTCGTGTTACTATAGCGCGAATACCAATACATATGATAACTCATTAGACACACTCTGCCGTCTGAATTCCTGGATTATACCCTGGTTTAACACAGACTACTCGGTTTCCATGGGATTTTTGAACAAAAACAATTTAAAAACACGCGGACAAAGTCACGGGTGTCTATTATAGATAGATTTTGAGGGTAGGTACATAGAAAACCTTCATGAAATTATATTTATATCAAATATTCATGAACGTATTTGACACGTAGACACAAAGGATTTGATTAAAAGCTTAGTTTTGTTTGTGTGAAATTCAAAACAAAATTGTTAACTTTGAAGTTACGAAATGAAAGCCAAAGCCTATTAGAATTAAATAAACAACGATCAAATGCGATTTTGTGTTCCAAAAACAATTCTGTTGAACGTTATTTTTATTTTTTTAATGTAAAGGCATAAAACCTATTTACTTACTAACCGTGATAACCCAGTGGAAACGACCCCTACCTCCGATTCCGGAGGGTGTGGTTTCGAATTCGGTCCGGGGCATGCTACTCCAACTTTTCAGTTGTGTGTACCTATTTTAAGAAATTAAATTATGTGTCTCAAACGGTGAAGGAAAGACATCGTGAGGAAACCTGCATACCAGAGACTTTTCTTAGTTCTAGAGACTCGAGCTCAGCAGTGAGCCGAATATGGGTTAATAATGATGATGATGATGACTAATATTATAAAAGCAACATAAAATGTAAGTGTTTATGTTTGTTACCCCTTCACGCTTAAATTCATAAACCGATTGGCTGTAATTTGGAAAAGAGATAGCTTTTACATTGTTTATATGTACTAGCTGATCCCCCCGGTTTTACCCGGGTATCTCCCGTTCCCGTAAGAAAATTGCGATAAAATATAGTATATGACACTCATAAAAAACATTTCTATTGGTAAAAGAATTTGTAAAATCGATTCAGTAGATCTGGATATTACCCTCTATACCTTATACATAAGTACTTCGAGTTTTTTTTTACTAAATAGTAAATTCATTTTTATTAAATTTGGCTATCCTGACTCAAACGTACATTTTTCATTCAATCTCATTTTATTTTCAAGCTATTATATGCAATAACAATGTAAAAAAAATACTTTTACAACATTTTGTCCAATAGTACAATATTTGTTCGGAGGGGCAATTTTATTTAAACCGTAAATAATCGTGACCCTAATAATGTAGCGGAGTGCGATTAGGTTTTGAACACGGGTTAAGTCACAAATGAAACCGCGCGTGTTATTCGTTTTATGTTATGTTATTCGATGTTATTGTATAACGGTATTTCACTGTTTTGTTGTCTTGCTTAGTAATAGTTTTTGGTATCCGAACCATAAAAAACGGAAAACTTTTATCTGTCTGTCTGACTCAGTGGCGTAGCGTGCCTTGAAGGGCCCTGTATCAATATTAGTTGGGGGCCCAATAGATGAGCGGCAAACTAAGTATTTCACCACAAAGTAAAAAAAAATAAAAATGAAATATTGTAGATTATATTTTACAAATTTATTCTTTCACACTTAAGGGGCCCCTATAGTTCGGGGACCCCGTATCATTGATAAGGCTGTAAGGCTGTAGCTACGCCCCTGGTTTGACTGTCTGTTAGTACGTCTATCAAGACCTTTTATCTCAGTACTTAAACATAGGAGTATAGTGGTAACGAGTTGAAATTAAAACAACACTTAACTCAACTGTAAAGTTTCTTTAAGCTACGAAAACATAAAATTCCTAAGATAAGTCCTTAGCTAATTTATCTAGGCAAAGAACAAAGGCTGGTAGGAGGCTTCGACTGTGGCTAGTTACCACCCTACCTACAAAGACGTACCGCCAAACAATTTAGCGTTCTGGTTCGATGTCGTGTAGAAACCGAAAGGAGTGTGGATTTCATCCTAGTCTTAACAAGTTAGCCCGCTTCCATCTTAGATTGCATCATCACCATCAGGTGAGATTGTAGTCAAGGGCTAATTTATATTGAATAAAAAAAAATATTTATCAGCTTTATTATAGATTATACTACTTTGTTCTTCTAAGGATAACTTAAGGAACATATGAAGTTGTAGATTCAATATCGGGTCCTACTATAAAAATATTATTGTTTATTGACAAAAGTATTAGTCATATCAATTAAAATTACCAATTTCAAATTATATAAGAAAAAAGAAAAATTATGCAAGCAAGAAACAGAATCAGAATAGCATGTTAAAGTCGAAATTCACGCAAATATATTTCATATTCCTTTATTTGCCTTTTTACCTAATTGTGCTAACAAAAGCCACCAGAGGGGCACCTTAAAAGAATCTTGCTTTAAATTCTTCCAGCAAGACACTAATAAATTATGTATGGAGAACAGGGCCGTATTCAACCATAAGAAAGCCCCATGGGCACACTAATGGAAAAAAAACACTACGTTTCTTATTAATAATTTAATTCTCCATGTTTAACTCCATAGTTAGTTTTTTAAGAAATTAAATATCACGTGTCTATGTCATTCTGAGGGGAGACTCGGGCTCAACAGTGAGCCGAATATGAGTTGATAATGATGATTGATGTTAAGATCAGAAAGTACTAATTTTATTTGTTTTTGGTATAAGAATTACTTAAATAAATTGTTAATTTGATTATGATTTAAATTAAATAAAAAAATATAATTATCTGTCTATGAATATAAAACAAATAATAGCTCTGTAAAAAGACTCAAACTAAGTCCAGTGTGTGAGCTACGGAGTTGAATATGGCAAATATTTTTTTCTTTAAATATTATAATGGGCCCTTGTGTTGCAATGGGCACTGGGCACATGACCCGTGTGCCCCGAACGACGACACTGATGGAGAGCAAACAGACGAGTCCAATTAACTAAGCCGGTATAAATGTCGGCAGTAAAACCGGGGAAATTCGCCCTTGGAACTTAATTTCCTCATTTTTTCATAGCGTTCAAACTTAAGGAAATTAAATGTGAGTTAGGTATCTTTGGACGTCCTTTTATTGCGTGAATGTTTTTCTTTTTTACCCAAGTTCATAGAAAAGAAGTGCATGAAAAAAAAATTGGAGTCATTCTTATTTCTGCTGGCCACTTTAGAGAGTTTTTAAAGTGCATTTTGTGGGACATGATCTAAGATGAAACATTCCCTTTTTATTCTTATATTTACTTTCCATTTAACGTCGAGTAGACTATTTGCCTGGTCCGTCAACTTTTATGAAAGAAAAAATCCCTTTAGCCAGTCAAAGAAGTGCTGTTCCCAAAAAATAACAAAGAACTGTACTACTAAAAATAAATATAATCATCATCATTATCAACCCATATTCGGCTCACCGCTGAGCTCGCGTCTCCTCTCAGAATGAGAGGGATTAAGTTAATAGTCCACCACATTGGTTCAATGCGGGTTGGCATAAATTAATATTATGTATATATTTTATTCTATACTTTTATACATCATCATTATCAACCCATAATCGGCTCAATGGTAAACACGAGTCTCCTCTCAGAATGGGAGGAGTTAGGCTTATAGTCAACCACGCTGGTGCAATGCGGATTGGCAGACTTCACACACGCAGAAAATTAAGAAAATTATCTGGTATGCAGGTTTCCTCACGATGTTTTCCTTCACCGTTTGAGACATGTGATATTTAATTTCTTAAAGTGCACACAACTGAATAGTTGGAGGTGCATTCCCCGGACCAAATTTGAACCCACACCCTCCAGAATCGGAGGCAAAGGTTATATCCACTGGGCTATCACGGCTCGTAAAATAATATTACCACCAAATATAACTTTTATAAATGTATCTTTATCTTTACAGTGTCGACAGTGGAAGTGGACGCGGTATTGGGCCGGACGGCGTCGCTGCCGTGTGACGTCACGCCGGACACTAACGAGGACCGCGTATACATGGTGCTCTGGTTTAGGAAGAGCGGCGGAAAACCTATATACAGGTGATTCTCTTTTAGTTGGACATACGTTACAATGATATTCTTTTTTAGTTAGTGTCTCTCTTTTGTACTCCTAACCATACTTTTAAAACAGCATAGAGGGTAATACCTACCTATTACTAATGTTAATTTACTCAAAACAAAATAACTATAAATAGTTAAAAAAAAATAAAAAACACGCTTTTAGCACGCACTAAAAATTACAAATATTAAATTTAAGTCACGTGACTATATTTTTCGTATTCCTGACAGCAAACCATTTCATTTGATATCCATATCATCACATCAGAACTCAGAGCGTGTGCAAAATTTCATCCTAATCGAAGACCGGGATGTGGGTCAAATTAAGATTCCAAGATTTTTTTACATACATAGTTACTAACTTGGGGAGTTAGTAACACAAAACTTCATTTAAATTTGTGGCTAATTTTTTTTATTTTTAAGGTTTTATTTTTCTGTTTTTAGTGTGTACCAGAATCACTTCTGCTAAAAAGCCTTACAAAGAGTATTATGGAGTCTGTCATCCTTCCAGCTTGATTTGAAAAAAAAATACTTTGTAACGTGTTTTTGTGCGGTACAGATTTTTGTGAAAATTCCATGGAACTAAATAAACAGTAAACATTTTCAAACAAAAATTAATTCAAAATTAGTTGGTAAGTTATGAGCAACGCGTCGATTTTAGAACCTCCTTTATTGACGTTGGTTGGAAACAAAAAATTAAGAATGTTTTGAAGTTATTATTATAGAGATCAATATTGACAACCCTAATGGTAGTAAGCGATTTCAGGCTCTAACAAAAGATACAATTTTTTTCACAACAAAGGTCTAATGGAAGTAGGGAGTGCTCTTGAGAAGTAATTTGATGTTTACAAGTGAATGGCGCTGCCCTCAGTTTAAGGACAATACAGAGTTCCGAAGGAAATCAAGTGTGATAGTCGTTCTTAACTTAACGATAGTCTTTCGTTCGTCCGTTCGTTTGAATTAACTGTCGGTGCAAAGTGAGGCATTATTGATTCTTAGTGAAGAATTAACTTTAGATAATATCCTAAGCAAATGAAGCTTATTATAAAACTTATTATTAGGAGATCCGCATAGTCAACGACATAGCTCAACGAGCTGCTGAAGTGGCAATGGGCGGGGCACATAGTTCGAAGAGCCGATGGACGCTGGGGTCCCAAAGTGCTGGAATGGTGACTAGTAAGCGCAGTGTTGGTCGACCCCCCACCAGGTGGGCTGACGACATCAAGCGAGTCGCAGGGATTCGCTGGATGCAGGTGGCTCAGTATCGTGATGTTTGGAAGTCCTTACAAAAGGCCTATGTCCTGCGGTGGACATCCATCGGCTGATATGATGATGATGATGATGATGATGATAAAACTTTGCGAACTAAACAACTATGTGAAACTAGCAAACGCCCGCGACTTCGACCGCATGGAATTTAGTTTTTCACAAATCCCTCGAGGATTTTTCCGGAGTAAAAAGTGGCCTATGTGTTAATCCAGGCAATAATATATTTCAATACCAAATTTCAGCTAATTCGGTTCAATAGTCGAGGCGTGAAAGAGTAACAAACATTCATATCATCAAAATCATCAGTTTTCGCAAATCTCGGGAAACCATGCCCGTCCCGACTAGCCAGACCTGGATCATCAGCCGGGGATCGTAGCTAGGACCTCCGTCTTGTAAATCCATCGAGAACCACTGCGCCACGGAGGCCGTCATACGAATAAATAAACTGACGAATACTGGACTATTATAAACCACAGAGCATAACTGTGCCAGAAATTATGAAAAAACTTTAATTGAGTTTATATCGTTTACCTTTACATCAAATTAGGTAATTAATTTTAACAGCAACCCTTTCACAAAGGTGCGATTATCATGCTAGTTGAACAAGAAAAAAAAGCTTCCGGTCATTATTCTTTACTCCCCGCGTAACGAGAATTGAAACCGTAGCACCTGTTTGCCGGGGGAGCGGTTATTTAGTATCAAAGCGACAATAATGGCGAATGTTTCCCGGTGATAATGCCTCCATAAAAAGCCTACTTAAATTGTTAAATCACTGCCAACAGCAGGGGTGTACAATCAAATCATCTCGCAAGCTTCTTGGCTTGTAAGGCTTGAATCACATGTATCATTTCGAATTTAGATGAGTTTATTCTAAACTAGCGGACGCCCGCGACTTCGTCCGCGTGGAATTCATTTTTCACAAATCCCTGTGGAACCATGTAAAGTAGCCTATGTGCTAATCCAGGCTATAATATATCGCAATACCACAGCTAATTCAGTTCAGTAGTCGAGGCGTGAAAGAGTAACAAACATACATATCATCAAAATCATCAGTTTTCGCAAATCTCGGGAAACCATGAATTTTTTCGGGATAAAAAGTGCCTATGTGTTAATCCAGAGTAAAATCTATTTTCATTCAAAATTTGAGCCAAATCGCTTCTGTAGTAGCGACGCTAAAGAGTAACAAACATCCATACAAACTTTCGCGTTTATAATATTAGTAGTATAGTAGTATGCTAAGTTTTAAGTTTGAAAAGTTAGTTTTATCAGTTTCTACGAGTACCTAGTTACTTTCCACTACTTAGGAAGACAGGATTATGCTAAGCAGGTATGAAATTCAAGTTAAAAAATCATACATTATACATAATAAATAAATAATAATAAATAAAAAATAAAAATAAAAAGCCTTTATTTTAGTATCGTTTTACAATTTTAACTTACAATCTAACATTAATTAAAAAGAGATAATTACACTAGATACAAGTCGCCTCTACGGCGTAGGCCGTTAGCGTTGCGTTGAGACATGTAATTGTAGCCTACACGACAAAGATTTTAGCCAAATCAATTCTTTAAAGGCTTTCGTTTCGCGGTGTAGAACCGTATTACGAATGCCCGGTTGCCCACTCTGATCAGTTGATGGGCCCCTGATCCATTCGCGTGGAAGCCGGAGGTTTACCCAAACAAAAAGCTTACCCTCTGTAAGTACATCAAACTTGTACCTCTTCCAAGTCGCTACAATCTTAGACTACATCATCACTTAACATCAGGTGAGATAGCAGTCAAAAGCTATATTGTCATTGAATAAAAAAAGAATTTAAAATATAAAATAAAATTTCTCATACAAAGATGGCGAATCGGCATTGATAAATGTGATACAGGCCTAAATTTGAAAGGAGCTCGGAAAATTGGGAAAACGTAGTCCCTGTCCGGAAATTGAAAAACTTCACCGGGCGCCTCTTGTATTTTATTCTAGAATTTGACAACGACTTGGTTCGGAAAATGAATTTACGCGCGGACCATGTGGCAATTTACGCACTTTTATCAAAAAATACTTCGCCAGTTTATTCCCCATTGTTGTCTTTAAATTTGTTCTATGGACATTTTCATTATCGAATTGGGAAATTTTATCGGTACTTTTTTTGATAGAATTTTTGTTGTGTTTGCTATCGCTGACTATATTGTAATTATAAATACAAGTTTTTATAGCTTTGTAGTGTTATGCGATAACTACTAAACATATTATAAAATAATAATAATAGAAAAAAATTGCTATTAAATTGAAAATTTCTGAAAAAAAATACTCATTTTTAGCATAATTCGTTGCATAACAATTAGTTGTGCGTCTAGTTATTAAGCTCTCTCGGAACGTCCTCAAAATGAACAATATTTTAAAGCTAGTAGGCTAATCTAATCTAATTAAATTATTAGGTTTTCAATCAAAATACTTTAATTGTTTGTCAAGCTCACGCTTCTTCAAGTATAGTAGTTAGTCGCCAATTGCGATTGCAATTTTGGACCGTAGTGGCTTTAGAAAGGCAGGTTCAAAAATTCCAGCAGTCTAATTCACTAACTATGACGTATGTTCATCATCATCAACCTATATTCAGCTCACTGCTGAGCTCGAGTCTCCTCTCAGTATAGGAGGGGTTAGGCTCCACCACGCTGGGCCCAATGCGGATTGGCAGACTTCACACACGCAGAGAATTAAGAAAATTCTCTGGTATGCAGGTTTCCTCACGATGTTTTTCCTTCACCGTTTGAGACACGTGATCTTTAATTTCTTAAAATGCACATAACTGAAAAGTTGGAGGTGCATGCCCTGGACCGGATTCGAACCCACACCCTCCGGAATTGGAGGCAGAGGTCATATCCACTGGGCTATCACGGCTCTGAGTTCCGGTTCAAAGAGTCCAGCAGGCTAATTCGCTAACTATGACGTATATTAGTTGACATAATAAACAAAATTGAGATTCTATGTAACAAATGTCATTCGGTGCCCACTGACAATCCTTCGCGAATATCAATACAGTAGGTAGATGATATTTCTCCGTTTATTTGATGTTTATTATAATAAGTTGTTAAGATCCAATTAGTGAATAGGCCAGGTGATTTGACAAACTTTTAGCCCTCATACTGTCATATATATCACTTATATATATCATATATATGGCCATCATATATATCACAGAGGTATATTTATAAATAAAAGACTCTTAGTTCAAAACATCGAGCGAAGCAAGCGGTTAACTAAAAGGAACATGTGACGGAAAGTTCCCGAAAAAAATACCCATTTAAATTGTGGTGAGCCTTGCTAATGAACTCGCTTGAACCGTCTTAAGTGCGTTTCGTTGTTAAGAGAATTTTCTGAGCGCTAATTGGATCCTCTGTACTCGGCTTCCGCTTATCCGTTTAGTGCGACGCGAACGGTTCATTAGGTGTGTGCTAACAAGTTTTAGTTTGGTGTTTGATGGCGAAAATCTATATATCGACGAATTTTGATGTCTTCGAAATCGGGCCTATTTACCTGATTAGGTGTTATTCGTAGTACCTCATCATCATCATCAAATCAGACGATATGATGATGATGATGAGGTCCCCGCGCCCGCGACTTCATCCGCGTGAAATTCAAGTTTTTCACAAATCCCACGGGAGTCATGGATTTTTCAGGGTTGAAAAGTAGCCTATGTATTAATCCAAAATGACGTTTATTTCCATCCCAAATTTCAGCTAAATAGCCTCAGTAGCCGCAGCGTAAAGGGGGAACAAACATACACACACACACACACAAATTTTCGCAATTAGTGTGATTTATTATTATCACTCTAAGCCTGTAAACGTTTTGTCTAAGTTACATATTCCAACTCCTATGAGGGAAGTCTGGACGTGTAGTGGACCATTAAAATAGGTTGATAATATTGATTAAAAACGCATAGTTTTATAACAAAAATCTATCGTTGTTACAGTTTCGACGTCCGGGGAAGATCGTTCAACAAAGCGTTACAATGGTCAGACCCGGGCGCGTTTGGTCCGCGCGCGTACTTCGCGACGGTGGCCCGTCCCGCCTCGCTCACCCTCAGCTCGGTGCAGCTGGACGACGAGGGCACGTACCGATGCCGTGTCGACTTCAAGAACTCCCCCACGAGGAACTTCCAGATTCGACTCATTGTTATAGGTAGGTTTTTGATATACAGGGTGATAATTTTTGTAGTGCACAAACTTCATTTGGTGCTTCTGTATCGTTAATAGAATATATTTTACTGCTTTAAAGTTTGTACTATTTATTAGATTTTTTTTTAATTGGTCTGAAAGATGATATAAAATATGGCAGTTTCTGAACATATCTGGACATCGGTGGCTGCACAAAATGGCATTAAAATGGTCAAAACTATATACGTTCGATCTCTGTGCGTTTTTCGCGACGGTGGCCCGTCCCGCCTCGCTCACCCTCAGCTCGGTGCAGCTGGACGACGAGGGCAGGTACCGATGCCGTGTCGAGTTCTTGAAAACTTCAACTTCAAGAACACGAGGAACTTCTAGATTTGACTCATATATCATTCATAGGTAGGCTTTTGTCGGCAAACAGGGTGATAAATTTTGTAGTGCGCAAATTTATTTTGGTGATTCTGTATGGTAATATAATGCATTTTCAGTTTGTATTTTTTGTAGATTTTTATTTTTCTTAAGAACTGCTCTGAAAGATGATATAAAATGTGGCAGTTTCTGAACAAATATTCATATTACCGCTCTACGATCGGTCGCTATTTGATGGTCCGTTCGCGCTGACTCTATATTTAACAAGACGTTAGAATGGTCAGACAAACATTACTCAACATCGTTGTACCAAAGAAACCAGATGCTATAGAATATTTTTTAAACCCCCTGTTTATCAATCTATGTTCATACCTTATGTAAGTAAGAGCAACTGCAGTTTAGGACATGGTTACTTTTTAAAAGTTTCAAAAGTCCAAACCCTGAATCGTCCAAATAAAAGACTTTTTTTTCAACATAATATAAGAAATAAAGTCCTTAATCGTTACATACTTACCAGTGGTATTCATAAACGTTGTAGGGGCGCCCCAGGGTAACAAATAGGGGCTAAAGTCGACACTCAGCGGCTGAATGAACCCCTGGGGATGCTCCTACAACGTCTACGTCAACGTCAATTATTTACACACAACCATACACTTTACAAATAGTTATACATAACGAGACTTTATGTTACTAATTGAGTTGTAATCTTCATGACCAAACATCTCGGTGCACATCAAAGGACATGCATTCTAGACGACAGAGCAAACGAGGGGCTTAGCAAACGCAGAGGCAACTGCGTCGAGATTTTCACACAAATTACCCTATTCAAAGCGACAGACAGGCAAAGGAGTCTAGTGATGTAAATTTCTTTTACTCAGAACCAAGCGGTTTAGTGTAGGAAAGTAAGCAGCGTAAGGGGAAAATAGCACTAGCGACTTTTTGTCTCATCTAAACCAATATTACTATGAGGAAAGATTCGAATTTTGTATGTAACAAATTAACTCAAAACTATAAGACCGATTTTAAAAACTATTTCATCAATAGACAGCTAAATCATCAATATAGGCTATATATAGTAATATAGGCTATATTTTAATATAGGCTACACAGAAATGGGAACTACGCGAGTAAAACCTCGAGATAGTGCTAGTAATTGATAAATAGCAAAATGTTGTGTTTACTATAAAAAAAAAATATATTTAAGTGTCTGTTTGGAATTTTCAATTTATTTATCTACACTAAATGCAAACGAAGATACTCGTAATAGTGCTAACACATTTAAGAATTCAATAGTGTTAGGTTATAAAAGTATAACGTTTTCCAATCTATTGTCTCGTTTATCATTTTTATTCTACAAATACTATGATTATTATTTACTTTAAAGTACTAATGTATATATAGTCTTTAGTTTAGACACGAACAAGTCGTTAGTGTGGTTTAAGGTTAAGTCCACATATATGCCGCACCATTGAAATCCATTAGACAACTCGTGCCAAGGGGCAATTTGCTTGGAATCTTTTGTTGGCGAAGGTTTCGCGAGCAACTCTGCAATGATGTGTTCGCGCCATTATAAATTAAATTACTTACCTAAAGGTGTGTCTACATTGCATTAAAATATTATTTTGTTCCAGATGTTGTTCCCTAAGATGATCTTGCTTAATCGTCAAGACAATGATTCTCAAGTTTCTAGAGCATCATTGTCATGACCATGTCAGGGCTCACCAAATAACGGACCGCGGTCCTCATCTTGACCGCCGACCGTGTACGGACCGAAAAAATATAGGTATCTCCCGCAGTATAAATTTCGATCTCGACTTAATATCAATACCGTGCACCAATTTCACTCCCTACTTCAGACAGATAATTAGCAACAAAAAATGACACTTTTCTCTTTGATATGTATGTATTTCCGTAATTTTAAAAAATAGTGTGGACCGCGAAGGTCATTTCATTTCTTAAAATGGACCCCGAGCGTAACTAATTGGCGACCCCTGCTCTAGAATTAGAATCGGCTTCCAACTTCAAACGAAAAGGACATGTGCCAAAATGGACCCACTGATTAGTTTGTAACAGTAATAAAAAAATATGTATTAGATAAAGTTATGAATGCTGTGTATAATTCGATAGTATTAATACTGTACTTCGCGGGAAAGTCATTTAAAAATATTTTTTTAGTCTTGTTATTTTAGTTTTTTTTCAGTCTTATTCAGGTTGGGCCCAAGGTTGTGTGGGACCTTGTTCGTCTCCTTATATTATTTCCGTCTCTTCTCAGTAGATTCTGCTTTCTGAACTGTTTCATCCACTGCTTTTATGCAAAGAGCTTGTCTCGAATTGAAGCGACTACATTATTACACAATTAAGCATGACTTTGCAGTAAGGAGTTTCATAGACCACCCCTTTCCGAGTTGGTATGTGTGATATGGCCCTTTAGTTCAAATCTTAACTCTCAATGTTATCATTATCATTAACAACCCATATTCGGCTCACTGCTGAGATCGAGTCTCCTCCAAGAATGAGAGGGGTTAGGCCAAACTCCACCACGCTGGCCCAATGCGGATTGGTAGACTTCACACACGCAGATAATTAAGAAAATTCTCTGTGATGCAGTCCTCACGATGTTTTTCCTTCACCGTTTAAGACACGTGATATTTAATTTCTTAAAATGCACACAACTGAAAAGTTGGAAATGCATGCCCCGGAGAGTCCATATCCACTAGACTATCACGGCTCATGTCAGAATTATGTTTTATTAATCATGAGATGTATGAATAAAAGATGTTAATTAAAAATACACGTTTAATATAATTGGCACGAATCTTTTATTACCTGGCGAATCTCTTTTATCCCAAAAAAGCTACATCAATGTCAAAAGGTAAAAAAGTCCCTATTTCCTCGTAAACTCGACCCGTCTCCGGCAGATTGTATCTGTCATCGGGATTTTTACAAACGTCAGGCGAAGGTCCGGGATGACAGTTCATAATTAAAATGCCTGTGGGACGCCATTTCACTCAACCGGGATTTGCTCTTTTGAACCGATGTAATAGGTGTGTAGATACCATGGAATTATGGACCTCGTGCAACCTCGAGACGACCTCGTAACTGATGAGACCATAATAATTATGAACTTGGCCGCGCAGAGCACTTGGCCGCAGACTGGGCCAATACGACTGGTCATTGCGATCGTTGCGTTTGAGACCTTCCATACCATTATTTTGTGGTAGAGGAAACACATCGAGCAGGTCCCAGGACTTGTGACCTTGGGAGTAGGTTTAAGGGATCCCTTTAGAATGCATTAACACTCACCTTCCCTGACCGACATGTTCTCCATGCCCACACTAAACAAGTATGATAAACAATAATTAGAACAAAAAACATTATTGCATAAAATCACTAACGCGACTGGCAGCGTGACTGCATCTACGCTGCCTAACAAACAACTGAGCTCAAGTCATCAAATACCCTCTTATTTATACTACACCTCTATTCTGAGGAACTTGTAACAGTTCGTTATAGTATAAAAAGTGAAAGTTTGATGCATTAGGATATCTCATGATACATTAGGTAAGTATGGAGTTTGGTCCGTGGTGGCTTTGAAAGGTATTCGGTTTTAATTTGTTCAATATTAGGACAAAACATAGCCTATGATACTCACAAATGTGGCTTTCTATTGGAAAAAAAAATTCAGTATCGGTTCAATAGAACCAGATATAGAACCTCAGAAACTTATTAATACTCGGAAACTTATAAATACGTCATAATACTCAGAGTCACAATTACCATCCCACTTTAATGTGACGCGAGTATCTTGAAGTGGGCGGATGATTGTGCCTCTGAGTATAATATATTTATTTCGCTAACCTACTAGGTACTAAGATTAATGAAAAGTTTGTCATTTAAATACAACGTGTCCCAAAATTCAACGATAAGCGGGCGCCAAAAGATTGACCTGCTCATGAGCACTTAAGGAAAAATAATAAAAAAAATATACCTAAATTTTTTTTTAGTTACAAAATAAATTTTAAAATTCTTTGAAAATTTACACCTTGTATGATATTTTGAACTACCACGGCTACAATTTCTTAAATATGCTTAAGATTTTTTTTGTATCGGATACCTAAGTAGTACTACTATTCACCACAACTCTTAAAAACACCACAATGCCCGCAGTTTTTACACAAAAAAAAATCAAAATATTTTTTTTCCCTCAAATTTATAAAGATTTTTACTTTCAGTCTACTTTGACTCATGGTCTTGCAAAAAAAAGTATGAACACCGCTATGGCAAGTTATTTTCAAAGTTGACGCAACTAATCAAGATTTCAAAATAGTATAATACCCTAAGATAACTAGTCGCAAAAAAAAAATATGCGTACCATTTGTAAACAAGAACTAAATTTCTAAAATGTTTTTGCTCCTAGAAATCACTTTTACTTTATGCACAAAATGATGTGAGTCATACGTTGCAATTTCCTAGAATTTTAATGGAACGAACGATAACATTTAAAAATAAGAGAGAGAGAGAGAGAGAAAGATAGCGATAAGTATACGTTAGAGAGGGATAGACAGATGTTCTTTGTTGAATGACAATGATGCAGGTAAAGAAAATCCTGTTCCCAGCAAGTCAGTACGCTCTGCTCCTTTGTTTACTGCGCAACTTTCCGTATTCAATTGACGTGGCTCTCGTACTAACGACTTTTGGCTTTGCATTTTGGACTGGACTTAAGTGATCTGCAAACTGAACTGACCTGGCATTATTTTGGACTGTGCCTGTGTTTTGTGAATTGGACTTTTGGTGTATTTTGGACTGTTTAGCGTTATCATGCCGCAACCATACACGCCGATGGAATACGCTAACATGCATCTCATTTATGGAGAATGTCGGTGCAATGCTAACGCTGCTAGCAGATTGTATCGAGAAAGGTACCCAAACGCTCAAAGATATCCAGATTATCGGGTATTTATGAATGTGCATCAAGCGTTTTCGGAGGGTCGTTTGCCGTCAGCTAGAAGAAACGCTGGAAGACCTAGATCGGAATGCGATGAAGAAGTTCTCAATGAAATAAACATTGATTCAACTACCTCAGTGCGTGCCATAGAAGCAGCTACGGGAATCCCAAAAAGTTCAGCACATCGAATACTAAAACGTCATCGGCTACACCCATATCATTACAGACGTGTACAAACGTTACTATCACGGGACTATCCACTGCGGATCGCATTTTGCCGAGTGATGCTTCAAAAGCATCGGGAAGATCCTCAGTTCTTGGATAAAGTACTATGGTCGGATGAAACAACCTGCAAGAAAGATGGCTATTTAAATCTTCACAACCTACACAGCTGGAGCAATGAGAATCCGCACCTGATGAGAGAAGACAAATCCCAATATCGATTTAAGGTCAACTTATGGACGGGCATTTTAAATGGAAAAGTGATTGGGCCTTTTGAATTACAAGGAAACTTAGATGGGGACAGTTATTTGAACTTTTTACAAAATGATTTGCAAGAATTACTAGAAGACGTCCCCCTAAGCGACCTTCAAAATATGTGGTATCAAAATGATGGTTGCCCAGCTCACTACGCTCGTCCTGTGAGACAATACCTAGACCACGAGTATCCGGGGCGTTGGATCGGGCGACTTGGTCCTATCCTATGGCCACCCCGATCACCCGACCTAAACCCCCTGGATTTCTTTTATTGGGGTTGTCTCAAAGACAGGATCTACGCAAAACCGATTACGACATTGGACGAGCTTCGGCAAAAAATCACTCAGGCTGCGGCACATATCAATGCTAGAAGATATGCGCGAAAAATAAAACGGTCGTTTTTAAGGCGATGTCGTGCCTGTATTAATGCCGGTGGAAAACAATTCGAACATTTACTTTAATGTTGTGTAATTAAAATAACAAACACATTTTTGGAACATAGTAAAATTTATTACTAACAACAAGAACAATTAAGAAATTTGGTTCTTGTTTACAAATGGTACGCATATTTTTTTTTTGTGACTAGTTATCCTAGGGTATTATACTATTTTGAAATCTTGATTAGTTGCGTCAACTTTGAAAATAACTTGCCATAGCGGTGTTCATACTTTTTTTTGCAAGACCATGAGTCAAAGTAGACTGAAAGTAAAAATCTTTAAAAATTTGAGGGAAAAAAAATATTTTGATATTTTTTTGTGTAAAAACTGCGGGCATTGTGGTGTTTTTAAGAGTTGTGGTGAATAGTAGTACTACTTAGGTTCCGATACAAAAAAAATCTTAAGCATATTTAAGAAATTGTAGCTGCGGTAGTTCAAAATATCATACAAGGTGTAAATTTTCAAAGAATTTTAAAATTTATTTTGTAACTAAAAAAAAAATTTAGGTATATTTTTTTTATTATTTTTCCTTAAGTGCTCATGAGCAGGTCAATCTTTTGGCGCCCGCTTATCGTTGAATTTTGGGACACGTTGTATATCTCCCCCAGTTGCCCTTTCAAGATGAAAAAGTTTTATTAATTATTTCATTTCTCTGAAAGTTTATGAAAACTCACGTCTTACTTCGAAATAATTATAAAGAATGTTTGCCTTGATTAATTAAAAACAAAAAGAAGGTCAAAATTTAAATTAAATTTTCAAGTAATTATATTATAAATTAACTTCGACATTTAAGCTACCTAAATTATTTATGGAGTGTTGATCTCATATGTAATTAAACAAACAGAATTACAACAATTATTTTGTATTTTTATAGTTTTTTTATTATTTTTTAATTAATGCCTTTAGGTATAATCACTACTTCTAAACGAAAACACGTATTTTTTTAAGGAATATTTGCCATATATTTTATAATATGACCAATATTTCCATTCCCCTCTAACTAGTCGGGAAAGACTGTATTAGGAGTGGGTACGACAATAGACCAACGGGGCGGGGATCGAACCACCACCCCTCGGTGATGAGTCCGACCGCTCTTACCGTTGAGCTATTGAGGCTATTGCAGAGATATACTGTATTACGTAAAAACAAAGAACTTAAAAAAAATTACAATTAAATGAATAATTTAAGTTATTTTAAATTTAAGTTATTTAAAATTTTTGTTACCTCATAACTTTTAAATGTATTAATGAATTTTGAAATATTTTTGGCTGATTCCACTTCCAGATCAGTAATTATACGTTTTTCACAAAAATTGGTTTAGTCGTTTGGTTTTACGACTAAACAAAAATAAAAAAAAAGCAAATCGAGAACCTTATTTTTCTTAAAATCGGTTAAAAATGTCATAACGTAGGAAGTTAAGGCGTAAAATTACTAGAACAAAACAATAACGTTGTCGACGATGTAATATCTTATAATCGGAAAAGCCGATCAGCGCTATTGAAGTACTCGGTGAAATAATAAGAAGACTCTTTTGTACCTCCCTGAAACATCCCCCACTGTTTTCATTGCGGTTAAGTATATTTATATTGCAAGCTCATTTTCTTTTATACCATAAGCGCGCTGTTTGAGCTATGGTAAATTTAATAAGCCTTCGGTAATATTTTGTCAAAAATGGTGCAATTTTTTCTGTAAAAACAACTGTTGTCTGTTTTTTCGTGGAATAAGGATAACACGAGGAAAATTTTGGTGATGTTTTTTTAGTGAAATTCAGCTATTTACGGATTTTTTTTGTGTGTATGTTTATGTTTTATGTTTGTGTGTGTGATTGTTTTTTGTTGTTAGACGTTGAGCTCTTACTGAATTTAAGAATATTGTAACTTTTTTATTTATTGGAAAGTAAATGCTTGTTAGTACTAAGTATGCCGGCTGGGCCGATTGAGGTTTTCTTAATTGGTCCAGGTCTGGCTGGTGGGAGGCTTCGGCCTTGGCTAGTTACCACCCTACCGACAAAGACGTACCGCCAAGTGATTTAGCGTTCCGGTACGATGTCGTGTAGAAACCGAAAGGGGTGTGGATTTTCTTCCTCCTCCGAACAAGTTATCCCGCTTCCATCTGCACCATCACTTACCATCAGGTGTGATTGTAGTCAAGGTCTACCTTGTAAAGAATAAAAAAAAAAAAGATTCTTACTTGTATATAAGTTCTACTGTTCTCAAATTAATCAAAAATAATGGGCGGTGGTTCTTCCTTATATAATGAGCGCACTTGTGTATTTGTGGACTAAAGTGTGTTACGGTTTGTGGATTAATGATTATAGTCCGCCTGATATAGGCCATATTTTATACTAACAGATACCCCTGAGGTTTTTGCGTAGATCCCGTTTCCTTGGGAATAGGGCTATAAAATATACCTATTTTCGTCATTTTAATGTTGAAAGAATTTTTAAATATATCCAATACTTTTAAATTCTAATAAATTCAAACAAACAAACAATCAAATATTTCCTCTATAACATTATGTTAAGTACATAAAAAAAGTATGTGTAAAAAATTTTAGCTATAGTTTCCCACTAATATTATAAATGCGAAAGTTTGTATGGATGTTTATTATTCTTTAACGTCGCATCCATTGAACCAATTTGGTTGAAATTTAAAATGAAGATAGATAATATCGGCGATTAACACATAGGCTACTTTTCATCCCGGAAAAATGCATAATTTTTGAGGTATTTGTAAAAAAACTGAATACCACGTGGATGAAGTCGCGGGCGTCCGCTAATTATGACATAAAGTTTTAAAGCTACTTTTGTTTCAGTGCCTCCTCATCAGATGCTTTTGTACGACAAGTCAGGGGCCGACGTGTCCGGTGTGGTGGGACCTTTAGAAGAGGGATCAGCTTTGATATTAATCTGCGAAGTCCGAGGTGGTAAGTAATATGTTCTTGTTTTCTATACTTCTATACTAAATTATAAAGGTCTGGCTGGTGGGAGGTTTCGGCTGTTGCTAGTTACCACCCTACCGACAAAGACATACCGCCAAGCGATTTAGCGTTCCGGTACGATGTCGTGTAGAAACCAGAATAGGTGTGGATTTTCATCCTCCTCTTAACAAGTTACCCCGCTTCCATCTTAGATTGCATCGTCACTTACCATCAGGTGAGATTGTAGTCAAGGGCTAATTTGTAAAGACTATAAAAAAAACAGCTGAAGAGTTTGTTTGTTTGTTTGGTTGGTTGAACGCGCTAATCTCAGGAACTACTAGTCCGATTTGGAAAATTCTTTCAGTGTTAGATAGCCCATTTATCGACTACGGCTGTAGGTTATATATTCCCGTATTCCTACGGGAACGGAAACCACGCGGGTGAAACCGCACGCCGTCAGCTAGTGTTTAATATAATGAAGGTACAGCTTAACAATGAATACCATTGTTTAGCTATGGCCTATACAGTTTATTGGCAAACAATACAAAGCCTCAATCATTCCATCCGTCACACAAATCGTTGCACAATCAGAGCTGTACGCGCCGCCTCTGCTGACATTTGTCAAATATTCTATTAGTGTTTTGACAACTGAAATATCCAAGTGCATTGACGATTTGTTTATAACTGCAACGCGATATGGAGGCCGTTTTGAAATCTTAAAATTTGATTTCATATTGAATGAGTTATAATATTTACCAAATACTTGAAAAATATTCCCTCTCCAAACAAGGAGAAGTGGCCCGTAAAAATTAGCATTAAATGAATCTTTAAAATCCTACTAATATTATAAACGCGAAAGTTTGTATGAATGTTTGGATATTTGGATGTTTGTTACTTTATAACGCCGCTACTACTGAACCGAATTAGCTGAAATTTGGTATTAAGATATATTATAGCCTGGATTGACACATAGACTTTTTATCCCGAAAAAATGCTAAATGTTAAAAAAAATCGCAGAAAATTGACTTTAGATACTTATTGATTGAACGTCAACATTAACTGTATTTATGTAAAGTCAGTTATTTTTTTTAAGTTTGCACATATTTTTATGCAAGAGTTGCTAAAAAAATATTCAAAAACCATTGTCTATGATTGCATATCATGATTGATAAAAAAATACTACGATAAAATCAAAACGGTCACTGTATTGTGCCGCGAATATAGTTAAACGAGGCATGCTTTACGCAATACATTATAAATTAGCAATTGTACTGCAGTACTATAAACTGCTATGATATTGAAAATTCAATTAGATACTAGGCTTAATATTATCATGGATCTAATATATTAACACAATAGGATATAAATGATTTCTATATGCTCGATTTTAGGATACAACTAGCGGACGTTCGCGATTTCGTCCGCGTGGAATTCAGTTTTTCACAAATCCCGTGGGTACCATTGATTTTTCCGGGATATAAAGTAGCCTATGTGTTAATCCAGAGTAAAATCTATTTACATTCTAAATTTCACCCAAATCGCTTCAGTAGCCGCAGCGTAAAAGACTAACAAACGTACTTACACACTTACACACAAACGATGTGATGTGAAGTGTGATTTATCCCTATGTGAAATCGTGAAGATGACTCCAGAAATTGGTTGAAATTAAACAAACTAACTTACTTTTGCATTAATAGATAATAATAATAGTGTTTCTTGTAAAATGCTTTTATTAAACTTGCCGAAATCTGCGGTTTCACACGTCCAGATATCATTACCAAGACGAATTAATCAGATTAAACAGACCAAGCGACTGACTACTAAATACACATCCATCCAAACTTTCGCATCATCATCATCATCATAATCATCCATCATTATTTTTATTAGCCGGTGGACGTCCACTGCTAATCTCTTCCAAATGACATAGTTATTTAGCGGCTACCTACATCCTACTTGATGTCATCGGTCCACATATATCGCGAATAAAATTAAAAAAAAATTGAAGAAAATTAACATCATTACATAACACTTAACGATCGTTAATAAAGCTATTCTGAGTTCGTAAACATCGAATATCAGCAAAAGGCACATTTGGCACGGTTTGCTTCAGTATAATACAAACTTCGCTACTTTCAACACTTGATTCAAACGAGGGGTGTAACTGTACAATGTACATGGGTGTGTGTCTATCTGTAACATCGTATCTTCTAAGTTGGTAATAGATTGATTATGATTTAGGTTTTTAAATGATCTTATAGAGAAGATTCTTACCTAAATCTAGATTGAACTAAATTAATAATTTAATTTGGGCAAATGTATACATTTTCATATTTGTCAAATGAACTTACAAGCGTTTTCTCAAAGAGCAACTAAATATATTTTTTTTTAATAGATAGGTACTATTTTAAGATTAATAAAGAATCACACAAACGGTGGAAAAGCTTAGAATTAATGAATATTAGGAACGGGGTCAATGAATATTAGAAAATATGCCAGGACCACAATTTGTGCAAATTTTTATATCCTTTATATTATGTTTGGTGTACAGTAAAAAGTAAAGTTTTATTTAATATATTTGAGTAAATAATTAAAACAGTTTTCAGTAGAACTAGCGGGAAATAATATTTGGCACGTCGCACCTAGCTAACTGAAATTACCACACTTCGATTTTTCTATCGCATGACTCTTTTATGGAAACATTGGAAGAGATATTCCATCCCGATGGCTTCATTGAAAAAGTCCGCAGTACGGGCGTCTGGCGGTGCGCCAGTGCACAGTTTAGCTACTGTACAGTGACGCTGCTACTTTGTCAACAAAAATAGTCAATTAATATTAAAAAAAACCTGACAGCATGTAAATTTAGAAATGAAAATTTCAAACTTAAGACGAATCGATTAACAGAAGAATCAACAAAATCGGTCTTAGCGTTTGTTATCTAGACCGCCACAAATAAACAAACATACATACGTAGACTGATAAATACATAACCAAACGATTCGCTTCAACTTTCATAATTCGATATGATTTATCAGAGACTGTTTTTTCTGCTTTCAACTCCCACAAGACAAGACATAAGAGTGAGTTTTCTAGGCAAGTGCGTACCTCATCATTCATTTTCATTTAATTGTAATAAAACGAAAAACCTTAAAAATATAAAATTAACAAAAATTATAAAATGAAAATTATAAATCCACACTTTATGATCATTTTATAGAAGCAGGTATAGTTTGTGGAAGTTTATTATGATTAGGGAATAATTGATTTACTTTGCTATTCGCTAGTTCGTGGAGAACTACCGGCGAGTCCCCAGACTCTACAATGTTATCGACGTTTTGCAAGGACAACTCGGCACAATACTTTTCGTTTTACGACGTGGCTACATTTTTCTAACTGTATGCTTACTAAACTGGGGACAGTACGAAAGCCCTGAACCTGAAATAAATAATTTGTGTTCAATTTTGGTCCCTATAACAAAGCGGTTAAGAGCTATTAGAGAATAATGCAATATAAAGTTCAGTGTGCCCGGAAAGGATTATCTCTGGTGGTGTGCCGGATTGTGATGACGCATCAGTCACTGGGTCAATATTATTATAGCAGTTTTTGTTTATGTGCAAGTTATAACGAACTAGCTAACGCCTGTGACTTCGTCCGCGTAATATAGGAGTATACCTTGTTACAGTGGCTTGCCTATGCGACTACAGAAGACGAGGTTTTATACTCAATACATATAAATAATAACAGTTTTTGTTAGGAAATTTCCTGTTATTTTTGGATCTTTTATTGAATTGGAAATATTATCTTAAATAGTGTTTGAGTTTTATGTCAAAAACCGAACCCCTTTTTTATTTTTAGTTAATAGTTTATAACTTTGCAATTTTTGTGAGCGGGTCTACAATTTTTTCAAAAACTATGACACCTCAACTATTTTTATAGGTAGTAGTATAGAGAACTTTTTTTTTATTAAAGAGCACATGTGAATTAGACTAATAGTCTAACGTTTCAACACATTATTACCGTACGATGAAGATACTGCCTTTAAACTTAATATATTTTATACTGTATATTAAGTTAGATTATTATTATACAAAATAATATTAAGATATATATTTCCTCGTAGTAACAAAGTTTCTCTCTAATAATGCTCATACTCCTCACATTTCCTTTTATTAAGTCATATTTTGCTGTAATAGAGTGACATGTTCGCGTATATAATGACAGCAACAAAATGGGTGCGTGTATTTTTTTTTTTTTTTTTTCCTTGAGGAGGAAAAAATCCCTGCGGACTCCTGCCTGTTGACAGGGCATGTCCGACTTGCACGGACTAAAATAACCTCCTCTACTCCAAGGGTGGCACGGGACCGCAATGCATTACTTCATGCCCCCCTCTTACGAATTTTCTCTCTTCTTTTTCTCGAACCTCTCTTCTCCTCATTGTTTCTTTCATTATTTGCGCGTATGCTTGCCACTCTTTTTCGCTATTCAGCATACGTGTTATTAAGTTTCGAGAGCTTACGGCGCTGTGCGTTCCCTGTGCCACCAATCTCAGATCCGCGCAAGCCGGGTGCGTGTATTGTTATTTTCATAACTTATTCCTTAGTAACAGACGCCCGCGACTTCGTCCGCGAAAACACCGATGTAATATATCATTTTTCGTAATATTTTTTTGGGAAAAAAAATGAGTTATTCGATAGCCCACTTTTGGTAGACGAATATGCATTGTTTCTATCGTAAAGGGATTATGCAGTGCTTTCGATAACCTTATTTCGCTCCCAGGCGGCTTGACATTTTCCGACACTTCATCAACAATAACATCCGATTTAAATTTGATAAATACTATGGCTGGTGGGAGGCTTCGGCCGTGACTAGTTACCACCCTACCGACAAAGACGTACCGCCAAGCGCTTTAGCGTTCCGGTACGATGTCGTGTAGAAACACATAGGGGTGTGGATTTTCATCCTCCTCCTAACAAGTTAGCCTGCTTCCATCTTCGATTGCATCATCACTTACCGTCAGGTGGGATTGTAGTCAAGGGCTAACTTGTAAAGAATAAAATAAAAAAATATACCAAAACCTCATGCATCACTCTATTTATTGGTAATAATTGCATTTGTGTTTTACGCGAACAGACAGACAGATAGGCGCGGTCGATAACTTTCTTTTATAGTAATAAATATTTCTACTAATTAGAGGTAGTTTGTGGTGTTGTAGGGGGTTATCTCTGGATCTACTGAACCGATTTGGAAAATTCTTTTTACCACTAGAAAGCCACGTTATTTGTTAGTACTATAGGTTATATTTCATCTCCATGTTCTCACGGGAACAGGAACTACGCGGTTGTAACTGCGAGGCGTCGGCTAGTGGCTAATATTTTTTTTTTTAGTTTTATTACGTATTAGATGTTTTCTAGTTTTCCACTAGAGTGAGTTTGTAAAGTTTAGCTGGAAAATGTTAAGAAAAGTATTAAACTTTTATTTTACTAGCCGTTAACAATAAAGGGTATGGTGTTGGGTGCATAGTAGGAAAATTCAGCTTTTCACTTGCAGTATTGGCAAAGTTCCAGACAACTAAATCGCAACGCAAGCTTTTTCTACAATAATTATTATAAATGTATCATATGATTGAATACCTTTTTTATTGTTTTTATTATTTACAAGTTAGCCCTTGACTACAATCGCACCTGGTAAGTGATGATGCAATCTAAGATGGAAGCGGGCTAATTTATTAGGAGTAGAATGAAAATCCGCACCTGCGAATTTCCTTAATTCTCTACGTGTGTAAAGTTTGCCAATCAGCATTGGGCCAGCGTAGTGGACGATTGGCCTAACCCCTCTCATTCTGAGAGGAAACTACTGCTCAAAAGTGAACCAAATATGGATTGCTAATCATGAAGTTATACATTTAAATTTACTTTAATTTTTTTAAAGAATATTTGCTATGTCTTTTAAATATGACCAATATTCCTATTCCTCTCTTACTAGTCGGAAAAGACTGCATTATGAGTAGATACTACAATAGTCAAAAGGGGCAGGGATCGAACCACCACCCCTCGGTGATGAGTCCGAGCGATTATACTTTTTTCTTTTTTTTCTCTCTTCATTTGGTCTACCAACAGACATACAAATAATACAATTATAAAAACATAAATGCAAGGAGCAGAAAGATAAAATGCAAAATCTTTTTATAGGTAAAAACCGCATGCAACTGTCTAAATCTAAAGTTTAAAATTTATTTACAATATTAATATTTTACTGGTGAGGAAATCTTCTAATTACGATAATCATTTTTATACCTTAAACAACTGCACTAAACTATTATGATACTTAATTTAAAATACAGAACGGATAAAAAAATATATATGTAAATTATTTGAATTATACAACAGGAATCATATTACATATTACGTAATAATTTGCACAACCTACCGTTAAGTCTTTAATTTAGCATTCTTTTACCCGCAGGTCGCCCAGAACCAGTGGTAACATGGCTAATAGACGGTCTATCAGCCACGCAGTACATCGGTGAGAAGACCGACACCCACGTGGTCGTCAACCGATTGGAGTTGCAACACGTGAGGAGGGAGGACCTCAACAAGACCTTCAAATGCAGAGCCGCCAACACCAACCTTGTACCGCCTCAGGAGAAAGCTGTGAGACTTGAAATGAATCGTAAGGACATCTATACTAATATTACTAGTAGATGTTTCGCGGTTTCTCCCGCTTAGTTCCCTCAAAACGGAGATACAATATACTCTTTGACATTCACAAATTTCGCGGCTTTGTAGTTGTAAAAAAAAAATAAAAAATCGGTTTAGTCGAGTTACAACACTGTAAACTTTACCTCTTTATAATATTAGTATAGATTGCTATACTAATATTATAAAGCTGAAGAGTTTGTTTGTTTGATTGAACGCGCTAATCTCAGGAACTACTAGTCCGATTTGAAAAATTCTTTCAGTGTTAGATAGCCCATTTATCGAGGAAGGCCATAGGCTATACATTTTCCCCATATTCCTAAAGGAATGGTAACCACGCGGGTGAAACCGCACGGCGTCAGCTAGTAGATTATAAAGAGATAAAGTTTGTGAGTTTGTGGATCTGGATTTACTCAACCAATTTTGAAAAAAATTTGAGCAATAAAAAAGCTACGTTTTTTGTAAGTGTCTTATGATATATTTTATTCCGGTTTTTCAACGGTAACGGGAACTAAGTGGGTGAATCCACGGGCGTCAACCAGTAATATTTTTAACATAATTATTATAACATTTTGTTTATCTATATGTTTATTTTAATAACTTAAAACATTCCCAAAAAATAGAAAAATATCTCTATTTAAAAAAAATATATATATCTTTATTTTTAAGTAGTGCCACATATTACAATACCTAAGTATTAAATTCTATAGCTTATAGCTAGAGTAATAAAAGAAGAACGCCCTGCAATATGCGGCATAACCTAGAAAAAGGCCCCAACTCAGCATTTTGCCACATACTTCCTACACACAAAAAAAAAAAGTATGCAGCACTGATTTTCAGTTAGGACCCAGTTCAGGTGTGTAAATATGCTGTTATATAAATCAAATCGAGTCAGTAGTTTTGAGAAAATGGACATTGGACATGGATCTGAAATACAGTCATATTAAAACTATATTTGCTCTCTTGCTCTCTATCTTGCTCTCTCCGAGACAGGGATATCTATAGCTTGACAGGTTTTTGATGACACTCCCATGATATGCGGGCGACGGTGAGGGAAGGACTGCGCGGGTGTGAAGTCGTGCGCGCGAGGCAGATGCTGGAAGTGGGTGCATCAGTTGTGGGTTTATCTTTCATCGCTACCACCTCCCGGCCCCCGCGAACCATGGGCAGTGTTACGAACAAATTTTTCAAGCTATAACACCACCAATTTTCCAACTTCGGACTGAGGATTATTAATGAAAATTTCTATATACATATAAAAGCCTTAGTACTTCGTAGCCCGACCCAGTAGTCGAACCCTGGAACTAATATATACGAAGGCACATACTTACATAATGATCTACATACGGGTCAAAAACACATGTCTGACTTTTTATTTTGAAAGTGAAACAATTATTATTAATTGTCGAAAAAACAAGGAAACCGCAATTAAAATACATTGTTTCGTAATAAAACCTTAAAACCGTAGACAACAAAACGGAAAAGTTTCCTACCTTTTTTTGTGTGTACGAGCTTTTTGGGTGGATGAGACTTTTTAAGCGGATTGCGTCCATTCGCTAGAATTGCAAATACGAACGAAGAACAATTAAAAAATGTTCCAAATGAAACATTATAAAATGTAGGTGTAGTTTTCTCGATGGATCAAGTAAAAATTGCATGAAAAATTCAATTTGAACTTAAGCTAACGAAATGATGAAAAAATTTTTACCTAACTACCAATTAAGGGTTAAGTTTTCAAAATTATGTAAGTATGTATTTACGAGAAGAAGTAACCTATTATGGCGGGTTTTAAACAAAGAAAATCAGTTCTTTAAAACAAACAGACGTTTAATGTCAAATAAAACCCACTATTACACGATATTGAACATATAAAACCGAACATTTACAACAGAGGTAAACATATGCGAGAAACAAACGCTACGGACTTTCCCGAGTACGTAAGGGAGCAAGCATAACCGCGCACACGCATAGCTCGATGGTTCGGAACGCACTGGAGGGCTACTATCAACTTTATCCTAGCGATCCAAATCCGACGCTATTCAACTTCGGTGCCTATATTGAATCGTTTTTAATTCGTACCATGACATCTCCTAAACTGAATAGCATTTGAATCGTCTATATTGAATGAATGATCGACATTTGTCTCTGATCTGCGGTTGAATAGCAATATGTTTGAGAGAGACAACGCTACAAAAAGTCAAAAGAAAAGCGCGAAGTTTGAATTTATTTTGGTTTTAACTTTAAATTGTTAGTTTATCTTAAATATTATAGTTAAATTACTTAACAAACAATGTATGCTGTTAGTATAATATTAGTTACGATTTATTAAGCAGTGTAGGTGGACAAACATAAGTACCTACCATCCATTTCAATACAAGAATTTTAAGTGGTATTTTTTTTAGAGAAACACGAGACTTAGAGGTAGTTCGCCACATCTATGTTTACACTTCTCAAGCCAGAACATTTGGCTTCAAATGACCCTAATATTTTGTCAAAAAGTTGTTTAAATATATTATTTTATGAAACTTTTGTCTGGCACAGAAAGCACAATGTACCTATTTTTTATTAATACACTGCACTTACCTGCTGCACGCATTGCATTTTAATTACTTTACTAAATACACTGCATCACATTACGCACTTTTTTGTTTACGCACATACGGCATATAAAATTAGCACCATTTCTATAGACATCTACTATAAATCGAACAAAGGATCCTTTTGTTCCCAAATGAAGCGTCGTCTTTGTTTACGCGTACTTACTATTTATTTCACTCGTTTTTCATAAAATCGAAAAGTATTATTTATCAAACATCACTACAAGCTTCCAGAAATTATTTATGTACTAATACTAATACTAATTTATTAATTTTTAATCAATTATAAGTAAAATACGTGAAAACGATTCAGTTCCAGCCACAATATAAGTAACTTTATTTGGTCGGCTCAGTTTGACAGCTTAACGATTCAGTTTAGGTTACAAGATGACTTCATAGTACGAGAAGGCGTATGAATGGATTCCGTTAGCGACTCAGTTTAGGTTATTTTTCGGTACAGCGTCAATTGGTCGGATAAAGGACTTCGTGGTACGAAAAATCGAAGCAGTTCAGTTTAGGTCTGCAGTTGAGTCGCTATTATAGTTGATGGTAGGTATGCTGAAGGGTAGAGGCGGCGGGCGGCGGGCGTCGACATGCAGATAGAGACGCTCGCCCGCCGATCGGAGAGGCCGCTCGGGTTTACGATTGTAACCGAGTATAACTTATTACAGGCGCTATACTATAATACTCCGCTGTCTGGGTTTTGATACAACAATTATCAATTACAACTTCGATATTATCTAAGGAGGTGTCATAGTTCTTTAAATATTTAATAATTAGAATAGGTGTACCTATATCACATACCTCCTATACTACTGAACCAATTTTGATGTTCTTTTTGTTTGTCTTTGCGAAGTTTTTAGATACTTTAGATTCACATAGAGCAATTAATTTGGAATTGTAGGATCTGGTTCTATGAATTTCATTTTCTCTTTAAGATTTTTGCCAGAACATTTAATACAGAGTTATATGTTGTTCTGCTGAACTATGAGTGCGTTTTTATGTGCCATAATATTGTTGTGTAATTTTTTTTCTTGCATTTATTTTTTTGTTCTTTTTATAATTTTAAACAATATTGATAAAATACAAAAAATAAGTAATACAGAACACTATTAAAAATTATAAAAAAAAATTAACCCTTCCGCTGCGGGGCATTTTAGTGCCCAAGCAACCGGTGGTCAGGGCTCCAGAGTGAAAAACCTCCTCACAATACGCGCCGTCTCAAGAATCACTACCTTCTAAAACCGACCCTTAATCCAGCAGATGTGTTGGTCAACAAAGCTTTTCGCTATTAGACCATTGACTGAAATGACTATCGGAACATGAAATAGTTGACTCAATATTCAATTGTTCTGCGTAGTTTTGTGTAAGTTGTATATTCTTGCGCTTGACTACAATCATGCCTGATGAAAAGCAACAGGCCTAAGATAAAGCACGCTTGCCTAGAAGATGCCTATTCATACTTTCCTTGAAGGTGCTCAAATTGTACGTGTCAGGAAACACAGAGTTATTGTTATGCTAGCTTCTCAAGGTGTTGGTCAAAGCTTTTCGCTATCAGACCATTGACTAAAACGACTATTAATAGTTGACTCAACATTCCATTTTTGTTGTTGTTATTGTTATGTTATGTGTTATAACTCTGTGTTATGTTCCCATCAGTGGCACCTCTGTCAATATCGCTGGTGAGTCGACCGCAGCAACTGCTAGCTGGCTCAGCGGCGACGCTGCGGTGCATCGCTGAAGGCAGCCGGCCTCCAGCGCAGATATCCTGGTACAAAGACAATAGAAGCTTCGAGAAAGACAAAGTAAGTACTTGATGTTGAATTGATTTATTTTGCATTCTACAGTGTAAATGAATATTTAAGTTGATATTATTTTTATTTTCATACATATTTTAATTTTTTCTTATATATAGGTTAGGTACATATACAATATTTTTTTTTGTCACATGTTTAATCTTTTCATATTATAATTGAATATTACATATTTAAAATTTTCACACTAACTATTTTTAGTAATATAATTATAAAATGTTTACTTATAAAATTATTGTAAAGATGTAAATTTTAAATGGTGAAATTGTCATTTGAATCATTAAATACTTAATAAATAATTTGCATGGCAAGATACATTTATCATCTACATCGACCACCTGTGTATATATAATGCATATATCTGCAAATAAATAAATTGATTGATTGATTGCTGCTTCGAAATATCTGCGTAGTTCAGTCATCATAATCATATCAGCCGATGGACGTCCATTGCAGGACATAGGCCTTTTGTAGGGACTTCCAAACATCACGATACTGAGCCGCCTGCATCCAGCGAATACCTGCGACTCGCTTGATGTCGTCAGTCCACCTGGCGGGGGTCGACCAACACTGCGCTTTCTGGTGCGGGGTAATTCAGTGCAAAATCAGAATTGGCAAGAACTTTTAAAACACAACATACTTACGGGGAAATATGAGTCAAAGAGTTTTTATTGGCACTTTTGATTTCTTATCCAAGCAATAGGATTAATCAACAGGACACAGCGTCAAATCAAAATAAATTTTAAACAAAATCAAAATCTTGGCACCCAAGTTTGTCAGTTATAATAAAATTCATTAACTGGCATTGGATTAATTTGCTCTCCGAGGCATGGGTGACACTTCCCAAGAGCTAATAATTTACTGAACATTCCTCGGAAGAAGAAAATGCTCTATTTCATAGGTCGACCCAGGCGTTGAACCCTGGATCTCGTAGTTTGAAACCAAACCAATGAGGCAGTTAAAATAATTATATTATAACTACAAGACTACAGCTTGGCAAATTCATTCATAACACTCCCGATGGTCCGCGGGGGCCGGGAGCGGGTAGCTAGCCCCGCGCGCACGACTTTATACCCGCCTAGTCCTTCTCTCTGTCCCGTGCGCGCACAATTTCATACCAGCGCAGTCCTTCCCCTCCCGTCCCCCGCATATCACGGGAGTGTCATCGAACTAGCCAAGCTATAACTGCCTTGTTGGTCTGGTAATTTACTTATTTAGAAGGATGTAGAGCTTACCCTGCAGTATGCCATTCAATAGGCTGATAATGATGAATATATCTACCCACAGGTAACTGACCACTCAAACGAGACCTGGTCAGTCAGTACCCTGGTCTTCAGTCCATCGCCGGAAGACCACGGCGTGACTGTCAAGTGCGTGGCATCCAACACCGCTCTCCCCGGGAAAGTGATCGACGATCAGCTCAAGCTGAATGTAGTATGTTAGTACTCCTTTTATTAAACATTACTTTGGGTCCTTAAGTTTTTTCGTTTTTTTTTTCATTTATTACAGGTTAGCTTTGATCTCACCAGATGGTAAGTAACGATGCAGTCTAAGATGGAAGTGGGTTTCTTTGGAACAGGTGAAAAGGTTGTGCCTGTTCTAAAGAAGCCCACTTCCATCAGTCTTTTCATATCGTGTCAAAACGTTAAGTCGCTTAAAGTAGTTGAAATTCACGTTTTCATCATCATTAATCTCGAGTTCGAGAGAGAGAGAGAGAGCTCGAGTCTCAGAATGAAAGGAGTTAGGCCATCACGGTGGCCAAATGCGGATTGGCAAACTTCACACACGCAGAGAATTAAGAAAATTCTTTGGTATGCAGGGTTCGTCACGATGTTTTCCTCCACCGTTTTGAGACTCGTGATATTTAATTTTTAAAATGCACACAACTGAAAAGTTGGAGGTGCATGTCCCGGACCGGATTCGAACCTACACCCTCCGAAGTCTGAGGCAGAGGTCATTCCACTGGACTATGACGCTATCAAGTTTTTGACTATTTATTATCACCATTATCTTATAATATTAATACTTGACGTTTCCAAGGTGCTTGTAAACAAAGCCTTATTGAAATAAATGAATATTGACTATTCTTTTACCACTAGAAAGCCACGTTATTTGTGAATGTCATAGGCTATATATTTTAACCCCGTATTATAACCCCGGCTACTATACTATACTATACTTGTATAACTTTTGTTATATAACTAAGCTATTCAATATTCCCCGGGGATAGTGCTTGAAATTAATAACCACTAACCAACATTTTGTATAGAACATTAAATATTTTGAGTTAGGATTTTTGACGAGTCATTCTCAAATTGAACCATTTCTTATATAGAGTGCGCGCAGCATATGTGTACGCGCAACTGGCAGCGCAAATGTTGCCAGCTTCAGTGATCTCTTTTACCCGCCAAGAGATAGATAGAGATAGACGACAAGAGGCGGCTCTTTTGATTAGTTCCGTTTTTGGCCACGAACTTATCGTGCGCGCTTTTAGTGGACGGTTGACATTTCACCGTCCAACTGCATTGAGCTTTTTGCATCTACCCTCAACTCTCTCAACAAGTGTCCACATTTCGTTAGCGTTAAGTGGCACTTGTTCTCCGTCGCATCCCTTTGACTGATAGATTCTAGTCAACTAGAAAACAGTACATGGAGCGTCGCTATGTGAGATTCAATTTATTCGGATCAAGAGCTGCAATCGGTGCGATCAAAGAGACGGACGTCAAACGCGAGCCACTGGTAGGGTTGCCACCCCGATAATATGGACAAATCTCGCTGCAGATGTCTGAATAAATTGTGTTAGTGAAGCTATCACGGATGGAATTAAACGTGAAGGTAGAAAGGAGTATATTGCATGCTGTTTTGCTTAAATCTGTCTTATGCTAAAGCATAAGGATCGACACTGTTTGAGAACCAAATTCAAAATGTCCTCAATTTAACGACTCTCTGGCGCTGTTGGTATTGCTGTGGTTTTCATCTGAAAGGTCCTGTATTCGATTTCAAGCTCGCGTCAGTTTAGAGAATTATATTATGGCTAGTTGCCACTCTACTGACAAACTCGTATTAGCGTTCCGGTACGATGCCGCGTAGAAATCGTCAGAGGTATGGATAAAATAAGCTTGTGCTTCTTCTAAATTAGCCCGCTTCCATCTTAGACCTTAGATGATAACGCATTAAAGGGCTAGCATGTCATTGAATAACGAATAATTGTAAAACGAGTAAGCAACCCTACATGCGGTCGTAATTGTCGGCGGCGAAGCGCACGGCATTACACGCTCGAGTCAGTGTCTACTGGCCGATACTGCATAATTGCAGCTGGAGATTATTAAGGAGACTGTTATGAGCGGGTTTTGTCTACTGCGACTTCAATACTGGCACAGATGCAGCCCTAAAGGATTGAAATGCTTGGTAGAAATCTATGGTGTTAGCATTAAAACAAATAGCAGGTATCATCGGCTTTTTTAAATGTGTAGCAACCCTACATTTGGTCGTAATTGTCGTCGGCGGCGAAGCGCACGGCATCACACGCTCGAGTCAGTGTCTACTGGCCGATACTGCATGCTTGCGGTTGGAGAAATAAAGGAGGCTGTTATGAGCGGGCTTTGTCTACTGCGACTTCCATAGTGGCATATATGTAGCGCCGAACTATTTATATTCATGGTAGAAATATAGGGTGTTAGCATTAAAACAAATAGCAGGTATCATCGGCTTTTTAAAATGTGTAGCAACCCTACATTTGGTCGTAATTGTCGTCGGCGGCGAAGCGCACGGCATCACACGCTCGAGTCAGTGTCTACTGGCCAATACTGCATAATTGCAGCTGGAGATTATTAAGGAGACTTTTATGAGCGGGTTTTGTCTACTGCGACTTCGGTACTGGCATAGATGCAGCCCTGAAGGATTGTAATGCTTGGTAGAAATCTATGGTAATAGCATTAAAGCAAACAGTAGATATGCATTATTTATTATCGTGCTTTTTAAATGTGTAGCAACCCTACATGTGGTCGTAATTGTCGTCGGCGGCGAAGCGCACGGCATTACACGCCCGAGTCAGTGTCTACTGGCCGATACTGCATGCTTGCGGTTGGAGATATAAAGGAGACTGTTATGAGCGGGCTTTGTCTACTGCGGCTTCAATAGTGGCATATATGTAGCGCCGAACTATTTATATTCATGGTAGAAATATATGGTGTTAGCATTAAAACTACATTTGGTCGTAATTGTCGTCGGCGGCAAAGCGCACGGCATTACGCGCTCGAGTCAGTGTCTACTGACGGATACTGCATAATTGCAGCTGGAGATTATTAAGGAGACTGTTATGAGCGGGTTTTGTCTACTGCGACTTCGGTACTGGCACAGATGCAGCCCTGAAGAATTGTAATGCTTGGTAGAAATCTATGGTAATAGCATTAAAGCAAACAGTAGATATGCATTATTTATTATCGTGCTTTTTAAATGTGTAGCAACCCTACATGCGGTCGTAATTGTCGTCGGCGGCGAAGCGCACGGCATTACACGCCCGAGTCAGTGTCTACTGGCCGATACTGCATGCTTGCGGTTGGAGATATAAAGGAGACTGTTATGAGCGGGCTTTGTCTACTGCGGCTTCGGTAGTGGCATATATGTAGAGCCAAACGATTTACATTCTTGGTATGCTCGTGTAGGATATACTAGCTTTAGATTAAAAAGGTATGCGAATAGGAAAAATAATGTCTTTATGCTCTTTCTGATAGATCTCGTTCTCTATACTTTACTATGCTTGTCAAGCTACAGCCAAAAATCGGTGTATTTCGGTGTATTTGTATATAGACTATAAATTACAGTTCTGGTAAAATTCCGGCACATCAGGCTTATACATTACTAGGGGACGCCCGCGACTCCGTCTGCGTGAAACTCGATGTGAGCTTTCTACTACTACTATCACTATTTCGCAACGGGCCATGCAGCAGAAATCGTAATATTTTAATATCGCCCTAACTTCAAAACCGAACGTCTAATTTTAATAATTCAAAGACCAAATATTAACTACATAAACTGTACTTAGTGATGAAATCATTTATTTTGATAAGGGTTAATAGCATAAGTAAAATAAATGCTTTTAAATGTAGTCCAAAAAAAATTCAAAATTTTTAAATAAAAAATGGTTGTTGTGCCTCACTCGACATATATAGTGTGTCACGAACTTTTTTGTAGATATTTTTAAGATCTACAATTAATTAGAACATTTTATGGTTCTATCTTTTATAGTTTAGGCAGCGTACGCAAAATAAGTAACTTTTCTGGTTGATTTTTTACACCTTGTGTCCGAAAAACCCAAATATCTTACGGAACCCTATTTTTTCCAAAATGAAATTTAGCCTATGTTACTTGTGGATAATGTAGCTTTCGAATGGTGAAAGAATTTTTAAAATCGGTCCAGTAGTTTTTGAGCCTATTCATTACAAACAAACATACAAACAAAGTTTTCCTCTTTATAATATTAGTATAGATATCTCGGTTTGACAGCCGAAGGATAGGGCATTCTTCTAACTGAATATACTTTGTTTAGCGCTGCCTCGCTTTAGGCCATGGGTTTTCACTAAAAAGGTGAACAGAACTTCAGTTCACTTCACTATTGTTATGATAACATTAGACAACGCATATTGGCACTAATAATGATGTTCGTATACATATGTAAATATTATAGTGTAAGAGTCTATTAATGAACTCGTCCCCCAGACAGTCCGTTGGTGATGCTGACCCTCGGCAGCACGCTTAACCCCCACGACATCAAGGAGGGCGACGACGTGTACTTCGAGTGCAGCGTGCGTGCCAACCCGCGGGAACACAGGATCTCTTGGTACCACAATGTGAGTAATGAACTCGTCCCCCCATACAGTCCGTTAGTGATGCTGACTCTCAGCTCGCTCAACCCGAACGACATCATTCTAAGCTTAGCAACCTAAATTGGAGCAGCATGCTGAGTTTAATCTAAAAGCTCTAAATTCTCTTTTTTAGGAGAGAGATCTGGCCTTGTAGTGGGGCTATTTAAATAGGCTAATGATTATGATGATTAATGACTGTACCAAATTGAAATGACCTGCTCTTTAACAGTAAAGAGGCTCTTTAACAGTAAATGAGCTAAAAGATTGTTCAAATTCAAAATAGTAAAATATTGTTATATAAACAATTCAAGATATGTATGTTATATATAAACAATTTAAGTTAGTTTCAGCTTTTACTATCAAAACGATAACCATAAAAGCAATTTTTCTTTCTTTCATATCTGAGAGGGTTCGCTTAAAAAATAGCTGTAACAATATAACGTCGTACAAAGGTAACAAATGAGTTTAATCCCAAGGGCGTAATACCGCTACAGTGCGGCAATAATGTGAGTGCTAATCGATCATTGTGCTGAAGTACGAGTAATTCTGTTAATAGTTCAATTGAGGCATTGCTGATATAATTGCATTGTTCTATGACACATATTAAAGGTAAAAACTTGTCAGTTGTCAATTGACATCAATCAAAAAACGAGTATTATGAGAAATATTATTATTATTTTACCGCCCCCTACATAGCTAGACCTCCCTTCTTATAATAGAGGGGATGTTTATTGAGAGTGGTGGGTCTAACCACATTGCTACAATGTAGTGTGAAATAAATATTATACTCGTATTAGACCGTTAGATAAGACAAGATAACTGCTGTAAGCCGTTGACGAGTTTCCTTGTCTGTGATTCGGCTCCATCATCAGATCGACCCCAGTCCTACAAGAAATTTTAGTTCTTTAAAATATTTTATGAAAAAATTAGGAAACGCACTGCCCGCCCCTAGGATTTTCAAAAGTTGACCACTTTTTCTCCAGGATCCCATCATCAGATTCTGGTTTCCTTATCATGGTACCATCTTCGAAATATTTCCTTTCTAATAAAAAAAAGAATCAAGAGATTCGATTCATAAACGATGAAGTTATGTGCGAAGACACATAAAAAATATATATAAGTACGCTCCAATTGAGAAATCTCCTCCTTTTTTTGAAGTTGGTTAAAAACTAGCGAACGCCTGTAACTGTCTGCGTGGGCTCAGTTCTAAAATTAAATCTTCTTTTGAATTTACCCTCTATCAATAAAAACCACATTGTGTATTTTAAAAAGTAATATTAACAACTTTGGCTATGATGAGATATACCCAGTAGGTATTCCTTTAAGATAAAAAAAACATTCATTTAATGGTATACTTTTTAAAAATAAAATTAATAGTGTCATTTTTGTAGGACAGAGCCGTGACGCAGAACATGACGTCGGGTATAATCGTCAGCACGAGGTCACTAGTGATGCAAGGTGTGACGCGCCAAGAAGCGGGCCGGTACGCGTGTCGCGCTGCGAACGCGCGGGGTGAAACGTCAAGTGACAGCGTCACTTTACGGGTGCAATGTGAGTAGAGAGTAGAAAGATATAAAACGTAGCCTATGTTCTGCTCCAAGGTCCCATTTAATCCTACCGTTTTTAATCAAAACGGTTCAGTAGTGAAGCGCTAAGCGGTAATCTCAGACCAATTACCTTAGGACTTGTATCGCACTCTTTACCAACAAAATTGTCTGTCGTTTTTTGAGGATGACCAGGTTTACTTTATTATTTATTAACTCACACATTGAAAATATTAAACACAAATAAACAAGGTAGGGTTGGCTAAGTTCGGACTATTTTTCGTCGAATAAGGACCGTGTTGCGATTTTTCTGTGAACTGTTAGTGGAAGTTATTGGCAATGAAAGCAATAATCTGATCCACCTTTTATTTATTTTGGTAGATGAAATAGATTGTGTGAGACACGCTTCAAAGTGACGGAACATCCATACACTACACACAACTATAAATTTAAATCACAATACACACAAGTATAATTTTAACACGATGATTCTATAGACGCAGACGTTAGATCATGATCATATACTTTGGACAGAGGGGTAACGTCTAGCAAAGCAGGTCCTATGGTAATTGGTCTGACGCGATAACAGACATACTGATAGTCAAACAGACTTAAGGCGGAATCATATTTGTCTGACATGTCGTGTCGTGACGTATCAGAATAGAATAGGTTTCATACATTTTGTATGACACATCAGAAGCCATCACGACATGTCACAATAAGTGTAAACGTTGTCATACAAAATGTACAATACCGATTCTGTTCTGATGCGTCACGACACGACACGTCAGACAAATATAAATCCGCCTTTACTTTTATTGAGAGCATTTATAATATTAGTATATTGCTTCCTATGTTAGTGTAAGTGTACACTAACATAGGAAGCGATATAGTAGAGAAGTGTAATTCGTTGCAATTCAGTGTCAGCTTATCTATTCTCTTGGGATTTACACCGTCATTTCCTGTGATAGTTCTTAAAACACACATGCAATTGGGTTTAAAATAATGATAATGCGATATTAAAAGAATATTTTATTCAACCTTTAATTAAGTATAGATAGACAAATTCTTTGTTGCACATGAAAAATATAGTTACAGTTATAAGTACCCTGAATTTATTTGCTCATCACTATTATCATTATCAGCCTATTGTTCGCTATAAGTCGTGATAGCCCAGTGAATATGACCTCTGCCTCCGATTCCGGAGAGTGTGGGATCGAATCCGGTCTGGGCATGCACCTCCAACTTTTCAGTTGTGTGCATTTTATCACGTGTCTCAAACGGTGAAGGAAAACGTCATGAGGAAAACCTACATACCAGAAAATTTTCTTAATTATTATCAGCGTGTGTGAAGTCTGCCAATCCGCATTGGCCAACGTGGTGGACTATTTATTGTTCTAACCCCTCTCATTCTGAGAGGAGACACGAGCTCAGTAGTAAGCCGAATATGGCTTGATAATGATGACTATAGGCTAAGCCTTTTATATAGGTACGGAGATATGGAGCTAGATAATATACTCCAATGCGGTTTTATGGTGATGGTACCGTTTAAAAAGCCTGACAACTAATTGTATGCATCTATAATTATATGCCAGCTATACGCTTAAATGTAATATATTACAACGCCTTACATTCGTTACAATCTATATAATCAACAGCTAAGCAAAACAACGGCTGTATGGGCGTGTATTTGTATTTACGACTTTAATATCAAGCGGCACAGTTAACGCCTATGGGATTACATGTAAATTTATTTTTCAGCAATCGCGTTTCTATATACAGGGTGTTTCATGTATGGGGTACTGTGAAATTTAATCTAAATAAATACACTTAAACAATACACGCATCACTATCTAACCCCAAAGTAATGTCCATGTTATGTTGTACTTTTTAAGATAGCTGATTTTATAATATGCATATAAATAGTACATATGAATACTAATTATATAATGTAAAAGTCTAATGTATGTCTATGGATAAGTTGTAACGTTTATGACTAACTGAATTCGAAAGTGCATTTCCGACCCATAAGCCCTCATTCGCACGAGAATTTTTTCAACGGACGTTAAAAAGCGTTCAAACACAACAAATGCATTCCCAAGTAAAGTAAAGTTCACACGACAGCGTTTTTAAAATACGACGCTTTTTTTCGAGCAGTGTTGCATTTTCAATTTTGGGCGTTGGAAATATACCTTCATTTACCTACATACTATATTTGAACGCTTTTAAAACCTCCGTTAAAAAAACTGTCGTGTGATTGAGGGCTATAACAAAAAAATGGCACAATGAGATCTGCCAATAAACAACGACAAACCATTTCATAAAGTCATAGACGCACGTGGGTGCAAACAATGTACATAAATCAAATCCCAATTAGTTTGAAATGAGTTTCTAGCATCACAAATCTTTCTTTTCGCTAAAACTTAGTTGAGTAAAAATTAGGTACCTACATTATAAAACTGTAGGTAGGTCAACTAATCGAGTATAGTCAGGCAACTTTGCGCTATCTACTTGCAAAATAATAAAAGATTTAAATTTAAACTTGTAAGAAAATAAAATCCCCCTGTACATAAGCGAATAAAGTTGTACATTTCAACTTGCCTCTATCAAGATTTACGTCTAACTTGTTAAATTGTTATCTCATAAAACATAGCCCATAACATATCCTGTGTAATCAGCACATATCCTTATTTGCATATCCAATGTCGGATACGACTTATAATGGCCCCTTTACACGTTAATAACAATATATATTTAATATAACAATTATTATGATATGTGTTGTTTGAATCACAAATACTAAAAATTCATTCATTTCATTCATTTGAAAGTTTTAAAACCAAGCTTATATAAAAGTCGTATATTATTATAGTGTTAATGAATATATAAACAACAAAAAAGCTTAGAAATTAAATGTATTACATGACTGGCTACACCTATTTTTAAATGGTGATAAACTAAAAAAGAAAAAACCTGGCTGAGTTTGTTGTGGGCTCCCATGACTCCCATGTACATTTCATTTTAAGTTTTCGACTAATTATTATCACCATTTCTTATAATACAAGAATCAACAATAAATATACCTGACCTTTCAAAAGTGCTTGTAAACTAAGCCTAATTGAAATTGACATTGACTATTGACTATTGACATTACTTACACTGTAAGTCAATACCCCACTATGACTACAATGGGTGTAAAACACCGGGTTGTGAGTATATCTCTAAACCAGGGCTAGTGCAAAACTTCTTTTACCGCGTGTTATAGGGTCATTGTCGGCTTAGGAGAATATACGAAATCTCAAGGCACCGCGTTAAAAGCGAAAAAAGTTATAGACACAAAACTAAGTCACATGGGTGTAAAAACACCCTTGTAGCTTTTAAGGGTTAAATTAAAATGAAACCGTTTATCAGTATACTATACTGTTACAGAAAACTTAAATTGGAAAACCGATTTTAGCCTCCACCCCTCCTATTTTAACAATAAATGCATGTAATAAAAAGTATTTTTTAATGAATAGAAATCAATGCATTTTCTGTAAAGTATTTTGTTCTAACTTTCATTATTTGAATCAAATCGAGAGAAAGAAGTAGTTCTAATTTATTTTTAAAATTTTAAATACAAAATAGGACAATTTATAAGCTTCTAAAAATGTCATGATACAGCAAAGTAACGACTATAGTTGCTATATAGCGATGTACGTAAAGGTATTCAAATGATTGTGGCTCGGGTTCGACGTACCCGTTTCCTTCCTCTGCGGTCCTATCCATTTATCATTCCAGATTGTTAAGAAATAGCTACACAGGTGTTATTGAGATGTAACTCGTTGAACTGACTCAGCAGTATTTAAATGTAGGTATATCTAGTCAGTATTTGTTGTTTCAATTTGAGATTTTAATCAATAATAAAATATAAAAATGCTATGCTATTCGGTTCAGTAGCCGAGGCGTGAAAGAGTAACAAACATTCATACCATCAAAATCATCAGGTTTTCCCAAATCTCGGGAATCAAAGTAACCTATGTGTTAATTCAGAGTAAAACCTATTTCCATTCCAAATTTAAGTCAATTCAGTTCAGTAGTTGCGGCGTTAAAAAGTAACAAACAAAAGAGTCCAAACATACATCCAAACATCCATACAAACTTTCGCGTATATAATATTAGTAGGAAAATACTTATAATAATGAATAATAAATTACTAGTGATTAAAACTATTTAACTTCCCTATTAAATTATATTAACATAAAATTTTTGAACAAGTTTTTAGCAATCATAATCGGAACACTTGCATAAGTTTCGACAGAGGTTCAGTTAATAATTTGTTTTAAAGTTCCAACTCCGACTTAAATCGTGAAGTGTAAAGGGGACATTATAGTAAACTGTCGAAGCAAAGTATCTATTCTAATAGAAAAGTTGATTGAAAAGTTGAAACTGAATAGATTATTTGTTTGAACGCGCTAATCTCAGGAACTACTGGTCCGATTTGATAAATTATTTCAGTGTTAGATAGCCCATTTATTGAGAAAGGTTATAAACTATATATTATTCCCTTATTCCTACGGGAAAAGGAATCACGCAGATGAAACCGCGCGGCGTCAGTTAGTAAATAAAAAATACAGAATTGTTCAAATTCAATCCTTAATGTGGTGAAATACGCGGACGAAGTCGTGGGCGTCCGCTAGTAAGTTAATAAAGCAATAAATACCAATGCGTCTACAAGTAGGTATTCAAATAATTGCGGTAGGAGATCAACACGTTTAACTACTGTCGGTACGATCGACCGCTTAGTAAGTAAGTAATTGTCACAAAGGGGTGCCGTGCCAATAGTAAATCATTGAAATTGTTGCAATCAGAATAAATTGTTATGGTTAGAAAATGGAGTTGGATTATTTTTTACGAATAGCAACATTTCAAATATACATATAAATGGCAGTTTGATTTTATTGTTTTTGAATAGATGATTACTTCTAAAGGATTGGCTTGAAACACTGACCTCATACATGCCTTTTGTTTAATAAAATCTTTTTTCACGTCTGTTCAGTTACCCCATAATTAATCCATTGTTCTAATTACTTAGCAATGTCATTAAATAGATAAATCAGTGAAATATTTCGATTTTCAAGGTTGTGCCAAACATGACGAAGTGGTTTTTGATGCTTCAACTACTTTAGTTTTGATTTTCAATTGATCAGGTGGTTGAAGCATCAGACACAACAATTAGTGCTTAGTTAGGCATTATGGTGTATGGCACAATTTTTTAAATAAATGTTTTTTCTTTCTTCTTTCTTTCTATTAAATCTCAAGTGAAGTCGCGTAACAAGGTTACAATTCGAGACATTAATTTAAAGTGTAGTCGAGACAATAAGTTTTTCCAAATAACAACTAGAATCCAAATAACAAGTGGAGTATCTACACTTCTCAAAGACAGTCGTATCCTGATAGCCCGGTGACAGGATTGTATTCAAATTATTGCAGTTTAGATCGAGGTACGATTCTCTTTGCTGCAGACTAGCCGCATAGTAATTGCTGCAAGGAAAGCAGTGTTAGCAGTAAAACAAAGCAAAAATTTAAATTTAGTAATGTTAACAGATAAATCAGTGAAATGTCATGATTAAAGTTCAGTAAACCATACCAGCAGCATAGTAATTGCCGTTAGAAAGGCGGTGCCGACAGTAATCGAAATTATTTTACATGAATAAATCAGTGAAATGTTTGACAAATTCAGAAAATAAACTCACGTGTTTTAAGTCCGAAGTAGAAATTGTAGAATGGGCATTAAAGAAATATATTATAAATCAATGTAATGTAATGGTCAGTGGCGTGTATAAGGTTTTTAACTAGGGTATGCGCTGTAAGTGAAAATTGGAAAATTCCTTGTCCAACTTTGTATTCTGTTGTAGGCAGAGCATTTTTGAATCTATGAAGTCCACGCCAATGGTTATGATACTGAGTTCAGTAAATGAAATTGTGTTTTTGGAAAGTCGGGAGTCAAATTACACAGTTTACAACGTACAACGTGCAAGAAAACATTTTCAAGTTGGGGTTGAAATCACAAAGTGTAGACGGAACATTATATATGAGTTACAACGGCTGTAAATACCGACATGTCTACAAGTAGGTATTCAAATTATTGCGGTTCGAATCGACGTACGATTCCATTCGCTGCAGACTAGCCGCATAGTAATTGCCGCAGGGAAAGCAGTGTTAACAGTATCATTATTATCAATCCATGTTCGGCTCACTACTGAGCTCGAGTCTCCTCTCAGAGTGAGAGGGGTTAGGCCAATAGTCCACCAAGCTGGCCCAATGCAGATTGGCAGAGTTCACACGCAGATAATTGAGAAAATTCTCTGGTTTGCAGGACACCGTTTGAGACACGTGATATTTAATTTCTTAAAATCCACACAACTGAAAAGATGGAGGTGCATGCCCCGGACCGGATTCGAACCCACACCCTCCGGAATCGGAGGCAGAGGTCAGATCCACTGGGCTATCACGGCTCCCGTTAACAGTATATTTCATGAAGATATAATTTTTACTTATAATTATTGAAATGTTATGATCAAAATTCAGTAAATAAAGTCGTGTTTCTGAGAAGTCGGGAGTTTAATCACAAAGTGTGGAGCGGGTATTATAGAACGAAAATTGGGTTTGGTATCATGAAACTTGGAACCAATGATATTTAATACTAAAGATAAGACACTAGTGCATCAAAACTGTACCTTTATCTTGGCTTCAGACTAGCCGCATAGTAATTGCCGATGCCGGTGGTGCCAACAGAAAATTATCAAAATTATTTTGTTTATTTAATGCCAATAGAGTAATCAGTGAAATATCCTGATCAATACAAAAAAGTCCGAGGTTGAATCACTTATGGCAGAGCGGACAATATAGAAAACATTTTCAAGTCGGGATTGAAATCACGAAGTGTAGACGGGACATTATAATAAAATGTCCCTTTACAAGCGGCGTATGAGTTACAGAGCAATAAATACCGACATGTCTACAAGTAGGTATTCAAATGATTGCGGTTCGGATCGACGTACCGTTTCCTTCCTGCGGACCGGCCGCATAGTAATTGCCGCTGAGGAAGCCGGTGCCAACAGTAAATCACCGAAATTATTGTCTAATATTACTGTAGTGCAGGAGCTGGTGAACGATTTACGATAAGCGTATTAATTTTCTTTAAAAATATTTTTTGATTATATTAATTATTTTTATAGATAAAAAAAAATTTCGGTAGGTTAGTAGTTAGTCTTGCGAGAAATTAATAAATCATGGTTAGAATAATTTTTGGGTAGGTACAATATTATCATTTAGGGGTATGAAAAAAAGATATTAGCCCATTCTCAGACCTATCATAATTATTATGCACACAAAATTCATAAAAAGCGGTTCAGCTTTTTCGGAGAAGTACAATGTATAACAAACAAGACGTATTGCGGACGTCCGTGACTTCGCCCGCTATTAAATCTCTTTAATCCGGCCCTCTCGCAAAACCCGTTCTTAACGGAATTTACTAACTTTACAGTACCTCCCAGCCAAATTTCATCTTTGTTCGTCAAGTGATTTTCGATATTTCGTGATGAGTGACATTCGCGTTTTTAACTGAAGATTAAACTATTTTTCCTTGGATACGATTATTTATACTCTTTGGATTAAACTTATTTTTAGAATCTAGTGTGGAGACCACAGGCAATCTTATGGTTTTTTGTATTTTTGGTTAATAAAAATTTTATTTATTTATTTATTTTATTTTAATCTTGAATATTTTTTCGCTTTGGGAAAAACGTCCCATCTCTTGGCCTATTCTGATTGTGTGGATTACCTCCGCAATCTGTTGTTTTGCGGCATCAACTTAATTCATAGAGCTTTGCTTTATAGTTCGCGGGTACGAATAAATTTCCTTTTCAAAATCCCAAACGCTATCGTGTGAGGTGCATATAATCTGGCCAAGGTAAATTGCGCGCTTCCGCTGTAGAATCGCACGGGATGGTTCATTGTTGAAATGCTATTATTTAGTTGTTTGTTGTTAGATTGCCTTTGTTGTTTTGTTTTTTGATGTTATGGCTTTCAAAATCTACCTCCTCCTCTTGTAAGGACTTCTGAACCATGATATTTAGTCGCCTGCATCCAGCATGCCCCTGTTACCCGCTTTCAAGGTTAAAGTTCTAAGTTTTTTTTTACTGTAGGATGAAATCCTTATGGATGACATCAGGGAAGCCTGGATTACGATGTCCGGCTTCACCGACCGTCCCGGTACCGATGTGAACATGACTTCGGGAAGGGGTTGTCGTTCCTTTGTTGCCGCTCCCATTCATCTTTCATTCATTCATCAACGTTCTAGGTTACCGGGAAGTAACTTATGAATTTTGATTCCGTTGATTGATGAGTGTCAAAATCTACTCCCATTTCATAATCTCCTCAATATAAAACCTCAAACAGTATCACAAAACTATGCATTACTACAGGCCGTCTGGTGGCAATGACAATTTACCACACGGGTAAATCGTACTACACTGTTACAATTTCTTTTATCATGTAGAGAAAGTATTGTATGCCACTGCACGTAATTAGACATTGTAGCATTCGTGCTATCTATTGTGCTGGTTTCGCCTCATTGCACAAAAACTACTCATGCTACAATCCTTATTACATAACTATTTTTGTGGTATAAAAGGCCGTATCTATTTAGTTTGTTTTTGTCACAGCTTCAAGGTACTGTAGATCTGAGTAGGTTTAAAGGAACAGACAGAAAGACGGTCACCAAAGTAATCTTCTTACCTTATATCCGTTTTAATTCTGAAGTCTCGAACCCTGAAAATCAAATAAACACAAACAAAGCCATGTATAAAAGCTAGTTAATAAAACAAAAAGCAATTTCACATAATCCCCGAACGTTTGTTAGCGGCTAAACGCGGGTCATTATTTATTTGCCATACAGACGCGCCGGTATGCGGCATGACGTCACCGCAGGTGGTCGGCGCGGCGCTAGACGAGTCGCTGCATGTTCGCTGCTCCGTGCACGCGGATCCTGGTGACGTCACGTTCCTTTGGCAGTTCAACAACAGCGGCGAGAGTTTCGACGTTTCTCCAGCCAGATACGGTAATTAAAGCATTTTTCAAATATAGAATGTGCTGTGGTATGACGTAGTAACAGATGATTGGAGCTCGACAAGTCGCTGCTCCGTACACGCGGACCCAGGTGACGTCACGTTACTTAGGTACTCCATCAACAGTGGCGAGAGTGTCGACGTTTCTCCAGCGAGATACGGTAGCTGGTGTATTTCAAATATAGTACTTGCTGTGGTATGACGTAGTAAGAAATAATTGGGGCTTGATGAGTCGATGCATGTTTGCTGCTCCGTGCACGCGATCCCTGGTGATGTCACGTTGCTTTGGCAGTTCAACAACAGCGGCGAGAGTTTCGACGTTTCTCCAGCGAGATACGGTAATTGGAGCATATTTCAAATATAGAACTTGCAGTGGTATGACGTGGTAATAGATACTTGGCGCTCCGTGAGTTGCTGCATATTCGCTGCTCCGTGCACGCGGATCCTGGTGACATCTCGTTCCTTTGGCAGTTCAACATCAGTGGCGAGAGCTTCGAAAATTCTCCAGCGAGATACGGTAATTAGAGCATATTTCAAATATAGAATGTGCTGTGGTATGACGTGGTAATAGATACTTGGTGCTCCATAAGTCGCTGCATATTCGCTGCTCCGTGCACGCGGACCCAGGTGACGTCACGTTGCTTTGGCATTTTAGCAAGTGGCGATAGTTTCGAGGTTTCTCCTGCGAGATACGGTAATTAGGACAATTTTCAAATATAGAACATACTGGTGTGACATCATCTCATATGTTCGATGCGGTGCTCCACGAGTCACTGCAAACGTACGCTGCTCTATGCATGCCGATCCTGGTGACGTCACGCCCCTTTTGCAGTACTACAACAGTGGCGAGAGTTTCAACGTTTCTCTGCGAGATGTAATAATAGGCGCAATTATCAAATATAGAACTTTGCTGCAGCATTCCAGCAAAAAAACGGGGTTTGATAAGTTACTGCATGTTCACTGCTCCGTGCACACTGACCTTAAGCTGATTTTACACTGGTGTAAAAACCGCTCCTATACTTGTGTATTAATATTTTGATATATATATATACAACCTCACCTGATGGTAAGTGATGATGTAATCTAAGATGAAAACTTTTAGGAGGAAGATGAAAATCCACACTCCTTTCGGTTTCTACACGACATCGTACCGGAACGCTAAATCACTTGACGGCACGTCTTTGTCGGTAGAGTGGTAACTAGCTGAAGCCACCAGCCAGACCTGGACCAATTAAGAAAACCCAGGACCTCCGTTTTATAAATCCACCGCACATATCACTGCGCCGCGGAGGCCGTCAAAAATCTCACTACGTGGCTGTTTCTTTTGAGAATAAACATCTATAAGCCTATTAATTGATTATAAGAAACGGCTAAAACTCACGTGGTATTAGGTCGGAGTATGCCCGACTAGTTTCAAACCCATACGGGGCCCTTAGTCATGAGCTGGTTCTTGCATCACGATCCAAACTGCGAATCTATAATACTGATATGATACTCAGATCAATCTGTTACCAGCTACACTAAACGGCAGTACGAGCGAGCTGCGGTACACGCCGGCCAGCGAGAGAGACTACGGCGCGCTCACCTGTCGAGGAACTAACACCGTCGGCCAGCAATCGCATCCCTGTATCTTTCAGATCGTGCCGGCAGGTGAGATTCCTCACTGTTTCATCATTTTATTTTATTTTATTTTATTTAATTTTATAGATTTATTTGTAATCAACAGCGTAACAGTAGGTACATAATTATTAGATTACATAGGCTTAAAACTAAGGCCACAAAGATTACAAGAATATACATATTATACAAGGCTACAATACAATTTCGGGTACCTATATTAACATTAAAAAATAAATGTTTGTGTGTGTGTGTGTGTGTGTGTGTGTGTGTGTGTGTTTGTGTGTGTGTGTGTGTGTGTGTGTAAGTGTAAATTATAAATATATAAGTGTAAATTATAAATATCATCATCATGAACAACCCTTTTTCGGCTTACTGTTGAGTACGAGTCTTCTATGAGAATGAAAGGGGCTAGGCTAATAGTGCACCACGCTGGCCCAATGCGGATCGGCAGACCTTCTTCAAACAACTTGACATTGAAATCTCTAGCGCTTATCTATGGACAAAAACAAAAGGAGTTGAATATTTTTATTTCACTTAGTGAGCAAACACGACTTTTCTTCACTGGTTCCGTATAGCAAACACATCATTTTTGAGTTATAAAGGTGATAAATATTTTACAAAAAGTTCATTAACCGATTTCCAAAGGTTCTACTGAAAGTATGTTTTATTATTACTATTAAATTATTGGAGTTTACTTTTCTTATTATTGAATCTTAGTATTTTAGGCTTAGCAAAATATTGAAGTTATTACTAAAACAAATGGTTTTACTAATCAGTAAAATACCAAAGGGAATTTATATTCCTCTTAAATTTTAGCCTCTAACCTTTAAGTGTTATTAAATTATATAGGTCAGAACCTTTCACGAGTCTCGAAGGTCAACAATAGTTCGATCAATAATTAGGTATAACAGCTTTATTATTATTAGAACCTTGTACTTTCGAAACGATCCTTGTCGATTTGTAATTTAATTTAAAGAATATTGTTGGCAATTTGACTAGGTTGACTAATTGGGAAAGAGTTAGTTTTCAAGAGCGGTGTCAGTGTAATGTGTTGGTATGTATATCTGTAAGTGGCATTGTATCTTGTAAACGAATGGACCATTTATGACGCGTTTTTTTTTCTTCATCCATTCACTGCCCGCAAGTATTTTATCGAAAAGCCCGTCTGCGTTGAAGAAGACGACAGTCAGAGAATGCGGTTTTAATCTACCGTTGTGAGCCATTTAAAAAATCTTTATATACCTCTATCGCGCGGATCACGATACTGTGCTCGCCTATTGCCCTTAGTTTACTTTATATTTTTTTACATGTCACGTAACGGATACGATGGGCGACCGGTCGTCCATTTAGGAGTCAAGTGGTTATAGGTGACGTAGATATGCCTCCTTGGCCTGATTTTAACCGAAAACTATGCCTTTTGGATCGGAACACAGTCTTTTGGCGATAGATATAAGCATGGCGGTTGTATTTTTTTCATACAGTTCTACTACCCATTGGTACGCCCATGATATGAACCAGATATAAGTATAGATTAACGCCTCTATAATATCCGCCCCCCAAAAATCCTCAAAAATCACCGACATCGACAGATGCCGACCTACTAAAAACGTTACGACGACATAAGTATCGCACGTATTTGAAAATAAAATACCAGGTCGTGCAGGAGAGAATAGAAAGTACTAGCTGACGCCACGCGGTTTCACCCGCGTGGTTCCCGTTCCCGTAGGGGAATAATACGGGGATAAAATAGAGACTATAGCCTTCCTCGATAAATGGGCCATCTAACACTGAAAGAATTTTTCAAATCGGGCTAGTAGTTCCTGAGATTAGCGCGTTCAATCAAACAAATTCTTCAGCTTTATAATATTAGTACAGATAACTTTACCGTTGTATTTAAACCGTCAACAAATATCTACTTTTAATAAAAAATGTTAAACTTTGACTTTTTTTGTTATTATAATCGTCAGGACAATATCGTGCGATGTGTGACATAACTCAATTCTACATTAATTATAAATAATATTAATTATAGTCTGAATTAACACATACTTTTTATCCCGGAAAAATCCATGGTTTCCGCGGGATTTGTGAAAAACTCCACGCGGATGAACTCGCAGGCGTCCTCTAGTAAAACGTAAAAACTCCTTTTTAGAAGTCGATTAAAATGTCTATTGTTTGTAGGATCACAATTGTGTAATCACAGACAGACACTTTTATTTAAGTACTAGCGGACGCCCGCGACTTCGTCCGCGTGGAAATCTATGTAAACTTTCAAGCCCTATTTCACCACTGTAGGGGTTAAATTTTAAAAATTCTTGAATCATATTACATTTCCTATTTTTTTAACTCTAAAATTGGAGGTTTTTCCATACAAACTTTCAACCCTTGTTTCACCCCCTTTTGATCTTATTTTCGCAATAAAAAATATCCTATAACCTTCTCTGTATTATAATCTTAAACCGTGCCAAGTTTCATTTGAATTCATTTAGTAGTTTAAACGTGATGCCCGAAAAACAAAAAAAATAACACAGACAGACAGACAAACAAAAAATCGAAATAAATATTTTTAGTATTATATAACGGCCCCCAACAAAAGTTTTCAAAATAGCTTCAATGTACAGAATTTGACCTTTTACAGTTTTATTATAAGTTCTAGATGGCGCTAGTAGAACGTTATGCCACGGTAACGTTTGGTGTTACAAATGGTATAAATAAAATCTCAAATTGCGAAGTAATGTATAGAATTTGTCCACTTTTATTATAAGTATAGAAGATAAGATATGTATTGATTTGTCATAGCTCGCCCTTCTCCACCGCGCAACTGCACAGTTTTCACCGGCAACGATTCCTCCTGGATTGATGACTCAGCAAAGGAAGAGGTCAATGACTACCTGGAGGTCCGCTGTGTGGCTGGATACGACGGAGGTCTACCGCAATTGGTGGTCCTAGAAGCTTTGGACTCTATTACTGGGAGGATAAGGTTCAATGTCACTGCGAATGAGACAAGTAAGTTACTGTTTCTTTAGTAATTAACTGGTTTTCATAAATACTACCAAGTAGGTACTTGTAACATTAGGTATGAGTACGTATCTATAGTAGGTACTATATATATTTACCGAGTGACTCAAAAATAATGTATCCGTAATTTTCATCAATTAAGAATCAGTGATAGCTAAAATAAAATTAGGTCGATATTTTAACAGAGTGTTTTAATCTAAATATATACTCAGAGGCACAATTATCCACCCACTTAAATACCTCGCGTCTCACGTATTATACTCAGGGGCACAATTATCCACCCACTTTAATATCTCGTGTCTCACGTAAATTAAAGTAGACGGATAATTGTGCCTCTGAGTATATAAAAGCGAAACATCGAGATATCTCAAAAATTGCTTGACCTACGAAGTTGAACAATTGAAGAAAGGTAGTTCATAATTAGTATAGGCCGGCTAAGAATGGATTTTGCGAGAGAAAATGTAGCTTTTCATTGTTAAAACAAACATACCTACATACAGCCAAACGTAGAACCTCCTCCTTTTTGGAAGGCGGTTAAAAAGTTTATGAATACGTTGTTCACAACGAATAAAAAAATCAAATTTTACCTCTTTACCTATAATATCTTTTATTATTGTATAAATTCTCAATTAGTATCAACTATACGGTGAAAATATTTTAGCAAATAATATTAGCATAGCATCGTATGTCCTCGAAAATCTGCCAAAAGCCGGTGTTTCCCTTCAATAGCAGGAAGTGACACAATACACTCACAGTGACAAATACATTATTTTCATTCATTCTCAATTAATATAAATATTTTTAAAACCGATTTTTTACCTGAAAATATTATATCTAAACCTAATAGACCCTCGTGATTTCAACCGTGTATTTTTCATTCCCCTGGGTTTACGGGCTTTAAATATAGCTAATGCTACTTTCTGGCAATGTAGCTTTTCATTCTTAAAAAACATACACACAGCAGAACGTAGAACGTATTTTTAAACTTTTAACCGACTTCCAAAAAGGAGGAGTCCTTTTTGGAAGTCGGTTAAAAGTTTAAAAATACGTTCGAATAGTTTCAGAGCTTGTCCATAACGAACAAAAAAATCAAATTTTACCTCTTTACCTATAATATCTTTTATTATTGTATAAATTCTCAATTAGCTTCAACTATATGGTAAAACTATGGGCCTATGGACTTGGTCGCTAATTATGGGCCTCATAAGAAGGCTCAGAGTCACACAGCGGGCGATAGAACGAGCTATGTTAGGAGTATCTCTGCGTGATCGAATCAGAAATGAAGAGATCCGCAGAAGAACCAAAGTCACCGACATAGCTCAACGAGTTCACTTAGTTCGAAGAGCCGATGGACGTTGGGGTCCCAAAGTGCTGGAATGGCGACTCCGAACTAGTAAGCGCGGTGTTGGTCGACACCCCACCAGGTGGACTGACGACATCAAGCGAGTCGCAGCTCGCAGGGATTCGCTGTATGCAGGCGGCTCAGTATCGTGCTGTTTGGAAGTTCCTATAAAAGGCCTCTATGTCCAGTGGACGTCCATCGGCTGATATGATGATGATGATGATGATGATGTTACGGTAAAAAATATTTTAGCAAATAATATTAGCATAGCATCGTATGTCCTCGAAAATCTGCCAAAAGCCGGTGTTTCCCTTCAATAGCGAGTAGTGACACAATACGCTAACACCGTGACAAACACGTTACTTACTGGAGCAAATATTGGCGCCAATTCGATCAAATATTTGCGCGCACTCCGAATTGAATCTCTTCAATTTGTGTAACTCTTGATGTAACTACTTGATAGCGATTAAATTCTTAAGATTTATCTATAACGATTCATCTAAAGACTAGCAAACTCCCCACAATTTCACCCACTTAGCCGCCGTTCCCGGGGATAAAATATAGCCTATGACACTCGCAAATAACGTGGCGTTCTATTGGTATTCATTCGATCAAAATCGTTTCGGTAGAACCAGTGATTACCCCCTACAACATAACAAACTAACATACTTGCAAACTTTACCTCTTAGAATATAAGTATAGAAGCTAGCTGGTTGACTAACATTTCTAAATATCTACTAAAATTGCGATTAAAAATGGGACTCTTTTTTTTATTAGTTACAAGTATACCTTGACTACAATTTCACCTGATGGTAAGTGATGATGCAGTCTAAGATGCAAGCGGGCTAACTTGTTAGGAGGAGAATGAAAATCCACACCTTTAAACATACACACTTTTTTCACACCCCTTTTCGGTTTCTACACGATATCGTACCGGAACGCTAAATCGTTTGGCGGTACGTCTTTGTCGGTAGGGTGGTAACTAGCCACGGCCGAAGCCTTCAACTTCGTGAGTTATACTCATAAATCGATAAGTTTGGTTCGTTTACGGATCTCCTCGATTCTGATTCAATCACGTATAGATACTTTGAGCTTCTCTCCCGGACTAAGTTAATATTCATTGATTATGTATTAAATATAAACAGGAAGTTATCCATCATGGGATCTGTTAATTTATATTTTCACAGTTCACACCAATCAATAGTAATTAATCGTGTACCAAATTAATTTCTAAAGCTATATTAAGGCACTTTCTCACTAGGTTAAATGACAAATCTCTCCTTTAATTATTTCAATAGTGTCTGAGTTATAGTTTGGCAAATTCGTTCGTAACATTCGCGTTGGACCGCGGGGTAACGATGCCCCGCGCGCACGATTTCATACCCGCACAGTCCTTCCCCTCTCGTCGCCCGCATATCATGGAAGTGTCATCGACACCTCCACACCAATTATTTATAAGGTCTAGGATTATGTCTAGTCTCTAGTTTGGATTTGGATAATAGTTCAGTGGGCGGGGTTCGAACCCATAACCTCTCTTGAGTCCAGCAAGTTAACCTTCTTACACTAAATATTGACAAAACCATGTTCGTCACGTTTGCCTCTAACTCACTCTCTCAAGCCCCAGAATCTTTAACTATCCGGGCCCACAAATGTCATGGCTCAGAACTTTCATGCTCTTGCGATTCCCTTAATCGAACCCCTTGCATTAAGTACCTCGGTGTACTACTTGATAGCTCATTGACCTGGAAACAGCATATCTCAACTGTCTCGTCTCGTGTCAGAAAGTTGATGTTTGTTTTTAAAAATATTAGAAACGTAGTCGACTTCGAGTGTCTTATAACAGTTTATCTCGCCCTTGCTCAGTCAATTCTAGCGTACTGTATAACCTCCTGGGGTGGTTCCGCAAAAACACACATGATTAATGCCGAAAGAGCTCAAAGAGCCGTCCTGAAGGTTATGCTAAAGAAACCAATCCTTTATCCTACTACCGAATTATTCAAGTATTGTCAGTTACTTACTGTTCGCCAATTGTTTATACTTCAAACAGTACTTCGTAAGCACACAGAACTGTCATATAACCCAAATACTCTTAGATCCATTCGCAGTGCCAGAACTTATAATGTTTGTCCTATTAAACCACACCGTACGGCTATCGCCAGCCGTCATTATGTCCACTTAAGTAGCAACCTTTATAATAAAATTAATAAGTTACTCAACATCTACCCTTTGACTTTTTCCAATTGTAAAAACAAATGTAAATCGTGGATTAAATGTCTTTCCTATGACGAAACAGAGGAACTTTTAAGGTCCTACAAGTAACCTTTCTTTCACACAATCATGATCTCCGTAAACTACACTGGTTCTGTACACCACACCCACACGCACGAACACACACACATACACGCACACATAGACACACACACACAAAACACATACACGCATACACTAACACACTCAATCACGTACCACTTTTTCACAAATTGTATAAAAAAATATGTTTTATAACAAAGCTTGTACGAGTATGCATGTCATGTACCTCTGTAGAAGGGCGTTGATTACCACAACACAGTTATAACTTTTGTGGGATCACCGTCACCTTTTTGTTTTTATGTACTTTTTAAACTGCTCAAATAAAAAACTTTTAAACTTTAAACTTTAAACTATGGAAGCATATGAGGCAACGATATTTTATACTACAGATAGACTAGCGCGTCAAAACTGAGGCGGACATAATGTGCATAATTGTCCTAATTTCATTTAGTCGCATAATATACATCGAAAGTTATTTAAACAAATAATACTTAAATATTGTCTACAACGTCAAGTTGTCTGTTCAGAAAGTGTAAAAATTATACATATCTATACTAATATTATAAAGCTGAAGAGTTTGTTTGTTTGATTGAACGCGCTAATCTCAGGAACTACTGGTCCGATTTGAAAAATTCTTTCAGTGTTAGATAGCCCATTTATCGAGAAAGGCTATAGGCTATATATTTTTGCGGGAACGGGAGCCACGCGAGTAAAACCACACGGCGTCAGCTAGTTTACATATATAATGTAAGTAAATACAAAATTATGTATGTGTGCACTCAGTGGAGTAGCTAAGTTCGAATTACTTTTTGCAGTGATTTTGTAGGCACGAAGCATATCTATATTATAAAATATCTTTGTACCTACTGAGGCTTTCATTCGCACATTCACACGTCGTGAAACACCTCCCTTACGCCGAGTCGCTCCAATATAATTAATTACAGAGTTGGTAGTAATTACTCCAATGAGGTCCGTTGAAGCAAATTGTATTCTACGCCTAATGACCTACAACAAGGTATTTTTAACTTTCATAATTACGGGCACTGATTGTATAAAAACTAACATGCAATCTATATCTAAATTGTCGCGTTGAATTCTGTGCCTTTAGCCATGAGAAACGTCGTGTCTCTTTCTACAAACGCTGAAGGTTCGAAAATTAAAAGAATGTATATTATAGGACTCAAAAGTGATTACAAATATAAGAAAACTAATGTCGAACAAAGGTTATGATTTACAACACTTGTCAGGACAACTTAATTAACAAATCAAACCGTAACCAAAATAAGACCCTACAATGGCAGAGAATGACCTCGAGTGAAGTCACGTACTTGTGAACGATGTGTGTAGGGTTAAAGGTACTTTTGACTGTATACTAACACTCCCCTTTTCAACTCAAGTCACTCTCCCCGCCTATCTTATGTAAACCATAAAGAATTACACAACAAGAGATGTGGACGGCTCGAACGCCACGAGCACACTGAAGCCAACACGAGATCAAGCGACGCCATATCCGTCACACACTACTATTTCCTACACTATTTATTAAAAACACGTTAATTTAAAAGCGGCCAACGCGGCGATAACTTGTATGAGAATGACAGATCTGTTCGATAACTTGACCAAGTGATCTGTCGATAGCAAATGTCATTCCCATACATTTATTTATTTTCGAAGCTTTAGCGTTTGTAAAAAGAGAATCGACGTGCCACATGGCTACAAGCCTAGAGTAGCTATATGGCAGTCGTTTGCCAGACATAACTTTGCGATAGCTTGGAAGAAAAACCCTACTATCATGATAAGCTACGTTTGACATTTTATTTATCATTATTTAATTTCATTCCCATAAATATTTATTAACTAGCTGACGCCGCGCAGTTTTACCCACGTGGTTCCCGTTCCCGTAAGAATTATAATATAATATATAGCCTATAGCCTTCCTCGATAAATGGGCTATCTAACACTGAAAGAATTTTTCAAATCGGACTAGTAGTTCCTGAGATTAGCGCGTTCAATCAAACAAACAAACTCTTCAACTTTATAATATTAGTATAGATTGTCGAAGCGTTTGCGATCGTAGAAATAGGATCGAGGTACTACATGGCTCCAGGGGAAATAGATTAAATAAATACAAACATTTACCACTATCCGGCAATTTTACTAGGCAACGTATTTGCAATGATTGTGTCAATGTGAATATTTTTAATTCCAAATAAATAACAGATGAGGGTATATATTTATTATGCCGGATCTTGTACTAATTAATAGAGACAGAATACAATATTTAGTGTTGGTTTTTTTTTTTCAGTGTTATCAAATAAGCATAAAAGTGTAACCGAACGGAAATGCGTGTCAAAATGCAATAAATGTTAGCACAAAGGTCATTCGCAATTAAAACAACACGCTTTAGTTCCGGCGACAGCGCGCCAATTACTATTATTGCGTAATGACTAGTTGTTTTGTATAATTACGATTAAATTCATGTTATTTTAAATTTTGTATGCGATAATAGTCAATTTAGATAGAGCCGTGAGTGGATATGACCTCTGCCTCCGATTCCGGAGGGTGTGGGCTCGAATCCGGTCCGGGGCATGCACCTCCAACTTTTCAGTTGTGTGCATTTAAAAAAAATAAATATCAAGTGTTCCAAACGGTGAAGGAAAAACATCGTGAGGAAAACCTGCATACCAGAGAATTTTCTTAATTCTCTGCGTGTGTCAAGTCTGCCAATCCGCATTGGGCCAGCGTGGTGGACTATTGGCCTAACCCCTCTCATTCTGAGAGGAGACTCGAGCTCAACAGTGAGCAGTGACTGGGTTGATAACGAATATAAATAGTACAATTTACAATAAAATTAAATTCCATTCCGAATATTGTTTTAGTATCTATTAATTAATTTAAATTATTATGAAACCCATTTGCTAGATACTAGCCAAATTCAATTGTAACCTATTTAGCCAAACTGGATGAAATTAATTTAATTCAAAAATAGTAATTTGAGGTCAATAACTACATTAAAGCATGTGAATTATTTTTATATGCTCGTAGCCTATTACTATTTTTTCTATATAGACAAAGAGCCCACGACAGACAAAAATATATCATTTTGTAAACCAATGTTAGTCTATGATCCTACCATATAACAAGTACTGTAGTCAACTATCTTATAATACGCGTATAAATACGAAATGAAATAAGGCAGGGAGGTAGTTTATAGTTCGAATGTATACGCTAAGACCGGATTTTGCGATAGGAACGAAAAAGGAGGTCTATGGGCGGACGAATTCGCGGGCGCCCGTTAGGAGAATATAAAGTTTATACTTGAATCCAATAATAAACTTCAAATCTTAGTAAAAAACATAACACAAGTTACTTTAAACCAAATGGCAATGTGTTTATTATTGTAAGTGCGTTTCAGGCTACGCGCTACACTGCGCGTAGCAGTTTCGTAGACTAAGTTAGCACTTTAATCTATACTAATACTAATACTAATAATAATACGAATACTAATACTAATATACGAATAATAATATTTATAAATACTAATACTAATCCTAATACTAACATACTAATACTAATATTTATAAAGCTGAAGAATTTGTTTGTTTCATTGAACGCGCTAATCTCAGGAACTACTGAAACGATTTGAAAAATTCTTTCAGTGTTAGATAGCTTATTTATCGAGGAAGGCTATAGGTTAAATATTATCCCCGTTTTCCTACGGGAACGGGAACCACGCGGGTGATACCGGGAGGCGTCTGCTAGTCTCTTATAAATACAAAAATACTGATAACCAACCCACCATGGGATAAACGTTAAAAAAATATTCTCATTTTGTAGGGAAGGAACCCCAAAAACTTTATTTTTTTTTAATTTTCTTTTTACTATTTTGAGGAAGAAATTAATATACATATACCCACGTCAAATTTCATCTTTCTAGTTTTCACAGACTCTGAGTTATCTTACTGACAATTTTTAATTAACAGCGGGATTCGTATGCAATTTTCGATTTCCAACTACGTTTTTTAAGTTGATCGACTATTACGCCTTAAATAGTAAGTAATTGCTAGTTAGCTGTGATAGTTTTTCTTGTAATTTCATTATAAATCCTACTCTCGTGAATTTTTCCAGTATCCATAGACAACCGTTTAGCAAGTAGAAAGTGGGGACACTTGACTCTAAAGTGTTTTTCAGATAGCATGTGACAGTTGCCTTATGACGTTCTTATTACGTACTATTATCGTGAATCGCAGCAAACTTTCACGAGTGAAACGAACTGTCACCGTACCCATCCTATCTGAAAAAAAACTATATTAAAATATTGGTAAAAGATCTATCTTAAGACCTATCTTAAGACCTATCTGATTGATCAAAGTGTTAATCAAACATCTGTCATCCTAGATGGGCTAGCAGTGTTCCTCGTGCCAGCCGACGTGTTATGGACGGGTGGAGGTGCTCTTCGCTTGAGCGTGTACTCCAGGAACGACAAGGGTTCTTCGGAGAAGATCGTCATCCAGGCACTCTCTTACCAGGACCCTGAAAGAAGAACAGGTAAAGTGTAATCGAGCTGCAGGTTAAGTCAGACACTTTTTAACCGAGTTCCAAAAAGGAGGAGGTTGAAGGCGGTGCCAATCCAGTGTCGTGTTTTAATTAAAGCCGTTTCTGAAAGAACCATAGAATCGTAATTTGAACGGCTTGAATTAAAACATTACTGGCTTGGCACCGCCTTCAAAATGATCAGAAGGTAGCACATAGGTAAGATGTTATTTTATGCATTTTAGTTTAGGTTAATTTTTGAGTGACAAGTCGGTTGAACTTTTTTGAATAAAATTTTGTAGCATTAAACTAAAGCCAAACTCGACGAGAATGCTTATCATTTAAGTAGTTAATTTTGATCGATAGGTTAACGTTAACCGGTGGTTTATGGGCGTAATAATTAACCAATTAAACCTCATGATATTACGCTGGCAGTGTGCAATTAAATTGTTGTTTAACCATTATTTATGTCTGCTAGTTATGTTTGTAATCAACGTTTGTATCGCCGGTATATAGGGTAATAGTTATTTATGATAGCGGAACGCGAAGTTGGGAACTGAGGTAAAGTAAATTATTCTCACTATAAAGTTTAGTTATAAAATTGTGACACAGTTACATTGTGGAGTCAGAGACTGTGATAGCTAGATCTACCTCATTTTGTGAACATTGAAATTTTGAAAACATTGAAAGTTTGTGAACATTGAAAGTTTGTCAGATCTGGCTCTTACGAGTTAGCACAGTAGCCAATTATGGAGTTTAGACTATGGTGGTTATACAAGGTTTTACTTAGACTAATTACGTAAAAACCTGCCTAGCTAGACGTTACTTTTCTGTCAAAGTAATGATCAACGATCTATTGCGATTATAAAAACTGTTTCTATAGTATCGATGTTTCATAGTTGTAATCGTGTTCGTGGATAAAAGAGCTCCGTAAACATACATTATTGTGTAGCTGAATGGTGTAAAAAATCATCAACAACTTCTGGTTTAGTATAAGTAGACCTAATCTATGCTCGTTTTCCTCACAAAATGACTATATATGTTATGAAAATACTGGTCCTTATGTAATTAGTCTAGAGGTTGAAGGAAGGTTAACCAGGCCTCCCTTCTAATAAAAGCGGGTATAGGAGGGTTACAGAAACGGAGCTTAGTCCATATGCGGCTCCCAAGCGGGTTGTAGGGCTTAGGATAATGATAAACTCTGTTACTATCAACATCGTTCTGTAACACCAACAGCCTCTCTCTGTGCTGCAAATGACTTCTTGATTTTTTTTAATATAATCTCAGTATTTTACCTCTCCACCGCTTAACTTAAAGATCTTCAGATCTAAATCAAATCAAGCCAAATCATTGTTTATTTGCTAGAATGTGGAACATGGAACGATTTTAAAATTATTGAACTATCTAGACATTGAATTAGTATATATAATAGTTTGCGATTTTTTTTTACAATATTATTCCTAATAACTTATTTACATTTTTATTTACATTTTTGAAGTGACAATTCACAATAAAAATTTCATCATATTTTACTTATTATACCGCAGTATGTTCAATATGTACATTTTATAATATTCTTAATACTTTACATACCTACCAAAGGCACATGGGCTTACCGCTATACCTACAAGATGATAGTAGACTGTATCTACTAGGTTAGAATGATGAATAACTAAGAAACAAATTCATATTCGCATTTACAATATTAAGTAGGTATGGATTAATTACGATATTAAACATGGATTAATTACTATATTAAGTAGAGTTTCCCCGATAACAAATCACTTATGGAGCAATTCTTATTGCTCATTCGTTTCCCTCTATCCGCGTTCGAAGCCCGCTTTATATCATAATAGAACGATAAAGCTTTAGCTGAGTCTCGGCCCTATTTGCCAGTCAGCGCAATGGGGCTAATGAGAAATCAATTTAACGTTCTTCCCCCATATTGCATAATCTAGTTCATATCGGCCGTATTCATTGTATGGGGAACGTATTATGTGTGTATTAATAGCTAATAATGCCTCCTTCCTCGTATGAATTTAACTTGTTTAGTAAAATAGTTTGGGAGGCAGGGGTAGCTAGATCTTTGTCATTTATTGGGGAAAGTTTTGTCAGTTTATTTTCCTACTATAGAAAGGTATAGGTAAGGCTTAGTATGGACTGTGGACCGTGGTGATTTTCAGAGGTAACAGTCTTTTAGGGACCCTCAATCGTCCAAGTACTAATTCTTTTTATATTTTATTGAGAATATTGTGCGAAATTATGTCCCTAGTCAGCAAAAATTTACCCTAGTCAGCATGAGATCTTTCGCTGCGTGCGCTTACAGTTAAAATATTATAGTTAAACCATTGACCTCTTATAATAAAAGGACGCACAATCATGTAGAAAATTTCACTTAAAAACTGGCCAATTTTACTTTGACAGTTTTAGAATTATTGGTAAAGAAAATTATACCTAAAGGCCTTTAAATATAATCCAACTAGCGGACGCCTGCGACTTCGTCCGCGTGAAACTCGATGTAAACTTTCAACTACCCCTACCCAATTCTACCTTACTCTTACCCTACCCTTACCTTTTCCTGAATTTTATTTGCTATAAACCTCACGGAGCCCGAGACCTTTCCAACGAATGCAAAACCGTGGAAATCGGTTCGTGCGTTCTGGAGGTATAGCGTCAGGAAGAAAAACCCGACTTATTTTTATGTAGTAGAGATATTCAATAAAATCCCAAATTAAGAGCAAATTCAACATTAAGGATTGAGTTTAAGGTTGAATTTGCATCTGACTACTTGAATTGAGTGCCAAGAAGTTGTGTTTGTCACTCATTGAGTGGGGACGTTTTTTGTGCATCCACTTTTAATAGGAGATCGATGTGTTAAATAGATAAAATGCAAAAATATGGATAACTGAATTGTCCTTTTAAATATTCTGCAATTAATTTGCCAATGATGTTGCTATCTGCTATTACGTACTGTTTTAAGAGTAATCTAGTTCATATGTTAAAACTTCCTACCTCGCAAAAGCCATCATGGTCCAACCTCTATAATTGCCTACCATACGTACCTATAGGTAGAAGCATTTACTGAAATATTTCTGCTTTTCAAAATGGTGTAAGTGTGACCACTCCAGGCCATTAGTCCATAACAATTTATTCTTGTATTGTTATGTTACCCTAGTACATTGCATGGACTATCGAATATTTCTATTGAATATTTTCGGATCCAATTTATTTGGTATTGTATTCTAAAATTAGTTAGATTTCATCGTTATTAATGGTACTCCAAAGGCCGATTTTATTTTTAGCTCAGTTGTCAATTTTATAACAATAAACGCATCGATAAATATCTTTTATTTTTATAAACTGTGATGGTTTGTGGTGATCAGATAAAATATAATTTTTATGTGGTTTAGATATTACATTTTGGGAAGTCTGTTTTTTTATTGTTTACAAGTTAGCCCTCGACTCTTAGACAATCTCACCTGATGGTAAGTGATGATGTAGTCTGAAATGGAAACGGGCTAACTTGTTAGGAGGAGGATGAAAATCTACACCCCTTTTGGGTTTCTACAAGGTATCGTACTGGAACGCTAAATCGCTTGCCGGTACGTCGTTACTGGTAGGGTGGTAACTAGCTACGGCCGAAGCCTCCTGCTACCAGCCAGACCTGGACCAATTAAGAAAATCTCAATCTTGGCCGGGGATCGAATCTAGGACCTCCGTTTTGTAAATCCAACGCGCATATCACTGCGCCACGGAGGCTTATTTAGCGTTGGATTTATTGGCTGGCCCAATGCGGATTGACACACTTCACACACGTAGAGAATGAAGAAAATTTTCAGGTATGCAGGTTTCCTCACGATTTTTTTTCACCGTTTGAGACACGTGATATTTAATTTCTTAAAATGCACATACCTAACTGAAAAGTTGGAGGTGCATGCCCCGGGCCGGATTCGAACCTACACCCTCCGAATCACTGTTTGAGACACGTGGTATTTAATTTCTTAAAATGCACACAACTGAAAAGTTGGAGGTCCCCGAACCCACGCCCTCCGGAATTGGAGGTAGAGGTCATATCCACTGGGCTATCACGGCTCTTTGTTTGTTTTTAATAACAGTTTGGCTTATTTTTTCTTTATTTTCTCAGATGGGAGCCATAACCTGATGGCGGGCATGTCGAGTGCAGCGTTCTGGGCGATCGTGTTGACAATTTCTCTTTGTATGAGCATAGCTTTGATGACGGCGCTAGTTTTGAGAAGAAGGAGGTGAGACATTAACTGAATCTCTGTCATCATCATCATTCAAGGGGTGTGGATTTTCATCCTCCTCCTAACAAGTTAGCCCGCTTCCATTATAGACTGCATCATCACTTACCATCAGGTGAGATTGTAGTCAAGGGCTAACTTGTAAAAAATAAAAAAAAAAAAAAATTATATGATGTAGCTCTGTTACCATCATGATATAGCCGGTGACACATTGCCTATTTTCAAAAATAAACTAGAAAAATAATTTTTAGCCCAGTACAAAAGGGATAACTCTTAAATGTTTTTTTTTATTTTTAGTTTATACTGTGTTTTTATGTTTATTTTATTTTAGTTTAATTCTGTTCATAATGTAATTGTGTGATAGATCTATATCTATATTTATAAACGCAAATCTAAATCAGTTTTTTCCCTAATTAGTCTTTTAATGTATCTATTCGAGTAAATTACGCCTCCGTGGCATGTTGAGGTAACCTATAAGTGGGTCTATGACACAACAACTCGACTAATCCATGTTTTGTAAAACTCAATTTTAATTGTCATAACCTATAAAAAAAAAAAAAAATTATTTGCTGAGCAACAATCGATGCTGGTTTATGTATCCTTATAGGACCTTTAAACTTCATAACTGTTGAGTTTTCTGCATCCCACGGATACCTGTTTTCTGCTTGATGTCATCGATCTTCCTATATTCCGAGAGCTGGTCGACATTTTTCGGTAGGTATTTGATACAACCTCATTCTCTTATAAAAAAAGTAATTTTATACAAATTAACATTACTCGTATCATCATAAAATCCGATATAAATAAAATGAAAATATTCTGAAATCCTGGGTTAGTTTTTTAGGATTTAGTTGGTAATTATTAATTTTATTTGTAACTGTTGGACGTCCCGCGGTTTCACCCTTTTAGTTCCCGTTCCCGTGGATAAATAAAGATAAAACATAGCATACTTGTTGATAATGTAGCATTCCATTGGTGAAAGAATTGTTAAAATCGGCCTAGTACTCTATCCATGAAAACATAAAAACCAACACACTGCATTTAAAATACAAATATCCATTCTTTTGTCCCAACAGAACCCGATCAACAAGCAAACAGCACGCGTCCGAGCTGCAGTTGAACGCGGGCGACGGACAGTACGTCGTTGCCTACACGCTCAAGCCGCACAAGCAAGCGCAGCCGGACATTGTACTGAACCCTCCGCCTGGTATGTCTTTTTATGGAGTTGCATCGCACCCAAAATAACCAACTACATTGTCTGCCGTTTTTTGTACTCACACATCGAAAATATATTTTGTGTCCTTATACTACACACAAATAAATTTAATTCGCAATACAAAAAGCTATACATAGACCAATAAACACGATCAATGTTTTGCTGTTCCGGCTGATGAATCGATTCTTTTTACATATTGTTTTTATTACAGATTTGATATAGATAAGTTGGAAATACATATCTAAATGTACCTTCATCTTTTTGTAAACTACACGTTTGATTAGCTATTCAACTATATATATACACAAACCGGCTGTTTAGGGAGCTCTTTACACGACCAAAACGATTACATCAATGAAACATCAATTCTTACAGAAACAGTTTTCATAAATTCGTTAGATCGTTGATCTTATACTTTGACAGAAGGGTAAAATCGAGCGAGGCAGCTCCCTATATAATTCGTTTGAGTTTTATACTGCCTCGTTGGCCTAGTGGTTAGTCTATGTGGCTTTTAATTACTAGACCCTGGGTTGGGCTATGAAGTAATGTTCTTCCAAGAAATGTTTAGTAAAATCTTGCAACCCGTTGTAGGAAAGTGGTGATTGTAATGGTGTTACACCCAGTGCCTCAAAAATCACGGTAAGCCGTCAAACTCGGTCATTTATCACTAGCATTAAAGTCAAAGTCAAGAGTTCAAGTCTAAATTAATTGATTTTTAGTCTTAGATTATTTTTGAAACGCCAAGTCATGTTACTACTTAATGGATGGCAGTTAAAATCAAAAGTTTAATACTGAGCCTAAATAATATTTTAAAAAAAGACTTCAAAATACCTTATGTCTCTGGTTTTTGTGTAGAACCCAAATTACACAATTTTAAACGTCCTTTGATACATTTAGAAATGAAGCAATTAATAAACCTAGTAAAGAATAAAGTCTAAAGTTTACTATTACCCAAATCGTATAAAAAAACTAAACTTACGTACTCATACAATGTAGTTCAAAAGAAAATAACAGAATACTATTCTATATATTTTTTAAAAAAGTTCATGCATTGTTAAACACTGAGAAAAACCCTGTCCACTGACTCCCGGCCTATTTAATCCGCTGCAAACTGACTGTAACTAAAAATTTAATAAAGTCAATACAAAGTTTGACTGAAACTCAACTGAAATGCATTTTCGCAGCATTTTAAAAAAATATAAAAGCGTTCGCAGAACTGAATGAATGTAAAAAACGTTTAAAAAATATCAATACGCTTTTAGACGGGAGCCCTCCAGCGAAAAGAGCGGGGCCTGTCAAAAATGGGCCTCTTCACACAAGTGACGAGTGGTCGGACGAGCGGCGAGCTAGTATAGTGGATAAAGTGGTACGTGTTTTTTTTTTAATTCTAGTCTGTCTCTTAGTTGATTTTTGTCTATTTTATTTATTCTAGCTTGTCTTTTATTTCTGTTTTTGTTTGTAGGCTTAGTTTTAGTTAATTCAATAGCGCGTAATATCGTATGGGATCGAAACTAGTCGGGCATATTCCGACCTAATGTCACGTGAGTTCTAGCCGTATTTCATAATCAATTAATAATTCAAAAGCATTTGTATTTTAAAGTATAACTTCTAAGGGGGAAATAAAATAATAATTAACAATCGAAAAGATTGGGGTCTATTGGGGGGTGGGCTATATTTTATCCGTGTATTCAATAACTGTAGGGCCTGTACGTATTTTTTTTAAATTCTAGTCTCTTAGTTTTATTTTGTCTATTTATTTCCATTTTGTATTCAAGTTGTAGTTAATTGGTGTTTTAGTTTTACTTTTTTTTAGTAGCATTTTGTTTGATTTATAAAGTTTAACGTAGTAGTAATCTACACTATATATAACGAATAAACTCAAAAACTATAACTGGTCCTATTTGAAAAATTCTTTCAACAATACAAAGCTATATCATCAGGGGGTAACTGTTATATTTTATCCCTGTATTCAAAAATAGTGCGGCCTGTCAAAAATGGGTCTCTTCACACAATTGACGAGTGGTCCGAGGAGTGGCGAGCTAATGTAGTGGTTAAAGTGGTACATGTTTTTTTTAATTCTGGTCTGGTTCTTAGTTGAATTTTGTCTATTTCTTTTCATTATTTCGTTTGTGATTTGGCGTTAGTTTGTCTTTCAGCATATTTTTTTAGATTTTTAAGGTATAACGTCAAATATCACTAGAAGCGCGGAAAATACTGACAGAGCACGGCTGGGCGTCAATGAAATGTCCATTTTAGTTTTGCACAGTAATGTGAAGATATAGTATCTACTTAGTTTTATTTGTAATTTTTTTCCAGTTGTTAATTAAAGTTGTGTTTCGTTTTTTAGTTTAATTTTTGTTTGTCTTTCATTAGTATTTACTTTTTTTGGTATAATTTCTAAGGTAGATAAAGTTACTAATAAGACCTCTTCACACAAGGGGCGATTGGTCTGACGAGCGGCGAGTTAGTATCTATACAAATATTATAAATCTGTAGAGTTTGTTTGTTTGTTTGATTGTTTGATTGATTGAACGCGCTAATCTCAGGAACTACTGGTCCGATTTTAAAAATTCTTTCAGTGTTAGATAGCCCATTTATCGAGGAAGGCTTATTATCCCTGTATTAATCCTCCTTATCAGCTAGTAATATATATAGTAGTAGTATATATATACCCTACCCCTACCCTACAATGTGTTTACAGGTAAGTTAATTAATCTCTTCTCTTCTTTGCAGTCAATATCATCAACAAGTAACATCTCAAGTAAGCCAATAACAGTGAGTACTACCGCGTTAAGTAGAAGAGAACACCTCATAGCTGAGGAGATTCCTGGACCAGAGAGTTGTGTATAGAATAGTTAGTTAAATTTCGGGTTACGTCACAGAGTAATGTGGCAATATCCACCGTGAAGCGAAGCATTTGAACAAAAAAAGAAACATACATACAGCCGAACGTAGAACCTTTTTGGAAGTCGCTTAAAAATAGTTTTACTTTGCCAAATTCTATGGGAATAAGTTTATTTTGTTTCTCCGCAAAAATTTAACTAATCATTGCAATGCATTGTTTTCTTGTAGTGCAATATTTTTTCATGTAAAATACAAGTTGTTTTTTCAATATTCAATGTTCTAATGGAAGCTAGGCAAGTCTTGGCTATTAGATTGGACCGATTTTTATGTATTTCAAAATTAATCTAAGCTTAAGTAGGCTTAAGATTGTTTTTCTGAAAACGGTCGTAAAAAAATATTTTCTTAGAGAAAACAACGAAAATGCATACGAATTCGCAGGCTTCACTACTAGTGTATAGAACTCCTATTTACCTACATAAGTCTGTAAATAATAAATCATGCTAATTCAGCGGATGTAGCTTAGCTTCACTTACGGTGGATACTGTGTACAAAAGCGGTATAACGCGACAAGGCAAAGATAAAAATTAAAAAAAAAAAAACAAAGTTTGATTTAAAACCAAATTTGTGAAAAAAAAACATTTATAAGCTTTTAACTGACAATACTGTTTGTTTGTTAATTTGGGAATGCATGGAATTAGCAATGTAAAAAAAGGTGTCTGATCTATTAAAAAGCCGGTATGTTAGGTAATTCTTATTATAGTGTTGGTATTGTTTGTTGCTTCGATTCGATCATGTAGTTATCATCACTAAAGAACAGCAGGGTTATTGTGTAACTCAGTGTACCACTCAAGTAATCAGTCACTACATCGTTTTTCATCGTATTTTTGTTTTTGCAATCATCTAACATTGTGTTTTCAACGAAATGACACACTAAACGTCATTTTACGTAATATTTGTCTAATAGTGGTATAGCAGGTAACGTAATTTTAACGAAAATTTACGTAATTTTGTTGAAGTATTCATGTTAGACGATTGTTAAAACAAAACATCTTGCCACTTGATGTAAAATTACATATTCAAGGTGATTTCATAGAAATAACTATAGTGGATGATCACAAAAACGAAAATATGGCAAAAATCGATGTAGTGACTCATTGTTTGAATGGTACACTGAGAAACATAATAAGGCTGTAGGTTATCTTGTCCATTTGCCTGTATCTTTTTACATTAATGACACGAGTTATAGACAATTTGAAACACGAAAATCTGAACTATACTGATATTGTATGAAAAATTATGCATTGAATGTCGTTGTAAATAATAAATGTATTATCAAATTGTCGCGTTACGCCGCCAGTGTGAAGAGACCCTTAGAAGAATTTAGGAGAATTTTTTTAAATAGTTTTAAGAATAAATTCTATGTATTGACTGTGAATATTGTGATAAAATTGTTGTAAATAATGTAAATGATGGAAGAGAATAAAAATTGATTTGATTTGCTTTTAATTTTTTTATTTACCTAATTCATCTTCGAGTAGGTAATTTATAACAAATATTAGTAGTATTATTTAATAGGTCAAACAAATTTCGTAAATATAACAGTCAGTTCAAAACTAGGTAAACCAGTAGCTGTTTTCTTTACTTAAGAGTGAAAAAATCACTAACTTTTGTCAACAATTAACTGACTTTGGTCAACAATTAATTTATAAATAAATATATTTTTGCTTTCCTCAGTTATTAAACGTTTTTTTGTTTTATATTGCTAGTATAAAACAAAATCTGATATAGTAACTTTTAATTAAGGCCATGTACATAAAGACATTTAATAGCCAAAAAGTTATAAGTATTTTAATTTTCAAAAACTTTAAATGTTAATAAAACAGTGATTTTCGAGTTAATGACTTTTCGCTCTACAGGGACGGTATGAACTTCTATCTATGCTAATATTATAAAGCTGAAGAGTTTGTTTATTCGTTTGTTTGTTTGATTGAACGCGCTAATCTCAGGAAATACTGGTCCGATTTGAAAAATTAATTCAGTGTTAGATAGCCCATTTATCATGGAATGCTATAGGCTATATGTTATCCCCATATTCCTACGGGAACGTAAACCACGTGGGTAAAACCGCGCGGCATCAGCTAGTGTACAATATAGTTTGTAATTGTACCTAAGTGTGCATAACAGTTTAATGCATCTAGGCTAATCGCCGTCATAAGTTATGCAGGCTGCCCTAAGGGAGGGACCGAAAGCGCTATAACGGCTTGCCTAATCCCAGACCAGTTAAACAATTACCACCACTCCAAAGCTCATAATCAATTTACGTAGGGGGAAACTTGGTTTTTTAATAAACACCCAAGGCTTTGTGCTTGCATTAACAATGCTCTATAATCGAATTTGCGGCACTATTAACTATTCATTTGTAGTAGAACTCTTCCGCAAGATAAAAAAAGAAAGAAACTAAACAAACGAACGAAGTAAGGTAAGCAATATAGCTTTGACTATGAAAGATATCGCAGAACTTAGCTCTTATATTATACCTACTTAGCAGGAGATGTCAAGTTTTTTAATAGTCCGACGTCTAGGTTCGAAAGAAATATTAATTAAAATAAGATTTTTTAAAATTGAGCCATAATAACCCAGTGTATATGACATCTGCCTCCTATTTTGGAAGGTGTGGGTTCGAATCTGGTGCATGCAACTCCAACTTTTTAGTTGTGTGCATTTCAAGAAATTAACGTGTCATATACGGTGAAGGATAAACATTGTGAGGAAACCTGCATACCAGAATTTTTTCTTAATTCTCTGCGTGTGTAAAGGCTGCCAATCCACATTGGGCCAGCGTGGTGCGCAATGACCTAACCCCTCTCATCTCAGCAGTGAGCCGAATATGGGTTCATAATGATAAGATTTAGGGTCTAAAGCCACTATCAAGCCCATAATCATACATATGGTAGGAACACTGACGAACTTTCAGCTCTTATTAAATGACGAAGAATTGGCATCACAATACTATGTACCTCAGGTTGATTGATTATTATCACTGGTAGACCTAAATAGCACGCAATGACAACGAGATATATTGAATATATTCTATCGTCTCTCTGTATCGTCCCATTTGATCAAGTTCTAATAAAATCACTTCCTATACACACTTATAGAGAGACTTGTGTGTGAAGAAAGATTGAAGGCACAAGAACACGTGGCAAGTCACTGTTTTCACTTGGTCAGTCCAGCGCAAACCTCCCTCCATGTTTCGCTTCACAACTGTGTTAGGAGAACTACACTACGGGAGAAATAACGACGGATAGTAAGGCCACTACACCTAACCACGACCATGACCAAGAGTGTAGCGAGAAAGTAGAAGAATTCACACTCAGCCTCATCTCGCTATATTTCGGCTTCCAAAGTTATTTTTTTAATATTTTTTTTTATTCTTTACATGTTAGCCCTTGACTACAATCTCACCTGATGGTAAGAGATGCAGTCTAAGATGGAAGCGGGCTAACTTTTTAGGAGAAGGATGAAAATCCACACCCCTTTCGGTTTCTACACGGCATCGTACCGGAACGCTAAATCGCTCGGCGGTACGTCTTTGCCGGTAGGGTGGTAACTAGCCACGGCTGAAGCCTCCCACCAGCCAGACCTGGACAAATTAAGAAAATCTCAATCTGCCCAGCCGGGGATCGAACCCATGACCTCCGTCTTGTAAATCCACCGCGCAAACCACTGCGCCACGGAGGCCGTCAAAATTTACTATAGTAATTTACTATAGTAACAATAGCCACGAGAGTGTGACATATATTTTTAATGAAGTATATATATTTAGACGCTCCGTAGCGCAGTGGCATGCGCGGTGGATTTAATGACGGATTCGGGTTCGATCCCCGGCCGGGCCGATTGATGTTTTCTTAATTGGTCCAGGTCTGGCTGGTGGGAGGCTTCGGCCGTGGCTAGTTACCGACAAAGACGTATCGCCAAGTGATTTAGCGTTCCGGTACGATGTCGTGTAGAAACCGAAAAGAGCGTGGACTTTCATCCTCCTCCTAACAAGTTAGCCCGCTTCCATCATAGATTACATCATCACTTACCATCAGGTGAGATTGTAGTCAAGGGCTAACTTGTAAAGAATATATAAAAAAAAAAAAAGAGTGTAGCGAGAAAGTAGAAGAATTCACACTCAGCCTCATCTCGCTATATTTTCGGCTTCCAAAGTAATTTACTATAGTAACAATAGTCACGAGAGAGTGACATATATTTTTAATGAAGTAAACTCCCGTAACAGTGACACTCGTGTGTACACATTTGTAAGTTTTAGTGACGCACTCAAAAGAATTTCCTCTCTCCGAATGAGCCCCACATTCCCGGGCGTTTGCTCGTTTGGCTCGTAATTTTTCATTGAGCCCGAGTCTCGGAAAGCCCCCAATTAAGTTTCTCTTTAACGTCGGCCCCTTGAAAGAGGAGAGAAATGAACAACACTGGGGAAGGACAGTCGCTGTTATACTGCGTATGTCGCAATGTTTATGTAGTCGTTGCGAATGGAATGTAGAGAGATCAAAACGTTTGTCGGCTTTATGCTCTATTTGTGAGATGGTGAAAGTTACAAGCAATGTTTATTATGGGCTTCTTAAGCGACTTGTAAACGATCAAACTTTTTGTCAAATTAAACGAGTATTTGATTTGATAGCCTAGTGGATATGATCTTTAACTTCGATTCGGAAAGCATAGATTGGAATACGTTTTGGGTTATGTACCTCCGCAACTTTTCAGTTATGTGCATTTTAAGAAATTAAATATCACGTAATTTAAATGGAGAAGGAATAAGGTTCATGAGAAACCCTGTGTACCAGAGAATTTTCTTAATTCTCTATGTGCATGAAGTCTGCCAATCCGCTTTTGACAGTGAACCGATTATGGGTTGTTATTATACTACTACTACCACTACTAAACGTGTATTTGACAAACTCGTTTCATTTGACAAAAAGAGCAAACAACTTGTCAAACTTGATTTTTCATAGATTTATGATTGACAAATATTTCAAGCAATATCAAATTAAGATTTCACAAAACAAAACTGCAAATTATAACAAAAAGCAAATTTGTCAAACATGTTTTGATCGTTTGTTCAAAGAACTTTCTTGATTCGATTTATTACATTTGTGATCATCTACTTATGATGAAAAGAATCGTACTAGACCTCATCATTGCTTTCTATCAGGCATGATTGTATTAATATCTATATAACTATAAAATAGGTATAACGTAGGTTATCACAAATATTAAGACATGTCGTGCTCATAGGACAGTGACAAAACAGGTTAAAAAGTAAAAAAATATGTATCTCTGACTGGTCTCTCCATAGCATTGTACCAGAACGCTAAATATCCAGGCGACTTTTCTGATAGAGTCAACCGAAAGCTTTTCACACTTCAGCAAATCTATAAAATACTAGCGGACGCCCGTATTTAACATATTAATTAGTGTGATTATTGTGATAGTAACACACAATATTGAAAATCGAACCAAATACCAAGTTATGTAGCAATACACACAACAATCTTCAAATAGGTCATTATAAGATTTAGAACGTTCTCTATTAAGGTGTAAATGAAACATTATTATAACGGGGGTAGGCACACAATAAATTTGCTCACCTATAAAGTCATAAAGTACCCCGAGTTGATTGAGTCAGAATTTTTATTGTTCAAACGGTGGGGGGGTTAGAATCAATGGCGAATGTTTCAGTAATAAAAACCAGTTTTACGATTGTTTTCACGGGAAAATTTGTGGCCCGTGAAACACTCTTCCGCAGTCATTTTCTTATTGAATGCTTTGTTCTGGAGACACTGTTAAATTCCTCGGGGGATTTCGCTTTAATGGCCGACACTCACGCCTCTCACACTCTTGTGGGGCTGCATTGTTAAGTAATGGAATTGAGGGTAAGGGAATTAGAATACTTCTGAGAATATTTTTTGCACTTAAAGCGATCATTTAAGTCACATATTTCGATAAAAGGAAGAATATAAATTATTGTCTACTACCGGACGCTTGCGACTTCGTCCGCGTAGAATTCAGTTTTTCACAATTCCCGCTGGAACCATGGATTTTTTACGGATGAAAAGTAAACTATATGTTAATGCATTATATTATCTATCTTCGTTTTAAATTTCAGCCTAATCGGTTCAGTAGTTGCGGCGTTAAAGAGTAACAACCATACAAGCTTTCGCGTAGGATTTGTGGTCTAAGCCTACGAAATGTAACCTTAAAAGAAATTTATTACGCAATTTTACGAAATTTTTATTATATTTATGCTATTTTTACCCATTTGAAAGTTATCTACTAGGGCCTGAGTCCCCTTACATATGAGGAGAAAGGTCCTCATATGTAAGGGGACTCAGACCAAGCAGCAGGCTGGGGGTAAAAATGTCCGACTCAATCACAATCAAAAAGTTCAATATTCCCTTGACTCCAGGCTAACCATCCAAACAGAAATTATTCCTTTATCCCACTAATATCTTCCATCTTAGTTTGCATCAGCACTTACCTTCAGATGAGATGGTCAAAGGATGATGATAGTCAAGGGCTAACTTGTAAAGAATAAAATAAATATATATAACCATAATTTATTAAATATTATGTAACATCGTAACCTGAGTTACATAATATTTAATAAATTATGCTTATGATGTAATCATATAGTGGCAGAAATCCGACACAATACAGCGGATTGTCAGACGGCAACTAATTGGGTGTAGTGGATCGGATGCGTGGACGGCAAATGAGGATTTATTGCCGCCACCGGATATTGTGCGGCGACCCTTACTGGAAGTTTTCAAGGCAACAAGCGCGACACACGCGTTAGCGGGAATGTGATTTAAGGCTGCTCCTAATGCATAACGACCTTGAATTACCATTTATTTTCAACTACTTAATCAAACAACTCTCTAATTTTAGGCTCTCGTAAATTTCTTTTTTATTTTTCAATTTCATAATTAAAGCATTAAAAGAAAAAAAAAGAATTATTTTTATTTAATTATTAAATTAAAACTCAAGCTTTTACATTAAGTATGGACTTAATGTAAAAGCTCAAGTTTTAAGTAGTTTTTATATACATATCTATCACCATTTCACTATTCTTAATAAATGGAAGACGACTATCCATTTCAAAGACGCAATTACAACTCAACTGCTCAACTAGCAGACTACAGTGGGGGCAGGGTGCCCTCACTATGTCAAGCGTACCAGCTACGCGCTATTTTCGCGGCTACCGACGCGCTGCTATTGCACGAAAGTCGCGTGATCAACCTTTTACAGTCTTATTAATTTAATCAGTAAATAATTAAATCCCAATTACATGAAAACCTGATTCTAATATTATCATAATAATTTACGTGGATTTTGCTAACCGATCAAATAACTCACTCGCCGACATATATAAAAAAGCGCACTGACCCAATAAAGGTCTCCCACTCATCATAAAGTTGTTGTTTTATAATATGAGAGTATATAAAATATTATATAACATCGTAACCAGAGTTTGGTATAGATAGATGCGTGAACGGCAAATGAAGATTTATGGCCGCCACCGGACATTGTGCGGCGACCCTTACTGAAGGTTTTCAAGGCAACTATCGTAACATACAGTGAAAATATGATTACGACATACCAACAAAGATGAGCCGTGATAGCCCAGTGGATATGACCTCCTCTGGGCCTTTGGGAATCCGGAGGGTGTTGATTCGCATTTTAGCTTGTACTATTATGCATTATGTGGTTTTAGTTCCAATAGTTTTAATTAGTTCTCGTCCCCAAGCCCTGCCGTCATTTGATGATGACCTTCCAGCGGTTGCAGCTAGAAATTAATTAACACAGCGAAAATGGCTTGTGAATTAAAGCGCCAACAAAATTATTCACGAGAACAGTATCGAATAATGCACCCAACCGGCCAGGGCAAACAAATCGCAGCTGATTTTGTAACAATTTAACTGCGAATGAGCTTATTACGCCGGCCAGGGGTCAATAACGTTGTTGGATATAAATTTTATTTACATCCAACACTACTATGTGATGAATTGATTGGGTAAAACTGGGTCATCCACTTTGATAAACATACGTACTAATTTATGTATTACGTGTAATAGGGATGATGACAGTTTTTTAAAATTAGGAGTACCTATTCTTAAAAAGTTCGCGACAGTTCCCGCGGGATTTGTGAAATTGAAATCCACGCGGGCGAAGTAGCGGGCGTCCGCTAGTAAGGTAATATTTGTATGAGGTATGTCTGGCATTTACATCATCATTATCAACCCATATTCGGCTCACTGCTGCCTCGAGTCTCCTCTTAGAGTGAGAGGGGTTAAGCCAATAGTCCACCACGCTGGCCCAATGCGGATTGGCAGACTTTACACACACAGATAATTAAGAAAATTCTCTGGTATGAACATTTCCTCACGATGTTTTTCCTTCACCGTTTGTTACACGTGATATTTAATTTCCTAAAATGCACATAACTGAAAGTTGGAGGTATATGCCCCGGGCGGTATTCGAACCCACACTCTCCGGAATCGGTGGCAGAGAGACGAATATCTTAGCATTCCATGGATTCACCGTGCAAGAGCCGGGTCCATCGCGTGGTAGAGAGAAAAACACCAAGCAAAGTCCAGGACTTGTGACTACTAGATTTAGGGTTAAGGAATTCCTTGACGAATTCATACCCACTTAGCTATCACGGCTCAGAATAAATTCACAGACTCCTCTCTTAGTCTACTATAACTTAGGTAAGCCGTACACCGTTTTTCAAACAAACCGCATCGCTTATTTCCTTCTCGGCTCTATAATCCTGTTCTGGGGCAATAAACGGCGAAACCTACTTAATCCGTTAATCGATCGATCGCATTAAGGCGCGCAATCCAGGGTCATTGGCTTAGCCTGTTTTTGAATCTGCAGCAACAAATAAGCTATCAAAAGACAATGGGCATCAAAGTATGAAAACTTTTTTTTTTGTTCTTGACTAAAATCTCACCTACGGACTAAATACGAATAAATAATGAAGTAGGGTGGTAACTAACCACGGCTGAAGCCTCCTACCAGCCAGACCTGGACCAATAAGAAACCCTTAATAGGCCCAGCTGGGGGTCGAACCCAGGACCTCCGTCTTGTAAATGCACTGCACATACCACGGCGCCACGGATGCCGTCAAAATACCCCTGCCGTACAGATATAAAATGGATTGGAATAGATAGAATTAGGACTCTGATTTTGGGTATTGACATATTATTTTCTAGTTGTGGAATCGAACCTACGCCTTTGGATGCCGAAGTCAGTGTTGCTACTCTCTGCGCCACATAGTCGTCAAAATTTACGCTAATTGACTAACTTTGACGTTAGTTGACATACGAAATTGATGTGTTAGTATGTTTGTTCTTCCTTTACGCTGCGGCTACTGAAGCGATTTGACTGAAATTTTGAAAGGAAATAGACTTGACTCTGGATTAATACATAGGTTACATTTCATCCCAAAAAAATCCATGGCTCCCGCGGGATTTGTGAACAAACTGAATTCCACGCGGATGAAGTAGTGGGCGTCCGCTAATTTACAGTATAATTCAGAATGAAAGCTAGAACCAATCGAAATACTAATTGTTGACAGTAAATTAAGGTAATTAAACATTAACAGCCACAATCTAACATATATTACTATCCGATTACAAGTCTATTGAAATTATCTATCTATTTACTCGTAGATATATATGATAGGTGTACTATAGGCACTATAGGTATCTTTAGAGCATCACTCTCTTCTTATATGAGGTACTAGCTTACGCCGCGCGGTTTCACTCGCGTGGTTTCCGTTCCCGTAAGAATACGGGGATAATTTATAGCCTATAGCCTTCTTCGATATATGGGCTATCTAATATCTAACACTGAAAGAATTTTTCAAATCGTACCAGTAGTTCCTGAGATTAGCGCGTTCAATCAAACAAACAAACTCTTCAGCTTTATAATATTAGTACCTATAGATATTGACCTTAAGAGTGGAGACCCACCGCACTCCTTCAATGCTGGTTGTTGGGCTTAAAGAAGAGAAGGCGTTTGCTAGTATAGACATAAAGAACCTAGTAAAGCGGATAAGTACTTGACCTACCGGGGGAATAATAAACCTTAATTTGCCGTGTCCGCACAGCCGGTCGGCAACACCCAATCAGTAACTCACTTGATACTTCGCTCGCTCACTCTTATTTCCGCTGAGGTCACCTATATCCGTTTTCTGTTAGCAAGGACTGCACGTTGGTGAGATTGGATTATACTGGAAAATAAGTATTAAAAATTTCCATTTCATATAACACTTTTTATGTGAATACTGGATTTCATAGTGAAGGGAAACAATTGATGTAAACTGGTAAAATTAAAAATGTTTTGATTAAAATGATGATTCGAAGAATTTTTTTTTTTATTCTTTACAAGTTAGCCCTTGACTACAATCTCACCTGATGGTAAGTGATGATGCAGTCTAAGATGGAAGCGGGCTAACTTGTTAGGAGGAGGATGAAAATCCACACCCCTTTCGGTTTCTACACGGCATCGTACCGGAACGCTAAATCGCTTGGCGGTACGTCTTTGCCGGTAGGGTGGTAACTAGCCACGGCCGAAGCCTCCCACCAGCCAGACCTGGACAAATTAAGAAAATCTCAATCTGCCCAGCCGGGGATCGAACCCAGGACTTCCGTCTTGTAAATCCACCGCGCATACCACTGCGCCACGGAGGCCGTCAAAAATAGTCATGATAGAAAGATTAGATAAACCATCTTCCTCAAGTTGATAATCTAGTTAGAGTGACTACTTTAGTACTTATAACAAGTCAGCCTCACAGAGAAATAGAAAAAAATCGGTACAATCGTAAATAACGCCTATCTCTTTGATTGCGTTGGTACGAATAAGATGGGGCTGAGGCAATTCCATCGCCATTGGACGATATTTTGTCTATTTCTCTTGACATGATCGCATGTTGGCGTCACTGGTCTATTGTCCCACTACTAAGGCAGAGGGAGATTTCGAGGTTCCAGACCCTCAGTTGTCCAAGCATAAAACGTATTTGTTTTTTATGGTCTACGGGATATCATAAGAAATCATTTACTCAGTCGCCAAGTAAACATTGATTAATGATAGTTTGGCCAGAAGTTTTGAGACAACCTACTCGCAATATATTTTTAAAGTACTTTTGATAATAAAACTCTTTTCATCAAAAAACAGACGGGTGAAGGTTTCTAATATGGATTATAGACTATAATGGCAACCATTTAATTTGATTGTAAATAAGCTCGTTTATGAAAGCTTGTCTATGCGCTCGCCAAACGCGAAGCTCCCACGCGTTTAAGCTCGTCAGAATCCATGTTGATTCTGAGATATAAGAGTATATGAACTGGTGCTAGCGAACATGCCAGAGCCTATGTGCCGACTCGCTTACATACATACGTACGTACTCTGGCATATTCGCCAGTTAATATGAGTCAGAATCAATCAATCATACGTACAATCGCGTATGTACTCGATGAAGCCATCAACCGACTCGCGTCCATACTTAAGGCTCTAGGCATGTACGCTCGCATCAGTTAATATGAGTCAGAATCAACATGCATTCTGACGAGCTTATAACCGCGTCAACTAACGCGTACGCCGAAATGACGTACAGAAAAACGCTAATCTGAAATCGCTCTAATGCTAAAAGTGTCGTGTGTGGTACGGCCTTTAACAAATTTGTTGGTCAGAGATATTTATTACTGCAGTCGATAGCGGAATAGGAAAGCGATTGCCACGACGCTGAGTTCAGACAGGTATTATTTCGATATCCACGCTTACCTACATTCGGATTGCGTTTACGGCTAGGTGTACATGTACTTGCGATATCGCGCAAAAATTTGCAGTAAAGAAATAGCCTTGTTGGTCTAGTCGTCGACCTATGTAGGATCATGAGTTCTTGAGCTTCGAGCTTACATTTCTTTTAAGTGATATTCCAGTGGATATGACCCGATCTGGAGGGCGTAGGTTCGATCCGGTCCAGGGTATGCACCTCCAACTTTTCAGTTACGTGCATTTTAAGAAATTAAATATCACGTGTCTCAAATGGTGAAGGAAAACATCGTGACCTGCATACCTGAGAATTTTTAATTTTGTACAAATGTGTATTATGCTAATCCGCATTCGGCCAGCGTGGTGGACTATTGGCCTAACCCCTCTTATTCTGAGATGAGACTCGTACTCAACAGTGAGCTGAAAATGGGTTGTTAATGATGACGAATTTTAGTAAAATTCTCAGCTAAAAGTGAAGGTGATGGAGATAAACTATGCATTGTTCCCGGTCATTATCAAACAAAATAACAAATAGCTAAAAAATAACACGTGACGGGAGTCGTTAAAGAAATTTAACGTTATCACCCTAAGTCTTCTCAATCCACTTTGGAGCAGCGTGGTCGTCGGTCGTAAGCTAAATCATCATCATCATCATCATTATCAGCCGATGGACGTTCACTGCTGGACATAGGCCTCTTGCATGGACTTCTCTTCCAAACAAAACGGTCTCGAGCCGCCAGCATCCAGCGGCTCCCTGCAACCCACTTGATGTCTTCGGTCCACCTAGTGGGGGTCGACCAACACTGCGATTTCCGGTGCGGGGTCGCCATTCCAGCACCTTGAGACCCCAACGTCCATCGCCTCTTCGAATTATGTGGCCCGCCCATTGCCACTTCAGCTTCGCGACTCGCTGCGCTATGTCAGTGACTTTGGTCCGTCAGCGGATCTCCTCATTTCTGATTCGATCACGCAGAGAAGTGATCCGAGACTTGGTCGCTAACTAATAGGCCTTATTAGAAGGCTCAAAGTCACTCAGCGGGCGATGGAGCGAGCTATGCTTGGAGTTTCCCTGCGCGATCGAATCAGAAGCTAAATATCACCTCTAGAATAATAAGGTTTATGGATACATTTTTCCAGGAAAAAATGGCTTAGGAATAGCAAACATAGACATTTACATACACAGAAAACTTTCGCCTTTATTATCGCAATAAAGGCGAAAGTTCTAGCTTAACTAGCAGACGCCCTCGATTTTGTTCGCGTGACATTCTGTTCTAACAAATCCTGCGAGAACCATGAGGTTGCCAGGGCAAAATATATTTTGCATTCCAAAATTCAGCAAAATCAGTGTTGTATTTCCAGAGTAAAGGAGTAACAAACATACTTACACAAAAATTTTCGCCTTTATAATATTAGTGTGATTATATATTTGCCAATCGCACCGTTTGTTCGGCCATCTAAATCTAGCCTTACCTGTATTCAAACTAATTTCACTCTGGATCGCTACGAATTCGCTGATGTTGTCAAAGCGAGTTAAGCTGCGCTTTGTGGAGTTATTTCAGGAATATAACACAGAATTATATTATTTAGCAAATCTAAAATTTAACACTATATTGCAACTTGGAATTATCATGATAATGGCCAACGGTTATGTTTTTATGGGAAAGGGGTATTGGAGATTAGGCCTACCGCACAGTTGCAATGATGATTAGCGGGTTTAGGGTTAGGTTTACGAGTATGTTTGTCTGTTACGATATAAATGTTGTTTTTGACTGACAGTGTTTGTGTGCTCTCACTGATTTCTCAACTTGGAGAATTTTATGTTGGAACCCGTACGATTGGAACTAAAAATATCTTGCAAAATATGTGTATCTACTTACCTAGTCGTATTTTTAGTATGATTCTTTTATATATACCTACATAAGAACAGGTCATCAAGTTTTTGTCACTCTTCTACACCCCATATTGATAATTAAGAATTTTTTTGAGGAGTATGATGAAAACCCACGATCCTTTCAGTTTCTACACGACATTGTACCGAAACGCTAAATCGGTTAGCGGTACGCCTTTGCCGGTAGGGTTTTTTTTTATTCTTTACAGGTTACCCCTTGACTACAACCTCACCTGCTGGTAAGTGATGATGCAGTCTAAGATGGAAGCGGGCTAAATTGTTAAAAGGAGGATGAAAATCCACACCCCTTTTGGTTTCTACACGGCATCGTACCGGGACGCTAAATCGCTTGGCGGTACGTCTTTGCCGGTAGGGTGGTTACTAGCCACGTCCGAAGCCTCCCACCACCCAGACCTGGACTAATTAAGAAAACCTCAATCTGCCCAGCCGGAGATCGAACCCAGGACCTCCGCTTTGTAAATCCACCGCGCATACCACTGCGCCACGGATGCGGCCAAATTTACATTATGAAAGAAAATTAAATAGCAGAACAATGTCTGCCGGGTCTGTTAATCACACTATCACACTAATATTATAAAGGCGAAAGTTTGTGTGTAAGTTCGTATGTATGTTTGTTCTTCTTTTACGCTGCAGCTACTGAAGCGATTTAGCTGAAATTTGGAATGGAAATAGATTTTACTCTGGATGAACACATAGGCTACTTTTCATCCCGGAAAAATCCATGGTTCCCAAAGGAATTGTGAAAAACTAAATTCCACGCTGACGAAGTCGTCGTCCTCTAGTTTTACTATAAAACAGATAATATACTTTGTCTGAAGCAATCTACTTACAGAATGTATAAAACACGGAGCGTCACAGAAATCCGAGCGAACACGAGGTGTCAGTCGGGTAACTGATTGGCCGAGCGACTCGGATGTGTCGACACGGCAAATTAAGATTTATTATTCCCCCGCTACCGGCGTTCCGGTCACCCAGATTTTTTTTCGCATAGAACCGTTCGATTGCATTGTAGCTTTATTGTACTCAATTTGCTTCGAATTTAATACTCGTTGAGCTTTTAGAGCAGGGTTTTATGGCTTTAACCCTTTATTACTGGTGTGGGGTCCCTAACACCCGCGACTTAAAAGTCTATTTATTTATTTATTTATTTATTTTTAAGAATAGTGTCGACACGGCAAATTAAGATTTATTATTCCCCCGCTACCGGCGTTCCGGTCACCCAGATTTTTTTTCACATAGAACCGTTCGATTGCATTGTAGCTTTATTGTACTCAATTTGCTTCGAATTTAATACTCGTTGAGTTTCTAGAGCAGGGTTTTATGACTTTAACCCTTTATTACTGGTGTGGGGTCCCTAACACCCGCGACTTAAAAGTCTATTTATTTATTTATTTTTAAGAATAGTGTCGACACGGCAAATTAAGATTTATTATTCCCCCGCTACCGGCGTTCCGGTCACCCAGATTTTTTTTCACATAGAACCGTTCGATTGCATTGTAGCTTTATTGTACTCAATTTGCTTCGAATTTAATACTCGTTGAGTTTTTAGAGCAGGGTTTTATGGCTTTAACCCTTTATTACTGGTGTGGGGTGACTGGATCACACTCCATACCAAGTTTTAAAGTCTATATTTCTTTATACATAGCATTTTTTTTATTCTTTACAAGTTAGCCCTTGACTACAATCTCACTTGATGGTAAGTGATGATGCCGTTTAAGATGGAAACGGGCTAACTTGTTGAGGAGTATGAAAATCCAGACCCCTTTCGGTTTCTACACGGCAGTACCGGAACGCTAAATCGTTTGGCGATTCGTATTTGCCGGTAATGTGGTAACTAGCCACGGCTGAAGCTCCCACCAGCCAGACCTGGACCAATTAAGAAAATCTCAATCTGCCCAGCCGGGGATCGAACCCAGGACCTCCGTTTTGTAAATCCACCACGCATACCACTGCGCCACGGAGGCAAAAGTTCTTTATTTGTTCTTTATATATTTGTTTTTAATTTAAAACGCGGTGTAATACTTTTCCATAGATAATTGAACCCTAATTTTTGGAATCCATTTGTTTTACAAAGACTAGTTTTATTTTATCAATTTGCAGGTATCTTGCTGAGCTTCTTTTGATAGAACAGGGTTCTATAAAATGAATAAGTAGGTAGTAAACGTAAATATTCACGTACACGTAATTAGCCCGTCTGCATCAAAGATGGACAAAAAGAGTGACAGAGTGGAGGGGGCCAGAGGCAAAAGAAGGAGAGGGAGACCTTGCAACAGATGGGAGGATGAAATAAAACTGGATACAAATAGCGCAATCCAGAGAAAACTGGCACAATTTGGAGGAGGCCTTTACCCACAGAGGGGTTCCTACAGAATAGTTGCAGTATAATATTAACGTACCTAACTAAAACTACTTTAAAAAAACTTAAAAGCACTAACTACTAAATAATAATCATCTACTTTTTGATACTAACACAACTAAACTAAACTCAACTTAACCAAACTTTGTAAACTAGTACTTCTGTAAGAAATAAATGACTTTTTTATTTTATTTTATTTATTTTTATTTACACGTAAATATTCGTTAATATTACTTTATTCGCGAATGACAGAGGGTGCTAGATATTATCCAGATAAGATTTATCTCTCTTTTTGTGTGTATTTCTAAAATAGTCGAGTATTTCTAAAAATGTCTACTTTTACTGGATTTTAATATGAGCCAAGTCTTTTTCATGACCAATAAGTCCATGCTCTTTTTCAATGGATCAGAAAGACCACGATCAGAAAGAAATAAAGGGTTAAATACTATGCAATGGCACAACGGGTGAGGAGTACCAAACCTCTACGTTTTGAGTCCGACCCCATAACTGTGGTTATACCTCGGTTATGGGGTCGGAATATAAAACTTTACGTTAACGTTTTTGAATATGGATGTAAGTCTCAGGGTGGTCTCAGGTTACATCGTGCTTCGTCCGGAATTGCTTGGCGAGGTGCCAATGTAATAATTGGGTTGTTTAAGTACGTGCCAAGTTGAGAGGTTCGTGTCTTTTTAACTAACTTTTGAAAAAGAGGAGTATTTTGGTGTGTTCATTTGTTTTATAATAACCTTGATTGTAAAGGTTTTATGCATCGACAAGCTAACCTGGGATATCATCAGTTTTTAGTGATGGTGTATGCTATGATTGCTGTAAATAAGAAGGAATACTGTACAGTTTATTTACGTATCGGGCGGTCATTGTAATCAGCATATTATCACTTAGCAACCTATAAATCCACCACACCGCTGTGATGTGGATTGGTGGGTGAGCTTAGAGAGAAATCAGCTTAACGTGCTCTTTGAGGCACGGGGTGTATTACCATCAACTTCTACCATCTCGGCTCATACTACTTTTTTGACGGATTTCGTGGCGCAGTGGTATGCGTGGTAGATTTACAAGACGGATGTCCTGGATTCAATCCCTGGCTGCACATTACCGGCAAAGACGTACCGTCAAACGAACTATCGTTCTGGTACGATGTCGTGTAGAAACAGAAAAGGGTGTGGATTTTCATCTTACTGTTAACAAGTTAGCCCGTTATCATCTAATATTGGATCATCATTACCATCAGGTGAGATTGTGGTTAAGAGCTAACTTGTAAAGAATTGAAAAAAATGCTACTACTTTCGAGAAAGTCAGAGGAAAGAGAAGCTTCATATTTCTATCCAAGACTCGAAGTGAAGAGAAGAAGAACGAAGAAAGAAGAAGAGCAGACGCTACTATTGAGGCTTCCAAACCAAACTAGGAAACCTTAGTCACATTTGGAATGGAAAAAGATTTTACTCTGGATTACCGATTATGCTACTTTTCATCGCGAAAAAATCCGTGGTTCCCCCGGGATTTGTGAAAAACTGAATTCCACACAGACGAAGTCGCGGGCGTCCGCTAGTTTACGATATTGTTTGGAATCAATAACAAACCCACAAGTAACTAGAACCAATCGAAATACTAATTGTTGACAGTAAATTAAGGTAATTAAACATTATCAGCCACAATCTAATACATTACTATCCGATTACAAGTCTATTGAAATTAATATCTATCTATTTACTCCTAGGTATATATGATAGGTGTACTATATAAGCACTATATGTATGTTTAGAGCATCACTCTCTTCTTATATGAGGTGAACCTGAAGAGTTATGGACCTGAAGAGTGGAGACCCACCGCACTCCTTCAATGCAGGTTGTTGGGCTTAAAGTGGTAGGTTTGAAGCCTCAATAGCTCAACTATAAGAGCGGTCGGACTAATCACCGAAGGGTGGTGGTTCGGTCCTAGCCCCGTTGGTCTATTGTCGTACCCACTCCTAGCACAGTCTTTCCCGACTAGTTGGAGGGGAACGGGAATATTGGTCATATTATAAAAAATATGGCAACGAAACGATTAATTAACGATTTTAATGATAATGGACGGACAAACTCCTTTGCTCTCTCTATCGCTTCATTCCTTCTAAGCTACAAAGCCTACAAACTAAAGCTCGAACCTATGCCCTCAGAATCGAAGGCAGAGGTCTACTGGGCTATCCCGGCTCGACAATACAGATAAACAATATAGGTAGACTAAAATGAAGGATGTTTCAAAAAAATATTTTTCACGTGAATGTATGGTCCGGAATATTCATAAAAACGCGTAGGTAACGATCACTTTCATCCCGCTTTTTAGCGTTCCGTAAACAAATAAGTATTTGCAAAGATTAAATATTTTTTTTATATTAAAAAAACTTGAAAATTATACGTACCTACTTTTAAGAAAAAAAATTAGGTTTGAATTTAATCATATTTCGATGGACCATCATTGGAAGGGGATTTCAAAAAAGCCTTTTCATCAAAAACCATAATTGCAGATAAATTAGAGAAAATGGAAGCAGGACGGTAATTCCAGAGCTTTACAGTGCGTGTAAGGAATGAAACACCAAAATACATCAGCTGTGTGCAGACCATTGCAATGTCTTTGATTACTGATCCTTGCGGTGAATCGCAAACATACATTTGTTATACTACTATCTACTATATTATGGCATTTCACATACGCAAAAATACAATGCTACAGATAATATCTGTCTGTAAATAAACGTAAATCGTTATTACACATTTAACTTACTTGGCTATGTAAGACCACTTCCCTAGCTTAATTTTTTTGTAGTTATAATTAAAAGACCACGCAGATGTCCCATCTAATGGTAAGTGGAAAACTATCTTTATTTACAAGTTAGCTCCTGACTATAATCTCACCTGATGGTAAGTGATGATGCAGTCTAAGATGGAAACGGGTTAACTGAGGAAGATGTAAACCACACTTCTTTCGGTTTCTACACGACATCGTACCGGAACGCTAAATCGCTTGGTGGTACGTCTTTGCCGGTAGGGTGGTAACATGCCTCGGCCGAAGCCTCCCACCAGCCAAATTAACAAATCAACATTTCAATTTCAAATAATGCGTTCTAAAAAGTGCCACGTGTCCACGACTACAGGCATAAGTGCTAAGAATCATGTGCCTTTTAATCCACCAGAGCACATCAATGCTGCTTGCTTGCTTGCTGTCTTGGCAGGAGAAATAAGCATAACGATATTACTTCCCTAAACGAGCCCTGCTCTGATTTCTGATTACAATAGCATTACAAATTGATGTAATACTATTGAAAGGGTTTGTAGGTTACAAATAATAAATAATGAATGAAACTACGGAACCCTATTAATGCGAATCAGATACGCACTTGATTTATTTTTTTGTAGGCTATACTTAGCTAGAATAGGGTTCGAAGGCAATAAAAATCGGCTCAACGGGACTTGTATGACACGTATGAGTCAATGTGAAAAGTGCGGGTCGGATTAGTTTTATTGCATTTTTTTGACAACTTTCCAACGTATGGCTCTTTTTTATGAAGTCGCCGAAGTTCTTTATTTGCCTAACTTACTGAAAGCTTTATTCATACAGCAATATTGTCGGGGTGAAATTATTTTGGGAGCTTTCCAGAATTTTTCGTGAGAATTTCAAGTTGATACTTAAAGATATTATGGTAAGATACCCTGTAATATATCTCTGTTTATTTATTCTAGCGGACGCCCGCTTCTTCGTCCGCGTGGAATTCAGTTTTTCAAAAATCCCGCGGGAACTATAGATTTTTCCGGGATGAAAAGCTTATAAACTCAGAGTATTCGGTCGGTTCGTGAATTTATCAAAATAAACACCGTGATTCTCGCTACAAATATCAACACCAAAGACTATAATGACCTTCTAAATACACGCCTACGCCTAACAAGTTAGCCCGCTTCCATCTTAATTACATCATCACTTACCATCAGGTGAGATTGTAATCAAGGGCAACATGGTAAAGAATGAAAAAAAAGATTATAAAAAGAAATCATCAATCTTTATTTCGCATAGAGATAAAAGCAAGCAAAGATGAATTTCTCATTCAGCAAATAAACGTATTCATACGCTTTAATATTTTTTACTTTGATCTCCCCAAATATTATATAAATACTCATTTCGTATTCAGAATAAAAAGATTTCTAAGGCTCCCTTTATCAATATAATTTTTTCCCTTTTAAATGGAGCGTTTCCCTAGAATTCATGTTTATTGGCCTTTAATTTTATGTATTCATATTTTATTTTATGTATATTAGACGCGATATTCTTTTTTAAATTCGACTGCGTGCAAACATTGGATATAATCGAGAGGTCCTGAGTTCGATTATTAGCTAATATAAAATTATAAATTCACATGCTACAAGTACAGCTACAGTACAGTAAGTTAGGTGCAGCTGGCCTATTCGCTAATTTGGTCTTTATTAACAACCTAATAAAATAAATATGAAATGCAGGTTTGGGTGAACTCTTCTATAATAAGATCCCCAAGACTGTGATGGACCTGCCAATGCATAGCTTTAAGCAATGTGTTTAAAAACATTTACTTAGTCGAGGTTATTACAACATCGATGAGTTCCTTAATGATAAAGATGCTTGGAGGCCGTTGGATCAGCTTCCACCTTCACACAGGAAGTATAACTTGTTTCTTGTTGTAAAAAAGAAATTGTAATGTTGACAACATTACAATTCAATTGTAAATTACAATGTTGTATGATTTTTTAAAAGAGCAACTGTTGAGTTTCTTGCCGGTTTCTTCTCAGCAGAACCTGCCTTCCGAACCGGTGGTAGAATCTTTACAAATAGTCAACTGACGTGTCAAAAGTGCTTGTAAACTGAGCCTACTTGAAATAAATGATTTTTGATTTTGATTTTGAATTTCAAATCAACTGAAAATCTACTGGCAAAAACGGCTAACCATTTCGGAATCGTGCCATGTTAGCACGAGAGTTTTATTTAACGGACGTTAAAGCGCTCAAATACAACAAATGCATTCCCAAGTATATATATCACTTTTTTCAAGAAGTATTGCATTTTAAATTTTGGCCGTTGGAAATAGACCTTCATTTAACTTCATATTATATTTGAACACTTTTTTAAGTGTTCGTGAAAAACTCTCGAGCGAATGAGGGCTTAGAAACCCGTAAAATATAATTTAACTACTAGACGCCGCGCGGTTTCACCCGCGTGGTTCCCGTTTCCGTAAGAATACTTTGATAAAATGTAGCCTATAGCCTTCCTCAATAAATGGGCTATATAACACTGAAAGAATTTTCAAATCGGACCAGTAGTTTCTGAGATTAGCGCGTTCAATCAAACAAACAAACTGTTCAGCTTTATAATATTAGTATTTAATAAATTGTACCTACCCCTTAACATATAACATCATTTTTATTTTCTTAAATTATTTTTTCTTAAACAAAACAACATCATCAGTTTCAGAACTATGCTACGGATAGACAAAAATATACACGCAGCAAACTGTCCCTTCATTTGCGAAGCTCCAGCAAAATATAGCTTTCATACTATAAAAAGAGCAGTAAAAGTTAATGTCATAACAACCCAATTTCGATTCATCATAACAACGCTATTCTCCACAAATAATAGGTCATATAACAAACGAGTCATTGGGATGACGAAAAAAATATATTAAGATACCAAGCCTTCATATCCTCCGGAAATAGCCTCGCTGAATGATGGAGCATTTTCCCCACATCCGGTGACCATGCAACGGCGACACTGTTTGCCGATGATTCATGACTTTCCGTTTGTCTTGTCGAGACGTGGAAGACGGAGGTTTGGGGATTTAATGCTAGAACATCGTCGCGACATGTCTTTGCATAAAAAGTCGTCGGTGTGTTGCTTATTGTTTTTATTCTGGTTATTAATGATCGCAAGATTAATCTTTAAAGAACAAAGAAGCTGCAATGCTACAAGGTCATGTAAATTATTTTTTTATAAATGAAAATGTATTATATGGTGCTCTAAACTTCAAACATTTAACAGTAAAATTGCATGATTATTCTAGTAGTTTCGGAAATAAGTTTGTAGTTATTTTATCCAAAGTACGATAAATTTTTGATATCTTAATAAAATTTCAAAAATTGATCTATTGATTGATTATAACAGAAAATTGCCCCAAAGCGATAACTAATAAATGTACATTATACAATCATTTCAATTCAAACACTCAGACACTGGAAAAAACACATACTCATCGCATTAATATTTTCCACTTTTAGGAATCCTATCCTTTGCTCATAAATGCCAATTGATGCACATTGTACAAGCAGTAAGTATAGTAGATTTTTAATGATCCTAATAGATTTAAAACATAAAGTCGATAATGTGATCACAGCCTACACTTTGTGGATTAATAGTCATGAAGATGGAGCTGTGCATGAAAATAAATAGTCAAAAGCACAAAGGACATACAACTTCAATTACATCAAAATAAGGTTCAGAATCGGTTAATGTGTGAGAGGTCAATAAATCGTAAATTGTAGCTAACTGTGAACGTATGCAACAAGATGCGCATCCAGCACTGCTGTGTAAGCAGAATATTAAGTATAAAAATCCTTTGTGTTAAATGACGTTAAGGATTCTGGAAACTGTTAATATTTCACTACGCAAGTCGTATTGTGTTGTAGAATATCTAAACATTTTGTGTATTACATATTCTATAATCATTTTATAAAAGAATATTAACCATGACACGTCATGATGTGTCATGCATTAAGAGGATTCTCTGGTATGCAGGTTCCCTCACGATATTTTTCCTTCATCGTTTGAGACACCTGATATTTAATTTCATAATATGCACACCCTCCGGAATCGGAGCAAGAGGTCATATCCAGTGGGCTATCACGGATCACTGGGCAAAATTGGGAATTAGTTATACCTACATCTAGACTACGAGTATGTATAGATCAAATTGTATAGAACATATAAATAAAAATGGTTACTAAAAATCAAAACACATTTTAACATATTACACTGTAACCAAACACGACGTTTGTCAGATCTCGTCAAACTCACAATTTATGTACAAAAACAAATCAAGTCTACACCTTTTATGGATTCATCACTCAACGAGCGAGATTATTCAATGAAATAGTGACGGATTGACATTCCCTCTTTGTCTAACACCGTAAAAGACTGTCGTTATCTCTGTCGCTCACATCCTTAATTAGGCGTTAGCCTGCATTTGTTCAGTGATAGAGCTTGCGAGCCTTTATCTAGACGCGACGGTAACACCGTGTGATTGATGGATAGCAGGGGAAAGAGATCGGTGTGCTAAGTGGGCTTTCTTTCGTAATAGACTTCAAGTTAAAACGAATAGGTCACTGTTTAGGGTAGACGTTTTAAAATGGGTATCGAGATATGAAATTATCGCTATGCTAAACACTCAGGGTCGATATACTCACATGCTTGCAGGACTGCTGGCATGACTTCCGATTAAACTCATCGTGGGTCATGGTAGGTGTCCATTGATTCGCATCGTACGTATCGGACGCATCGCATATAAAATATCATATTTATGGTAAAAATATTATGAGAATTTTCATTTTTTCAATCCAAAATGTTTATACACATTTTAGCAGACTCAGAGGTGATTACAAAAATAGGAAAACTAATGTCGAACAAAATATGAAATAATTCACAACACTTGTCAGGAAAACTTAATAAACAAATCAAACTGTAACCAAAATAAGACCCTAGAATGGCAGCGAATGACCTTGAGTAAAGTCACGCACTTGTGAACGATGTGTAGGATTAAAGGCGCCTTTTACAGATATCTAACACTCCCCTTTTCCACTCAAGTCACTCTCCCCACCTATCCCAAGTAACCCATAAAGAATTACACAACTAGAGATGTGGACGGCTCGAACGCCACGAGCACACTGAAGCCGTCCGTACCGCAAGTCGTTGCAACGCGGCGATAACACATATATTTGTTATTATATATTTATTAATATATTATATATTATTTTAAATAAATATTATTTCAAATCAATTACAGCTCAGGAAGAATATACAATTACAAAATAACAAATTTTCACATTTACTATACCTAATCCGTAATCAATCTTCAATGTTGTACTTATAAGATTTAATAGCATATTGTACTATGTACCAATAGTCAATGCAACATACAGCAGCAGACAATAATTCAGACATTCCAAACCAATATTGTCCAGTAATCGCCTTAGAACATGGACACCTGGAATACATGTCTTAACTGCGAGTTCGATTATCCGTATTGTGCCTGTGTTACCTTAGTACGAAATCATTGTTTTACATACCCTTAGAACAAAACTATAAGCAACTTTCTCATAGATTGTTGACATTCTCAAAAACTTTACTTCTTTAAACAGTACTAAGCTAGCAGACCATATCCATCGTCGGATATGATGTATATGATGACGAAGTAATACCAGTCTGCATCTCTGGTTATCCTAATCACACTAATGTTATAAAGGAAAAAGTTAGTATGGATGTTTTGATGTATGTTTGGATGTTTGTTAACGCCGCTACTACTAAAGTGATTTGGCTGAACTTTAGAATGGAAATAAATTTTACTCTGGATTAACACATAGGCTACTTTTTATCACGAAAAAATCCATAGTTTCCTGAGATTTACGAAAACTGATGATTTTGATGATGAATGTTAATTACTCTTTCACGCCTCGACTACTGAATCGAATTTGCTGAAATTTGGTATTTAGATATATTATAGCCTGGATTAACACATCCAAATCCATGGTTCCGTAGGGATTTGTGAAAAACTTAATTTCACGCGGACGAAGTCGCGGGCGTACGCTAGTTACTTAATAACCACGCAACGATTTTCATATCCACCACGTTAAAAGAGTGCGAAAAACTGCACAATTTTATGATAATCATTACTGATTGAAGCACAAATGCGTACCTTACAAATATGTTTACAGTTATAATATTTAGTAAATTAAATAACCATGTCCCGAGATTTTACTCTCATATTATCGTGTTTCTTGAAAGTTTCGTGATGAAAAGTAGCTCGGATGCTATTTCACGTTGACATCCGGTTCTAGGGAGCCATTGACCATTAAGTCCACAATAATCCATACATCTTTCTAAAAAATTGCAAAAATTGCATGAACACTAACTGAAATACTACTTAGATTAGCTAGGAGGCAAAAACTATCCACGCTTGCGTAGGAAATAAACTCGTACTAAGTGCGCATAGTATTGTCTTCATTGTCTAGTAATCGGCCCATAGCACAATGTGTGCACGGTGCTATTGAAAACTATGCTAACAATTAGTACATTGGTGCCGTGCCAAGGGGATCTAGTATTCGTATGACCCGCTCCTTATTGACTAAAGAGCGAATTCATAGAGGTTATAGGCAATTAAGCCGTGCCGTGATAGCCCAGTGGATATGACGTCTTCATCTGATTCCGGAGGGTATGGGTTCGAATCCGGTCTGGGGCATGCACCTCCAACTTTTCAGTTACGTGCATTTTAAGAAATTAAATATCACGTGTATCAAACGGTGAAGGAAAAACATCTTGAGGAAACCTGCACACCAGAGATTTCTTAATTCTCTGCGTATGTGAAGTCTGCCAATCCGCATTGGGCCACCGTGGTTGACTATTGGCCTTACCCCTCTCATTCTGAGAGGAGACTCGAGCTCAGCAGTGAGCCGAATAAGGGTTGATAATGAATGAACGATCGGCAATTAAAAACTTCTTTCCTTTGACAATGCACAATGGTTATTTACTAATAATAAAATGGGTGAGATAAAATTATTTACAGAATAGTAAAAGCGTGCATCTGCTTTCGCATAGAATTCTGTTTAACTCAAATCTCGCAGGAATCTTATATTTTTTAAAGAAACCGATGTCCTCTGTTTATTTATAGCCAAGATTTTCTATAATATATATTTAACGTCAATTGGGCCATCTCATCTGCTTGTTTTTTCAGTTATTAATATTAAAATAATTTGTATAAATGAAAATTTTTGAAAATCAGTTCAGTTAATCATTAATAAAAATGTTAGTCATTAATAAAATTTTACTAAGGAAAGAAAAAAAGATACTCTATTATTACACGTTAATTTAAAGTGGGTTTCTGTTTACTTAATTATTGTGTAAAAAATTCTTATCAGAAATAACTTTCATATTTTTCTGCAATGAAAGTAATTAAAAATTTCACGCAACTTTTTTTATGAAATAACACGAAATTGATTTTCGTCAAGTCCGTAGTTCACAAAATGGTAATTTAATATACGCATTGGGCTGTGATGCGAAAACTGGAGCAATTTTTTTTAATTAAACCTTTACTTTTATATTTTTTTAATTTCAGTTTTGATGCTCGTAAAAGGCAGAATACTACTTCATTATACTATGATTTAGTTAGATGCTATGAAAATAATTTTTGACAAACAGACATTCAGCGTGACTACATTTGCCTCATTAGTGAAGTATGTAGAGATTTTAATGTAATGTTAGTAATTTTTTGACAGGGACGAGGTAAACTCCCATATTGAAAATATTTAACAGCAATAAATATATTATATGTATTTAATCCTAAATTGTTTTTATTGCAAACTTTGATATAATTAACTTAGAAATACTTACAAATAAAACGTAACTTTATCTTTTAGTTTGGTTTTAGTACCTGGAACTGCGGTTTTAGGCCATTTAACTTCATAAACCGGCAATTTTCGGGAGCTCAAGACACGACGAAAACGATTATAACAATGAAACATTGATTCTACAGCAACAAGCTTTTATAAACGCGTTAGATCGTTGATTCTTGATCTTTGACCTTTAGCGAGCCTGTTGTAATTAGTCTAAGTAACAGACAGACAGACAGTTGGACAATAAAGTGTTATAAAGAATTCTAAAAACAGCTTCTTAGATGTTTTCTCTGCTCAAAAATACAAGGAAAATAATCACAAACGGGTCAATATTGGTATCGAAGCATAAGGTTATCTACAACCCGTAACAAGGTGTGGACAAGGCTTACAAACTAGCGCCCCGCAGAGCGACGGGTCAACAGAACACAATCGTGCAAAATGATCCAATACATCAGGGTAGGGTTGGGTACGTGCGACCCCGGTGTATTGACCGGCTGGGTATCGAAGCTACATATACAAGTAGTATATTTTGAGGGGATTGCAATGTTGAAGCGTAAATAATAAAAAAAAAATAGACTAATTATGCTGAGACAATTATTATTATCAATATACTAGCTGAAGCCACGTGGTTTCACACACGTGGTTCGCGATCCAGTAAGAATACGGAGAAGCCTTTCTCGATAATTGGGCTACCTAACACTGCAAGAATTTTTCAAATCGGACCAGTAGTTCCTGAGATTAGCGCGTTTAACCATATAAACTCTTCAGTTTTATAATATTTAATTTAGACACTTCAATTTTATTTATGAGTATAGATTAATACTTATAAATAAAATTAAAGTGTCGGTCTGTGATTTAAAAATAACTGTTTTCACACGTTTTACTTCATCATCATCATTATCATCATATCAGCCGATGGACGTCCACTGCAGGACATAGGCCTTTTGTAGGACTTCCATACATCACGATACTGATCCTGCATCCAGCGAATCCCTGCGACTCGCTTGATGTCGTCAGTCCACCTGGTGGGGGGTCGGCCAACACTGCGCTTGGCGACCCCGCACTGTTGGACGTTTTACTTATTTATGCGAAATACAAAGAAGCTTTTTTAAAATATTTGTCTGTTTGTCCGTGTTAATCTCTGTAACGGCTGAACTGATTTTGCTGAGACTTTCACTGGGAGATAGAGGAGGTTATTGAGCAATACATAGGCTACTTAACCTCATGGTTCTCGCGGGATAAATCATAATCACAATTCACGAGTACGAAGTAGCGTTAATTCGCTAGTTTTAAAATAAATATAATGAAAATTCAGTTTCTCTTTAACTGATAAATGAGTAATATTTTCACCATTTTTAAGGTTACCACCGAAAATCAGCGCTGCAGCTGCAGCTTTCTGTTGAGTAGGAGACCTTTATTTGGTCAGTGAGCTTTTTAATTTTCTTTATTATTTAACTAGCGGATGCCCACGACTTTATTCGCGTGGACATAAATCAATGTAAACTTTCAAGCCTTTTTTGACTCTAAAAATGAAGGACTTTCCATACAAACTTTCAACCCCTATTTCACCCCCTTTCTTATTTTATTTTTGCAATAAAAAGTATCCTTTAACCTTTTTCGTATTATGGTCTTAAACCGTGCCAAGTTTCATTTGAATTCATTTAGTAGTTTCAGCGTGATTCCCGAATAACAAATAAACACGGACAGACAGACAGACAAACAAAAAATCGAAATAAAAATATTTTTATTTTCAGTATCGATTATATAAACCAATAAAATTTTTCAAAATATCTTCAATGTACTGAATGTACAAAGTGTACAGAATTCGTATTACGCGTATAGATTCTAGATGGCGCTAGTAGTATTCTATGCCACGATAACGTTTAGTGTTACAAATGATATAAGTAAAATCTCAAATTGCGGATAAATGTATATAATTCGAGCAGTTTTATTGTAAGTATAGATATAGATGTTGTTTTTGCTTTGTAAATTTTCTGACTGAATAAAAATAATTTTCTTTCTACCTTACTTTACCTTATCAGCCGATAGACGTCCACTGCTGGTCATAGGCCTCTTGCATGGACATCCAAGCACAACGATCTCGAGCCGCCAGCATCCAGCGGCTCTCCGCAACCCGCCTGATATCCTCGGTCCACCTAGTGAGGGGTCGACCAACACTGCGCTTTCCGTTGCGGGGTCGCCATTCCAGCACCTTGGGACCCCAACGTTTCTTCTTTTTCTTTCTAATATTATTTCCAAAAATATATGAAATACCATATAACGTTTACCAATACAATACGGTTAACATAAAATCGATTGTAATCATATACTAGCCCAGTATTGCCCGTAATAGTGCGGCATACAATTTGTGCGGAGCGGCGCGTAGTCGCGTCACGTGCCTGCTACTTGCGCTGCTTGTTAGATATCGTGCCGAATCGGACCTTTACTAGCCCAATATTGTTGTTATTGTAAACGAATAAAGATTAAAATAATTAGGTTTTTTAGCAGACTCAGGTTATGATTCACAACATTTGTCTGGACAACATAATTAACAAATCAAACTGTAACCAAAATAAGACCCTAGAATGGCAGAGAATGACCTTGAGTGAAGTCACGCACTTGTGAACGATGTGTGTAGGGTTAAAGGCGCCTTTGACAGATATCTAACACTCCCCTTTTCCACTGAAGTCACTTTAACGGCCTATCCCAAGTAACCTATAAAGAATTACACAACAAGAGATGTGGACTATCAGCCTATTTTTAATAGCCCATTTAAAGAGCGCTCTCTATACTTTACGGAAGAGATTTCATCCTTACAATCGTTAAAGCGCCAATTGGGTTAGAAAATGAAACTTTTTTTTTTATTAGTATTGTGAAATGAGTGTGTTTGCATTTTATAATTAATTGGTGTATTTTTAAATCCACATCGTGTATCTTCTAAGAATGTATTACCTTAATAATCTATATAAAAAATACTCTAGCAGACTATTCTTTTAACAGATTAGTAAGTGGTTTCATCCACGTAGATCCCAATATCATGGGAATATGTTCAACAGTTCCTATGACACTTTTAACGATTTTAATTTTTTTTTTTATCAATTTAAAGAATTTTTAAAATGAGTTTATTACATCCAGAGTACCCCTTACAACCTTACAAACTCACAAGGTTTATATTTGTAATATAAATATTTTTATTTCCAAAAAGAATATATCTAAAACATACAATATAATTACAGTTAAAAGATTCAGTAAGATTCAGCTTTAGCTTTTGTGTATGACAAAAAACCCTGTGACATTTTCCAGCAAAGCTATTTTCTGTATCGCATATACAATTCATGATCTCTCTATCCGTCCTTTTAAACTGAATGGTTTTTCGGTTGTGCGAGTAAAAAAAATGTCCAGTTGCATTTCAAATTAACCGATCCAACCGAGCCGATCTTTTCGGAAAGCGAATTCAAATTTTTCGGCGGACAGAGTAAAAATGCTCGACGGAAGTTAACCCGTTTTAGAGTCCCTTTCGAATTGGCGCTGAAACCTTTGTTTCACTTAAATATTTGAAAACTTGGTCACAACGACCGAAGAATGATAATAATTGGCTCGTTTTTATATAACCTTTTTGTTTTAAAAATTCAATATCATTATTTACTTTCATGTAGGCGTAGATACGTGATAGCCCAGTGGATATGACCTCTGCCTTTGCAGGGCGTAGGCTCGAATCAGGTGCATGTACCTCCAACTTTTCAGTGTGCATTTTAACAAATTAAATATCACGTGTCTCAAACGGTGAAGGAAAAACATTGTGAGGAAATTTGCCAATCCGCATTTGGCCAGTTTGGTGGACAAAGCCCAACCCCTCTCCATTTTGAGAGGAGACTTGAGCTGAACAGTGAGCCGATGGGTTGTCAATGATGATGGATGATGAGGCGTAAACGCTTTAGAAATAGTCTCACAGGAGACCTCCCTGTAGATTAGTTTCGTCATCTCTTATGCTTCTACTTCTCTAACCCCATCAGGCGATGCTTCTGCGCTTCCCAGAGCCCTCCAGTGACGGCGCTGAGGTCCCCTTTTCATAATGGGACCTACGGCACGGCCTTAGCCTCCCACCAGCCAGACCTGGACCAATTAAGAAAACCTCAATCGGCTCAGCCGGGAATCGAACCCAGGACCTCCGTCTTGTAAATCCACCGCGCATACAACTGCGCCACGGAGGCCATCAAAAATTTTATCCCCTTGTGGTGTAACATCACCTTCAAACACCAGCTTCCAAACTTCAGGCTGAGAATTCTTTCGGAAAATTTATAAGACGAATGAAAAGCTCAGTAAGTATTCCATGACCTGACCTAGAATTCGAACCCGGGACCTCAAGATCCGAAGCCACATAGGCCAACCACTTCACCAACGAGACAGTTGTAGGCTGTCTTGAGACATCATTATCATTATTAACAGCCGATTGACGTCCACAGCTGGACATAGGCCTCTTGTATGGACTTCCAAACAAAACGATCTCGAGCCGCCAGCATCCAGCGGCTCCCTGCAAACCACTTGATGTTCTAGTCCACATAGTGGGGGATCGACCAACACTGCGCTTTCCGGTGCGGGCTCGCCATTCCAGCACTTTGGGATCCCTAAGTCCATCGGCTCTTTTAACTATGTGTCCTGACCATAATTGAGACCTAGATTACGTATTACTTTTTAATTATGGCTTACATGGGGGATTACTTCGATGTTAATAATTTCCAGTACTGTACATCCCATAGTATTGTTTTTTTGCGTGTTGCACTGTTATTGGCTATAGGTTTCTACTTATCTTTGATAGGTTTTCTGCAAGTTTTGACAAAAAAGTGAAACTTAAAACCATTCCCTAAGTATCATAAAAGCCTTGTACGATCGTAGCTTACAGCATTATCGCTATATCTCAAGCCTCGCTACATTTTCACATATTTTTTTAAATCTTAAGGGTTGTAAAATAATCTAAAGGGGTAAACATTGTATATTTTATCACCCTACAAGCCACGTTTGGGGTGTTAACTTGGGGGAATGAATTCTTATCTTGTTTACACCGGCGAATGGCTTTCGTAGTATGTTCGTTTAAAGTCCCAGGTTCGAGCGGTCACGTGCTACGAACGTGATGTTTGCAGCATATTTTACATTGTATTTTGCATAAATTTGCTATAATAGAAAATTACTTGAATATTTAATAGCTATAAAAATCACGGTGCAAAAATTGTGTATGCCGTCATAAACTGAGAGCCTGCAATTGCCAGATATACCTCATTTTAGGAAGTTTGAAAGTTTCACCTGCTTCTATCATAGGTAGGTACGGTAGCCAATTATGAAGTTTCAACCGTTGTGGCGCTTTGGAACCCTCATCACGTTAATTTTAGGTTTTTGGTTATTTATTATCACCATCTATACTAATATTATAAAGCTGAAGAGTCTGTTTGCTTGAACGCGCTAATCTCAGGAACTACTGGTCCGATCAAAAAAATTCTTTTAGTGTTAGATAGCCCATTTATCGAGGAAGATTATAGGCTATTTTATCCCCGTATTCCTACGGGAACGGGAACTACGTGTGTGAAACCACGCGGCGTCAGGTTTTCTAATAATATTATTATCTGACGTTTCGAAACTGCTTGTAAACTAAGCCTAATTGAAATAAATGAACTTTGAAGGTTTCAAGGGTCCAAAACATCAATCGTCCAATAACAAAAAATATTTGATATTTTCCACAGAAAATCGTGGGGGTTAATAAATCCGCAGAAGAACCAAAGTTACTGGCATAGCTCAACGAGTCAAGATTCTGAAGTGGCAATGGGCGGGCACATAGTTGGAAGAGCTGATGGACGTTGAAGTCCCCAGGTGCTAGAATGGCGACCCCTCACTAAAAAGCACAGTGTTTGTCGACCTCTCACCAGGTGGACTGACGACATCAAGCAAGTCGCAGAGATTCGCTGGCGGCACAAGATCGTGAAATTGGCTACAAAAAGCTTTTGTCCTGCAGTGGAAGACCATTGGCTGTTAGTTACGCGGCTACCCTTCGTGAGAGATCTTTGAAATTCTTTAAGGGTGTTTTTCTAAGGGTTGACTGAAAAGACTGGCGATTGGGGATATGATTTCTCATCTTATATTTGAAAAATATTTAGCAAATATGCTCTATATATGGACGGTTGAGGGTCTTGTGCCTTGAACCTGCTCCTGCTGCCTTAAAGCCTCCCACCAGCCAGACCTGGACCAGTTAAGAAAACCTCAAGAGGCCTAGCCGGGGATCCAACCCAAGATCTCCGACTTGTAAATCCACCGCGCATACCACAGCGCCACGGAGGCCGTCAAACCTACCTTCTCCGATTCTCCTACTAGAAGTATTTCTGGTAGGAGTTGATTGACAAATTTTCAGCCTTTTGTCAACCTATTCTCCTCCTACTAGAGGTATGTCTGGCCATCGCAAGCTTCGGCTTCATAATAGGAGTAAAATATTAAAAGGAACTAATTAACGTTGCCATGAAAATAGGAAAATATTTTTAGTTTTTATCCAAAACATTTGCGAGTTTTCCGCTATTGCCTGCTAGTTTGAAAGCGACAAAGTTTGGAGACAATATTGTATACAATTCCCAATATATTTTTTTTTATTCTTTACAAGTTAGAGCTTGACTACAATCTCATCTGATGGTAAGTGATGATGCAGTCTAAGATGGAAGACTGCAAATTTGTTAGGAGGTGGATGAAAATCCACACACCTTTTGGTTTCTACACGACATCGTACCGGAACGCTAAATCGCTTGGCGGTACGCCTTTGTCGGTAGGGTGGTAACTAACCGCGGCCGAAGCCTCCCACCAGCCAGAATTTATACCATTGTCATTATAGTATTGTTAATAGTTATATGTAGTAGGTTAGTCAAAAGGCTTCTTTAGATTCGTTCTAACGCCCATTTTGTCAATCTATATGACTCGTTTAACGCGTAGTATCACATACATTTGAAATGTTTTCGAATGAAGAAAAATTAAAGTCACAGCAAACTTTATTTAATTGTTCAGGGGAATTAAAGTCACAGCCAAATATATTACTCTAATTGTAAAACTGCAAAACTTACATAGGATTTTTTAGAACTATACAATTTTGTTGCTATATAAATAAACTTGAGCTTTAAACCAAGACTCTAATGTATATTTTATTGTGATAAAGTAATTGAATACTTCGACCTTAGCTAGTGCGGTTCCGTACTGGGGTTACAGAACCGTCATGTAATGAATAGTTATCTTATTTACTATAAGCAAAATGGCTTTCACGGAGCGTGTTCGTTAACAACGTCTCATGTTTCCACATAATGTGCTAGGAACTTGAGAGTTTACGTATAAAGCTCTTGCCTGTTTTTATTTGTTAACTATGTATCCTGTTGTCGCATATCGTTGGTATCGTTAGTTCAACATCCGACTTGTCGTGCAACAATAAGTCTCACGTGACGTGCGACAAATAATCGAGTTGACTGTAATAGACCGTGATCGTCATCGTCAGGTAAAGGCGATCGCCCGCCTACAGATCGTATGAAAACTTCTGAAAAAAAAAATATTATTTGTTTGTCAAGCACTCATGAATAATTGCATTAGGTACAATGATTTTTACACCTACACGTAAAACATACGCTCATCTCAACATTTTCATTGGAAATGTTGAGGAAAAACAAGTCGGTTGCTGATTTGGCGATCAGTTTAAATGGGGTGGCGATTCGATTTACAATGGGGATGATGACTCATCATCATCATCATCATATCAGCCGATGGACGTCCACTGCAGGACATAGGCCTTTTGTAGGGACTTCCAAACATCACGATATTGAGCCGCCTGCATCCAGCGAATTCCTGCGACTCGCTTGATGTCGTCAGTCCACCTGGTGGGGGGCCGGCCAACACTGCGCTTACTAGTGCGGGGTCGCCATTCCAGCACTTTGGGACCCCAACGTCCATCGGCTCTTCGAACTATGTGCCCCGCCCATTGCCACTTCAGCTTCGCAACTCGTTGAGCTATATCGGTGACTTTGGTTCTTCTGCGGATCTCCTCATTTCTGATTTGATCACGCAGAGATACTCCTAACATAGCTCGTTCCATCGCCCGCTGTGTGACTCTAAGCCTGCTTATGAGGCCCATAGTTAGCGAGCAAGTCTCGGAACCATAGGTCATCACTGGCAACACGCACTGTTCGAAGACTTTTGTCTTCAGGCACTGAGGAATATCGGACGAAAAGATGTCGCGAAGGGGATGATGACTAGGTTTGAATATATTGATTTTTATGATACATTCGGGTAAATATGGTCAATGTTAACTAATTTATGAATAAAAAGCAAAGATTATCTGGATATTTGCAAAATAAATGAGATTATAAAATTTCAAAATCTATTAAAAATCTTTTATCGTAATTAGATGAAAATTCGTACAGTTTTAGCTTCCTTACATTAAATGTGAACTTTTATTAATATTTGAACTATAAACATAAACACACAAATAACAAAGATATTAGTCATTTTGTTTGAACGTACATACAAATCTAACGATCATTACGTCATTACCTACGACGTCATTAGTTCGTGCCATTTTGTATGCGGCTTTTTTCAGGGATCCGTGGCAGCGCTGCAAATCTGACCCTTTAAATCCCTGTAGCTCCGAAAGTAATGATCGCAGATACCCTGTTCCATTTACAAAATTGCTTTACTATTAGCATATTCTTAATTTATATACAATTTAAAAAACTGTCATCATCCCTATTTATAAGCGTAAGATAAAGCGATAAGCGACGCGAGTGGTGACTTGTCGCACGGTGAACATCGACCTAAGTAAATCGTCCTTTATTCGCGCTTGCGAACATACAGCGCTTTGAACGAATTCCACGCACGCTAAACATACAACTGGTGAACTAAATCTTGCAGTAGATATTAAAAAAATGGTGTGGCATGTAGTAAAATTTAATGGCATCTAATGTCGTGGCATCAGCTCTAGTGGCGTATTAACCATGCAGTTGGCGGTCGGTTCAGTTTCAAAATAATAGCGGTCATATTTCTCAACGCATACCACACTAGTTATCTCCGAGGTTAGTTGCACATACGGTGAGTTATCTTTCAGATATCTCGGGACTCGGGCTTAGTCTCTTTACCCGGGTGAGGTGTAGGGAATCTTGTTCACCCGATCGTATTCTTCTAGCGCCTTTCGAAGGTCGTATGGCCTATGGTTCCATGTCCATTGTTTGGCATGTAGTGACATTTAGCGACATGCAGCATCGTGGCATCAATTCAAGTGGCGTATAACCACACAACGGCCTGAACGGCTCAGTTTCAAAATAATAGCGGCCATATTTCTCAGAGCATGACCTCGGCCTATTACAAACTCGATGCTTATCCTCTTTACTTAGTTAAGGGGCAGGTTATCTGCTTCCTCGGTAGTATTCTTCTAGCCACTTTCGGAGGCTCTACAGCTATGGGTGGGCCTATCGCCATGTCCATTGCGGAGCATGTAGTGACATTTAGCGGCATCCAGCATCGTGGCATCAACTCAAGTGGCGTATAACCACACAACGGCCTTAACGGCTCAGATTCAAAATAATAGAGGCCACATTTCTCAGCGCATGACCTCGGCCCGTTACACACTAGATGCTTAGCCTCTTTACTCAGTTAAGGTGCAGGTTATCTGCTTCCTCGGTCGTATTCTTCTAGCCACTTTTGGAGGCTCTATAGCTATGGGTGGGCCTATGGCCATGTCCATCCAACCACACAATGGCCTCAACGGCTCAGTTCCAAAATAATAGACGCCACATTTCTCAGCGCATGACCACGACGCGTATCACACTAGTTATCTCTGAAGATAGTTGCACATACGGTGAGTTATCTCTTAGATAAAAATGCGGATATGATACGGGACATGAGTCCCGTGTCTTAGCCGTATCCCGTATAGCCGTAAGCCGTATTCCGGCTTAGCCTCTTTATCCGGGTGAGGTGTAGGAAATCTTGCTCCTCCGGTCGTATTCTTCTAGCGCCTTTCGAAGGCTCTATGGTCTATAGGCCTGGCATGTAGTGACGTTTAGCGGCATGTAGCATCGTGACATCAACTCAAGTGGCGTATAACTACACAACGGCCTGAACGGCTCAGTTTCAAAATAATAGTGGCCATATTTCTCAGAGCATGACCTCGGCCCGTTACACACTAGATGCTTATCCTCTTTACTCAGTTAAGGGGCAGGTTATCTGCTTCCTCGGTCGTATTCTTTTAGCAAATTTCGGAGGCTCTATAGCTATGGGTGGGCCCATGGCCATGTCCATTGCGGAGCATAAAGTGACATGTATTGTAGCATCGTGGCATCAGACCAAGTGGCGTATAACCACACAACGGCCTCAACGGCTAAGTTTCAAAATAATAGAGGCCATATTTCACAGCGCATGACCTCGGCCCGTGCCACACTATATGCTTAGCCTCTTTACGTAGTTAAGGTGCAGGTTATCTACTCCCTTGGTCGTGTTCTTCTAGCCACTTTCAGGGCTGAGGCTCTAGAGCTATGGGCGGGCCTATGGCCATGTCCGTTGCGGAGCATGTAGTGGCATCTAGCAGCATGTAGTATCGTGGCATCAACTCAAGTGGCGTATAACCACACAATAGCCTCAACGGTTCAGTTTCAAAATAATAGAGGCCATATTTCTCAGCGCATGACCTCGGCCCGTGCCACACTAAATGCTTAGCATCTTTACTCAAATAGGGTGCAGGTTATCTACTCCCCCGGTCGTGTTCTTCTAGCAACTTTCAGGGCTGAGGCTATGCCTATGGCCATGTCCATTGCGGAGCATGTAGTGACATTTAGTGGGATGTAGCATCGTGGCATCAACTCAAGTGGCGTATAACCACACAACGGCCTCAACGGTTCAGTTTCAAAATAATAGAGGCCACATTTCTCAGCGCATGACCTCGGCCCGTGCCACACTAGTTAGCTAACGAAGTTAGTTGCAAGGTGAAGTTTTAATTGCTTTCCGGCAATCTCGGTTTATCTTTTTGCAGTCCTTAGCTGCTTTGTTTATTGCAAATTGAATTTTAGCGAGTGAAAGCGCGCTGTTGATATTTTTTTTGTATCTAGTTCTATAATCAATGCTTAAACTATTTAGCCACGCAAAAGATGATAACATAAACAAAGCTGATAGACTTCACTAGTCGGAGAGGCCGTTGACGATGAGTGTGGAGGTGATGAATGACGACGTGATTATAAAAAATACCCGTATAAATTAAAATAATAAAAATACCAAACAAAAATATATAATCACACAATCACGATCTCCGTAAATCACTAAAATGGTTATGTACATCACATACAGACGGACATCTACATGCACACACACACACACAAACACTCACACAAACACATACACGCACCACTTTTCTTTCACAAATAGTATAAAATTATGTTTTCTAACAAAGCTTGTATGTATGTCATATATCTCTGTTGGAGGGCGTTGGTCACTACAACACAGTTGTAATTTTTGTGGGATCACCGTCACGTTTTGTTTATGTACCTTGCTTTTAAACTGTTCAAAATAAAAACTTTATGATCTTTTTTTATGTCTTTACACGTTTACATAAACGCACACATACACATAAACCCTTCACAGTTGCATGTGTATAAGTGTGTTAAATGTTTTTCCGTTACGTGAAAATTTCTGTTAGTTCACCCTGCTGTAAGCCGCATAAAAGAGACCTTTAAAATTGCATAAGTAAAATAGGCACCACCTAAGTTACTGGACAAAAAAAAACAACCAATTGGAAACATTTTTTATTAAGTCCGTTTAAAAATTAAGAAGGTATGATGATTTATTTTCAAAATAACCCTTTATCGATAAAAGCCTTCATAACCAAGTTATTTATTAGGCAACATTATAAAAAGTTGCAAAAATATACCTAAGAGTGTCTATATCGCAGCAGCTAGGAGAGGATTTGCTAAATTTCATGCCATTTATATCAAAAAGGAAGTTGCAATGGCAGTAAGGACACCGGTGGTAATATCTCAGCGTGAAATAAATTTTAAAACCCAGCGGTATTCTTAACTAAGAATTTTTCTCTGTATTTATTGCTGTGGATTTAATAAAACTACACATTAAGTTATTTATGGGTCATGATGGTCTAATAAATATTAATATAAATTTTGAGTCAACCCTTCATGTTCCGATAGTCGTTTCCGCCATACAAACAAAAGTTTCAATCATTTTGTTTGTAGACTAATTAGAGCCCATTATACGAGTAGTAGCCATAAAAAAGCCATGATAGCCCAGTGGATATGACCTCTGCCTAGGATTCCGGAGGGTGTTGGTTCGAATCTAGTCCGGGGCATGCACCTCCAACTTTGCAGTTGTGTGCATTTTAAGAAATTAAATATCACGTGTCCCAAATGGTGAAGGAAAACATCGTGAGGAAACCTGCATACCAGAGAATGTTCTTAATTCTCTGCGTGTGTGAAGTCTGCCAATTTGCGTGGTGGTAAGAAATTAAATATGACTTGTCTCAAACAGTGAAGAAATGTCACAGAAACAGTTCTTCATTCTCTACGTGTGTAAAGTCTACAATCCGCATGGGGCCAGTGCAGTGGGCTATAGCCTAATCCCTTTCATTTTGAGAGGAGACTCGAGCTCAGCAGTGAGCCGAATATGGGTTGAGAATGATTCAGGTTAACTTATTTTAAATGATTACTCCTTAGTTAAAAATATTCCTATTATCATGACTGCTTCATGGTCAACAACTCATATTCTGCTCTCTGTTGAGAACGAGTCTCCTCTCAGAATGAGAGGGATTAGGCTATAGCCCACTGCACTGGCCCCATGCGGATTGTAGACTTTACACACGTAGAGAATGAAGAACTGTTTCTGTGACATTTCTTCACTGTTTGAGACAAGTCATATTTAATTTCTTACAATGCACATAACTGAAAAGTTAGAGTTGCGTGATGCCCGGACCAGATTCGAACCTACGTCCGCTGAATCAAAGGCAAAGGTCTTACTAGGCTAACACAGCTTCAATTATGGCTGCTTAACTCTACATTATGTTTTCACGGGACAGTTATTTTCAGCGCTTCTAAGTGGAATATATAAGAGAAGAAAATATTTTTCATAGGGAACATTATTCTTGTATATTATTTTGGCAGAGTTAGTACAAGTTTGAGGTTTCTAAAAGCGTTTTGTCGTGCCGCGGAAAGCTTTTGGCGCCGTAAAAGAATACGTGACTCGTTCCGCGACTTGTAGATGTTACGGGTAAAGTGTGAAACGTGTACTAAGTACACTCTGTCTATAAATGTATAAATCATAAACCATTACTTGTACCGACGGGATAGAATAGAATAGAATAATATATGTATTAATATATAAAGCTGAAAAGTTTGTTTGTTTGATTGATTGAACGCGCTAATCTCAGGAACTAAAGGTACGATTTGAAAAAATATTTCAGTGTTAGATAGCTTATTTATTGAGGAAGGCTATAGGCTATATATTATTCAGTCAGCTAGTTGCACATAGAATAAAGGTACAATGAATCAAGAAAACACAAAAGAAAAATAAAATGTGCTAAGGCAGTCTTATCGCTAAAAGCGATCTCCTCCAGAAAGCGCATTGTGTCTTAAAATCTGGCAGATTTGGTCACGCGAGGTGAGCAGTTTGCTCACTCAGGGCCTATTTTATTTGGGCAGCAATGGCTAGTAAATCCCTTAAGTTGCCGAAGCGACCCGAAAAAAACTATAGTGTAGATGGAAAAATTATGGATATAATTTTCATTTTCAATCATTTTTATGCTATACTAGCTGACGCCGCGTGGTTTCATTTTATGCCCGTATTCTTGTTCCTACAAGAATACGGGCATAAAATATAGCCTATAGCCTTTCTTGATAAATGGCTTATCTAACACTGAAAGATTTTTTCAAATCGGACCAGTAGTTACTGAGATTAGCGCTTTCAAGCAAACAAAAACACAAACAAACTCTTCAGCTTTATAATATTAGTATAGATACAGGCTATAAACCCACATTGGGACAGCGTGGTTTAAGCTCATATGTCATTCTGGTGTCGACTATGTGTATACGAGAAAGTACATGTTATAACAAATTTTCCGTATTCGACTGGGCAATTTTAACTTTACACAGGTTTTATACTTTATCCGTAACAATGTGGTACAGAAGTAAGACTAGTAGTATCGTTTGAAAGGTTCCAGGTTTCCGTTGGTCGACGAACTAATCTCACTTTACGGCCAGTTCTCGGATGAGCAGAGCACAAAATTTAACGCGTGTGGTAATGGCCCCGAGCCGGCTTTAATCCCCATAGTTCAGCTGTTCGGATTTTACTACCAGATACGTTTTATTGCGTGTACAGATTACGTCGACCCGCCGGTCTATTGCACAGTGCAACACTGGGATTCAATGACTGAATCATACGGTTACTGTAGATTTCAAAATTGCGTTTACTTACTTTAGAGAAACAGAACGTGACAGCAAGATACGTCATTTTAGCAGCACATACGATGTATTTATTAGGTACGTTAGTCAATTATGGAGTTCAATATTGAGTGTGGTAATGGTGTCAGCTTTAATCCCCATAGTTCAGCTGTTCGGATTATACTACCAGATACGTTTTATTGCGTGTACAGATAACTTCAGCCCGCCGGTCTATTGCACAGTGCAACACTGGAATTCAATGACTGAATCATACGGTTACTGTAGATTTGAAAATTGCGTTAGTTGCTTTAAAGAAAGCCTGTGCTATCCAGATACGTCATTTTAGTAGCACATACGGTGTATTTATTAGGTACGTTAGTCCATTATGAAGTTCAATATTAAGTGTGGTAATGGTGTCAGCTTTAATCCCCATAGTTCAGCTGTTCGGATTATACTACCAGATACGTTTTATTGCGTGTACAGATTACGTCGACCCGCCGGTCTATTGCACAGTGCAACACTATGATTCAATGACTGAATCATACGGTTACTGTAGATTTGAAAATTGCGTGAGTTACTTTAGAGAAACAGAATGTGACAGCCAGTTACGTCATTTTAGTAGCACATACGTTGTATTTATTAGGTACGTTAGTCCATTATGAAGTTCAATATTAAGTGTGGTAATGGTGTCAGCTTTAATCCCCATAGTTCAGCTGTTCGGATTATACTACCAGATACGTTTTATTGCGTGTACAGATTACGTCGACCCGCCGGTCTACTGCACAGTGCAACACTGAAATTCAATGACTGAATCATACGGTTACTGTAGATTTGAAAATTGCGTTAGTTACTTTAGAGAAACAGAATGTGACAGCGAGATACGTCATTTTAGTAGCACATACGGTGTATTTAGTAGATACGTTAGTCAATTTTGAAGTTCAATATTAAGTGTGGTAATGGTCTCAGCTTTAACCCCCATAGTTCTGCTGTTCGGATTTTACTACCAGATACGTTTTATTGCGTGTACAGATAACTTCGGCCCACTGTCTATTACATAGTGCAACACTGAAATTAAACGCCTGAATCATACAGTATGTGCAGATTTAAATTATGATTCAGTACGAGAGCTGATACGACTACATTATTATGTAGAAAATACTTATTCTTTTACCTTATGATTGCATTAATCAAAATTGCATTAGTTACATTAGAGAAAGAGTGTGACAGTTAGATACGTCATTTTACTAACGCGTACGGTGTATTTAGAAGGTGCGGTAGCCAGTAATGAACTTCAGCTATAGAATGTGGTAATGGTCCCGGCTTTAATGCACACAGTTCACTGTGAGGATTTTACTATCAGATACGTTTTATTGCGTGTACAGATTACGTCGGGGCGCTGGTGACTGGGGCTCTACTCTGTGCTTACACTGGAATTCAATGACTAAATTCACATACAGATTGGTTTATTTCGGTGAATGAAGTGAATTTACTACTGGATCGTAATATAAGTTTAATTGGTAAAAATCGGCAAAATGTCATATTGTTTAGGATTTTTTAATTTCACTCATTAACTACTTTTTTTAATAATTGTAGCCCTTGGTTTTTTTCTAAAGAAATTATTATTTTTTCTATTTTTATGCTATGACCCTGCTTTCTGCTATCATAAATACATATATAAATAAAGTGGTTGTCTGTGAGTTCAAAGCAACTATTTTTTCAAGTTATTTACGCGATACTAGAACAAACTTTTTTAAAATTCACTCTTTCCGTCGGCCTATTTTTCCGGGCTAATCTTTAGAACGGCTGCACCGATTTTCATAAAACTTTCACTAAAATATAGAGGAGGTAATTCAAGGACTTCTTACAATTCCGGAAAAGTCCATGGTTCCTACGGGCTTCGTGAAAAACTGAGTTTCACGTGGACGAAGTCTCGGGCATCCACTAGTTCAACATATAATTAGGCTTAGTTAAAACACATGTAAAGCTGCACCCAAAACAGTATGTGGATAAATCTGTATATTTACCCGCTTAGTAACATGGGGGCTAACAGAGTACTGTAACCGCGAAAGCCTACATAAAGCCTTAATACATGTGCTCGTCTATTTAGGCCGCTATTGGGAAATTGGACCTCATATCGGTAACCAATACTCATTCCCTTAAAGCCTTGATATTATGATACAAATATATTATTCACGAACGGACGCCTACGACTTCGTCCGCGTGAAATCAGTTTTCTCATAAATCTCACGGGAACGGAAACTTAACGGCCTTCGTAACACACTGGTATCAAGACGGAGGTCCTGGGTTCTATATCTAGTTGGGCCAATTGAGGTTTTCTTAATTGGTCCAGGTCTGGCTGGTAGGAGGCTTTGGTCGTGGCTAGTTACCACCCTACTGGCAAGGCCGTACCGCCAAACGATTTTGCGTTTCAGTACGATGTAGTATAGAAACCGAGAGAGGTGAGGATTTTCATTCTAATCTGAATAATTTAGCCCGCTTCTATCTTAGATTGCATCATCACTTACCAGGTGAGATTGTTGAAAAGGGCTTACTTAACATATGTTCTTCAATAACCTCTTTTATATCATACAGTGAAAATTCTAATAAAATCAGTTCGGCCATCTCAAAGATTACTCCGGACAAACAGACAAACAAAAAATATAAAAGAGCTTGTGTAGGTTTTGATGTCGTGTAAATAACTATTAGGAAAATAGTTATTTTGAAATTATAGACAAACACTTTTTATTTATATAAAGTCTAAGTCAACGCCCGAGAGCCGCGATAGCCCAGTGGATATGACTTCTGCCTCCGTTTCTGGAGGGTGAGGGTTCGAATCCGGCATGCACCTCCAACTTTTCAGTTGTGTGCATTTTAAGAATTCAAATATTACGTGTCTCAAAGGTGAAGGAAAAACATTGTGAGGAAACCTGCATACCAGAGAATTTTCTCAATTCTCTGCGCGTGTGAAGTCTGCCAATCAACATTGGGCCAGCGTGGAGGACTATTGGCCTAACCCCTCTCATTCTGAGAGGAAACTCGAGCAGTGAGCCAAACATGGTTGATCATGACAAAGTCAACGTCAAGAATACCAGTATCCAGCGCTCCTTGTAACGGACTAGTGCAATGTGTTGGGCCCGTTAGGTCTATAAAGTACCAACATAATTCAAATAAAAATTCCAGATTAAACATCAAAAGCGGTAGTCGGGGCGGTCAATTTTATTCCTCAGGAAAAATTGCCGCGAGTTTATTCCTCAGGAAAACTTGCCGCGAGTTTATTCCTCAGGAAAAATGGCCGGAGGTTGGCCTCACTTCCGACACTCTGGTGAGATATAAATAAGGCAAATTCTCCTCGAGGTACGGGTGCATTATGAATTTTTGTGCCTTCTTATATTGGGTGAACAGGTATGAATTTGTGCATGGTTTTCTTTATTTGTGTTTTATTAAACTAGCGGACGCCCGCGGCTTTGTCCGCATGGAAATCGATGTAAACTTTCAACCCCTATTTCCCCTCTTCTATTTATATTTTTGCATGAATTATGTACTGTATGTAATAAATTAGTCCTCTAATCATTTTACAAAACTGTAACTAGAAACATGAACGATCAAAATATTTAGGGGTATAATTTTAATGCTTAATTATTTTATTATTAATTAAAATGCTAATAATTTTATAATTTAATAACTAACACGTGGAAAATTAGGGACTTTCTATACAATTTTTTATCCCTGTTTTCCCCCTTCTGATTTAATTTTCGAATTTCGAATCTGAATTATACATATACACTGCATCGCATCCGAATGTCTGTCTATTGGACCGGGTTAAACTTCTGAACGACTGGACCATGAATAAGTAGTAATAAGAAATTCATGGTCCCTACGGCATAAGTGAAATACTATCATGCTAACAAAGTCATTTTGGCTGTTGGGAGGCTTCGGCCGTGGCTAGTTACCACCCTTCCGACAAAGACGTACTGCCAAGTGATTTAGCGTTCCGGTACGATGTCTTGTAGAAACCGAAAGGAGAGCATAGACTGCATCATCACTTACCATCAGGTGATATTGTAGTCAAGGGCTAACTTGTAAAGAAAAAAAAAAAGTCACGGGCGTCCGTAAAATAAAATGCGCAAGAGAAAAGGAAGCCAGACAGAGTGGCTCCGTAACGCGTTACGTTACAAATCGGTCTACCCTCCTTTCTGGAATGATTTAAATGTAACTAATATAATATTTTGCATGCCAATCGGGCGTGAGACAGAACAGATTATATTTATTTGTTAAGACCTTGTAAACTGTATCAGCAAATAAAGGATTTGATTTGATTTGAAGAAGGTATCACTTTAAAATCCTACGCGGATAAAGTCGCGGGAATCTGCTATGGGAGATAAAATAGAAGATGTATAAAAAGTTTAACGAAAGAAGACTTAGGTACTTACTAACTTTATTATGAAATTCAGTCTTCTGTATAGCATGAGCCTTTATGAGAAAAATTGCCGGGGAAAAGTGTTCGTAGTTATTTGACGAATTCATAGCGACGCTTTATGAAAATAATAAAATTTATATTTTTAGTACAATGTTGTATGTACTTCTTTGGTCCAGAGCTTAGCGGATGGCTTATACAGGATGGTGGGAGTATTTCCCATAACCCTTGGGTATATTATTTTTATTCTTTACCGAAAGTTAATTAAAAATTTTCAAAAACATGATTGTATTCTAAAATTAATATTTTCGAAGTAAATAATAGTTGGTCTTATAGCCTTCCTCTATAAATGGCCAATATAAGACCTCAAACTCCAACGTCTCTTATCGTGCTTATCTATGATGGAAAGAAAGAAAGAAAATGAATGTATTCAAATGTCTGTAACTCTTGAAAAATTTTAATAAAAAAAAATTCAACCTACTTCAAAAAATAAAACGTACTGACTGCACTAAGAAGCAAAAATAACATAACACTATGTTCTATATACACGTATCATAATTATGTTCTAACTGTTGATTATTGTAGGCGGTACTAACCCGATGATGATGACAGATATTACCCTTTCAAACAAAAAATAAATAATCTTATCGGTCCAGCCGTTTTCGAGTAATGAGCTAACATACATACGAAAGACAAAAAACTCCTCCTTTTTTGAATTCGGTTAAAAAGAGTAAGTAAGTATATGCTGTGATGATATGAACATTGGGTAAGCATATACAAGAAAAAACTGTCACAATCTGGAAAACACTTTCTAAATTGCTTTCCACAATACTGATAACATTTTTTTTTGGTTCAGCGTTAGGCGTCCAGCATCGTTAGTGATATTTACAGGTGTGTCGTGCTGTGGACACGATTGGACGCAATTGGATGCGATTGGACACGATTGGACGCAAGTGGACGCGTGCGTTCGCACGGACGGAACGGATACGTGACTTCAATTCATAACTCGTTACCACCGGTGTTTCCAATTTTCATCGATTATTTTAACTTTAGGTGTTTTAAAAAGAGGCTTGTAATTGTTTTTTTAATTATCTCCACTAGTCTACACTAAATTATACAGAAGATAGATTTTGTTTGTTTATAGTGAATATGCTCCGAAACTGTTGGACTGATTTTAAAAAATCTTTCACCAATGGAATTACATTATCAGCAAGTAAAAAATTTTGTTACCGTATTACCACGCAAATAGGAAATACGCGGGGGATACTCACAACCTGGCTTTCTATTGGTAAAAGGATTTTCAAAATTGGTTAAATAGATCCATAGATTAACCCCTAAATCCTATAACCCCACAAACTTTACCTATATATTATATTTTATAGGTAATAACATATACCCAATCCGTGATTTTTGATTGGTTTGATCAACCCATAATTAGCTCACTGCTGAGCTCGAGCCTCCTCTCAGAATGAGAGGGGTAAGGCCAATAGTCCACCACGCTGGCCCAATGCGGATTGGTAGACTTCACACACGCAGAGAATTAAGATAATTCTCTGGTATGCGAGTTTCCTCACGATGTTTTCCTTCACCGATTGAGACACGTGATACTGAATTTCTTAAAATGCACACAACTGAAAAGTTGGAGGTGCATGTTAAGAAATCATTTGATTTACAAACAGATATACTTTTCAGTATATCTGTTTGTAAATCTCGAATACGGAATTTAACTTTGTAAAACTGATGCATGAGCTCAGTCAAAACTGTATGTTTAAATAATGTTCGGGGAAACCTCGCAGTTATGAGATTCAGTCAACAGGAAGTTCATAAATGATGCCGAGAGTACATTCCTTCGCCGCGAGTGCCGAAAGCGTTTTATTGGAATGAAATTTCGGGGCGCACTGTACTGCAGTTTGTAATACACACTTAGTGTTTGATTTATTTAGGAATGTATTACAGCACTAGTTCAAATATTATTTGTAGAAACCTGCAATAAAACGAAACGACTTTTGCATTAGGGCGATGCCTCATTAGTGTGTTGCATTGCGTAGTCGCAACGGATCAACAACTTGTGTGCCACACATCATTGTGTTGCGTTGACGCATGACTAAAGGAAGACGCACGCAAGCAGTCCGTTTTATCAATGCATACAGTTATAAATAACATAAAATAGAAAATTTTGATAAACTCCGAAGGTCATGAAATTATTAATTACACTCTAGATCAAGTCATCAATATTCTCTCTCAGTGCGCTTTCATTTTACGATCCACTGGAGTATATTGCAGATATTCGGTTATTTTCCCCACTTTCACATCCCACAAATTTTATACGGCTCAACCGATTTTCATCAAAAATGTCTAAGAACACTCCCAAATAAGTCACCGTTAATACAAAAAAAAAAAACTAAATTGAAATCTCTTCATCCGTTTGGGAGCTATAGTGCCACAGACAGACGTACACGTCAAACTTATAACACCCCTCTTTTTGCGTTGGGGCTTAAAAACAAATGCGCACTGTCCGTCATCCGTAAAAGCGTCACCTGATACGACGCAACGCTTCAAAGTAATGGGTCATATAAAGCCGTGGGTTCGATTCCCACAACTGGAAAATATTTGTGTGATGAGCATGGGTGTTTTCCAGTGTCTGTGTGTATTTATACATTATATAAGTATTTATATGTAGTATAAATTTGTATATTAATATTGTAATATCAACTATCTTAGCACCCATAACACAAGCTACTCTGTATGCTTACTTTGTGGCTAAATAGTGATGTGTATTGTTTAAGTATATTTATTTATTATTTATCTATTTTGTTTATAACAAATGCATTCTAATTAATTAATTTCGTTTATGAATTAATATTTCTTTCTTCTTTCTTTCTTTCTTTATATAAAAATGGTAAACGAAGCAGCGTCGACGCTGCAACGTCGCAATGTAACGCACTAATGGGGAATCACTCTTATTATAATTATTTTGAATTTCAATGCTTACTTACTTTTTATGCACACATTGTGAAGTGTCGATCTGTTATGGGCATCGTTATATAAGTTTGGAATAGGTTCCCGATGAGCGCTTCATAAACGGCATCGGTTTGTGCCTCTATTTTGTTTGATTGGAACGAAAACTAAACGTTTTCCTTAAAGCAAATATTTATTAAACCAAGTCCACATAATTATGTTTATTTGGGCTATTAGTACTTATAGTAGCAGACTATTTGTTGATAGTCTATTGATTTACAGTAACGTTGATTACCCGGGTACATAAACTGCGGTGATACCAGTAGTTGCTTACTTTAGAAACAGGAGTCAAAAACCTTTTCTGTATATTATTTCGTTGAATATAGATAACAAGTCTACCTAGACAAATAGCTTGTATCTTATATAAAATTGCGCATAAGTAACATAGCTTATTTGAGCTATCAATCAGCTATTTGATATATCAACAAAATATTCTGTATATAATTTCGATAAATATAGCTGAGATTACCTCGAGAAATAGCTTGTATCTAAATGGAAACGAGGAGAAAACGACATTTTCTATAAATAAATTCGCTAAAATAGTTTGATTATTACATATTAGAGTACCGTTGATTACCTGGGAATATATATTGCATCAACAGTTACGAAAGTACTTTAGAATCAGGAGTCAACAACATTTTTTGTATATTATTTCTTTAAATTATAAAGAAAAATAGCATGTATCAGACTCATACAATATATACAAAAGAGTTACGTTGCTTATTCTGGAGCATAGCCTGTATACGTTCACGTACTTTGGAATCAGGAGTCAACAACATTTTTTTGTATATTATTTCGTTAAATTATAAAAAAAATAGCTTGTATCAGATTCATACACAAAAGACCGTTGCTTTTTCTAGAGCACACCTGTGTACGTTTATGTACTTTGTAATCAGGAGTCAACAACATTTTTTGTATTTCGTTAAATTATAAAAAAAAATTGCTTGTATAAGACTCATAGACACAAGAATTACGTTGCTTATTCTGGAGCATAGCCTGTATACGTTTAGGTACTTTGGAATCAGGAGTCAACAACATTTTCGGTAGGTATTCATCCCGTGGCCGGTCGCCGGGCGTCCGTTCCACATTGCAGTCACGTCTTACTTCATGAAACGGCTCGACGCGGTAATGACGTACGTAATGGCCATTTATATTGTTCCACAGTTTACGTCGTAAATTGTTAAAAATTGTACATTATTCAGTACATAGCCGAATAGGTCCTGACACGTAAATTGAGCAATGACTTTTGGTGTTTATTTTACTCATTACTTGTATGTAAGCGGATAAGGGGAATGTTAGTTAACTGTGAACGATATCTTTTATCCTACACCTATTGTTGTGTAAGTCCAGCCCCCCTATCCAAGTGGCACGTCGATTCTCTTCTACGATCGCTGACGCTTCGAATACTAGAAAGATGTATGGGTATGACATTTGCTATCGACAACTCACGTGATCAATTTTCTAGTCAATCATTTTTCTAGTTTCTTCGCAGGAAGAGAAACGACGTCCCACTTGGCTAGGGGGGGCAGGGCTCTGCTTGGAGTATTTCTCTTGCAATACGATGGACCACAATTGCTTATCGTCACGATGATATTCGTCCCATTCATAAATTTTTGATACCTCGAATTCAATGATTTTAAATTAGTATAATATAGTCGCGAAGCTGAAGTGACAATGGGCCACATAGTTCGAAACGGCGATAGACGTTGGGGTCCCAAGGCTGGAATGGCGACCCCGCGAAATCGAAAACGCAGTGTTGTTCGACCTCCCACTGACCGAGGATATCAAGCGGGTTGCACGGAGCCGCTGGATACTCGCGGCTCGATACTGTTTTGTTTAGAAGTCCATGCAAGAGGCCTATGTCCATCAGTAGACGTCCATCGGCTGTTAATGATGATGCTAATGTTAATATAAAATACTACTGCCTCCAATTAGTGATGTGTTTTGCATTTTTTTTTTTTTTATTATTCTTTACAAGTTTGCTCTTGACTACAATCTCACCTGATGTAAGTGATGATGCAGTCTAAGATGGAAGCGGGCTAACTTGTCAAGGAGGAGGATGAGAATATCCACACCCCTTTCGGTTTCTATACGGCATCGTACCGGAACGCTAAATCGCTTGGCGGTACGTCTTTGCCGGTAGGGTGGTAACTAGCCACGGCCGAAGCCTCCCACCAGTCAGACCTGGTGGACCTGGTGGTGGTGGCTGGACCTGCATTTACTAATAAAGGCAATTCATAATACTGTTCGTGTTAAATTACTTTTTAACTAGACTATAATAGTCTAGTTAAAACGATATACGTAATATCTATTGCATTTGTAAAATTTACTGTACTTATTACATAAGAGACATTTCAACCAATTTTCATATAAATAATATTTCAGCAGACATACGGCGTGGAAGGAAGACCGACCTCTGGCAATTTCTCCGAGTGAAATAAATTCGAGAACTTTCCACTTGCGCTGTTTAATCTAGAA